>NC_140413.1:24007500-24632500 GCF_965140295.1 Lepidochelys olivacea
CAACTAGATATTAAAAGATAAATATTAAGTCAGCTCCTAGCAAACAAACTGGAGAAATTTACAGACTTACTCACCGCAGGATGGAGTTCAGTTTAGATGTGAGTAATGAGTATGAAATACACTGTGATGACCCTTAGAAAATTGACGATGGCCTTAGATCAGTGTCTTTTCCATTCTGCAACGCTGTAACAGTCCTCACTCGGGCTTGTCAGGAAGCATGGCCTAGTAGTCAGGGTATGACCCATGACTGGCACGAGGGTTGGTGGTTAAGGTTGCCAAGTTTCTAATCAAACAAACCAAACAGCCTTGCCCCATCCCTTGCCCCTGCCATGAGGCCCCGCCCCTGCCATGCCCCTTATCAGAGCCCCCCCCACACTCCATTCTCCCCACCCACCCCGTTGCTTTCTCTCCCCCACCCTCACTGACTTTCACTGGGCTGGGGCAGTGGGTTGGGGTGCAGTGCAGGAGGAGGTGCAGGTTCCAGGGTGGGGCTAGAAATGAGGGGTTCAGTGTGTGGAAGGGGGCTCTGGGCTGGGCAGGGGGTTAGGGTACAGGAGGGGGTGCGAGCTCCAGCTGGGGGTGCAGGCTCTGGGATGGGGTCAGGGATGAGGGGTCAAAAACCAGACACCTGGCAACCCCTTTTGTTCCACCGGGCTCTGACCCAGGGCCCTTTGGGGCTACTAGTGGTTTGGCAACAGAGATTGCTTAAGGTTGCCCTCCCTGGGCCACTTCCTATCTCCCTTAGCCCTGCTCAGTCCAAGGCTTTCCCCTGCTGGGGTAGTCCAAACCAAGAAAGATAAAAAGGGATTACCAATGTCCAAAGTCCATCTATGGCGGAGAGGGAAATGCTTCCATCTCGCAGGGAGGGCCCTTTAGGGCAGTTATCTTAGAGATTTCAGTCTTCCCTTTGCTCTGCGAAGCGGGTCTGCTCTCTTCCAGGTCTTCCCCCAAATGAGCTGTTTCCCTGTATTTTAATTCCTCCACCAGCTGGAGCATTTGCTCCAGGTGCGGCAGGGTGAGGATGGCTGTGCCCGAAGTAATTCCTTGACCCCTTATTGCCCAGTATGGGGTTTGTACACCCCATCACAGACCCCATGTAACAAAATAAAAAAGGTTTGGGGCCTCCCTCCCATTTCTGCCGTAAAGAAGGGGTAGTATTTGTAATTATCCATGAGAAGGTGGGGGGTCATGCCCCCCAGAAACCGATCTCTATTGGGATTTGGGACCTCCAAGATGAGTACTCCTGCCTTAGATAACTGAGATCAGCTCCTGCTATCTTTACTCATGTTGCATTGCATCTTACTCCGCAAGTAGCCCCATTCCTTTCATTAGGACTGTATGTGGGGTAAGGCACTCATACTTCAGTGGGAGTATCTGCAGTTAATATCTGGAGTTAATTAACCCATAACTGCAGCAGTATGCAAAGTCTATTTAGTAGTATGTAGATGGAAGTACAAGGAAAAACTGCTGATACTGCCTAAACCAAGGTAAAAGAGAGCCACCGCTGTATTTTTAATATAAGAAGCTATTAATACTTTTTTCCAACTGAACTACTGATTCCAGTATGCACATTTCTACAGATGGATCACTCCTGAAGGAAAGAAGTCTCTGACCAACTAAACTAACCAAATGCAACTCAAATACCATTGTCAAGGTTCCTCCCCCACTCTGAACTCTAGGGTACCGATGTGGGGACCTGCATGAAAAACCTCCTAAGCTTATCTTTACCAGCTTAGGTCAAGACTTCCCCAAGGTACAAAATATTCCACCCGTTGTCCTTGGACTGGCCGCTACCACCACCAAACTAATACTGGTTACTGGGGAAGAGCTGTTTGGACGCGTCTTTCCCCCCAAAATACTTCCCAAAACCTTGCACCCCACTTCCTGGACAAGGTTTGGTAAAAAGCCTCACCAATTTGCCTAGGTGACTACAGACCCAGACCCTTGGATCTTAAGAACAATGAACAATCCTCCCAACACTTGCACCCCCCCTTTCCTGGGAAATGTTGGATAAAAAGCCTCACCAATTTACATAGGTGACCACAGACCCAAACCCTTGGATCTGAGAACAATGAAAAAGCATTCAGTTTTCTTACAAGAAGACTTTTAATAAAAATAGAAGTAAATAGAAATAAAGAAATCCCCCCTGTAAAATCAGGATGGTAGATATCTTACAGGGTAATTAGATTCAAAAACATAGAGAACCCCTCTAGGCAAAACCTTAAGTTACAAAAAAGATACACAGACAGAAATAGTTATTCTATTCAGCACAGTTCTTTTCTCAGCCATTTAAAGAAATCATAATCTAACACGTACCTAGCTAGATTACTTACTAAAAGTTCTAAGACTCCATTCCTGGTCTATCCCCGGTAAAAACCAGCATATAGACAGACACACAGACCCTTTGTTTCTCTCCCTCCTCCCAGCTTTTGAAAGTATCTTGTCTCTTCATTGGTCATTTTGGTCAGGTGCCAGCGAGGTTACCTTTAGCTTCTTAACCCTTTACAGGTGAGAGGAGCTTTCCCTTGGCCAGGAGGGATTTCAAAGGGGTTTACCCTTCCCTTTATATTTATGACAACCATCTTTATCAAAAATAAGTAACAAATCCTGTAAAGTTATAGTTAAGATGTTATTTTATATGGGTGAATTCAGTGTTTCAGAGTTTCTAGCTAGTGATGGCCATATTTTTCATGTGCTTAATTTTTAAGAATGTATTTAGTGGTACATCTCTTGAATTGATTCATGGATTTCCAAGGCAGAGGGACAATTGTGATCATCCAGTCTGATTGCCTGTATAACAAAGGCCATAGGACTTCTCAAAAATAATTCCGAGAGCATATCTTTTAGAAAAAAATCCAACCTTGATTTAAAAATATTGAGTGATGGAGAATCCACCACGACCCTTGGTAAGTTGTTTCCATGCTCAGTTACCGTCACTGTCAAAAATTTACATCTTATTTCCAGTCTGAATTGCCTAGCTTTCAGCTTCCACCATTGGATCATGTTATACCTTTCTCTGCTAGATTGAAGACCCCATCATTAAATATTTGTTCCATGTGTAGGTACTTATAGACTTATCAAGTCACCCTGGAACCTTTTCTTTGTTAAGCTAAATAGATTGAACTCCTTGAGTCTGGCACTGTAAGTGTGCTTTCTAATTTTTTTGTTCATTCTCTTGGCTATTCTCTGAACCCTCTCCAATTTAACAACATCCTTCTTGAATTGTGGGCAGCAGAACTGGACACAATATTCCAGCGTGATCACATCAATACCAAATACAGAGGTAAAACAACCTCTCTTCTCCTATTCGAGATTCCCCTGTTTATGAATCAAAGGATTGCATTAGCCCTTTTGGCCACAGCATTACACTGGTAGCTCATGGTAGCTGATTATGCAGCACAACCTCCAAATATTTTTCAGAGTAATTCCATCCTATCTCCATAGGATAGAATCCCCCATTGTGTACGTATGGCCTACATTCTTTATTCTTACATGTATCCATATTAAAACACACATTGGTTGCCAGAGCCCAACTCACCAAGCAATCTAGCAGCCTTACCTGTAAGTTTAGCGAAGTGTTTTAATTCGTTTCCTAGGTTTTAAGCCAACTTGGCAGTGGAAGTAATCTGCTACTGGTAAAGGCCCTGATTCAGGTAATCACTTTAAACTGAATTGGAGTCATAGGCCAGTTGTAGTTTAATTCCTGCCCTGGAGCAGGGGAACAGCCAGGGATGGAATTGTGACCCTCCCAGCTACTGGTACACACTGCCCTGTACTATGGGCTGAGAGCAAATCCTTAATCTAAACCTTAATTTCAGATTCAAATCAGATAGAGGTACAAGCACTCCAATTTGCTGCTCCTGACTTTTGAAAATTCTGCCCCTTTGAAAGGCTAGCTTTTACATGTATTTGTACTAGCT
This sequence comes from Lepidochelys olivacea, assembly GCF_965140295.1. Classification (NCBI taxonomy): domain Eukaryota; kingdom Metazoa; phylum Chordata; order Testudines; family Cheloniidae; genus Lepidochelys; species Lepidochelys olivacea. Next base: position 24,011,421 of record NC_140413.1, read on the forward strand.
ATAATAGGGAATATTCCCGTTAACTGTGAAAATATGGTAGCATTTCCAGCAAATCTGTAAGGATGATCTACTTTGGCAGCTAAAACCAAATCAGTACGCTAAATTATGATAAACCTCTGAATATGTAAAGCACAAGTAGTCAAGTAAAAGGTAGTTTGAAATCAATTTTGAAAGAACAAAATGGTGAATATATAACTAAATTATTTTAGCTTGTTGCAAATCAATCACTATATGCTACCATACTGAATAAAGGAAATTACTTAAACGTTTCTTACAAGAATTCCAAGCCACTGCATTGCAGACGTAGCTATGAGCACTGCTAACACACAGCTTTGGTTCTTAAATTGAAAAAAAGTGTCATTCATCCTCAGTGCAGTGCCTAAGAGTGATTCCATGTGTGATGGGTTCCACCCCCAGGGTGCCACCTGGAACTGGGGTACCATTGAGCCCTCTGATCCACCAGCCTGGGTTCCCTCTGTCACTGTGCTGCTGTGACAAGCTGCAGACCCGCTCCCGGTCCTACACTTCCACCAGCATTCACACAGGTAGGGACGCACCCAGCTGCAGTTACATGCAGGCTGTCTGACTAGCACTGCACGAACCAACAGTAGAAAGTCTAAAGCCTAGGTAACTCTCAGCTCCCCAGGCATGCATCCTCTCTGGAGCATAAACCCAAGATTATAGTGTCTTGCATTGCACAGGGAACTGTACTCACCCTAAATGATGATGCAAGCAGACTGCAGAGATACTTAAGGGGCAGCTGCACTTGCTTGCAGGTTAAAAACCTCAGGTATTCCTTTCACAGGCTAAAAACCCCTCTAGCCTGGGTCCAGCACTCCCCCCGCCCCCCTTTGTTCCTCGGGTGTTTTCAGGAGTCTCCTTGAGAGGGGAGTCAGTGAAGAACCACAATGACGTCACTCCCCGCCTTAAATAGCTTTTGCATATGGTGAGGACCCTTTGTCTCCGAGCTTCGTTCCCATGCCAGTCAGTGGAAAAACACTCATATTCCAAGATGGAGTCCAGTACCAGGTGACCTGGTCACATGACCCTATATGGTCCTAGCAGCCATGAGTCAGAAGCTTCAGAGTAACAGCCGTGTTAGTCTGTATTCGTAAAAAGAAAAGGAGTACTTGTGGCACCTTAGAGACTAACCAATTTATTTGAGCATGAGCTTTCGTGAGCTACAGCTCACTTCATCGGATGCGTACCGTGAAACTGAGGATGAATGAAGTTTCCACGATACGCATCCGATGAAGTGAGCTGTAGCTCACGAAAGCTCATGCTCAAATAAATTGGTTAGTCTCTAAGGTGCCACAAGTACTCCTTTTCTTTTTGAGTCAGAAGCTGTTTATAGGGTCCTCAGGAAGGCTCCCCAGTGGGAGATAAGCTTTTTCTAAGGCCTGTTGTTCTTCCTAATGGTTCATTAACTTGAATGGGTCCTTCCCAGACAGCCATCTAGACTGAGTGCATTCCGCCTAGTGGGTGTTTCCCAGGTGTAAACACATTTGTAATAGATACATAGACAACATTCCTAACTTCAGATACAAAAATGATACGTGCATACAAATAGGATAATCATATTTGGTAAATCATAACCTTTCCAATGATACCTCACATGACCTATCTTGTATGAAAAACATTATGACTATGTCATAATCATATCATAATATTACTGTGAAGAATATGGGGTGCAGTGTCAAACTGGGTTCATCCTTGATCTTCCTTGCTTTCAAGCTGAAGGCAGCTTGCTCTGACCCATCACTGGAGGACAAATTCTGGGATCAGCCTCATAAGGCCTCTGTGAGGCTGGCAGACTAGATTACCAGCTCATACCAAGGCCCGTAGGACCTAACTGAACACTGATGAATGCATAGGTGGAAACCAGTCTGGTTCGCTTGTGTCTTAGTATTGTTAAAATAGGTATCAGATTTATAAAAATGTGTTCAGACTTTATGAAACGCTTGTAGAAGGCTGCATGTAGTAATCTTACTTAACATGTGTACCCCATGTTATAGGCTTCTATTATGTTCTTGCATTGTAAACCTCGGTAACTGTGTAACTCATTGAACAAAGAAGCATTAATTAATGTAAAGGCTGGCTTCCTACAGACTGTGTTAGGTCCTGCACACAAGAAGGCCCACTGAAACCAAATGAGCCATTGAGAAACATCAAAGGACAAAACCTTTGTTGATTGCTCCCCCCACACCCCACAAAGAGGAGATGTGCACGAGGACTCATCCTATCAGCTTGAACTCTGGAGGAAGGGAATAAAAATTCCTGACAAGACAAAATTGGGTCTTTATGGTGCTTGGACTCAGAGAGACAAGGATTACTAAGCATAAGCAAAAGATCCTCAATGCTTGGCCTGAGTTAGCCCTAGAGGATTTAGAGCTTGCATTTTACCAGTGCTGTAACTAGGCATTTTAGCATGTAAGATGAGAAAGCATATTTGCACCCCTTTCTAGAGCCCTGCATGGGACTATTTTTTTAATCCTGCTTCCATCCCACCCCGCAATACCCACTCCTGCATTGTTTGTTGAATTGTTATCCCGTTCTGCCTATTATGGTAGTGGATCCTATGGGACCCATGGGAGCCCAGTCCCGCTGCAGGGCCTATTCCCTACAGTGGGGATCGGCAACCTTTGGCACATGGCCCATCAGGGCAATCCACTGGTGGGCTGGGACAGTTTTTTTACCTGCAACATCCGCATTTTACAGCAACTTCTATTCCCTTTTGAAGTCTAGGACTGTAACTCGTTTGTGTGTGTAAGTTTGCCTGTTTTTGCTTTGTAAGTAACTCTCATTTCTTTTTTCTTAGTTCATAAATATTTAGTTAATTTTATTACAGGATGGCTTGACTTTTGTGTAGGATCTGAGGTATAATTGACCTGGGGTAAGTAATAGGTCCTTTGGGACTGGAAGTAACCTGAATGTTGTTGTGATTTTTGGTATAAGGGACCGTCTATCACAATGGCAAGCTTACCTGGGTGGCAAGATAGACTACAGTACCCAAGGGAACTCTCTGAGATTCCGTGTTAAGGCTATTGTAGTGCTTGAGGAGTTCACACTTGAAATCTATGTATAGAACTCACAACCAGTTTGGTGTTTGTGCTCTGCTTCTTAACAGTCTGCCCTGAGGTGGGTCCTCCACTCCTGAGCCACTCCAGACAGCTTGGCAGCCTCCTCACTGAAGGAAACACATTGAGCAGCCAACCAGGGTTGGCACGAACTCTAATTTTAACATTATAAACTAACATAAAGGAGTCTGGGATCAAGTCACTTCAGGCACAAGATCCCTGCACCCGCACTTAGCTGCAGAAATAAAGGAACTGAGATGTTATGACTGTACAGCCCTTTTTGAATCTCACTGAGGGGACCCTTTTATGGCCTTTTAACAGTCACTGCTTTCCAGAAGATTATGAAACCGTGGTTCTGGAGTGCATCCCCACAAATGGGAATATGAAGAAGAAAATTATCAAGATTTCTTTGGCTTCAATATTGTAATCATCCTGCTTGCATCTGGGGGTTAGATTATGACCTAATGCTTCTAAGGGAAGGACTACACTTTAAAATCTGACGTGGCACAGCTGCTTCATTGTAGTGCTTTAGTGAAGATGCTGCCATGCTGATGGGAGAGCTTCTCTCATTGGTGTAGCTAATCCACCTCTGTGAGAGGCATTTAGCTCTCCCATTGACATAGCACTTGTTTACACCGGGGGTTAGGTTGGTATAATTGCAGCACTCGGGGGTGTGGATTTTTCACACCCCTGAGCAATGTCGTTTTACCATTGTAAATTTGTAGTGTACACCTGGCCAGGGAGTGAACCTGCAAAGGAAATTATTATTATTAAACTATATCATAGTGACAGCTGCTTTCCTGAAAATTCAAATGAAAATTGCACTGATACAAGTTGTACTATATTATGTTGCAGCCAATTCTGGCAGTATATTCTCTTTAAAAATCCATTAAAAATATGGGGGAGGGGGAGAGTCAAGAATTTATCATATATGCAATTTGGTGACTCTGAATGTACAAAGTGAGCCTTGAACTCATCCTAGACTATTAAGAGTCGAAAGTTATGCCACACATTAGTGGGAGGGTAATGGTCTTTAGGTTTGCAATAATCTCCCAGATGTGACTTATGACTCAGATACTGTTATAGTGCTATAAATGTACACTGCATTTTAGAAAAATACAGAAAAGGAAAAATCCTGGTCCCATTAAAGTCAATGGAAGTTTGGCAAGGAGTAGTACAAGGATTTGACCCCAAGCTGAAACGCCTTGCCCTAAAGATCTTATAATAGAACTCCGAAAATAACAAATGAGATAATGGTGCAGAAGAGGGGGAAGTATAAGATGTTTCTGGGATTCAGGTGACCTTGGAAAGGGCTTTACAAAAGAAAGTGGATTTAGAGAAAGGCTTTGAAGGAGGAAAGGGAGGGTACTTGGCCCATGGGAAGTAAGAAACTGTTCCAAACATAGAGGGCTGCATGAAAGATGCTATATTGCCAAGAGTGGAAGAAGCCAAAGAAAGCCATCAAACGGTAGGATGCAGAGGAGTGTAGTAGGAGAGGATATAGAATAACATGAAAGAAGTGATAACAGAAGTGAAATGGTGCAGGACCTTGCAAGACAAGCTTGATCGTATTTCAGAAGTGAGGAAGGCAGTGAAATTATTTGAGAGTGAGTTGAGGTAACTTGATTGAGTAGTAGCAATGAGAGCCGACTTTTTGCAGTGGTGTAGACTGAAGGCGAGGAGGAAGGATCCAGGAAGGTCAAAGAGGAGGCTATAATAGTTATGACTAGAGATGATCAAGGCAAGGTCTACAGCGGGTATAGCAGGAAATATGGAGAATATGGATAGGATTTACAAATACTACAGGCTATCTTAATAGTTTCAGATTCTTTCAATATACCTGGACAGTACTTTGACTATTATTTCAATTTATTGAGCTCGAGAGCTGGTCAAATAATAAAACACAATTTTCACCTAAAAAAAATGTTGGGGTATCTTTTTAACTTTTATTTAAAATGTTACTGAACAATTTCATTTACTGGAAAATGGGTTTCAGGTGAAAGGAAACAATGTCTTGCTATTTTGATAACTTTTTATTTAAAAACATTTCAAATCTCAAATGGCATGATCTGTGAAAAATTGGAAAACATCCAAACACTGCAAAAAAAAAAAATCAGTTAAATGGATATTTTTCAACACACAAAAAAAACCCATTTTGTTTGAAAACTTTTGACCTGCTCTGTTGACAACATACTTTAAATGCAATAGTATGTTAATTTTTTTTAGAGAATTTGTTTCATTATAATAAACACTGTTGACCAAATTCTGCCCTCTCTAACACCCAGTGACTTCTGTGGGGCTTCATGGATATAACTACAGTCAAAATTTGGCTCCGTGAACATGGGAACAACCTAAACAAACTCATAGTGAGGCAGTTTTTTTGTTTGTTTTTTGTTTTAAATTGGTGTGGGTTTTTGGGAGGTTTAAAACACAGGCATTTTTCAGCATTAGACAGTTTTATAATAGCAGCATTGCTCTTCCGCCATGTACTCTTTAATTTATAGAAAGCTTGAGAGAAATTTTAAGTGCTGCTGCACACACAAAAAATCAAGTAAATGAAATAGCCAATTTTGCTCTAATACTAACTCCATAAAAGCATGGGGGGATGGGGAGAATCAATATTTGCCAAATGGAAGAAAAGGACAAAATTGGCAGGCAGGAGAAAATACAATTGAACTTTGAAGAACTCCTTTGAAGTGATTATTATCTAGAGTCAAACAGGTATCTTTTAAAATTATAAATTGAAAAATTAGTCCAGGTGAATCCACTGGGGAAAGCTATGACAGGTAAAATATACAATGGAAATGGAGAGGACTAAGATGAAATTTAAACAGTAAACAACTGAAGGCATAAAAGAAATAGCAAGAAATATTTTAAGTAGTCAGAAGCAAGAAACCTGTATGAGAATGAGTAGGTCCATTGGACCTGGAAGTAGAAGGTACCAAATAAGGAGGATAATGTTAACGTAAAGGAGATAAATGATTCCTTTAGATAAGTGTTAGCCACAGAGGGTGTGGGGGAGATACTTACACTGGACCTATTCTTTTCAGGTACAGCCTCTATGAGAGAATGCCTCAAAAGAGGAGATGCTGGAGATTAAAACCTGCAAGTCATTAGGACTAGATACTATTCATCTAAAAGTGTAGAGTTGGTAATATACAGTCTAATCAACTATTATACTGTAGGGCTAGAGAATAGAAAATGCTGTTTTTAAAAATGAAGTTAGTGGTGATCAATAAATTACAAACCAATAAGCTGTACTTCAGTACCAGGTGAAATGAAATTGAAAGAATAATTGAAGTTAGAACTTTAAAGCACATGAATGAATGTGGTACGATACAGACAAACTACAACAGTTTCTTTAAGGGAAATTCATGTCTCTGTAACCTATTACAGTGTTTCCCAACCGGTGTGCCATCAGGCATGAACAGGTGTGCCATGGAATTTTGGAAAAGTCACTTGTGAGGAGAAAAATTTTCTCATTTTAATTAGTGTCATAACCAAATTGCATTTTGTGCTGTCGTTCTTCAGGTGTGTACGTGTGTGACGTTACGCACGTTACGTTCAAATGACTTTGCCATTCACGTGGTATCATGTGGTCACCGTCTTTTGTTATCAACTAAGTCAAGTCAAGTGGTGAATTTTGAACTGAAGACTCAAAAATGGACAAATATTTGAAGAAAAGAGATTCTGGTGCTTCCACGACTACTTTCAGTGATGAAGCTAAACATGAGCATAAGAAAGTCAAAGTGGTGAGCTGATCCTACTGTGAGAGTTATTTGCAATTTGGATTTTACATTTTACAACCATCTTGCTGTCTTTGACAATCTCTTGTGTGTGGGGAGAAACTCTCAAACCGTGCAATGGTGCCAAGCAAGTTAAAACACCTTACAAGCAAACATCCATCCCTTGCCAACAAGGGCAAATATTTTTTTTGAGTGTTTGAAGGATCAACATGAAAAGCAAGTGCAAATGATGAAAGACAGTTTCTGATAAACCACTGGAAGCAAGCTACTAAATTGCTGATCTTGTAGCGAAGGCAAAAAAAGCCATATACAGTTGCAGAAACATGAATTTTACCAGCATGCAAAGAAAAGGTGATAGTAATGCAAATGCAGTCAACGAAATTGCAAATATTCCCTTTCAGATAATATGATAAGTTGTCACACTGATGATGTCAACTGACGTTCAGACTGTGCTCCAAGAAAAAAATCAAATCAAGCAGAAAATTTGCATTGCAGTTTGATGAATGAACAAATATCAGTAGTCATGCTCAACTCTTAGCTCACGTCAGGTACATAGATGGAGATAGTGTAAAAGAACATTTTTATTTTGCAGTCAACTGTCAGGTCACACAACTGGAGAGGAAATCTTCAAGGTGACAACAGCCTACCTTGGGTAGGGAGAATTGTACAGGAAAAATTGCCTTAGTATTTGCACAGACAACTGCCTCCATGACTGGTAAAGTAAAGGGGTTTGGAAGCAAGGTCAAAGATCTTGACCTTGAACCCAGATGTGCTGGTGACCCACTGTTTCTTGTACCATGAAGCTCCATGGCCAAAACACTGCCAGAAAAACTTCCTTAGTGTTAGATAGAGCAGTAAAGACAGTGAACTTCATAAAATCATGGTCCTTAAAATGCTTCCTTTTCTCGCTATTGTCTGAGGAAATGGGAGCAGAACACCAGAGTTTACTTTGGCACACAGAAATACACTATCTTGCCATGGAAAAGTTCTCTTATGTTTGTATGAGCCAAAAGAGGAGTTAACAATGTTCTTAACTTTGAAGGAATCCACATACATGGATTTAATCACTGATGTGACATGGTGTTCAAAATTTGCATACCTGGCTAACATATTCCACCACCTCGGTGAACTGAACAGGAAAATGCAAGGTAGAAATGAGTCTTCTCTCCTGCATGGATCAACTGCATGGGTTTAGATCTAAGTTAGCCCTCTGACATGAAAAAAAATAGCAAAAGGCACAATAGAAATGTCCCCCCTGGAAAATGTGGCAAATCCTGGTATTTTGGTCAATGTTTTTTCTGAGCATTTGAAAAATCTGGAAGAAAACTTCAGCTCATATTTTCCTTCAATGTATATAGGATTTCAACTGGGGCTGAAATCCTTGGATTTCCTCTGCCATGGAAAGTGCTAAGAATCTTACAATAATGACTCAAGAACAACTTGTTGAATTAAGGATGGACCATTCTTTTAAAATTAAGTTTGGTGATATGCCTTTGGACTCATTCTGGTCGACCGTGGCAGACATATAACCAATAATCTCAGACCATCCTGTCTCCATTTTGTTGCCATTTTCAACAACCTACGTGTGCAAGTAAAGTTTTTTCAAGCCTGACTTACATCAAGAACAAAGAGACCATCTGAGATTGGTGGAGCAAGAGCTCCGAGTTGAACTGTCAACATTTCCTGCCAGGATTAAACAACTCTGCATATCAAGGCAAACTCAAATTTCTCATTAAAAGCAAGTTTTGTTATAATGATTTTAGCATAGGGCGAGGGTGCACCGCACAAATCTTTTATTGAACTAAATGTGCCTTAGACCAAAAAAGATTGGGAAACACTGATCTGTCAGCATTCTTTGAGCATGTCAGCAAAACAGTAGATAAAGGAGATCCAGATGATACAACTGACACAGCCTTTTTTAAAGTCCAAAGTAAAGATTCTCACCAGAAGCTGTTAAAATACTATATAGTCCAAGAATGAAATGTAAAGTCTGTCATGTGTTCTGTGAAGGATTTAGAGAGACTTAATAAAAAGATTAGAGATTTAGAACCTTAGACTGTGTCTACCCTATGCACCTTACAACAGCTACAGCTGCCCCGTTGTAAGGTACGCAGTGCAGTCATTCTTTGTAGCCAGGAGAGAGCTCTCCTGACAAAATAAAACCACCCACAACAAGGGGCAGTAGCTTCATTGGCAGGAGAGTGTCTGCCACTGACGAAGGACTTTCCACACTGGCGCTTTTTGTCATTAAAAGTTTTGTCATGGGGGGCTGTTTTTTCACATCCCGAGCGACAAAAGTTTTAACGACAACAGTGGCAATTGAATGACAAAACTTTTGTCTTTCAGAGGTGTTACCCCTTCCTCCTCCCCCCCTTCTCCCGAAAGACAATGCAAACACCATTCATTGGAGGTGGATGTTTTTTGTCAGCAGGGGAGCCAATAAACAGCGGCTACACTGCAAAACTTTTAGTGACATGGTTGTGGTGACACAGCCATGTCACTAAAAGCTGTGTAGCGTAGACATAGCCTTGGTTACATTAGATGGGATGCAAACATGTTTCCAAAGAAACCCATAGTCCAAGGCTCATTGCCTTTCATGGAATGAAAGTTGGGTTTACGCGTCATCCTTCCATTTGTGAAGCTGCTCTGCAATACAAAGGGACCTCTGAAAAAGTCTGACTGCCCATCCAGGCAACAGAAGGTGCTCTAACCCTCCCAAGCCCTTTAATCACCCTATCACCTGTGGGTGAACGCTTTTCACAAAGTGATCAGATACAGGGTAATTGATCAGTCCTCATCCTCAAAGGAAACTTGCACAACATTTTCAACAGATGAGCCTGGGAGCTTAAATTCATAACTCTGCTAGGCACTAAGGCTATGCCTACACTGGCAATTGAATGACAAAACGTTTGTCTTTCAGAGGTGTTAACCTGCCCCCTTCCCCTGAAAGACAAAAGTTTTGCCACAAGTGCCAGTGTGAACAGCACTTGGTGGAATGATGAAAATCAATGGGACATGGAAATACCAAGGTACAAAATATATAGGAATGACAGAGTAGGCCATGCTGGTCGGGTAGAGGCACTATTTTGTGAAAGAAAGCACAGACTCAAATGTAGCAAAACTCTTAAATTAATCAAACCAAATAATAGAATCTCTATTGATAGAAATACCAGGTGTGAATAATAAGAGTATGACATAGTTTGTTAACTTAGGCACAAGTTGTGTTTTATCTTTATTTTTCTTGTAACCAGTCTGACCTTTATGCCTCATTACTTGTATTCACTTAAAATCTCTCTTTCTATTTAATAAACTTGTTTTATTGGTTTTCTAATCCAGCAGAGCCAATGGCAGAGAGAAGATGTGTTTATTGTATTAAAAACTTCCATATGTGGTGTGTGTATCATTTGTTTAGAGAGAAACGGTGGGTGCAATAAAAGATATTACCTGACCCACCTTGTCTCTCTAATATCCTGGGACCAACATGGCTACAGCAACGCTGCATATAAAATTTCTTTATGCATTTAAAGAAGTAGGCTGTACCATTAACAGAAGTTGTTGGGCTTCTCTTAAGACTTAACCCACCATGAATGTGAACTTCCGGTGTGGTACAGGGAAGCCATTTTGTTTTAGCCTTCCTTGATTGCTGATTAATGCAGGGAAACTTTGAAAGATCAATGAAATTTCTAGAGTTACACAGGCCAAATTCTCCAGACCTTATATCTGTAAAACTCCTAATAAGGTCAGTGAATTGAGGACCCCCAATAAATATGCCAGCTCAGGTGCTGGGTCTTTTTCCACTAGTCCCAGTTCTTCAAAAGTTTCCAGAGAGAGTCAAGCTGACCACACTTACTGTCTCTTGGTGAGGCTTTCCTTAAACAAGCCAGTTGTCCAGATGTAATAGCAGTCACGATGACCAGTGACTTTTGGGGAGGGAGGAATAAGTGGGGGAAAGGGAAGGAGTGAAAAAATTCACTAAGGTTTTCTGAAATGAAACCCTAAATACCTATTTCATATTATTACACATGTTGTAAGAACATTGATTCCTCAAGCATAAAAAAACAATTCTATCTAAGGTATTTATATGGCCTCCATCACCATAGTATCTGAGCACCTCATAGTCTTTAATGTATTTAACCTCACAGTACCCCTGTGAGGTAGGGAAGTGCTATTATTCACATTGTTGCAGATAGCTTCTCTGTACTGTAGTTCCCTAAGGGGTAAATTCAAAAAAGGACTTAAGCGCCTAACTGCCACTATACATGCCTAAATCCCAGAAACAGACCCCACTGGGACTCTCAAAAACCCTGCTCAACTGCTGCCAAATGCCGTAGGCACTTAAACTCCCTCAATACCTACATTTTTGCAGTAAAAGTTCCCTCAGGGCCTAGTTTCTGCCTGTGAGCTCACTGCAGCACCATGCTAGTGAAAGATAGATGCTCCTCCACCTAATCACCTACTCTGATCTAGTCAGCAGCTTCAGAGCTTACCTACCAGATTAGGCCCCCATAAGAGAGCTGGCTTTTTTTGTATTCCATTCTGAGGCACCAATCTCTCCCCATTCTCGTACAGAAAGTCTAGGTGCTGAACTCAGGCTTTGTGAACCTGAGAGATTTTGAAGTGCCTAAAAGTTAAGCCTGGTAACTAACACTACGTTTCTTCGTGAATCTTACCTGAAGTAACTTGCCTAAGGCCACCCAGGAAGTCTATGGCAGAATGGGGAATTGAACCTGAATCTGCCAGCCCTAGGAGAGGGTTCTACCCACTGGGCCACACTTCACTATACATGTATACAACCTCCAAAATGAAGAGGTGGATTCTGTAACTAAAATACCAGGACATAATAATCATGTCCCAGTCTATTAATATATTAGGCCTACCACTCTGCCAACTTCTCTCTTATCAACTTATTTGCTTTTTCAGCAACTAGCTTGTTTTAAAGTTTCAGCTAACCTAATACAAATGAGTTGAAAATATACCTGATTGATGCTGAGCTGGCTGGATAGGAAGGCAGGTCTTTTAAACGTTGACAAAGTATCAAATTTAACTGTCTTGTGTTCTAGTATTTTGCTTCCTCAATTTCCCACCCTTTCAATGCAACAAACTGTGACAGAATCTCCTTCACAAATATTGATTTTGGGTCAATCTTCAGGTTTAAATTGAATTAGAAGAGTCTCTTCTTCTTGTCCTGGGCTTGGGATTAATCATCTTTCCAACTGTTTAGCTATTTGTTCTGTGGGAAGGGTACTACCAATTTAAGTGCAAACACCAATTCCTGTAGCCCTGGATTTTCCCCGAAGACCTATGCAAGTAATGACCAGATCCAACATTGTTTAACATAAGAGCTAATGGGTTCACAGCCCTTGGTAGCATAGCTAAAAAGTTCAGATGAAGGGCACAATGTACTCTTCTTAATGTATTTCTTTTTCTCAAGGAAATTTCTCTTCCCTTCTTTGGAAACTAAGGAATTAAAGTGTTACGACTTTATTTTTTATCTGGATTCACAAAGTATTTGCCTCTCCCACCAGGGCAGACAAACATAAAAAGTGATCATTTGCGGAGTGAAATCTATTTTCCCTTCCATTTTAATCTCTTTATTGAAGTGAGCCAACAGCTTTCAGAAACCATTTATACACCTGTGCTGTGACATCATTCTTGCATACAACTGAATGAAATAAAGCTTATTTTTTATCCTGAATTGAACAGGTGAATGATGCAAGCTCATTCACTTGAACTGAAATTTCTGGACAATAGCTTGCTGCAACTCTAAACAGAAGTTAGTAAATAATCAGACCTATCTGTAGATTAACATTATAATAAGGTACCCATCTTCAGTTACCGCTAAAACATGGTGATAAATAGACTTTGGGATGAATAAAATTTAAATAGGATGCATGTGTGGTATGGCATATTTGAAGTGTGCAAAAGGAATGAATCTTGGCACCTTTGGATTTCAGTTGGGTTGCTTTGTTGGTTCTCTTTTGAGCACCACGGCTCTCTTGTCTCTTCCTTCCTCATTCATTTTGATAGGCAGATGAAATGATTTTCTGGCACTTGTTATTGACTAATGATTATGCCTGGTCTGATATTCTGTTTTTGTCTAGCTTTGGCTACTTGTTTATGGCCAACCTTTCACTTCTCATAGGTTGTTTATAAATTATAACAGAAATCAGTGGATTCAGAAGAAATCTATGAATTACTAAGATTTATACCCAAATTTAAGAAAACACTTGCTAAAGTCCTTCTCTCTTCAGGACAGCACTTTAGTATATGCTTACGTTAAGCATATGCTTCAGTCCCCCCAACAGGGGAGATTTTCAAAAGTAACTTAGGGATTTACGAGCACTGTGAAGGTGTAAAGGATATAATTTGGCTGGTAGCTCAGAGGCCAACAGCCGGCTGGCTGACTGATTAGCCCTGACTGCTGCACCTGGGAACAGACCTGCAGCTTAACTGGCTGATGCTCATAAAAGGAGGAGCAGGCAAAAGAGACAAGGACAATACCTACCACAACTGAGAGCTACTGCTGGGAGGAACTGATCCTAGAAACAACAACAAATGGACACAAGGGAGACTGTGGGAAGTCCTATTATCAGAAGGCTCTGACGTAACAGCCAGGAACTCTGGGTTGAGGAACTTACGGGCTGTGAGGGACAGACTTGGGGAAGTTTTGATCTCATTTGTTTAGGAGACTTGAAACAAAAGAAAAAGAAACCACAACAATTGATTCTGTGGGAATTACCTTCCCTGGACTTGATGAGACGGTTCCAGGCAGAATTCCTCCAGGGAGGGTGCTAGTTCAGCATGGGCAAACAAGGGTCCAGCCAGAAGAGGGTGCTATAAAACAGGCCCTAACCTCTTACAAACACAAATCCCATTGAAAGTCTATAGGACTTCAATGGGATGTAAGAACATGCTTAAAGTTAAGCATATGCTTAAGTGTTGCCCTGACAAGGGAAGCTTTTCTCAGTCAGTGGTTTTAAATCTTCCACATAATGTACATCACTGTAGTCACCTACATGTAAAATTTAATATTATAAAAAATGAGATTTCTAGCCCTTTTAGTAACAAAGACATTCTTGACAACATGGAAAACAGCTGTCTTGAGTTTGTAGAAAGTTATACTGAAGCAATAGCACTAAGTGGTGTTAACTTCCGATGTCCAAGTATTGAAAAATGGTTCAGCTTTTTCCTGGTACTAGCTAAATTTTGCTCGACCTAAAAAACTGTATATTTATATAACAATCCTGCCAGCCTTTCAGGATCTTACAGAATACATCCAGATGAGATGCTGGACTATTTGCTTATCCTTACTGCTTTTATACGTTTTATGTTCTGCGTCATGTGACCTTTTTAATTTTTTTGTTTTTTAACTTTTATTTGGGGGGTCTTATTTTTGCTGCAACAAAACAATTTTGCTCATAACTCATTTTTGTGATATCACACATTTTAGTCAAAGGTAAAAAGGCTTTTAAGTTTATTTTTAGGTTGTAATAACCTTAAATCATAACCTTATCTTGTCATATTGTGTTTATTGTAGGTACCTTTGTTTATAAGTTCTCAAATTGTGGAAATCACTCTCAAGGAGAAAACTTTTGATGGGTAATCCCTCAGACCAAATATAATTGGAGTTCATATACTTGGGGCATAACTTGCCCGCTAAGGGGTATCAAATCTGAAAATCTACATTAACTGGTTTAAAAGCTTTAAAGAGAAAGCACAATGTTGTTAATATTTGCAAAATGAGTTATTGGAATATTTTCTTAAAATGCTTGTTAAGTTATGCACTTAAACTGTACTAAAACACTTTCGTTGCTGCCGGTGCCAGGCCCCCTGCTAACCCCCCAAGTCCCCTAGGACCCCACATCCCCCTGAAGTGAGGGCCCCCCCCACAAAGCACGGGGCCTGGGGCGGTTGCCCCTGTCCATCCTATGGATGGAACAGCTCTGCTTGGACCCATTCTGGGCACCACCAAAAATTATACAAACCTGGTGCCCATGCTACCAGGTATCTTGGGTCAGGACAAGAATTCAAAACTCAGATCAATTGCTTATGTATCTCTGGTATTAACTCCTATAAAACAAAAATAGTCTTGTTGTGAAAAATATACGTTGGCTACATTTTGGCCTGTTAAACACTTCACTTATATTGTGGAACTGTCACCTTTGATCATCAATATTCTGCACACTCCAGTACAGTTCCTGCTATCAGGTCAAGAAAAGACAGGAAATGTACCAAATGCAAGATTAGCCCATGGGGCACAGGATAAACATATTACAGTAAACTGAACATCTAGACCCTCACTATTGGCCTATTGATTAAGGGATGCCCACATGAATGTCCTTTGCCTGATACTTGATACAGTACATTTCTGTTTTCAGTTATGACATGGCAACAAACAGCCAGGCACTAAAGTTTTCATAGATGGATCAGCATATTTTCGGAGATCCGTCCCAAGCAGGGTTTGCTATTGTGAGTACTACACAGTGTGGAAACCAAGTCAGCCCAGTTTGGTGAATTGGCAGCAGTAGCCCAAGTGCTAGAAATTTTTCCTTATTGCCCATTAATTACTTAGTCAATGCTTTCCACACCCATTGTAAATCTGAATAAGTGATTGCCACATTGGCTTTACCATTGATTTTGCTCTGGGGGTAGTAAACCTTAAGCATATATTCTCCTACTAAAATATATTTATAGTCTGGCAATTAAAAGAGCCAAGGATGCCCTGTTGGCCAAGGTAAAGGCACACGTGAGAAATACCCCTGGAGCGGGTTAGAACCAAGAGACCGATTTGGCAACCTGGAGTTGTGGGTGCTCCACTGTGGAAACTGCCACAGCCTGAGTCTCCCATTGAGACTGTTATACCTAAATGAGAGAATACTGAATGCTTGCAAAATCAAGACCCTGCCCTAGCTCAATTGAGCCCAGACAGATTCAACAGAATACACGGCAGTTCCCTTAAAGACTGTATAGTCTCCTGATGGACAATCAATCTGGGTAGCCAAACCCAGTGATATATGAGTTTGGGTTGTACAAGAGAAATGTAGAACCAATTTTATTTACATGTGTCAGGATTTACCCATTGGAGGGCATCACGGTGCTAAAAATACACTGGCAAGAATACAGCAGATTGGTTGGTGGGTACAGATAAATCAGGGTGTTGTGCGGCATGTAAAACATTGTCTAGTGTGTACAAAAGTAAATTCTGAATCTATCACGAGAAAAGCAAAACTAAAACACTAACAAATTGACGGTCTGTGGAGTCAACTCCAAATTGATTATATTGGACCATTGCCAAAAGGCCTGAGGAAATCTATGGGCCTTGGTCACTGTCAATGTTTTCTCCAAATGAACCTAAAAAATAACAAGGTGGTTGCTACTGCTAAGGTTCTGCTAGAGCAGATGGGGACTTCCACGGGTAATTGATTCAGATCAGGAAACACACTTTGCTGGTGAGATGATACAGCAGAAATATCATCAGAACTGGTAGCATTATTACTTCTTTCTAACTAAATACCTAAATACCACTCCAGAGGTAGCACAACAATAATGTTTCTCCTTCGGTGTGGAACAGCCTCTCACTTCTCATACACCTCGCTCTGGGAATCATGTAAAAATCACAATCCTTTCTCAAATTATCAAGTTCTGAATAGTTGTAAAATTAGGTAATGGATACTTATGATAGCATGTGTGGGCATTTTTTTTTCAAACACCTACAGAGTTGTCGATAGGTTTTATTACATTCTGAAAATAACATAAAGGTTGCATTATAAATAACAATCTTGTACATTTTGTCTGCATATTTGTTGCTCTTTTGGAAGAGTGTCATGCATATTTATTTCTTTTGAGTTTAATAAGCTCTAACTTACACTTTTTTCTCTGTCCTAGTGGAACGCAGTGCCATGTAGACAGACAGCGTGGTGACAAAACTAGCAAAGCAAGCATGAGTTGCTCCAGTGAAATTCACTCAAGAGGATTGCTTTAGTGATTTTAATGTGGACTCTAAGAACAGTAATTGGATGTAGTGTTGCTGTAGCCATGTCAGTCCCAGAATATTAGAGAGAGAAGGTGGGTGAGGTATTATCACTTATTGGCCCAACTTCTGTTGGTGAGAGAGACAAACTTTTGTCCAGTAAAAGACAATGCCTCACCTACCTTGTCTACCTCAGAACAACAGGTTATCTAAACAGAGACTGTTTTGGTGTGGGTGTCTGGGGTGGAAATGCTAAAAGGTTAAAATGAGTAGCTTGCTCAAACAGAGTATCATTGTGACATCAACCAGGGACTTCAGTATTGCTACTGATTTTATGTGGAAGGGGCTCAAGTACCATGGTGAATGGGCAGCAGCATCAACAGTTTATTTATTTATTTAACAATTCTTTAGAGTCTTCTGCATACAGAGATGTTTTCTCATGTACCATCTTCCAGACAGGATTTTGTTAATTTTAAGGGTTTGTGCACAACTGAAGAGATTAACTGTTTAGAAAAGTGTTCTGTGAAGGCATCTGATGTAATTGATGATGACGACTACAGCTGGGCAGAGAAAGGTAAATCTTTTTCCTGGGGGATTTCAATACTTTAAAATTTGGCTTCATTCCAATTTGGGGGGGAAAACCCACCAATTTTGAGATTCTCCACAAAAGAGAATGGATCCCTGGCTTCTGAGAAGTTGTCCTGGAAGGCTGCTCTGGAGCCACAGACCCTGGAAGCCCTGGGAGTCCAGGTTATTGATGAGCAGCAAGCCTGGGAGCCAGCGTTCCCAGGGCTTCCAGGATCTCCACTCCCTACCAGCCATCCAGGCGGGCTGAGAAGCCATAAGCCTGGAAGCCCATACTTCCCAACTGCCCACCAGGCAGGCCGCTGTGGAGCCATGCAGGTGAGCTGGCAGGAAACCAGGCAAGTTTCTATTGGAAACCTCAAGATTTACCTGGCAAGCAGGGCTCTGTTGGAACTTTGTCAAAACTGAATGTCTCCAAAACTTTTTGATTATGACACACAGGCAAATTCTGACAATGTTTCATTGGAATTTTTCTGACCTGCTCTAATAATGACATTCACTGGTGCAGAGACATTCAGTTTGAGAGACTGCAGCCTGAAAGTGTTACCTTTTGAATAGCTCATGCCCTTCACTATGTCGTAGGCACCCAGGATGGGATTTTTGAGAGTTCTCAATACTGGCTTAACACTGCTTCTGCTCACGGTCAAGTACGAGTTTTACCATTGACTTCCATGGGAATAGAGTTAGGCGAATGCTGAGCACTCTTGAAAAAAAAAAATCTCATCTTTCATGTACAAAGTAACATGCATGGGGCTCTATTTTCTAATGTTGCACATCTCTTCATTGCACAAAATTTTACTACAGTGCCACAAGCACTGTATGAAGCAGTGCACCATCCCACCCCCAAACTTGGCATGAATGTGGTGTTTAAATGGAAATGCTAGGTCTATGAAAGGAGTGAGTGGCTATACTGCACATTTGTTTTTGCAGTTTGCATACTATAATGCCATTAGTTCCAATACACTACCCCACGGATGATCATCCTTATAAAATGATACTCTTTTCATCTGTGATAATACAGCTACATCTCAGAGGTTTTACAACCCATACTAGTTTTCTCATTCATCCATTTTCAAGGTCAGCACATTTGATTAAAGTTTATTGGTTGTGTTCTTAGTTTATATACTGCAGCTGAACATATTTGTTTTCTATTATGCTGTCTGATGCTGCAGGATATTGGAGTCTAGTGGACCGTGCAACTAGAATGCTATTGAAATGGTAACTTACCAATTTAAACCTGAAATCATCCACCGCATAACAAAGCAATGCATACCAGTTATGCTCTGATGCAAAACCTAGCCCTAATGGAAAACATTGTTTCAATTAACAGGATCAAAAGTATGAAAGGACAAATGGAAAATGAGAATACAACAAGATGCCTACCAAAAACTATTATTTTGATATCTCTTGGTACGTGCTGTTACAGTATTGCTATAGTGGTAATGTAACATTTCCATTTTAAAGAGACTAAGTTCTATGGGTCAGATTCTTAGCTGATCAGTTGACTTCAGTGGAGTTATGACATTTTATGGTAGCTGAGGATCTGTCCTTAAAAAATGCAAAATCTCACAATATGGCCCTCATGAGGCGTTAGGAGATTGCAATTTAATAAAAGCATCAATTTCCTTAGACTTTGTTGCTTAAGTGTAAGTGGTCAGACATACCAGAATCTAAGAATTATTCTCCAGATAATGTTCAGCATGAGGCAGCCAAGGAACCAGAGGGTTAAACTTAAACAATTCTGGGGAAGACACTCAAATTACATAGTTCCAGAATAAGTACGCTTTTTAAAAATCACCCTGATTAGTCTTGAAGCATATTTCTATGCACAGTCTTGTCTTTCTACAGTGACCTCTCCAATGTAAAGCCTTCTCCAGCATATTCAAATATTCAAGAATGATAAATAGGAGATTTTAAACAGCTGTCTATATGTATATTTTCTTAGTATTCTTTAGGGCTGATAATCATTCTACTGTTAGATGCAGCTGGTAACAAATTGAAAGGATTCTTCTCATTTATTACCTTGTTAACAAAATAAGGGCTCAATTCAGTAAAGTAATTTTGGTTTATCTTTCTGCCTCATTCCAATGAAAATAGAACAGACTTCATACATTGCAAGTCTCTCCATACTTTGCCAGGACACTGCTATTGTAACCACTGGCAAACTTTCCAGCAATGAATGTGGCTATTTAAATCCCAGCAGCAGCTATGTTGGCTAAACTTTTAAATATGAATCAATATATCAAGTAAGTGTTTGAAAGAAAACGTGTTTGTAGGTAGCATATTGAGGCAGCAGCCTCATTCTGGGGTGGGGATCAAGGAAGTGGTGACCCACTGAGAAGTGACAGCTGGATGCATTTCAAGGCCAGAAGTTGGACAGAATGCTCAGGGGAACATGTTCAGTAGAGTGCTACATAGTTTCAGAAAATTTTAATTAGAATAAAAAATTTGCTTCACCTGGTTTTCCACCTCTTTTGTGTTCAGTTTTCTCAAATATTCTAAGAAACAAGTTTACTGGGAAAGAGGTTTGTGGGATATTAGATAATATTCATGAAAGGAAATTTTGAACTCATAATTGTGACTTATTTGCACCAGAAATCTGATTCTGTTCCACTTCCACGGTCAAGCCATACTATGTGACCATGCGTCTGTTTGAAACTAGCCAACGCACCTGTGTTATTGATGGTCTTACAGTCATGGCAAACTACTCACAAACTATCTACGATCTACTCATAAATTGTTTAACAAATAATTCTGACAAACAAACAAATTGGAAAAAGTCCTAAAAAATCTCTGCTCTCCCCACCCCATTTGATAAGTGGTCATGTCACTCATAAGTACATAGCACAGCAATTTACCCCCTACTAGTCCCCATGCACTGAAACCCCGACACAATCAATGAGTCTTATTCTCCACCCTCCATCCCCTACAAGCACGTTAATAAAGGCAGTGTTCCCTCTCTTCCACTGGGCCATGCAAGTCCATAATGAGACACACAAAGCATCCCTGCCTTCTGTTGCCTGGATGCATACAGCTCCAGCTGTTTTAGGGGCCCTTTCTGGCTGAGTGTACTGGTTCAGCAGCTCCTCGCTGTCATCAGCCCATACAGGGGGAAATGGCTCACCTCTGGCTTCACAAAGTTTGTGGCAAAGCAAGTCACAGTATTGTGCACAGCATTGATGACACTAGAATCCAGATGTTCCTGTAGACCTCTCCAATGGGATTTCAATCTGCCAAAACACATTCAACAATCATTCCACATCTCTGAGAGTGTATTTAATAAGTCTTTTGCCAGGGCCTCTGAAATCAGGGTATGGTTTCATATGCCAAGGCAAAAGGGCATACATGGGGTCCCCCAGAAAACAGTGAGGACAGTGACTCTATGACGGTCATTTGTTGGGAACAGTGTCCCTGCCTGTCCATGAATGTAGGCTCCCAATCAGCTAAAAACCCTGGCATCATGACCTTTTCCAGTGAAAACCACACTGATGTTCATAACTCAACCTCTGTGGTCCACAAGGGTCTGTGTAACAATGGGGTAGTACCCTTTGTGGTTTATGTACCCATCTGCTCCTTAAGGAGGGAAAACTATGGGCACACGAGGCCCATCTATGGCCCCAACACAATTTGGAAACCCCATTCTTTCAAAGCCAGCATTTATTTCAGGAATATCGTTCATGCATACCGCCTTGGGGCAAACCACATGGCTCACTGGTGGTGGAGGTTTCTGAGGCACTTTAGCCAGAATCAATTTTTCAACATTGAACTGGTTGGCAGCAGACCTGTAACAGTCTGGGATAGCCAGCTTCCAGTTGGTTACAGGAACCCACTTCAAAACCAGCATGGCCACCCTCATGCGCGTGTCTTTACACCGGAGGGTCAGCGCAAGCTGCTTAAAGCTCCATCCCAGATCTGTGTGACGATGTGGTCCCACCAGCCTGTATCTGTGGCACTGCTCCAGAAGCACCAGGGGGGCATCAGCGGCTGTACTGAGTGTCACGTACCAGCATCAGCCAGATGGAGTCTCCCACATCTGAGTCCCCTTCTCTTCTTCCTGCTCGATCATAAGTTCAGTCAGGGGCCTTTGGTGAGTCAGAAAATGCTGCCAAAATGTTCACCAGGGTGTCATGGAAGCACTTCCCATTTTCTGATGCAGAAGCAAGAGAAGTTCTTCAAAAGGTGTCTCCTCCATGTTGCTGGATCTGGTTTGCAGATCAAAAGGACTGTTGGGAAGGATGTGTTGGTGGACTGCTCAAACTTCCTGTAATGTGCAGAGTGCACAGCCAAGTTTTCCCACATTGCACCATGGTCAAAGGGCTAAAGCAGACACATTTTGGGAGCACGCTAGGGATTCTGGGATATGGTTATATGGGCTTGGATCTGTGTGCTGTGGTGTGGATGGCAGAGCTCCAGGTTTGAGCCAAGGTTAGAAAATTCCAAAATTAGGGTTGACAATCAGTGTAGACCCTCAAGGCCTGTGTTCTCTAACCCAGGGTCAGCTGACTAAAGTCTCCCTAACCCTGGGCTTACATTACAATGTATACATAACCACAACAATTGAGACAACACCAACCAGAGAGAGAAGAGAGGCAAAAAGCGACACAGCCAAGCAACAGCCTGAAAGCACAGTACGGCCCTGAAAAAAGCCAGAGCGAGCACTTTTGGGTCTCGTCATGACTAAAGAGGCTTGGGGCTGCAAGCTAAGAAACTGCTCCTTTTGTTCTTGGTTCCTCCTGCGCTCAGAGAAGAAGGACTTTGTATTTTCCTTGTAAATCAACAAGATTGTGTCAAAGAAAATTAATGTGTACTTCCAACTGGAAGATCCCCAGGGCCCTGACCTTCGACTAGCTGCTCAAGTCAAAAAGGGCCAACAGTATACATGCCCTACCCCCAGCACATCTTACCAAGTATTGGCAGGTGAGGAGGCACAATGGTTATGGGATATATGTAATTTGATCCTTGCAAATAAAATATACATAGTGTATATGAACTTACAAAGCCCTTCACAGTTATTTTTTGGATATTGTGCTTCCTTAACCTACTGGGCCCCAGCAAATGTCTACTGATGCAGGTTTCCATGCATTTTCAAACCTGAAATGCATCACTCTGAGTAGACGTCCTTTTATACACTGGTTTTGTGGAACTCAGCTCATTGCCTATTGGCTCCAGTAATATCCAATCCTTGGTTTAAGACACTTGCTTTCACCTGGATTATCAACTCTGCAGAATGGATTAACTTTCGAGTTTTAATGTTATCTCAAACTGGTATGAGATGTCTCAGCATGCTAAGATGCTGTAAAAGTTTTAATAACACTAGCTTCTCTGCTACACAGCAGAGTCTCGATTTTTATTTATATCAGGACCTTTAGTCTTCATGCTCCCATAGAAAGAGTCATTTGATTTTCAACTTTAAAAGTTAACAGGCATTGTAAATTACTAGTATTTTTGTAAAGTCAGCTTTTCATCAAAATTCTAAGCTGATTAGGTGGGAGGGCTGGGGAGAGAAAATGGTGCAGACTTTTTATTTAACCTTGTGATAAATATCTTTGTCATATTAGTCAAAGTGAATACTTGTCAGTGTCTGCAGAATTTAGATTTAATATCTCTGGTCATTAGAGAAGGAACTGAAAAGCCAGATGTCAAGGCAGGTGCCATAGTATATTTGATGGTAAGTTAATGGCCCTTGAAATTCAGAAACACACTGACTGCTCTGTTTGTCGCCCACGCCAGTCTTCTGTTTCCCACAAATTATTTACTGCTTTTATTAAGATCACCAACTGAATGTTAAAAAGAAGTAGTGTTTTGTTTAGAATGGCTGATGGAACACACTAAGTCATTTTACCGTTCAGCACTCCTGTGTTCTTTTATGGCTGCTAATCTTCATCAGTATCATCTAAATATATTGGTATCTTCTGGAACTCAGAAAAACAATAACTTGCCCTGCAAATACAGTTTATGTACCATAAAATGCAGTTATACTGATTTGATTATACAGATTTGATCTGTCATCTACCAATGTCACCTGAAAGATTAAAACAGTTCTTCTATAGAATTGCTTTAAGTACAGAACTTTGGGCCAAATTTTGGTCTTGCTTTGTACTCGTTAACGTTAAAAGCCTTATATAAATTTAATTAGTAACAGAGATAAAAATTGTAACCCTTTTCAAACATGCTACCATGAACCACCAAAGGTTTAATTTGAAACAAAGATGTTTTTATATGCAAATGAAAATACTTACGAGCCCTCCAGTGCTACCAGCCCTCCAGTGCAGAGTGGACTTCAGTGGTTGTCCCAAACCCAAAGTGATTTTGGGACTGGATCCTATGTTCCCAATACACAACAGGAAGTCTGAATTGTATTTAAGATTAATGCACAAAGAAAACTCACCATCCAAGAAACTACATGCTGAAGTTTGGACAATTGACGTACATTACCAGATTATACACAGGTTGAAGTATTTCTTAAGCAATCAAACAAGGACCAATAATTTTAATGTGTGATTTCTTGGGACATACCAGGACTCACTAAAAACAAGGGTTGTGCATATCCCAGTGGAAAACTGGGAATCTCCCTTTTCAATAGGACTACAACTCCAGTTTATGGCTTTGATAGGGTCATGAGATACCTTGCATCTGTCTCTATGGTAGGACTGAATATCTTCCTGATCTAGGCCTCAAAACCAGTGTTATTTGTGGAAAGGAATTTCACATTTGGTAGTATAATAATTTGCTTTAAACCAATAATTAATAGTATTTATAGGATGACGTCTCTGGGTAAGAGTCTTCCACACTTGTTCATATTGAGTAGCACAACACTCAAAGTGTGCTTCCACTGATTTTGATAGATACATTCTTGCAGTAAGGTGGTACTCCAGTGCTAGTAATGGTGGAAGAATCAGACCTTCTGTTTTTAGGGCACTATGGTGGTCTCATTTTGGGAGAAACAGAATAGTTCAACTTTACCTCACCATCCTTTCAGTCTCATTGAAAGTCTTCATCAGATGTGGCATCATTTTATTACAAGGGACTGGTAAATTTAGCACAAATATTCATTTGGGGAAAAGAAAAAAGTGATAACAAATGAAACAAAGATTTTCTAGTGTTGCTGAGTTTCGTGCTGTGCTGGGAGTGATCAATTGCAGCTGTGCTTCCTGCATACGTGATCATGAAATAAATCTATTCTTTATAGTAGAAAACAATCCTTCTTAGAATGCGAGAGTAGCGTTCAATCGTCAATAGCATCTGCAGCTTGAGTAACTGAGTGTTTTCTTCGCTCACATCATGATTATTGTAATTTAGCAAGTTTTGCTATTGATTGAAACAACTGGTGCTTGGTGTCTTCATCAGTATTATTCAGTTTAGAGGGAGATGTTGTTGTGTTTTACATGTTTAACCAAATCTATGGGCACAAAGGAACTTCAGAGATGTCACTGGCTACATACAGGGCCCACTAAGAACTTCACAGCAACAGTGGTGGTAGGTCATAACAACCAAGGGATTCCAAATAGTGGCTCAGTCTACAGGTTCATCTAGTCCAGTATCCTGTCTCCAACAAAATCAGTAACATCTTCTTCAGAGGAGGAGCTTAGATCTTATGATAAAGCCTTTATACTACACGATACCAACATGTACTAATCTTCTCTATATACAGTATAAGTTCATTAGTATGTGTTGTGGTTCAGTGCTAAAATCTAAATCTTGAAAACAGATCCTTGGGCCTGCATGAAGGCCCAGAAAGTGCAACAAAAGTGTCCATCTATCTGGATCTGCTTGCAGGATTGTGGCCTATTGTGACAGGAGGGCTCTACTTACCTCAGGACAACAATGCCTCCCGGCAGTTCTGGAGATTAGCTAGGTCAGACTGATGTTCCTTCCAGACCAGTGGGTACACCCTGTCAGCTTGTCCTCTGCAGCCCCTCTCTCGTTCCAGGAACCACAGCTTCCTCTTTGTGACAGCTCTCAAGCCAGGTCACTCTTGTGATCTGCCCTTCCTGGGGGGAGTATCAAAGTTCCTGCTCTTCAGTCTCAGGCACAGGAGTGGCAGGTTTGTATAATTTTTAGTGGTACCTAGAACGGGTCCAAGCTCCGCAACTCCCCACCACACCTACCTGAGGCTCTGGACAGGGCTAGGGGTGCAGGAGAGGGTCCGGGGGCAGGCTCTGGGAGGGCATTTGGGTGCAGGCTCTGGGCTGGAGCAGTGGGTTGCGGTGCAGGGGGCTGGCTCTGGGAGGGAGTTTGGGTGTGGGCCCTGAGCTGGGGCAGGGAGGGAGTTTGGGTGCAGTCTCTTGGCTGGGACATGGGGTTCAAGTGCGGGAAGTGGGCTGTGGGTGGGAGTTTGAGTGTGGGCTCTGAGCTGGGGCAGGGGGTTGGGGTGCTGGAGGCGGTGCAGGGGGTAGGTTCTGAGAGGGAGTTTTGTTGCAGGGTGCAGGCTCTGGGCTGGGGCAGGGGGTTGGGGTGCAGGCTCTGGGAGAGAGTTTTGTTGTGGGGTGCGGGCTCTGGGCTGGGACAGGTGATTGGGGTGGCCACATACACCACCACCGCAGCTCCCATTGGGTGCAGTTGGCGGAGTCGGGGCAGGGGCAGCTCCTCCCCCCCCCGGGGCCGCAGGGGGCCCTTTTAAATTGCCTGGAGGCAGCAGGTGGGGCTGGCGAGGGGATGCTGCAGGGGCAGGGAAGAGACCCGGTCCCAAACTTTGGTGGAGCCAGGCTCCCGTGCTCTCATATTGGCCCATATACAACTCGCTGCCTCTGCTCAGGCACTCTTCTGCTTCACTGCCTCACAGTGCCATTCCCGCAGTGGCTGGCAGGGGAGCCTGGGCCCACTCTATACACCAGGTTCAAGCTCAGGGACCATCTACACAGCAGCGAAGACCCCATTCCCTGCATCTTGCTGCCCTTCCCTGAGCCATTTCCATACCGCCTTGCCTCTTCCACTCAGCTGCATTTCTCTGTTTCTTCCCTTCCTCCTTCCAGGGAGGGACTTTAGGCAACTCATCACTGCTGCCCATCCCTAAACACCCCTCCCTTCTCTCAGGGAGTGCCTACAGACTTCTCCCTGTCCCCTCCTCTGCTTCCCATTTCCTGTCTTTTGTAGAAGCCCACAAGTCCCTCACAGGTAATCTCGTCCAGCCTAAAGGTCCCTCATTTGCAGCCTAATTAGTTGATAGGGCCCACCGGGCCCAATTCAGCTCTTGAAGAGCCAGTGTGGGGATCCCACCCCATCACACCTATGTTTGTATGGAAAATGTGTAAGTTCATTTTATACATGTCTGTTCTCCCTAGCTGAATAGAAAATTTTGGGGGTTATTCAAAAAGTGTGCTTAGCAGTGTTATTTTCATACTTTTCAGCATCTTAGGGGGGGTTGCCATTTATTTATGAGTTATATTAATCATGGGAGTAAATGTAATAATAAGTTTTAAAAGTGTTTTGTGGGGGAATTATGAAGCAGTATGGGATATAATAGTGTGGCAAAAACAGAAATGGAATAAAGCTGTTTTTTATAGTAGAAGACAATCCTTCTAGGAATGCAAGAGTATATAGCAATATATTTTAAAGAGAAGTAATGTTTGTAAGCTTGTTTACTGGAGACATTCAGAACATTTTGGCAAAGTTTTGGAAGTTGGTGCTTTATCTTTTCAGGTCACTTTCAAAGCATTTCTATTATTTTTAAAGATAAACGTAAAATAACCAAGCCTACTTTAAATCCCAGGTTCCAGCATGTGATATTGGTCCATTAGGCTTCCATTACACAAACTCAGTTCTCCTTTCTGAAATAGGTACTAGAATGTTCAGCCAGCTGAGAGCATCCCCGGGTGTATTAGGAACCCGTTTGTGTATGTCTGATTTTCTTCTAATTATATCACAGTAATAGTCCTCATGGAAAGCAGTTTATGTAAACACTTCCTGTGCAATTATATCCCATAGAAAAGAGCTGGAAATTATATGTCTGATTCAAATGATTGGCTGAGTGAGGTATACATTAAAGGCTAGATTGGACAACACTTACTCTGGTGAGCATTTACCTGCATTCTTAGTCCCATCAATGTATCTGCTCATGTAAATGATCAACAGTGGTGTACCTGGTGGATGGGAAATGCAGTATTTATTATAGAGAGCTGATCAAAACTCAGAATTCCCATTCTGCAAGAAATTCCAACAGTTGAAAAATTTGTTTGTGTTCCAAATTGGAAATAAAAAACAAAAAAAAATTCCTATGAAAGGAAACTTTTGAAAATGTTTCATTTTGGGTCAATTAAAATGTTCTGTTTTTATAAAACTGAAATATTTTGCTCTGATTTTGACTTTTTTAAAATGCTACATTCTAACATAATATAAAATAATTTTTGAAACAAAAAATTGTTTTGAAACTAAAAAGAATCATTACGATGCTATTGAAATGAAGCATCTTAATAAGCTTGAAACTCTTCACTTCCTTTTTTAATGAAATTGTGTCAGAATTGACATATTCACACAGAAAGTTTCAATTTTGATAAAATGGCATTTTACGGTGGAAAAATGATCCATCTGAAAATTTTTAACCAGCTCTATTATTATATTTATAGCAACAGGAAGCATCTACATGACACAGGCTATTGAAAGAGCTTATAAACTGCCTTGAAGAAAGAAGCTTTAAAATAAGGAGAGTGAGAAGATGATAATTTTTAAAACCTTCAATTAGCAGAGAATGAGTTTGCACAGCCTTTCAGGGAAAGGACATCTTAACAAAGGAGTGTGTTTTTGTTTTTTCTGGCATAGATCCTATTACCCAGAAAAAGGGCATGTGTTATTCCAATTAAAAAGTCTTTTTAAGGTTAAATACACAGAAAACACATCTTTCTGAAATGCAAGAGTAAAAAAGAGCAATAAAAAAGCTATTTGCACAAAGTAGACAATACAATGGGAAAAGACAGCCACTAGATCAGGCCAGAGAACGGCAATTCCATTTCATGACAACTTTTCAGGTTTCTAAATTTGCTTTCAGTCCTCATTGGAACAAAACAAAAACCTTTCCAACATTTTAGCAAAACGGAATTGTGTCAAAACACCCATTTTCAGACTGAAAATGTCAGGTTATCAATCTCTCTCTCTCTCTCGCTGGGAATGACTGGAGAGTCCACTCTAGACCTCAAGAATCTTCCTCTTGAAAATATCGTCAGAATGTGTACATTTCCACAGAAGATTTCAGTTTTGACAAAACAGCATTGTTCAATTTAAAACATTTAATCTAAAATGTTCTGACCAAATCTAGTAGCTGCTCTAGTAGCTGTAAAAGTCCTATCAATGCCCAGTTGATCGGGATCAAACTCTGTTTTCAGATATACTATCTATTTCAACACATATTTTAAGGTAAGATTTCTTTATGCTCTTCAGAATTTATTTTTAACATGTAACACTTACAAGAGGAAATTCCCCAGGCACTTTGTCATTCACACACACCAGGAATTCCTTCCCTTTCCCCCCACCCTGGATGCCCCCCTCCCCAAGCATTTTTCATTGAAAATAATAAGAAAAAGATGTCTTTGCTAGCATGATCCTGGAAGGACTGTGTG
This sequence comes from Lepidochelys olivacea, assembly GCF_965140295.1. Taxonomy (NCBI): domain Eukaryota; kingdom Metazoa; phylum Chordata; order Testudines; family Cheloniidae; genus Lepidochelys; species Lepidochelys olivacea. Next base: position 24,040,348 of record NC_140413.1, read on the forward strand.
AGCATGCTAGAGTCCTGTTTCCCAGAATCTCTTCTGTGCCTGCACAAATTGACCCCAGCACAAGAGCAGCAGCAGAAAGCATAAACTAAAGAAAGAGCAGCATAATCCCACAACCCTTACAAAAGTGCACTGGAAGGGCAAGAAAACTATGGCACAAACAATCTGAGCATGAAACCTAAACAGAATTTATATTCTGCCACAACAAACTCCTGAGACTTTTTCCTGCTGGTTAGTAGCACATAGCGCACTTTGAACTAGAAGATTAGAAGGCATTATTTAAAGTCCTGCATTTTCTTGAAGCAGAGATGGCCATAAGTGGAAATAGCATTGCTATTAATTATTGTATTATGATAGCACCCAGTCGCCCCAACCATGGCTGGGACCTCATTGTGCTCGGGGTCGGACTAAACTACAGTAAGAAACAGTCCCTGTGCTGGAGATTACACTCAAAATAGATGATCAAAAAAGACTGGGAGAAAGAAAATTTTCTGTCTCCATTTTACGCACGCGAGACTGAGGCACAGAGAGATTGAGTCCTGATTGTGCAAAAGGAGCCAGGCATTCTGACACTGAGCATCACAGCACCTAACTCTGAGGTGCCTAGAAAATCACGACGATTCACAAAGCCCGAGTTAGGCATCGAGGCTCCTATACAATGAATGGGGAGAGGGAGGCACCTTAGATTGCAATTCACAATGGCTAGTATGCAAGGCAGGGAGCTGTCTTATCTAGCCAAAGACAGGTGCTGACTAGAGGGCTAACCCCCACCTCTCCAATGGAGAGAGTCTCTGCTAACAATTCTCAGCTGTGAACCCTCTCCTGGGGTTGGGTGCTTACACTTTTGCAGCAGCATCACTTCCCTCATGACTTTTATCCCAGTGGTTAGGGTACTCACCTGAGGGGGAGAAGGGATCTGCCACCTCTCAGGTAAGGGCTCTAATCACTGAACTACAGGAAAGTCTGATGTGGGGCTCCCTCAGTCTCTCCTGTTGAAGCTGTTGCACTGTGGATAAACACCTGAAGAACCATTTGGGAGGGAGGGAGGAACGGGATAGGACAGACAGAGCAGAAATATAAGAATGACTATAGCCTGGTAATTAGAGCACTCACCCTGGATATGGAAGACCCAGGATCTAGTCCCCGCACTCCAATAACTCTTTAATTATGTATCCACAGTGTAACAGCTTCAACAGGAGAAACTGAGAGAGCCCCACATCAGAATATACCATAGCCTAGTAATGAGGGCACTCACTTGAGAGGTAGCATCTCAAGTGGAGGTAGGGATGCCTACTCTGAGGTACAAAACAAAATCCAGAACATCTGAACCATTTCATGCAAAGCATGAAACAACAAATAAACATCATCTACTCTGATGTAACCAATAACAAGCCATTTACATTATTCACATGGTACTAAGCAAGCTTTACCACAACACTCCCAGTTCACTTAAACTACATAATGGATATATTGACTGATGCTTCTGGACAGCCTTTGTTCCTAACATATATAATGCACAATTCTGCATATTGACCAATTTTATAGAGATATAAGACATACCTGTAAAAATTAAACTGCTACTCAACCAACACTCTTTCCCCATTTTTAAAAAAAATGCTACATTATATTTTATTTATATTCAGCCCACCAAGTGGTACGTCTTTTGGTTATGACAAATGTAATTATCTGCTTTATACATTTCATAACGTGTGCATGAAGTTGCCTATTCACCCCAGTTTCCAGTTACATGTTGTTGTTTTTTGAAGCACAAAGGTCTTTCTGTCCTTTGATAAATGTTTTAAATTCAACACATGATAGTTTTTCAAAGTGCAAACAGACCTGAAGCTCTGTCTTCATCAAAGCAACTGACAACCTGTTCCTTTTATTTGACCATACACCTTCACCGTGACTAAAGACGCTTTCTGAAATTGTGTTGCTGATGGGAACTAAGAAAACAAACAAAAAAACACTTTAAAAAATTCTGTTGCTTGTGCTTCCTTGCAAAAAAAGAAAAAGAAGTCTGGTATCAGATCTTGAGTTATGCTGCTAAGTGAATTTTTCAGTGTGGCAAAATCTTTATACAACTTGTCTTCAGCAGTGCTCAGCTGTAGCTTGTCCACCAGTGCTTCCAGGTGTCTCCATTCTAATTCACATTCAGTCTCCAGATGCAAACAGGCTATCCAAGACAAAACTGAATCGTCAACATCCACAATTGGTTTCCAAGTATCGAATGGCTTTTCCAAAGAACTTGTCAATAAGTGTTCTGAATTAAGCTTGCTCATTTGGATAAAGTTCTGTTAAAGTTTGTTTAGCTTTGCTACCTCAAAAAAGGGATGACTGGGAAAACCTGAACAGGTGGCAACCCTAGGTAGAGAAAGGACTTGAACCAGGGGTCGCCCGTATCCAAGGTGTGTAACCTAATCACTGGGATAAAAGTTATGAGGGAGATTGTCCTTTCCCGCCCCCAGCTGTTTTCCATGAACTTACCTGAGGATCCCGATCCGGTAGACATGCTCAGAGGGTGCCCACCGGATTGGGTCCCACAGGTGACTGAGGAGTCTGAGCATCTGTTTGCCGTCCATCTGTGAATTGCTCTGGGGCTTAGGTAGGAGATAGGTGTCCGGATGTCTAGGAAGAAGCAGCAATGTCCATTTTCAAAGGCAGAAACGTAGGTTTCTAGGACTCTTACTGCAAAAATATGGGTGCTGAGTGAGTTTAGGTGCCTACAAGGTTCAGCAAGAGTTTTCTGTGCATCCAGTTGTCCTGAAAGTAGGACTTAGGTGTCTAAAATAGGAACTTAGGTTCCTAATGCCTTTTCTGCATCCAGGCTTGAGCGACTTCGCCAAGGTAAATCAAGAAGTCTGTTACAGAGCTAGGAACTGAACCCAGATATCATGAAGTCCCTGTCTAGTGCCTTAATCACCGGACCATCCTTCTAATGTAGTTGCTAGGAGACATAATAATACTACATTGAATTTCTGTAATATTTTTCATCCATTGATCCTAAAGCACTTTGATATGTTGAGTAAGCTTTATTTATTCCCACAGCACACATGTGGAAAGGGAGGTGGATAGAGGTTAAGTTAATTGCTCCAGGTTATAATGAGACAGTTATAGATCTGGGAATAGACGCCAGATCAGCTTCCTACCAAACCTGATTTCCATCCACTAGCCCCACCTCCTCATAAATTAACCAGTAGTCATCTCTTGTGATAAGAAGAAATGTGTATGTCACAAGAGAGGATGGAGCAAAAGGTTACAGGGTAAACTGTACTTGCTGCCAAATATCTCCTTTAGCTGAGTCTTATCCACGCACACCCTGTTGCACTCATGCTGACAATGCAAAGAGATTGGAGAAGGGAGCCTCTATCAAGAGTAGGATCTTTGAAACAAGTTGCCAGAACAATCACACATATATCACTGGTGAAACTGTACTCCATGCAAGGGTGGTATTTATCTTTATTTATATATAAATGGGAAAAAATGGTGGCTTTGTCATTTACTTCAGTGAAACATTAAAACTTGGCCAATTATTCAGCTGGTTCATTGGGCATGGACACTGCATGTAGGAAGGACCAAAAAAATAGCTTAGAAGCTAGTGACAGTGCAGCATTTATAAGGGAATGCCATACAATTACCTGGGCCCTGTCCCTTTAAGGATTGAAGGTCTGCTAAGGAGCTCAAAGGGGAGTATGGGACAGCTCTGGGGAGCAGGGTGTGCTTGGAACAACAGAGTTTGGTGTGCTCAGTGGCAATGGGGCTTGTGTAAGATGCATGTTTGTCTGTTTTGGATGACCAGATAGCAACTGTGAAAAAACGGGACCAGTGGGGGGGATTATAGGTGCCTATATAAGAAAAAGTCCCCAAAAATGGGACTGTCCCTTTAAAAATGGGACATCTGATCACCCTAGTTTGGGATATGAACTTAATCTAATCAAGTTAATCTAATCTAGTTTTAAAACTGTTCTGGGTTTCGGGAATGTAACAACAGCAGACACCAAGTGCAGTATACATGCATCTGACTTCCCAAACTAAGCAAGTCCTAATAAGGCTCCAGACTTACTTTCTATAGATTCAGCATATGGAGCCCCAGCATGCTTCTCATACCTTGGGGATTACCTCTCATTTTATATGTTCTCTCTTCCACAGCCAAGGAGTTATCAGTTCACTTCCATTCACTTTGCACCATCAATCTTTAGCCAACAGCATAATTTTAGAAGTTGGTAACTTTGGGGATGGGGGATGCAGGGGAAACTGTCTACCTACATCAATTTGAAAATAAATGTAATTCTCTCATTTATGGATCTCTTCTCAGATAATGCACCTAAACATACAAAACGTTCGATTTGGGCACTTCATAGCTTGCATAGCCCTTGTGAAAATGCAGTGGACTCCATTAATAATATAGATCTCAAAGTGCTTTTCAAAGAAGGTCTGTATCATTACTCCTATCTTACAGATGGAGAAACTGAGGCACAAAGTGACTTGCCACGGTCACCCAGCAGGTCAGCAGGAGAACCAGCAATAGAACCCAGGTCTCTTGAATCCCAGTCAAGTGCTTGTAGCTTCTAAGCACCATTACCTTGTGTGAATCATCTTCATCTGGTCTTTAAGGCCCCAGCAAGGTACTTAAACACCTTGGATTAAATATACAAGCACTCCCATTTAAGTCAATGCTGAACCTTGCTGAACAGAAGCCTATCAGTGAAACCTCAGCTACGCTGAAGTCACCAGGAATTTTGCCATTGCCCCAATGGGGCCAGGATTTCACCCTTTGGGTTCCAGTTACTCTTGGTTTCTAATTAAAAGGGAAGGGAGGGACGAGGGGATTTTGAAACAAGAAATGTATTCTGTTAACAAACTCTTGTGGGAAAAATTCTTGAAAAGACAGAAAAAAATACCATATGACGCCAAATTCATGAACTTTGATTAAACTGAGCTGAGTTTTACATGGAACAAAACATTTCCAGAAATGGTCAAGAAATGGTCCAGAAAAAAAATGGTCCAGAAACAAATCCAAACATTGTGCCAGGTTCAACAAGCAACTAATATTTTAGTGCACCCAGGAAATGCAACAGAGCTAAGCTTACTAGAAAGGGTAGAATGGTCTGTCAAACTGAAACAAAAAATTGTAAAAATAGTGTAGCTACTACATTAGGACAACACACTAATTCTAGACAGGTACATTTGTCAAGCTTTTAATCTTGGTTCAAAGAAGTTCTAAGCTCCCTGGACTCTGGAAACTTTTAGAGTTTTAGAATTTGTGCTTTTTTCCTCCTTAGAAAGTAAGGGTCTGATTATGAGGTGTCATATTAGTGCATTTGAAATTGTTTCCTTAAAGTATCTGATTCAACATCTTTAATAATTCAGGGTTGCTATAAAGATTTGAGCTTCCATGCTTTCCACACTTGTGTTATGAAAATAAAACAGGAAGCAAGAATGTGGAATTTTCAGACTAGTAATAAGATAAATTTTGCATAAGGTATTTACATACAATGGGAGATACAGAGAAGGAATATAGTAAATAATACGTACTGTGCAGTATGAACAAGCTCACTATGCATGTTTATACTGCAACATGTTAACTATTCACTATTATTATTTTTCTTTAGTATTTGTACAGTGTCCAAAATTGCTAGGTGCTTTTACAAAACATACAGAGATCCAATCCTGGTCTTGAAGGGCTTGCAATTAGAGTTTGCTGAAATTTTCGAAAATTCAAATTCGCAGTGAAATTTTTGGACAAAAATAATCAATGACATGTTTTGCATGTTTTTCAACCAGTGATCTAGCCAGCAAACAGCAAACTTTTGAAAAATATGTGCACAACATTTTAGTAAAAAATATTTTTACTTTTTCGACCAGCGCTGCTCACAACCTAATTGTACATGTGATATGATAAGCAATGATAACAAAGAACAATGCAACAAGGAAGGGAATGGTCAACAATAATAATATTGTGGGATAACAAAGTTTAGACATGTTCCCCTTGTGCTGTTGTTTTATAACTGATTCAGTTGCAGTGGGTATGGTGGGGGAAGTGAATCTTAAGGATAGATTTGAATGAAAAGGCAGAAGTGATTTATGGAACAGATTAGAAGAGTGTTCCATGCATAAGGGAGAGTGAAGGAAATACTTGGAACCTTCCTCACAAGGATGAAAGATTCAGTTACGGTGCTAGGATTGGAACCTGAGGCTCAGACCAGATTGTAACATGGTGCACAAATTTGACCCTAAAAAAGCTCATGTCCTGTTTTTGCAAAGAGGAACTATTTGTAAACTTGCTGCGGTTTCCGTGCATATTTTTTTTGAATCATACAAAACTTGCCAGAAACAATGGTATTTTATCATTTGTGTCTCTCCTAGCAACTTATACATGCATATTAATAATAGGGCTGTGTAGTGAGGAGGCGTGGCCTCCATAGGTGCCAACTCTGTGGATGCTCCGGGGCAGGAGCACCCACAGGAAAAAATGGTGGGTGCTGAACACCCACCGGCAGCCCCCCATCAGCTCCCCTCCATCCCCCCCAGTGTTTCTCACCCACCAGCAGGCTCCGCAGATCATCGCCTCCCACGCCTCCCACAGTTGTTTTGTGGCATGCAGGAGGCTGGGAGGGAGGAGCGAGGACACGGCGTGCTTGGGGAACTGCTGGCCGCCCGAGATGCTGAGGAGTTGCCAGGGCTGTCACCTGAGGACTGGCCGGATCTCCCCAGGCTGCCGGCCGCCCAAGATGCTGAGGAGCTGCTGGGGCTGCCGCCTGCGGACTGGCCAGAGCTCCCCGAGACGACAGACACAGGCACATCCAAGGGAGAGATTAGGAAGCAGCCTGGGGAAACCAGGCAACAGTCTGGTTGGGAGCTGGCCTGATACAAGGTCAGTGTGTTGCGGGCAGATTCCTGCTGACCCAGTGGCGGACCACTACGCCACTGTTAGGGCCCTGGGCTGGGATGTGGTGGTGTTGGGCGGGCCAATCTCCCCCCTGCCACCTCACTCCTGGATGGCATTACTCCCTCCTCCTTAGGCCAGGAGGCCTTCACTCCTCAGGCAACCCTGCCTGAGCCCCATAGACTGTCTTGGTGCTCCTCACCCGTACCAGGGGCTCATAGACTCTCTTGATGCTCACTCTTACCTGGGTCTCATCGACTGCTTCGCTGCTCTCCTCTGATTGCAGGCCAGAGCCTATCCATTGCTTTGCTGACCCACCCTGACTGGGCCTAGGGCTCACAGCTTGCCCAACTGTTCTGCCCGACTGAAGGATCGTAGCACTAGGTGAAGCTAAGTCCCCCCTTTGAGCTCACCTTTACAGGTAAGTGACAGCGAGGAGGCGTGGCCTCCTTCAGAGACTGACAGGGATGGACGGCCATGCAGGCTACAGGCTGGCATGTTGTTTTTTCCCCATAGATCCAGATCCAGGTAATCAGTGGCACTGGAACACTTTTAATAGTGGGGGAGCTGAAAGCCAGCCCCCTTACCCAAGTCCGCACCCTCCCAACCCAGAGCTGGGGCTGGGAGCAGGGCTGTGTCTCCAGGAGCGGGGGACCCGGACAAGGGTAAAGGGCCGAGACTGGGGCCACAGCTTGGGGGGAGCCCGGGCATGGGGCCGGGAGCCCGGGCACGGGGCCAGTGGGTCAGGAGCCCGGGTGTGGGGTTGGGGGGGCTCGGGGGCCCGGGCGGGGGGCCAGTAGCACAACTCTGCATAAAACCTAGGGGTGCTGCAGCACCCCCCACACCGCTTGTTCCCGCGACTATGCAGGTAATGCATTTTGCCATATGTCTGAAATAAATAGCATTTGAATGTTGCATTCCTTGTGTATACAGTGTGTTTCATTAGCAACTTTTTTGGATCTCTAAATACAGTGATATTATTTACAAAGGTGCTTCACAGACTTTAAGAAGAGGTGCCTATCTCAAAGATTTTACAGTACAAATAGACAATATACAAAGGGACGACAGGAATGGAGGATGTCTTACAGCGCAAAGTAATTGAACAAGTAGTTTATCATACATCTGCTTAGTGCCACAAATTATGTTTAGAATGTAAAATACATATTCTGTCAGCTCTTGTGTTAACACTTTTTCGAGTGAGACTGAACCAGGGTTTATAGGTGCCCTGGAAGAAGAGTATTTTAAAGGAAAGGGTGGAGCCAAAGTAGATTGGAGAAAGAAAGGATGATGATTGCACATACTGAATTGGGCGGGGGGGGCTAGTCTCCCCATTGAAATCAATGGGAGTTGTAATATTATTTTCAATGGGAGAACGATGTTATGTGCAGCATGATGCTCATTTACTAGGGCACCTATAAAAATTAGGGATATTTATTTTTTATAATAAAAGAATCCATGAGCCAGATGCTCAGCGCTTGTAAAATGGCATAGTTCCATTTAAATGGAGCTACACTGCTTTACACCAGCTGAGAAGCTGGCCCCATATGTTCATAGTATTGTGATCCTCTCAGGCTGCGACCTCAGTTGTATTTGGGAACTCCAAATCTCCCTTTGATCTAATTGACAATGACAACCTGAAGTAAGAATTTACAAAGAGCTAGACTTGATTAAATCAATTCTTTGCTGGCAGCTTCAGCAGCTATAAAAGCCAATAGTTCTGTTCACTACAATAATAATTAAAAAATATATCTAGCCATTGATTTACCCCATTTAAATGAGCTATGCTTTAGAGAGGCTCTCACCTGGGTTTGTGACAGGCACTCCTCGTTTATATGAGATGAGGTTGGCAATTGTTCTACATTCCTATGATTTAGCTATCCTGTAGCTATCGTAAAAATTAAATTATGCTTACACGTAATTTTAAAATGTAATGAAATACAGTGATTTAAAAAGTAATCCTGTGGTACCAGGAGTGTGTTCAAAAAAAAAAAAAAGCCTAAAAACCACAATTAAAGGTGATAAATCTTTTGCAATATATATAGCAAACTAGCAGCATCTAGTAAAATTAAATCCAGGACTTTCACTTGAAATCCACAATGAAGGAGGGTTCAGAGGCCTTACCGTGCAGGTGACGTAGTGGTCAATTGTGCTGTAGCTCAGAAGGAAATCTGTGTAGTAGCATTTGATCGGTTTCAATGTCAAAGGATTATATAGAGAAAGGCCAGTGCTCCTGTTCCACCGACATCAATAACAAAATTGAGTATTCGCAAAAAGAAAAGGAGGACTTGTGGCACCTTAGAGACTAACCAATTTATTAGAGCATAAGCTTTCGTGAGCTACAGCTCACGAAAGCTTATGCTCTAATAAATTGGTTAGTCTCTAAGGTGCCACAAGTCCTCCTTTTCTTTTTGCGAATACAGACTAACACGGCTGCTACTCTGAAAATTGAGTATTGACTCTGAGAAGGAACATCCCCTGTGTGCATGGTAGACCTTCATCACCAGCTTTTCTTTTAACTAAGTTTGAGATGCAAAGAGTTTATTTTAATTTTAAACTCAACTACTAAGGCTCAGAATCTTAAAGGTATTTAGGTACCTAACTCCCATTGGATCTGGGCCTACGTAATTAAAAAAGTGCTTCTGAGCATACTCAGTTGGCACCTTACATGAGCCTAATGAAGCCTTACCCATGTGTGACCTCACTCTTCCTAACAAAAACCCTTAGTAAGGACAAAGGCCAGGGCTGGGATAATTTGCAATCAATCATTAAATAAAAAGACCCTCTCTATATATTACATTTGATGTTTTTATATTGTAAAGCAAGGGCTCCAAAGTGCAAACAGATGTGCTGCTGCCCCATTAACTATTTCTTGGTAATAGAAGAAGCAATGGTGATTTATTGGCAGCTCTGGCAGGCTATTATCTTGGCCATCCTCTACAGAGAGACATACATACATAACCCGCTGGTGTGAGCAATATTTACCTTTTTTATGATTGCTTATTTATTATGTTATTCTTAAATGAATGCAGTTTTTTTTGGATTAAAATAATTGCCTATGTTAGAAGCACAGGCACAAGGAAGTTCTCCTACAGAAGAAGACCAGAAAAGGGTCAAAAAGAAACAAATAGCATAAATAGTGAAATATGGCAATGAGATTTTTTTTTGTAATTATTTCAGTTTTAGTAATCAAAGGCATTAATAATATCCAGCGGGAATTGTTGTTTGAAAAAATTGCAACCCAGTCTTGTTCTCCTTGTGCGAAGCAGTGCCTTATTCTGCAAGACATCCCATTTTAAATCTATTGCCGATTAAGGAACCAATTGTGACTTTGTCACCAGGCTCCATGAATGTGGCAGCCCATAGCTGCACAGCCACAGGAACTTACAGGAAACCTGCTCATGACTATAATAATAATACCTAGCTCTTATATAGCACTTTCATTGGTAGACCTCATAGCGCTTTACAAAGGAGGTCAGTATCATTAGCATCCTTTTTACAGATGGTAAAATGGAGGCACAGAGAGTTGAAATGTCTTGCCCAAGGTCATCCAGCAGGCCAGTGGCAGAACCCAAATCTCTTGAGACCCAGTCCTGGTCTCTGTCCACTAGCCCACATTGCCTTGCAAAAGTCATAATCTGCTTCTCCATGTCCCTTTGCTTCCAGGGTTAGTACTCTGTATCAGCCCTGTGCCCAATGCAATGTGCTTCCATTAGTGTGTAGTGTGCAAGAGGGAATCTCATATCCTCCCCTTTCTCTCCCCTTCAGCCGAGTCCCTGCCTACATACAAGGAGAGGTTGTAGCAGTCCTATGAAACTGCTCTCCTAGCTGTGCTGTTACCTGCATTACGAATAGTCCATGTCAAGGTTCCTCCCCCACTCTGAGCTCTAGGGTACAGATGTGGGGACCTGCATGAAAAACCTCCTAAGCTTATCTTTACCAGCTTAGGTCAAAACTTCCCCAAGGTACAAAATATTCCACCCATTGTCCTTGGATTGGCCACTACCACCACCAAACTAATACTGGTTATTGGGGAAGAGCTGTTTGGACGCGTCTTTCCCCCCAAAATACTTCCCAAAACCTTGCACCCCACTTCCTGGACAAGGTTTGGTAAAAAGCCTCACCAATTTGCCTAGGTGACTACAGACCCAGACCCTTGGATCTTAAGAACAATGAAAAAGCATTCAGTTTTCTTACAAGAAGACGTTTAATAAAAATAGGAGTAAATAGAAATGAAGAAATCCCCCCTGTAAAATCAGGATGGTAGATATCTTACAGGGTAATTAGATTCAAAAACATAGAGAACCCCTCTAGGCAAAACCTTAAGTTACAAAAACGATACACAGACAGAAATAGTTATTCTATTCAGCACAATTCTTTTCTCAGCCATTTAAAGAAATCATAATCTAGCACATACCTAGCTAGATTACCTACTAAAAGTTCTAAGACTCCATTCCTGGTCTATCCCGGCAGAAACCAGCATATAGACAGACACACAGACCCTTTGTTTCTCTCCCTCCTCCCAGCTTTTGAAAGTATCTTGTCTCCTCATTGGTCATTTTGGTCAGGTGCCAGCGAGGTTACCTTTAGCTTCTTAACCCTTTACAGGTGAGAGGAGCTTTCCCCTGGCCAGGAGGGATTTCAAAGGGGTTTACCCTTCCCTTTATATTTATGACAGTCCACATGGGGGATTAATTGGCCCCTGATATATTATTGTTCCCCTATACTGGGTGGACTACAAACTGTCCCTAAGGTACTCACTGGGAGCAAATGTGGCAGAATCGGGCCTTGTGTGATCTCAGCACTCTCTTTAACAATCCAGCTAGTTAATAATGATTTGAGCAGTATGACTGTTCCATCTTAATATCATGTGGCAAATTAATATTCTTTTAGGATTTCAATTCAAATGCTATCTCTGCATCAGCCCTTGGCAACTCTTATTCCTCATTAGTCTCAGTAAGTATATTATCTTTCTTAATTAAGAATGCTTAAACTTTTCAGCCATGGGAATTCGAGGATAACAGAAGACAAAGAAATATAGCACCATTAGTTTTAGTGTAAAATTATGTTTTGGGGTGAGGGGGGAGGATTGGAGCAGGAGACTGGAAGACATGGTTCTATTGTTGTAGCCATGTTGGTCCCAGAATATTAGAAAGAGATTCTTCAACCTGGCTAGATCGTCGGGCTCAATGGGTAGTGATCAATGTCTCCATGTCTAGTTGGCAGCCGGTATCAAGCGGAATGCCCTAAGGGTCGGTCCTGGAGCTGGTTTTGTTCATTAATGAACGGGAGGATGGCATGGACTGCAGCCTCAGCAAGTTTGCAGATGACACTAAACTGGGATGAGTGGTAGATACACTGGAGGGTAGGGATAGGATACATAGGGACCTAGACAAATTAGAGGATTGGGCCAAAAGAAATCTGCTGAGGTTCAGCAAGGACAAATGCAGAGTCCTGCACTTAGGACGGAAGAATCCCATGCATTGCTACAGACTATGGACTGAATGGCTAGGCAGCAGTTCTGCAGAAAAGGACCTAGGAGTTACAGTGGATGAGAAGCTGGATATGAGTCAACAGTGTGCCCTTGTTGCCAAGAAGGCTAATGGTAGTTTGGGATGTACAGGTAGGGGGCATTGCCAGCAGATCGAGGGACGAGATTGTTCCCCTCTATTTGACATTGGTGAGGCCTTATCTGGAGTACTGTGTCCAGTTTTGGGCCCCACACTACAAGAAGGATGTGGAAAAACTGGAAAGCCCAGTGAAGAGCAACAAAAATTATTAGGGGACTGGAATACATGACTTATGAGGAGAGGCTGAGGGAACTAGGATTGTTTAGTCTGCAGAAGAGAAGAATGAGGGGGGATTTGATAACTGTTTTCAACTACCTGAAAGGGGGTTCCAAAGAAGATGGACCTAGACTGTTCTCAGCGGTAGGAGATGACAGAACAAGGAGTAATGGTCTCAAGTTGCAGTGGGGGAGGTTTAGGTTGGATATTAGGAAAAACTTTTTCACCCGTTGCCAACTGTGTCCACATATCTATTCAGGGGACACCATCATAGGGCCTAATCACATCAGCCACACTATCAGAGGCTCGTTCACCTGCACATCCACCAATGTGATATATGCCATCATGTGACAGCAATGCCCCTCTGCCATGTACATTGGTCAAACTGGACAGTCTCTACGTAAAAGAATAAATGGACACAAATCAGATGTCAAGAATTATAACCTTCATAAAACAGTCGGAGAACACTTCAATCTCTCTGGTCACTCGATTACAGACCTAAAGGTCGCAATATTACAACAAAAAGACTTCAAAAACAGACTCCAACGAGAGACTGCTGAATTGGAATTAATTTGCAAACTGGATACAATTAACTTAGGCTTGAATAGAGACTGGGAGTGGATGTGTCATTACACAAAGTAAAACTATTTCCCCGTGTTTATTTCCCACCCCACACCCCCCACTGCTCCTCAGACGTTCCTGTTTACTGCTGGAAATGGCCCACCTTGATTACCACTACAAAAGGCTTTCTTCTCCCCCCCGCTCTCCTGCTAGTAATAGCTCATCTTAAGTGATCACTCTCCTTACAGTGTGTATGATAACACCCACTGTTTCATGTTCTGTGTGTATATAAATCTCTTCACTGTATTTTCCACTGAATGCATCTGATGAAGTGAGCTGTAGCTCACAAAAGCTTATGCTCAAATAAATTGGTTAGTCTCTAAGGTGCCACTAGTACTCCTTTTCTTTTTGCGAATACAGACTAACACGGCTGCTACTCTGAAACCTTTCACTAGGAGGGTGGTGAAGCACTGGAATGCGTTACCTTGGGAAGTGGTGGAATCTCCTTCCTTTGAGGTTTTTAAGGTCAGGCTTGATAAAGCCCTGGCTGGGATGATTTAGTTGGGGATTGGTCCTGCTTTGAGCAGGGGGTTGGACTAGATAACCTCCTGAGGTCTCTCCCAACTGTAATATTCTATCATTCTATGAACCTGAAGAAGAGCTCTGTGTAAGCTCAAAAGCTTTTTTTGCTCACCAACAGGAGTTGATTCAATAAAAGATATTATCTTGCCCATCTTGTCTCTCTCTGGTTTTATTATAGCAGGAGGCCACAAGGGGGATTGCATTACTGAGGTATTTATTCATGCATTGCGTGCCATCCAAGATCAAAAATAGCCCACTAATTCACACTAACACAAGACTTATGGCTATTTGAGAATGGATAACTAATTGTCCAATCAGGGATCATGCAACATGGATTCATCCAAAGCCCTTGGAAGTGAATGAGGGTGTGACCGAATGCACCCTTTATTCACACCCTAACACTATTGTAATAATCTTTGTGACAAACTATGCCTTGTGAGGTATCATTTGAAAACTAATAACTTGCTGGTCAGTAATATCATGGTGAAATGTATGTACAAAATATGTATTAAGAATTATGAACATAAGCTGAAATTATACTCAATGTGTTTACCAGACAAGTCTGGGGAATAGGTAAACCAGTTTCTCAAAGACAAAGCACAAGCTAAGGCCTCTAGCCAGGTGTCATCAAAGCTGATTGACAATCACTTGTCAAGTGGCCATTCTTTGTCAGCAAAGGAGGATAGGAACAGATTGATCGACATTTAGCAAGCATTTTACCAAGAGATTCCATTCCTCCGCCCTCACAGTGGAAAGAAACTTTATCTAGGGGTAACCCTCAGGAAAATGCATTTCAAAGGGTGACTATAAAAGCTTATGCCCAAATAAATTTCTTAGTCTCTAAGGTGCCACAAGGACTCCTCGGGTTTTTTAGGTTATAAAAGTGAGAGGAAAAAACTCCCCAGGCTATCTATCTATCTAATAACTAATCTCTCTCTCTCACCCAAGAAGTGAAAGGAACTAGTCCTTTGTCTTTGGCTGTGGATCCTGGCTGGAGAATTTGGTCAGCCCTGTTGCTGGGAACATATGGTAAGAATGTTTTCTTGAAACAAGTCTAGCTTGTTAAGTTTTAGTTACTGGAAAGTGTTTTATCTTTATTTTTCTTGTAACTATTTCTGACTTTAATGCCTTATATTTGTACTTACTTAAAATCTCTTTATAGTTAAATAAACATATATTATTTTTAATCAAAACTAATCCAGTGCAGTGTTTAAACTGACGGGTTTGGTAACTCCAATTAAAGTAGCAAACTCTTGTATTTTTACCCCTGACAGGGGAAACAGACCTCTAATATCTGAACCGTCTAGGAGAAGGCTGGACAGTGCAGAACACATATTTTGAGGGAAATTCAGGACTGGGTATGTGTTTGGATCACCCTGCAGGTAGTAACCAAGGCTGCTGGAAGACAGAGTGTAGCTGGTGAGTTGGCAGGCTGCTGGGCTCAGGGTTGCTGGACCAGGGCTGCAGCTGTACACAGACATCCAGGGTGTGACCCACATGCTGCTTGGGCTGTTTGTGAGCTACCCAGGTTGGGAGCTACAAGCGCAATGCATTGTGAGGCACCCAAGATTGTAGGTGACAGATGGTGACACAACCCCTTACTGATTGCATTCCAGAATGTGAGTCTTTCCATAACTTCAGTGGGCTTTGGATCAGGACCTAAACCCTTCCATTATGAGAGAGGTGGAAATGGTAGCTGTCAGGGAGAGATGGGGCAAGAGCTATAAGCTCCATGGGACATGGCCTACAGGTGAAATCCTGGCACCATTAAAGTAAATAACAAAACTTACATTGACTTCAGTAGGGTCAGAATTTCACCCTATGTCTTCTGAGAGCATGCAAAGTAAAGTCCTGGCTCTAGTGAAGTCAATGGGAGTTTTCCCATTTTCTTCAGTGGATCCAGGGTTTTACCCACTATTAGCACTTAACAATAATGCTAGACTTTCCATTCTCACTCTCTCTAAGAATATATAAGCTTAGAGGGAGAGAGATACTTGGTATATATATCAGGTAAAAATGGGGAAGTAATAAAAATATCATTGTGTTATTGTTTTCTCACAATCTCCCCAGTATTTGATTTAACATAATGGGTCAAGGGATTTTCTTTTTCAGTGTTGAGATCCTAGCATTAGTTTTTTGGATTAGTGCACAAGTGTGACATAGTCCAAAAGCCCCAATCAGACAATCAAATTGTGGCATCAGACAATCTGTGTCCAAACCATATCCTAATACCAGCTGTGCTGCTGATTCAGTAAATGGCCTGGGATATGTCACTGAGACCCATGCAAAATTGCATGCTTTTTTTTGCAAATGAAATTGCTGCTATAGTGTGTACAGAGAAGGCAATTGTCCACAGCTAGATGGTGTATAGCGGTTGCTTATATAACTGCATTTCCATGTGCAATTACCCTATTTGCATGTACACTTGTATTTAATTATATAATTTAATTATATAAATTAAATAAATAGCATTTAATTGTATGGGGCCAATATCGTAAATCAGACGTTTAAACTCTCTGTGCTCAAAGTAACAATCTCTCTGTGCGGCACTGTAAACACTTTTCTAATTATGCTTACATCTCCTCCATTACTACCTTTACCAAAAAAAGATCAGATTCATTATGAACGGTTTCCTATTTCTGAGTCCATGCTATCACATGGAAATGTATGCTTCATTAGTCAGCATGGGTGTAACAGGCATGATCAGCCTTCTTGACACTCTTCAGAGAAGCTGAAGAGTGTGTATCTATAAAAGCAACAGAAAAAACACAGTTCTGTGTTCAAATTACCTTAATTTCAGTCCACTTCATGTCTTTCATCAACTCCTGTTGTCTTAGTTTAACAAATGGGATAATAAATAATGCAATCTACATCAATTGCATTTATTTGCAATTAGAATTTTTTTCAGTCCTCTATTTTATGAATATTTAATGAACTGTATAACTTTGATGGAAGGAGTGCAATTTAGAGGGCCATAATGAATATTTAGAAAGTCTTCCTTTGCCATCTCAACTTCTGAATTTAATTTAACATCCAGTAAATCTGCACAATGTTCAGCAAGTCTGCAGTTTTCCTGATACCGAAATATGATGTAGGACATTTCAAGTTTTCTCTATGCTCTCCTCCTTCAAAATAAATAGATGCCTCTGAAACTTCTTATAACCATGGCCTAGAATGCCAAAAATGGGAGAGTAAAGTTAGTCTCCTTAAATCCACATTAAGGCTATGAATTGAAAAAGAAAATTAAAGAAAAAAAAAGGCTTCTGGGTGAATATTTAGGCTGTGAAGTGAAAAAGAGTAAAGGATCATTAAAATTCATACCAAAAGACATTAAGATAAAAATGTTCTCAAGCATTTAATAAGGATCAAAGCAGAATGATGGTTTTGCTTTGTGATGCATAGCAGTTACTAGCAAAACTTTAGTTTGTCTTTTTCTTTGTTGGCCATGATCATTTAATGTTACAATACACCACTGTGCTGGGAATAGACTTCCACAGTTATGGATATTTCATATTCATATTTATCATTCAGCCAAAATACATTGAAGGGGAAAGTGCAACAAGAAAATGGACAACAGAGAGAATAAAAAGAGTGGTGAAAGCCTGAAGGAATAAGCAATGCTGGCATAATATACAGTGGAGGTTATTCAGTGGGAAGGGCCCAAACTTTTGAAATATGGTTTAACACAGACACAAAGGAAAACCAGAACTGGATGAATCTCTTCTTTGAGACAACTATGCAGATATGTATAAAACTCAATAGCCCCTCTACTAAGGGCTTCTGATCTGGCTTTAAAAAGCAAAAGGCATCTTGTAAATTGTGCCCCAGAGTGCATGGCCTGGTTGCAAAGTCATGGAATACGTGACAGGAGTGCTGGAACAATTTTTATAGTGTTGGTGTTGAGCCATTGAACCAAACTGTAAACTCTGTATATAATGGAATCTACTTCAAGCCAGCGGGTGCAGGAGCACCCCCAGCACCTATGATATGTAAGTTCCCTCCCTCCAGCTTGCCCTTGGGGATTAGTCTAACTAGATCCCAGAGAGACAATAATATTGCACTGGATCCCTGGAAAATCTGTTACAACCACGTTGAGTTTCACAACTCATAGGTACATATGAGGCAGATGCCTGGGCAGAAAATAGAGATAGCAATCCAGCTAAAGCACAAATGGAGTCTAATAAATACCTCCTTTACAGAGAGGATAACACTGATTTTGAGCACACTACAGTCCTGGGAACTGATTTAACATAGAGTGGAACAGAAGCAATTCCCATTAATCTTTGTGAGAGTGGCACATTACATGTCTGTAGGCAGAATCTGTCCCCTATTAAATACATTTTGGACTGTTCTGGAATCCTTACTCATGCTAGCACGCACTTATGCATGTAGTTGCTCACCAACAGGGGTAACTGTTGCACAATCAGGGCTTTTCTGCCTTTTTACCTCAAAGGCTGTATCTGTGCTGCATGGCCATTGGTGTTAGACCAGAGTAGGATCTAGTTATGGGTAGAAATACCTCTACCATATCTGTACTGAGCTACCACCACTGCTATCCCCTATGCAGCTGCAATACCACAGTGGAAAGATTCCTGGAAAATACTATTTAGGCAGCAGAGAAGGGAAAGATCTAAATGCCCATAAAACCTTATTTTATGTTAGGATTATGTCTGAAAATCGTTGTGATGGTGAATCCTCAAGTGAGGGGGAAATGTTCTGTCTTCATTTGTATTAGAAAGCACATGTAAACATGGAATCTGACTGTGAAATTATTTGAGTTC
This sequence comes from Lepidochelys olivacea, assembly GCF_965140295.1. Lineage (NCBI taxonomy): Eukaryota > Metazoa > Chordata > Testudines > Cheloniidae > Lepidochelys > Lepidochelys olivacea. Next base: position 24,058,938 of record NC_140413.1, read on the forward strand.
AGAATACGATCAGAAAGTGGTTTGAGCCTGTAGACACTTTTTGTTGTTAGTCTGAAAAAGAATATGAGCAACCATTTATCTTAGATGCAAGAATAGGAAATACTTTTTTATTACATAGTGTGACGGGGCGTGCATACTCCGCACCAGGCAAGAAAGGGTTAATCCCACATTATGGGTGGCGGAAGTCCCGCCCTTTAGACCAGACTGGGCATGCTCCAAATGCTGCACAAGTATAAAGAAGAGCTGCCCAGCTCATTCTGGGCTGACCACTGAAGAAGAAAGACACTCAGTGGAGGCTCCAGCTTGGGAGCTGCTTCAGCCCCTGACTGCAGGAACCAGAGATCCTGAGGCCCAGATCAGAGACCAGTCGCCCATGACCAGTCAACAGGCATCTGAGTCCCAACAAGCTATCTGCACCAATGAGCTCGGAGACCCTGACGATGAACGGACCCCCACTTGAGGACTCACAGTAGGAAGTAGCCAAGGGGGGTGGAGTGATTGGTACCTCACACCCTAGAAAAGTCAACCTGTTGCAGTAGGATCCCTGCTGACTGGGTGGTGACCACACTCACTGCCAACAGGCCCCTGGGTGGGACCTGGTGAAGAGGGAGGGACTGGGTCCCCCTTCCTGCTGCCACCCACCCCTAGGCCACACAGACCTGACCTCCAGGGCAGCTGTGCTGACTCTGGCCCCTAGGTCATGCTGCCCTGAACCCAAGGACTGCCCTTTTGAGTCTGACCATTGTGCCTTATGGTAGTGAGGCCTGAAACAGTAGGGTAGACTGTAACCAGTGTCAGAACATCCATCGTCCTCTTCAACAGGAGACAGGACATGCATACACCGCCACATGTAGATTTTAAGTTCTTCCTGAGCCAGCTATTATACTGTTTATCTTTTGGGTGAACATCTAGATTACTGTTGAGGCATAAACTGAGCATGTCTCCACGAAGCTAGACCATTACAATGTTTTTAAGAATATCCTGACTGCAAAGATGTCAATGAGAAATTGTTCTATAACTTACATTCTTGTGACTGATATTTGAGCTAAAAGAAAAAAATCCTATCAGTCTACTTAATGCTCTATGCAGCTAAAAAGATTTATCGGGAAGAGAAATTCACAAGAAAAAAATGTTAAAGAATAACATTCCTTTTTCAAGAGGAAGACTTTCTATAAGAAAAGAAATGATTATTGAAAGGACAGATAGGAATTGTTTATCCCACAAAGCAGGTTAAGAGCACACTGTGTTTTAAAAGAAAAGTCCAGATTGCTAAGAGTAGGCTTAGCAGAATTCATTTTTTAGATAATTTTGATGGATGCTATCAATGTTTATTTTTCTGTGTGTGTGTGTGTATATATATACCCATGAGTCAGCATGGATTCACCAAGGTAAGGTCATGCCTGACTAATCTAATCACCTTCTATGATGAGATTACTGGTTCTGTGGATGAAGGGAAAGCAGTGGATGTATTGTTTCTTGACTTTAGCAAAGCTTTTGACCCGGTCTCCCAAAGTATTCTTGTCAGCAAGTTAAAGAAGTATGGGCTAGATGAATGCACTATAAGGTGGGTAGAAAGTTGGCTAGATTGTCGGGCTCAACGGGTAGTGATCAATGGCTCCATGTCTAGTTGGCAGCCGGTGTCAAGTGGAGTGCCCCAGGGGTTGGTCCTGGGGCCGGTTTTGTTCAATATCTTCATAAATGATCTGGAGGATGGTGTGGATTGCACTCTCAGCAAATTTGCGGATGATACTAAACTGGGAGGAGTGGTAGATACGCTGGAGGGCAGGGATAGGATACAGAGGGACCTAGACAAATTGGAGGATTGGGCCAAAAGAAATCTGATGAGGTTCAATAAGGATAAGTGCAGGGTCCTGCACTTAGGACGGAAGAACCCAATGCACAGCTACAGACTAGGGACCGAATGGCTAGGCAGCAGTTCTGCGGAAAAGGACCTAGGGGTGACAGTGGACGAGAAGCTGGATATGAGTCAGCAGTGTGCCCTTGTTGCCAAGAAGGTCAATGGCATTTTGGGATGTATAAGTAGGGGCATAGCGAGCAGATCGAGGGTCGTGATCGTTCCCCTCTATTCGACGTTGGTGAGGCCTCATCTGGAGTACTGTGTCCAGTTTTGGGCCCTGCACTACAAGAAGGATGTGGATAAATTGGAGAGAGTCCAGCGAAGGGCAACAAAAATGATTAGGGGTCTGGAACACATGACTTATGAGGAGAGGCTGAGGGAACTGGGATTGTTTAGTCTGCAGAAGAGAAGAATGAGGAGGGATTTGATAGCTGCTTTCAACTACCTGAGAGGTGGTTCCAGAGAGGATGGTTCTAGACTATTCTCAGTGGTAGAAGAGGACAGGACAAGGAGTAATGGTCTCAAGTTGCAGTGGGGGAGGTTTAGGTTGGATATTAGGAAAAACTTTTTCACTAGGAGGGTGGTGAAACACTGGAATGCGTTACCTAGGGAGGTGGTAGAATCTCCTTCCTTAGAAGTTTTTAAGGTCAGGCTTGACAAAGCCCTGGCTGGGATGATTTAATTGGGGATTGGTCCTGCTTTGAGCAGGGAGTTGGACTAGATGACCTCCTGAGGTCCCTTCCAACCCTGATATTCTATGATTCTATGACATTTGGGCAAAAGTATAGATTTTAAGCATGTTTTGATTTTCATTGATTCACACTTTCACAGTTGTGGGAAATTGTGGGGGGAAACAGATGGTAAGGGGATCAGGCAATGATTTAATAACAGTACAGTTTGTGTTTTAATGGTTATGAAGCTTAGACTTTTTGAATCATGGATTGTCAACATCACATCAAAATATACAAAGTAAATATCATTCAGTCAAACTCCAATAAGTTTTCAATCTGCATTTTTCTTACTTTGGCTATCTGTAAATTTCTATTATAATAAATGGAAATATTTTTCATCAGTTTGTGTGTGTGCAGGGAAATCTACGTTTACCAACATTTACCAATACAAATCTACTCTAAGACTAAATAAGAGCCATTTGAAAAACTCAAGAGTTGTGCTTCAAAGGTCCAGAGTTCCTGTACACGGTGAATAAGATTCCACATGTTCAGATACTTATCCTGTAACGGCAATAACAGCAATGTGAATGACATCAGCTATAAAACCTCTGTTGCTGTGTATATGGAACTTGAACTTTTGCTTTTTTTCATATTCTTTGAAAAAATATAAAACTTCAGTAATTATATTTAATTGTTAAGGGATAATTAAATCACATTATGAGGGAAACCGCACACAGACATTTAACACTATTATATTCTAATTGTGAGCATAGTAAACCTTAGATTGCGTGTACAGAATTAAAATTTTCTATTTAATTTGAAACCATCATTGAATTTCACATGTAGATGTGAGTGATGTTTATCTTATGATTTTGATTAGAGGAAAAAACCTTAAGCCCTTGAAATGTACTGTCTATTCAAAACAGATTGCCTATGAAGAATGTTGAGTAGATGAATTCATACATACTCTTTCCGATGTATTAGAGATTTCCATGTCAGGAATATTATCCCTAAAAGTCCGGGTGTCTGAGACACTGTTTTCCCATAAAACTAAAGAATCTCTGCAGCAAATTGTTTAAAGCTCTGTGGAACTTCTTTGCTTAGACATAATTAGACAATTTACATATTTATTAGCTGTAAACTCTGTTCAAGAAACTCTCCCCCTTGTGGCTAATATTACAATGGATACTATAACTGAAGAACCATTTAATGATTTTTAGTTATATCTGTTATGATGATTAGAAAACTTCTAAAAAGTAAACATAATTTTTAAATTACTTTCTTGGAAGCTTAAATTAATTTTATTGAAATTAACCATTCAAAATGACCGAAGTAATTAAGGAACACGAGTAAATTCAATAATAAGGCAAAGGATTTTCTACTTAGTGTTAGCAAGAAGATTCTTTTAAATTGTCACTCCCAATATTGCTCCTGTTGAAGACCATTGCAAAACTGCCATTAACTTCCATGGTCAATAAGACCAGATAGGACATCCTGGCCCCACTGACATGAATGGCAAAATTCCCATTGACTTTAAATGGGGCCAGGACATCACCCCAAGCCCAGAAACTGTGTGGTAAGTGCCTGCAAGGTGATGAATGCCCATAACCTCCACTGAATTCAGCTCTCAGGGCAGCTGAAGAAGCACATCTTGCAAGAGGCATAAACAACACCATGTAGAATGAGAATCTTAGCATTAAATACATACCTGCGCAGAAGTCCTCAAAACAAGGCTCACACTTAAATGCATAGGCTTCGCCGTCAGCATCAGGGTAAATTTGACCCTTAACTAGTATGCAGTTGATTCTGCAGGGACTGTTGCAATATGCACATAGATTTGTTTCTCAGCAGCTGCTCAGAAGGTTGTGCTTCTTTCTGCACCAGCTGAACAAGGGTTGCTTTAACAACGAGGAGTTTTTGTGGCACCTTAGGGACTAACAAATTTATTTGGGCATAAGCTTTCATAGCCCATGAAAGCTTATGCCCAAATAAATTTGTTAGTCTCTAAGGCACCACAAGGACTCCTTGTTGTTTTTGCTGATACAGACTAACATTGCTACCACTCTGAGAGGGTTGCTTTGTCTTCCTTCAGTACAAAAAGCCAGAGGAAAGCTGAGTGGCCAAAATGTATGTCCGGGGTGCAAGCTGTGACACGGTTAGAAGCTTAGTACTTCATTATAGTCCCATGCAGGGCCGGATTAAGGCTGGGGCTACAGCCCAGGGCCCCGGCTCAAGGGGGGCCCCGCAAAATAAATCACAGGCAGTGATCTCCAACTCTGGGCTGCTAAAAGTCCCCGCGGCGCAGCGGGGCACTCAGGCAGGCTGCCTGCGTGCTGTGGCCCCACACCGCTCCCAGAAGCGGCCAGCTGCTAGCACGTCTCTGCAGCCCCTGGCAGGGGGTGAAGGAGGTGGCTCCATGCACTGCCCCTGCCCCCAGCACCATCCCCGCAGCTCCCATTGGCCAAATCCCAGTCAATGGGAGCTACGGGGGTGGCACTTGCGGGTGCAGGCAGCACACGAAGACATGCTGTCCCCCTCCCTCCAGACACGTTAGCAGCCAGCTGCTTCTGGGAGCGGCATGGGGCCACGGCATGCAGGCAGCCTGCCTGAGTCCTGCTGCACCACCAGCCAGGAGCCGCCTGTGGTAATTGCCTCCCGGCCAGAGCCTACACCTTGCACCCTCTCCTCCACCCCTACCCAGATCAGAAACCCCCTCCTGCACCCAAACTCCCTCCTGCATCCCAATCCTCTGCCCCAGCCCCCTCCTCCACCCAAACTCCCTCCTACATCCCAATCCCCTGTCCTAGCTCCCTCCTGCACCAAACTCCCTCCCAGGAAAAAGACTTGTATACAGACTTTGTATCCCACAAAATCTAATAGCCCTGGGCCCACAGGAGAGTTAATCGAGCCCTGGTCCCGTGCATTTAAATTAGTTGTATAGCAACACAGAGCACCATGAATGTAAGCATATGTTCAGCAGTAGCACACGAACATTGTGAAAAGCCCATTGCAAACTCCAGCACACATGATATGGAGACCACAAGCTATCAGCAAGTATAACCAAAGTCAGACATGTTGGTAAAGCAAGGCATTGTAATGCTCTTCAAAATGTACTCAGATTTGGTATTCAAATGATCAATTATCTTCTTCTAAGGTGCATCATGTTTTACTTTACAAATACATTAGGCCCTGATTTAGCAAAGCACTGAAGCATATGTTTGTCTTTAAGCACATTGTTATCATTTACTCCACCCTTGGTCATTCTGAGACATCCTGTATCCCAGTACTGGAAATTCATATTGTTTGACACTGAAATGAGAGCATCAAGCTTTTTTCTTTGTTCTTGGGAAAGCTGCCACGGAACTATCAAACAACAAAATGTTAGTCTTCGTTTTTTCACTGATCCCAAATGATGCCCATTGTGGAGCAAATGACCATAGAAATGAACGTATTAGTCACCAAGAAAAAAGAAAAGGAGTACTTGTGGCACCTTAGAGACTAACCAATTTATCCGATGAAGTGAGCTGTAGCTCACGAAAGCTTATGCTCAAATAATTTGTTAGTCTCTAAGGTTCCACAAGTACTCCTTTTCTTTTTGCGGATACAGACTAACACGGCTGCTACTCTGAAATTAGTCACCAAGGTAATATGAATAAGCAGCTCCAATGAAAAGTCAAAAATGTACAACAATTTTAGCAGTATTTTTAAAGTCTTCTGACCAAGTAGAAGTTTCATTAGAGATTGTAAGTTCCTCTCCCCTCATGCCCTCATCTTCCCCTGTATCTACAGCATTGTATCTCAGCAATACACTATAATCAATGGTATCATAATTGGGTTCATTTTCTACTTTTTGTCCTCCCTGTGCTCATTTTATTGAATATTTTAAAGCCATTAAGTCCCTATTAGTGTAATCTCTCATAATAAAATCCACATTTCTTTAAGTATGTTTGCTTCATTTACAGTTTTAAAGCATCTTTAGTCTCTTTTGGTTTTTCACTGGCATCATTCCTCACTGGCTACATCCAACCCATCTACAAACAGATGCATAACCACCAAGAGGATCATTATGATCTTAAGTAGTGATGGGCAAAAACTTCAGAAGGTTGGCTTGGTTTGGATAAAGAGTAAGGATGTTTAGGTTTTGATGTGACTCCCTCCTTCAAACACACATACAGAGCGTTCAACCCTAACTTCTCCTTCACTCATTCCACACCCTAATTCCATTCCCTTCCCCAGTAACATTAGCATGTTGGCTGATCTCTCCAGCTAGATTTTGTGAATCCTGGTTTCTATCCCTCTCATACCTCCTTCTCCCCAAATTTTTCTTCTCTACCTTCTGTCAACCCCTTCTGGGACTCCTACTGTACCTGTGTTGCTGTGTTCATACAGCAGTGGTCTTCTGACTCACACACTCTAGGACTTCCCCACGTCAGTGCCCTAAAATGCCTTTAATAACTCAGAACATGGCCAGGTTTGAAGATTGCCACAATTACTGAGACTCTGTTACAAGTTTTTGCAGACTGTTAGTAAGGGTGGTTGGGGTGTGGAAAGAAAAGGAGTACTTGTGGCACCTGAGAGACTAACCAATTTGTTTGAGCATAAGCTTTCGTGAGCTACAGCTCACTTCATCCGATGAAGTGAGCTGTAGCTCACGAAAGCTTATGTTCAAATAAATTGGTTAGTCTCTCAGGTGTCACAAGTACTCCTTTTCTTTTAGCGAATACAGACTAACACGGCTGTTACTCTGAAACCTGGGGTGTGGAAGGGACTTCTTATCTAAGGTGGTTTACAGTAAGATCCAAAGGCCACTGAAGCCAAAGAAAGTGTCCACTAGCTTTAACAGGATTTGGATCAGGTCATTAATCCTCCAAAAACAAATAAACAAACAAAAACCCTTTTATTTTTTTGAAGTTTGAAACTGAAATTCAAGCTGGTTATTTTTCAAACCTTTTCCCCTCATCTATTAATTATAAGAGGTTAGCTGTTTAAATCAAAGAGCAAACATCTTAAATTATTCTTGTGCTAGGAACAAGAAGGTATTACTGTACTGTGGAGTCACAGTAGTCATCTCCCCTATTTAATTTTCTAGCTCCCTCTTCCCTGATTTATCATGACTTTCAGATTTTTAAACTGACACTATCAAGAGACACTATCAAGAAGCTTTAGGTCAAACATCTAGGGTTTGTTTTGAAAAAGGGTTGTAAATCTAATATTAATATAAAATAATTAAAAAAAATCAGTAAAAACAGTTTTAATTTTTTGGATTTAAACCTTCCTTTGTAGTGGTGGAAGCCCAGACACAAGAGCATTGGCTAGTAGATGAGAGAGTCAACTGAAACGGACTTGAATCTAAACAACACTGCAATCCAGAGTCGAAAGTAGCACTTTCTCTAGCTTCACTATCCAGGTCGTGTTACATGCAAAAGGCTAAACATCAATATAGCTGTTGATTTGGAGTTTACAATACATCTATGATATTTATGTTGCGGGTCTGGTTGAAAAACTGATTTTCCCCTCCCCAGTCCTGGGTCTACAGTGGCTCCATGGAGCCGGGCCCATGATCAGAAGAGGCCCTGGCCTGCTCCGCTTGCCCTGTTCCCGAAGACCCATCTGCCCCCCCCCCCCCGCCCACCACTTGCTCCTCTTGGCCTGCCCCCCTGCTCCTCTCTGCCCCCTGGCTGGACCCCAGTGAACCTCTTGCTCTGGGCAGCCTCTGCTTCCCACCACCTGAGAGGCCCCGCCTGTCTCCCCAGAGCTGAGACACCTGGGACTGGTGCAGAAGCCTGGCCAGTCTTAGCCAGGGTGGGGGGCATGGGGGAAGGGGACAGTGCGGGGAGCTTGGCTGGGCCCCTCCAGGGGACATGCGTCTTGAGTGAGCCCGGCTGGGCAGGCCCTGGCCTGGCTGATGACACCACTCCCGAGGGACCGGAGCGATTCCCCGACCCGAACCAGCTCTGGCTGCACTGCCAGTTCAGCCTGGCAGACACAGTTGCCTCCCAGCAAGGCCAGTGAGTGCAGCCAGGAGGCAGGGTGTGGGGGAGTGGGTTTCTTGCAGGGGCGGTGCTGGGCTGTGAGGGGGCAGGGAAGATGTGTATGTTGGGGCACTAGGGAGTGGGGGTTCTGTGGGGGTGCTGAGCAGTTGTGGTGGGGCTGTGGGCAGGGGTGGTGGTGTGCAGGGCGCTGTGCATTTGTGTGGTGGGGATGGGGGGTTGCTGGGCATAGTGGGGCTAATGGGGCTCTGGCCATAGGGAGTCGAGAGGATGTGGGGGGGGGGGCTGTGTGGTGTGGCATGGGCCCGTCCTCGAGGGGAAGGGGCATGCTAGCAGCACAGGGACGGGCGGGCTACTGTGTGTCTGGAAACTGCCAGTATGTAAACAGTGCCCTCACTTTGCGCTGGGCGTAGCTGGGCTGCCCCTGCCATGCCATGGCCCACTGCCCCTGGCTGGCCCCTCGCTCTGGGGACTGACCTCCCCGCGCCATGCTCCATTGCTCCCATGGGGGCCCACAAAGAAGTTTGGCGCCGGGCCCACAAAAGGTTAATCGGCCCTGCCCCTCCCCTCCCATGATTTTGTTTTGTTTTTCACTGGACATGCTTTTTGATAACCTTCCAACCAGCATTAGTGTTTTATTGTATGTAATCTGTCTGACAACCCCTGCTGGAGCTGAGGCACTTTGTTATTATGGATCTTGCTATTTGACAGATTAAATACATTTGCTGTAAAACATGTAAGGAGGTTTATTTTTTTCACTCTATTTTAGCAGTTGCTGATAAACTTTCATAAATGTATCATCTGTTTATCACACTTCAGTATCTATGACTCTGAAATATTGCCCTGGTCTTGGCATAGGAAATAACCATGGTATGGTATTAATGAATGACACTGGCCCCATGAATACTCCATTGGTGCTAGGCAGTGCTGGGAGCCCTAGCGTAGAAGGCCGATAGGTACCTTCATTTTGAGCACTACATCAATGAGATCTGTCTGGAGCAAGGTTCAATGACATGGTGCTTAAAATGTTGGCAGTAGGGGCACAGACACTGGCCTGCACACACTAGGGCTGCCAGTGTTGCTAACACTGGTGGAATTGAATCAACTTTACCAGGAAATTTTCAGGAGGCCCTCTGCATAGAGATTTGTCTTCAGCTGTTCCATCAGAAAGAGGGTCCCTTCACTCCCATGGAACAGGCTGTAGAGATGGACACCAAGTCAATGCGGATCCTAGGAGACCAGCATGAGGCCAGGTCCACCTTTACAGAGACCTCACGTTTCTGCACCAGCTCAGTGTCCTGTGCATCCCCACATTCCCTAACAGGTCCCAAAAGAGCCATGCTGACACGACTCCTGCAACCTATGACTTCCCAAGGGACCACATTGAAAGATAGATCCCCACTGCAGAAGGGCAGAGGCAGAAAGTTAATACAACCTGTCACTATATTAACTCTCCCAAGGAATCTCAGCAGGGCTAGTCAGGGGATGAGACTAGGAAAGGGCATTTCTGAACAATGCACCCAGCATCAATGTAGGGTGTGTGTGATCAACACAGGGAGGGTATTGAGGGGACACTAACCCACCATGTCCACTTATTTTAACCAGTACCCATTGCTGCCTTAACTCAACTGAGTGGAATGACTGAAGTCAACAGAAGTTAAGAGCTGAAGCACCTTTGAGGATCTAGGCCATAGTCTCTCTGTGCCTCAATTCTGTCTGTGAAATGGAGATAGTAGTACTTTTCCACCTCACAGGGCTGTTGTCAGAATAAATACATGAAGGATAATAAGGTTCTCAAATAATACAGTAAGGGGGACAAATAAGTACTTAAGACAGAACTGTTTTGTTCATTTCGTTTATATCTAGCTAGCTCTCTGACACCCTTATTAACTGCTTATGTAAGAAAATAACTGGTACTCTGGTTACTGGGGGTGAGGGCTTAAATTAAAAGGAGATTCACCAGGCATAGGAAAAGTGAAGTTGCAAAAGCCCATGTGGAGGTGGGAGAGGGTAGCTTGGTTATAACTTCCTGCTGACAACTGGGCTTAAGAGCTCCAATCCCAGAGTGTAAGGTCAGGAGTAGTAGCTAGTCCTAATTATAGCATGCACTCCTGTTCTTTACTACTAACATTCTCCATCAAGAAACTCTTACAAGATCAGAAACAGCTCCTGGATTTTTTTTTTCTTTTTAGAAACAATTTTAAAATCATATCACTTGATTCAAATTTACTTCAGATTGTCCTCTCCAAAACAACTGGTCTCAGTGCCTTCTTCCTGAGTATATTTATACTGCTAGCAGCCATGGAATGTGCTGAACAAATGTAATGGGACAATCTCATCTACTTGAACACATTTGAAATGTTACTGATGGTGTTAAAGCAGCATTTGATGTTCATTAGCCCAGATGTTTAAATGATCCATGGTCTTCTGCATCAAGTGTGATAAGGGAGGCCCCAAAAGATTCTTCCAGGGCCTTCAGCCCAGAAAAATAAATGAAAAAGGATTTGTACGGACAAAGTCATATCATGGAGTTGCACAATGAAAATTGCAAGAAAGATGCAGGTGAATAAAAATGAGTCTGCTCTCCCATCTGCATCACAAATTGAGTTCAGAACAGTTTACTGTGTGGGTTTTTAGCAACGGCGTGAACAGGAATAAAAATTTGGCCACTTTTGGAGGGACACTTTCTGTGCTCCCACGGGGAGAGGAGCTGCCTGTCCTTCCCCTCCCCCTCACAGCTGGACGAGCTGCCTCTCCCCACCAAGGTCCCAGTGCTGGTGGAGCTGGCTCTCCCACCCTCCCACCGCAGCCCTGGGGCTGAAGGAGTTTGTTCTCCCCGCCCCAGCCCCAGAGGAGTTCTGTGCCCCTGCTGATTGCGGGGCCTGTGCTCCTGCTTGCGCCCCCCCCCCTTATGCACGCCCCTGGTCTTTTGGAAGAAAACTTTAAAAGTTTGCTGTTATCTGCACTGCAAGGACATTAACAATCCCACCATGCTTCCTGTTGCTGGCATTTGTCCCAATGCCCTTGACCAAGTTTTCCTCCCCAACATCACACTGCTGTACAGCATGCTGCTTGCCAGGTGTCCGCTTCACTGTCATGCTCCACCCCAGAGGTAGCTGTATGTCAGTAGTGTTGTATGCATACAGTTTTATGAATTGATCTTGGATCTTTCTGGTGAAAGCCATTTATATATAAAGTGTTCGTTATTATTATGTATATTGTAGTAGTACCCAGAGGCTCCATTGTGCTAGGCGCACACATAATAAAACAACAGTCCATGCTCCAAACAGTTCACTATTTAGGATAAGATGAGAGAGAACAGGTGGATCGAACAAACAAATATGGGAAGTACAAGGTAACAGTCAAACAACCACGATGGATGTAATATGCAGGAATCTCAGCAAAACAGCTGCCTAGCCACTGTCAAGTGCTAGGTCTTTGTGGGTTCAGAACTTTGCAGGATTACTTCATGTAGCACACTCTTTGTATACTTTCGGTACTATTTTGCTAACTTAAGCAGCTGTGAAGACTTAGAATCAAATTCATTCTTGGCAGAAGTGTGTGCAACTCTGATGAGGTCCAAGGAGCACTGACTGCTTCCACCAGGCTGATTTCCTGCTGCTTTTAACAGTCTTGGTGTCAGCCTTGGTGAAAGATAGCTAGTGATGGGCCTAAACTCCATACTGCCAAAATAACCTAGTTGAAAGGAGGCAGATAGCTCAGCTTTAAACCACAACAATTTTGCTTTGATATGTGCATGTTTACTTAGCTTTAGGACCCAATATGGCCGATTGAGGATTTGGTAGCACTACCTTGAAACAAAGGAAAGCCAAAAGAAATGTCAAAAGGGGGTGAGAAAGATCAACATTTAAGGAAAAATTATACTGTGGATTTTCTGTATTTCCCATGCAGCAACCCAGAATAAAGAAACTAGAATATGGCATGTACTGTAGCACATATAATCTGTACCTACTTGGTATGACACTGTCCCCCTCGTAGTAGTGGTTAGGACAGCTACAGACTGATGAGCCTGCTACAGCCTTGATTAAGAGAATGCAGTCATTCCATTCAGGCAGTAAAGACTCATGCATTAAGATCCAGAGGTCCCAAATTCAATCCCCTCCACTACTGCCGACCCACCCAGGGGCATCAGTGTTATCCCAATAAATGCCATAGCTAGTATAGCTGTTCAAATTTCAATTACAATGTTGGTGTTGGGGGCACTGGGCATGGCCACTAGGAAACTCGAGGGGATGGAAGACCACGAGTGTCGATGAAGCCCCCTCGCACTAGGCCCAAGTGACCTTGGCCCCCCACCTGGAGGCACTCGCAGCAGTCATGCTGAGGATTCTTGCAACAATATGTTGCAAGCGCAGACTGTCTGAAACTGAATAAGGCCAGACAGGGCAGATATGGCAAAACAATGCTGAACAAAACAACTCCATATATAGTTTAACAGATGATACAAAGAAAAAGGGAACTAGCTGGTATACCGGATTGCCTGGCTATATGGATACTTAGGGCAGCTTGCTATTGGATAAGTATGCTGAAAAAAAAGGATGTATAAAAGTCTGTGTAACTTCCTGCTCTGTGTGCAGGATTTGAGATTAATGTCTCCCTGTACCACTTGAAGTTTCAAATAAACTTTTCCGCTTTTCCACCCCGTTGTGATTATTGGGCGATGCACACCGGGCAACGAACCCTGCTGTTGCTTGCCTCGGGCACTCTGTGCCAGCAACATTGGTAAACAATGGGGTTAATTAATAGCAAGTTAGCCACTGTATTCATAGGTTTCTAAACAATGCCTGTTCAATGGGATTCAAATATTCTCTGTCATCGGGCCAATCTTGCAATCATGTTCAAATGAAGGCGCACTATAAGGCGAGGCCCACAGAAATAGTTCTTAAAGCATTTTCCATGGCATATTGCAAATGGTTGACCATATACAAAACACCTGGCTGATCGCACCTATTTTTTGTTGTTGCTGGCTCCAAAATAATTTGTAAGTGTCCAAGGCCACAGACTTTGAGAAGACTATTTTATTATTATTATTAATGTTGCAATAGCACCTTGTGGCCGTAGTCAGGGAGCAGCATACTGTACAAACACACAACAAAAAGATGGTTCCTGTCCTGAAGAGCAATAAAGAGAGGCAAAAGATAAGAATGAGAGGATTATTGAACAACACAATAAGCAGCGGTCACAGCCCACCATCTGTTATCAAGATTTTTCAGGCATTGTGGCAGAGGGGACTTTTAAGGAAGTATTTGAAGGAGGACGATGCAGGCTTGTGTAATCAAAAAAGTTGCATCTGTTAATTTAAGGTGTGAATATAAACCAGTTTAGTTAAACCTAATTCCTGTGCAAATTCCTGTCTGAACCTTCTTATTTTGGGTTAATTTAAATTAGTCAGGTTTAAACTAAACCAAAATAAACTACTCTTGATCCAAAATAAGAGCATCCACACAGGGTTTGTACTGGTTTAACTAAATCATTTTAAAAACTATTTAATTTAAACCAATGTAACTATCTCATTTCAAGGTGGCCCTTGGTGACTTTGGGGATGTTTCCAGGGAGCTCCTCCCATACATAGGCAGTGGATTCACCTCTCAATTAGACTACAGCATTCCTGGGAGTTAGCAGAGGAGAATTTGGCCTGTTGTATTTTAATCTGCTTCTCAAATGCCATGCAAGCCTATGCACTATATAAATGGTGGAGTTCACAAAAGGAAGATATGTGTCTGAATGTCAAAAGTGACTTTTATTTCCCCCAGGATCTTGAATGGTTTTCCCCACCTATAAAGTACTCTGCCGGAGAATAAACTTACAGCAGTGCTGTAATTTCCCTAGTGGGAGGATCCAAGCTGTATCTCTGCATTTAAATATGTTTTATAATGAGAAACACAGCTCAAGTGGAGATAAGAGCTCGTCATCCTTTTCCGTCCTTATGTGAGTTTAAAATTCAGCTCCTGGTCTCAGGTGTTGTAGATAAGCAACACCATAGTTAAAAAATGAGCACTGCTCCATTGATAGGAACTGCATTTTCCACAGAAGAATTAGCTAGAAAAAAATAACTTGGGATGTGGATGGTATAAGAGTTGCATTGAAATGCTTATATCCAACAACAAGAAAGAAAGAAAGAAAGAAAGAAAGAAAGAAAGAAAGAAAGAAAGAAAGAAAGAAAGAAAATTTGGTGATGGACAATGCCTAGTAACTCAAATCTCTATGAGATGCTATTGACTGAGACCTGTACATCCATAGGGGCAAACATGAATTTAAAAAATACAAGGAAGAAACACACTTGTGTGAAGGACTTCTGTTGTGCTCATCACTGTACTATCTAAGTGCTACTGGGTGGAATGTCAAGACCTATTCAAGCATGTGAGGTTATGTCACTCCCTGGTCCTATTGGGATCCAGGAAGTGGGCAGGACCTGGAAGCCAAGTGATTTCGGGGGACAACTAATAAAATAACAGGAACAGGAGTGTGGTCAAAGGGTCAAACAAAGGGAACCTGACAGGGACACCATGGTGGATGTACCCGCATGCTAAAACAGCTCTTAGGGCTTCTCCTTTAGCTCACATGTTCAGGCAATCTATTTCTTGGAATACAAGGTTCTATATTCTATTTCTGTTCAATATCATGTCCAAGCTGTCTCAGTGTGTCGTGTAGCTGATGATTACAGTCTATACTATGCTGTCATAGAACTATTTTACAATTGAAATAAAAAAGGGACCCACTCTTCCGCTGATGTAATTCACTGTAACTCCTGGATTTAATGGAGCTACATCAAGTTACACCAGCTGAGGTTCTGGTCCATACGATTTCACAATGAGGCACAGACATCCTATACAAAATAGGAGAGTGTGAGTGATGTCAACACTAGTTTAAAAACCCTGTGTGTACATTCACTGAAACTGAAAGGGTGCCTAAAAATAATGTTTAATAATTGATCGATTATTTGTTTTTGAGTTAGAGAATATGGAAGCAATTAGTAGAATATTTTTTTAAAGACTAAAATAGGAAAAAAGATGACTCTTGCTCAAGCTTTCTGAAGAGAAACGTGCTGCAGGGTCAGTTGCTTTGGAGTCATGCTACTGATTTTTCTTTGATACAACGTCCTAACTAAATTAAATGGCAGCGTTTATAGTTTTATTTTCAACGCGATTTTTTTTTTATAGAGAGGAATCTATGCTTAAATTTACTAGTCCAAACAGCTGACAGCACTGGAACATTCCAGTAAAGTAGTGCTCATTTAGCTGATTCAGTGTGCATTAATATTCATTATAAACTACAATGAAGTGACACTACACTGACTTAGAGCACTGACCGTGTACTGGTGCCAACAGACAAAGCAGTGCTATGATCCCCTATCTCGCTCACACTCATGCGTACACACACTATCTCTTGCCTCATTAAATCCTCACATTAGCCTAGTCTTAGGGTATTATCCAATTGATAAGGATGAAGCTAACATGAATTTTCATTTAATTCCCACTGCATCTCATCCCAGGCTGTGTAAATCCTGGTTGTGGCAATGAATAATAATTATTATTATTGATTTGAATAGGTTGAAATATAGTGTCATGCAAAATTGACCGGTTGGTAACCCTTTGAACAAAAGCTGGGCCTTGAGTTCATTTGAAAGTATATCTAATTATTCCAATGGGCTTAAAGGAACTGAAAAATGGAAAGAAACAACAAGAGGTAGAGACTGGGAGTGCTTCAGAGACAGCTCAGAAGTCACGGTAATCAGCATGTTATAAATTCCTAAATTAGACGAGGATAGGTAGAGGTGACATCTTCACTCCCAGGGGAGCAAGGGAGCAGCATTTCAAGACAACAATCACTGGCACCTTTCTCTCTCCCCTCCCAACTGATAGGAACTGGAGAGAGACTATTCTACCCTCCTCACGTGACTCCTCTGAGTTGGTTACTAGAGGTAATCCATGTGGAAGATTGATCTTTACTGTGTTTAATTAAAGGAGCTGTAATTACAAACAAAGTTAATGGCTGAGTCTTTTGACTAATCCTCATTTAATGTCAGCCTTATGCAAGGTGGTCTGTTAAGAGCAATGCTTTGAAGAGACAACATACATTAAGTGTCAGAGGGGTAGCTGTGTTAGTCTGGATCTATAAAAGCGGCAAAGAGTCCTGTGGCACCCTATAGACTAACAGATGTATCGAGCATAAGCTTTCGTGGGTGAATACCCTCTTCTTCAGATGCATGTAGTGGAAATTTCCAGAGGCAGGTATAAATATGCAAGCAAGAATCAGGCTAGGGATAACGAGGTTAGTTCAATCAGGGAGGATGAGGCCCTCTTCTAGCAGTTGAGGTGTGAACACCAAGGGAGGAGAAACTGCTTTTGTAGTTGGCGAGCTGTCAAGGTTCCTCCCCCACTCTGAACTCTAGGGTACAGATGTGGGGACCTGCATGAAAAACCTCCTAAGCTTATCTTCACCAGCTTAGGTCAAAACTTCCCCAAGGTACAAAATATTCCACCCTTTGTCCTTGGATTGGCCGCTACCACCACCAAACTAATACTGGTTACTGGGGAAGAGCTGTTTGGACGCGTCTTTCCCCCCAAAATACTTCCCAAAACCTTGCACCCCACTTCCTGGACAAGGTTTGGTAAAAAGCCTCACCAATTTGCCTAGGTGACTACAGACTCAGACCCTTGGATCTTAAGAACAATGAACAATCCTCCCAACACTTGCACCCCCCCTTTCCTGGGAAATGTTGGATAAAAAGCCTCACCAATTTGCATAGGTGACCACAGACCCAAACCCTTGGATCTGAGAACAATGAAAAAGCATTCAGTTTTCTTACAAGAAGACTTTTAATAAAAATAGAAGTAAATAGAAATTAAGAAATCCCCCCTGTAAAATCAGGATGGTAGATACCTTACAGGGTAATTAGATTCAAAACATAGAGAACCCCTCTAGGCAAAACCTTAAGTTACAAAAAAGATACACAGACAGAAATAGTTATTCTATTCAGCACAGTTCTGTTCTCAGCCATTTAAAGAAATCATAATCTAACACGTACCTAGCTAGATTACTTACTAAAAGTTCTAATACTCCATTCCTGGTCTATCCCCGGCAAAGACAGAATACAGACAGACACACAGACCCTTTGTTTCTCTCCCTCCTCCCAGCTTTTGAAAGTATCTTGTCTCCTCATTGGTCATTTTGGTCAGGTTCCAGTGAGGTTACCTTTAACTTCTTAACCCTTTACAGGTGAGAGGATTTTTCCCCTGGCCAGGAGGGATTTCAAAGGAGTTTACCCTTCCCTTTATATTTATGACACAAGCCATTCACAGTCTTTGTTCAATCCTGAGCTGATGGTGTCAAATTTGCAAATGAACTGAAGCTCAGCAGTTTCTCTTTGAAGTCTGGTCCTGAAGTTTTTTTGCTGCAGGATGGCTACCTTTAAATCTGCTATTGTGTGTCCAGGGAGGGTGAAATGTTCTCCTACAGGTTTTTTGTATATAGCCATTCCTAATATCTGATTTGTGTCCATTTATCCTTTTACGTACGGACTGGCCGGATATGTGGACTGTCTACTCAGACCCTACACCACCAGCATTCCCAACTATCTGTGTGACACCACTGATTTCCTGAGAAAACTACAATGCATTGGTGATCTTCCAGAAAACACCATCCTAGCCACCATGGATGTATAGGCTCTCTACACAAACATCCCACACACAGATGGAATACAAGCTGTCAGGAAAAGTATACCTGATGATGCCACAGCACAACTGGTTGCTGAGCTCTGTGACTTTATCCTCACACACAATTAGTTCAAATTTGGTGACAATATATACCTCCAGACCAGTGGAACCGCTATGGGCACCCACTTGGCCCCACAATATGCCAACATTTTTATGGCTGACCTGGAACAACACTTCCTCAGCTCTCGTCCACTCATGCCCCTTCTGTACCTACGCTACATTGATGACATCTTCATTATCTGGACCCATGGGAAGGAAACCCTGGAAGACTTCCACCACGATTTCAATAGCTTCCACCCCACCATCAACCTCAGCCTGGACCCATCTACACAGGAGGTCCACTTCCTAGACACCACAGTGCAAATAAGTGATGGTCACGTTAACAGCACCCTATACTGAAAACCCACCAACCACTATGCCTACCTTCATGCCTCCAGCTTCGATCCCAGACACACCACACGATCCATTGTCTACAGCCAAGCACTGAGGTACAACCGCATTTGCTCCAACCCCTCAGGCAGAGACCAACACCTACAAGATCTTCACCAAGCATTCTCAAAACTACGATACCCACATGAGGAAATAAGGAAACAGATCAACAGAGCCAGACGTGTACCCAGAAGCCTCCTGCTGCAAGACAAGCCCAAGAAAGAAACCAACAGAACTCCACTGGCCATCACATACAGTCCTCAGCTAAAACCTCTCCAACACATCATCAGTAATGTACAACCCATCCTGGACAACGATCCCTCACTTTCACAGGCCTTGGGAGGCAGGCCAGTCCTCGCCCACAGACAACCTGCCAACCTGAAGCATATTCTCACCAGCAACTACACACCGCACCATAGTAATTCTAACTCAGGAACCAATCCATGCAACAAACCTCGATGTCAACTCTGTCCACATATCTACACCAGCAACACCATCACAGGACCTAACCAGATCAGCCATGCCATCACCGGTTCATTCACCTGCACATCCACCAATGTAATCTATGCCATCATGTGCCAGCAATGCCTCTCTGCTATGTACATCGGCCAAACTGGACAGTCCGTACATAAAAGGATAAATGGACACAAATCAGATATTAGGAATGGCAATATACAAAAACCTGTAGGAGAACACTTCAACCTCCCTGGACACACAATAGCAGATTGAAAGGTAGCCATCCTGCAGCAAAAAAACTTCAGGACCAGACTTCAAAGAGAAACATACATTAAGTCAGTGGTTTTCAACCTTTTTTCATTTGCAGACCTCGAAAAAATTTCAAATGGAGTTGTGGTCACCTTTGAAAATCTTAAACATAGTCTGCGGATCCCCAGGGGTCCGTGGGTCACAAGTTGAAAACCACTACATTAAGCTATGTACTACAGTTTTGACCAGTCTGTCAAGTGCTGGTCTAAGCAGGAGCTGGGCTATGGTTTGTTTTCTTTTATTCCTTGTGAAAATGTCTCTCTTTTATTAGAGAGACAAGGTTGGTGAGGTAATATTTTCTATCGGACCAACTTCTGTTGGGGAGAGAGACAAGCTCTCAAGCTTTCACAGGTTCTTCAAGTCTGGGAAACATACTCAGTGTCACAGCTAAATATAATGACAGGTTTCAGAGTAGCAGCCGTGTTAGTCTGTATCCGCAAAAAGAAAAGGAGGACTTGTGGCACCTTAGAGACTAACAAATTTATTTGAGCATAAGCTTATGCTAGTCTCTAAGGTGCCACAAGTCCTCCTTTTCTTTTAGCTAAATATAAGGTGAAAGATTGTTTGGCATAAGTAGTTAACACATATTTCAAGGGACCATTCCAGGGAAAGTGGCCCATTAACACTCCTCCAGTCATCAGGGAAAGGAAGGATGGGGGAAGGCAGCTTGGAGGGGGATTGTTAGTGGGTTGTAATAAGCCATAAATCCAGTGTGTCTGTTCAGTCCATGATTTTTAGTACCTAGCAAAGTTATGGATTTAAGCTTCACCTGGAATGGGTGCTTGAAATACTGTATGTGGTAACTACTTATGCTAAACTATCTGTTCCACCTATATTTGTATTGTATTTAGCTGTGACACTCTAATATGTTTCCCTGACCAGAAGAAGAGCTCTGTGTAAGCTTGAAAGCTTGTCCCTCTCACCAACAGAAGTTGGTCCAATAAAAGATATTAATTACCACCCTGTCTCTCTAATATTCTGGGACCAATATGGCTACAACAACAATCTCTTTTTATTGAAAGTTTTGCCTAGTTAAGGAATTAGTGTTGGTGCTTTGGGGTTCTTCAATACACCTCAAATAAATACTGCACAGTAAGAGACATCCTGAGTCCTAACTGGGCATTACATCTTGCATTAAACGGGTTAAAATTGGACTGGACAGTTCTATTTTTGGCAAGAAATCTGTTTCTCTTAGTTAAATTCAGACTTTTATCTTTGAGAAAAGCTGTATGAGAATTTTCCTGATTTTAACTTATTTTGCCATGAATTTCTGCCATATTTTGGACATGCTTCAAATGGAGGTTGGAATATAAACAGCAGAAGAAACAACAACTAAGAGAACAAAGTTGACAAGCCAAAGGCCGCAACTGTTTTGATTTTAACTGTGTTTGACTGGAATTGTAGGTTGACCACGCAGTACCGCCAGTCTCCAAAAATACAAAATTAAATTGCAGTGATATGTGTTGTGCTATAAACTCTTTATCCCCAACTAGGGACATTTGGGTTGTTTTTTGGTTTTTTTTTTTCACCCCAAACCTGAAGGCAGGGACTGAAACAAAATTAAAGACACCAACAATGCACCAATCAGATGCAAAGGCCTAATTCAGTGTTTTCCAAACACTGGGTCCCCACCCATCAGTAGTTTGAAGGAAGATTCTAGGTTGGTCCCATGCCAGAGATTGGAGAGGGAAGCCCAGGCTCTTCCAAGGGGCTTAGGGGTCAAGGCCAGTGAAGGTCTCAGGGCAGGGATTGGAGAGGGAGCCCACCCTGAAGCAGTAGCCCCTGTCTTCTGGGGCTGGACCCAGATCTCTGGTGCACAGGGTTTCAATGTCACTCATTCAGATTTGGCCAGGCCACCTCACTGTCATGACAGTGTTTGGTTGAAACCTGAGTGGTGCTGTGACCCCATGCACCAGGTCGCAACTGCAATACCTGGAGTTGGAAGCCAGGCCCAGCCCTGCAGGACAAGAGCCACTGCTGTGGGGTGAGTGAGGCGTGAGCTCAGTCTCCAACCAGGACCTCCACTCCGTACCAGGATGGGATTATGGTTGCAGTGCCATGGTGGAGGGTGCTGCTATAGGAGGTCAGTGCCCCCTTGGCAGGGGAAGGAGGAGGAGAAAGACTCTGACCTATTATTTTGTCCCCCACACACAAATATGGAACCTGGATAGGTCGCAAAAAAAGACAAAAAGGCAGTTGGTGGGTCAGCTCAGTAAAAAGTACAAACAATGTGTACCATTGTTCTTCCAAGACTTCTTTTTGAACACGCTCATGTCAAGCCATAATGATAAGAGGTGGTTGAATTGCTTAGAGAAAGCTAAGCTCCTCCATCTCCAAAACTCTGAGCACTTTTAGAACCCTACCCTTGTTTAAGTTCTGGGACAGGAGGCTGTATTTTAGCCATTAATTTGTTTGTTTGTGCATAAAAAATATTTATAGTAAATAATGGTCAGAAAGAGGACAAAAATCAAATATGGGCATCAGAGACTAGGACTGTATGTACATCATCTATTTGGCTCTCTTTCCTGATTATTTGTATAAATAATTATTCAGTCCTGCATGATGAATACCAGTTGAATAATTACAAATTCTGTTAAACTGCCATTCTTGCAATATTTCCTCTGCAAATGCAAATATGCAGCAGTGCATTTCCTTGGTAATATTGCTGAATAAATATCTCTGTTGTTGTGTGTAGTGGGGTGGCTGCCCCACTCCTAGATGGGGCTTCAGCAGGCCAGGGAGGCGGTGCAGGTGGGCGGCCAATCAGAGAAGGTCTGCTAGGGAGCCAATCAGAGGCTGAGTTAGGGACAGCCAATCAGAGCCAGACACAGCCATATATAAAGGCTGCCCAGGAAGGGAGTGGGTAGTCTCTCCCTGCTGGTCAAGGGAGGAGGACTGGCTCTTGGGCTGAAAGGTAGCACCTTGGACAGAGCAGTGCTGGGGAGCTCCGACCAAGGAAAACCCCAGGTTGCTGGCCTAGGACAGGCAGGGGCATAGGGCTGAAGGGGAAGTAGCCCAGGGACAATAGCAGAGTGAGGTGAGAGAAGGAGGGCAGAGAGGCTGCTGCTAGAGGGTTCCTGGGTTGGGACCCAGAGTAGCAGGTGGGCCTGGGTCTCCTTCTCCTTGTGCTACACCTGGCTGAAGAGGAGTGTGGCCTGATCCAGGCTGTGGCTGGCCACTACAACAGGTGCAGATTGTGGACTGCTGGTACTACCAAACTCCTAGAAGGGGGTGAGACTGGAACAGTAAGCACTGCTGGAGGGCAGTGTCCTGAAGAGAATGCTGCTGAGCGGGGAGCTACAACGGTCCCTGAAGCAGCAGAGCAGCTGAAGGGCAAGGCACCATGTGAAAAAGGTGGTCCATGACTTGACAGAGCTAATTCCTGGAGCAACCAGTGGGAGGTGCCAGCGGTAGTGAGTCCTAACCCTGTCACATTGTGGTTTAGATTTGAGGCCCTGGTTCCCAGAACATAGGCATCTGGGATTTTATTGAACTGTGAGCTGAAAGGTTTTTTTGTGACCAAAATATTTAGCTCTGTGGGCAGTTCCAGAACACTTGTGTGCATGTTGATTTATGATACTTGCTCTCATCCTTTCCAGCAGCATGAAATCTGAGAGAGTTGATCTAGCAGAGTTTATTCTGCTGCCATCCAGTTAACTTCTCATGACAGAAGGCAGGCATCAAGCCTAGCATGTTAAAAATATTTTTGGGCAGGGAGGTTTTGACCTCAAGCTGTCTTTTTGTCTTTCCAAATAGTTGAGGTGTTAGTCCATACATTAGTCTGGGTTTGTGTTTTGATCATTGTAGTATCTTTCAAAGCTAAAGAGGAGAGTCTATAGATAAAGAACAGAAATGGATCTGGCTCTAATTGTGAATAATATTCATTCATTACTCCATCTGGAAAAGAGGCATAATAATACTTCCGTGCTACACAGAAGTGTTGTGAATTAATAAGTGTTTGTAAAGTGCTCCAAGATCTTCAGATGAAAAGCACTATATAAGTGCATAGTTTCACTACCATTTTAACAGGTTTCAGAGTAACAGCCGTGTTAGTCTGTATTCACAAAAAGAAAAGGAGTACTTGTGGCACCTTAGAGACTAACCAATTTATTAGAGCATAAGCTTTCGTGAGCTACAGCTCACTTCCTCAGATGCATATCGTGGAAACTGCAGCAGGCTTTATATATACACACAGAGAATATGAAACAATACCAACTCCCACCTCACTGTCCTGCTGGTAATAGCTTATCTAAAGTGATCATCAGGTGGGCCATTTCCAGCACAAATCCAGGTTTTCTCACCCTCCACCCCCCCCACACAAATTCACTCTCCTGCTGGTGATAGCCCATCCAAAGTGACAACTCTTTACACAATGTGCATGACAATCAAGTTGGGCTATTTCCTGCACAAATCCAGGTTTTCTCACATCCCCCCCATACACACACAAACTCACTCTCCTGCTGGTAATAGCTCATTCAAACTGACCACTCCAAGTTTAAATCCAAGTTAAACCAGAACATCTGGGGGGGGGGGGTAGGAAAAAACAAGAGGAAACAGGCTACCTTGCATAATGACTTAGCCACTCCCAGTCTCTATTTAAGCCTAAATTAATAGTATCCAATTTGCAAATGAATTCCAATTCAGCAGTTTCTCGCTGGAGTCTGGATTTGAAGTTTTTTTGTTTTAAGATAGCGACCTTCATGTCTGTGATTGCGTGACCAGAGAGATTGAAGTGTTCTCCGACTGGTTTATGAATGTTATAATTCTTGACATCTGATTTGTGTCCATTTATTCTTTTACGTAGAGACTGTCCAGTTTGACCAATGTATATGGCAGAGGGGCATTGCTGGCACATGATGGCATATATCACATTGGTGGATGTGCAGGTGAACGAGCCTCTGATAGTGTGGCTGATGTTATTAGGCCCTGTGATGGTGTCCCCTGAATAGATATGTGGGCACAATTGGCAACGGGCTTTGTTGCAAGGATAAGTTCCTGGGTTAGTGGTTCTGTTGTGTGGTATGTGGTTGTTGGTGAGTATTTGCTTCAGGTTGCGGGGCTGTCTGTAGGCAAGGACTGGCCTGTCTCCCAAGATCAGGCCCTACGCTACCAGCACTCCCAGCTACCTTCGAGACACCACTGACTTCCTGAGGAAACTTCAATCCATCGGTGATCTTCCTGATAACACCATCCTGGCCACTATGGATGTAGAAGCCCTCTACACCAACATTCCACACAAAGATGGACTACAAGCCGTCAAGAACACTATCCCCGATACTGTCACGGCTAACCTGGTAGCTGAACTTTGTGACTTTGTCCTTACCCATAACTACTTCACATTTGGGGACAATGTATACCTTCAGATCAGCGGCACTGCTATGGGTACCCGCATGGCCCCACAGTATGCCAACATTTTTATGGCTGATTTAGAACAACGCTTCCTCAGCTCTCGTCCCCTAAAGCCCCTACTCTACTTGCGCTATATTGATGACATCTTCATCATCTGGACCCATGGAAAAGAAGCCCTTGAGGAATTCCACCATGATTTCAACAATTTCCATCCCACCACCAACCTCAGCCTGGTCCAGTCCACACAAGAGATCCACTTCCTGGACACTACAGTGCTAATAAACAATGGTCACATAAACACCACCCTATACCGGAAACCTACTGACCGCTATTCCTACCTGCATGCCTCCAGCTTTCACCCTGACCACACCACACGATCCATCGTCTACAGCCAAGCTCTGCGATACAACCGCATTTGCTCCAACCCCTCAGACAGAGACAAACACCTACAAGATCTCTGTCAAGCATTCTTACAACTACAATACCCACCTGCAGAAGTAAAGAAACAGATTGATAGAGCCAGAAGAGTTCCCAGAAGTTACCTACTACAGGACAGGCCTAACAAAGAAAATAACAGAACGCCGCTAGCCGTCACCTTCAGCCCCCAACTAAAACCCCTCCAACGCATTATTAAGGATCTACAACCTATCCTAAAGGATGACCCAACACTCTCACAAATCTTGGGAGACAGGCCAGTCCTTGCCTACAGACAGCCCCGCAACGTGAAGCAAATACTCACCAACAACCAAATACCACGCAACAGAACCACTAACCCAGGAACTTATCCTTGCAACAAAGCCCGTTGCCAATTGTGCCCACATATCTATTCAGGGGACACCATCACAGGGCCTAATAACATCAGCCACACTATCAGAGGCTCGTTCACCTGCACATCCACCAATGTGATATATGCCATCATGTGCCAGCAATGCCCCTCTGCCATATACATTGGTCAAACTGGACAGTCTCTACGTAAAAGAATAAATGGACACAAATCAGATGTCAAGAATTATAACATTCATAAACCAGTCGGAGAACACTTCAATCTCTCTGGTCACGCAATCACAGACATGAAGGTCGCTATCTTAAAACAAAAAAACTTCAAATCCAGACTCCAGCGAGAAACTGCTGAATTGGAATTCATTTGCAAATTGGATACTATTAATTTAGGCTTAAATAGAGACTGGGAGTGGCTAAGTCATTATGCAAGGTAGCCTGTTTCCTCTTGTTTTTTCCTACCCCCCCCCCCAGATGTTCTGGTTTAACTTGGATTTAAACTTGAAGAGTGGTCAGTTTGGATGAGCTATTACTAGCAGGAGAGTGAGTTTGTGTGTGTATGGGGGTGGGGGGGATGTGAGAAAACCTGGATTTGTGCAGGAAATAGCCCAACTTGATTGTCATGCACATTGTGTAAAGAGTTGTCACTTTGGATGGGCTATCACCAGCAGGAGAGTGAATTTGGGGGGGGGGGGAGGGTGAGAAAACCTGGATTTGTGCTGGAAATGGCCCACCTGATGATCACTTTAGATAAGCTATTACCAGCAGGACAGTGAGGTGGGAGTAGGTATTGTTTCATATTCTCTGTGTATATATAAAGCCTGCTGCAGTTTCCACGATATGCATCTGAGGAAGTGAGCTGTAGCTCACGAAAGCTTATGCTCTAATAAATTGGTTAGTCTCTAAGGTGCCACAAGTACTACCATTTTAGTGGTTTAGTAAGAAGGGCTATATATCTAAATAGCACGTATGGCATCTGATATCCAGCCCATTAGGTATTTTAGTTGGGCTGCCTGATTAATATTAAGAACATAAGAATGGCCTTACTGGGTCAGACCAAAGGTCCGTCCAGCTCAGTATCCTGTCTACCCACAGTGGCCAATGCCAGGTGCCCCGGGGGAGTGAACCTAACAGAAGGATCAAGTGATCTCTCTCCTGTCCTCCATCTTCACCCTCTGACAAACAGAGGCTAGGGACACCATTCCTTACTCATCCTGGCTAACAGCCATTAATGGACTTAACCTCCATGAATTTATCCAGTTCTCTTTTAAACCCTGTTACAGTTCTAGCCTTCACAACATCCTCGGGCAAGAAGTTCCACAGGTTGACTGTGCTGAGTGAAGAAGAACTTCCTTTTATTTGTTCTAAACCCATTAATTTCATTTGGTGGCCCCCTAGTTCTTATATTATGGGAACAAGTAAATAACTTTTCCTTATTCACTTTCTCCACACCACTCATGATTTTATATACCTCTATCATATCCCCCCTTAGTCTCCTCTTTTCCAAGCTGAAAAGTCCTAGCCTCTTTAATCTCTCCTCATATGGGACCCGTTCCAAACCCCTAATCATTTTAGTTGCCCTTCTCTGAACCTTTTCTAATGCCAGTATATCTTTTTTGAGATGAAGAGTCCACATCTGTACACGGTATTCAAGCTGTGGGCATACCATGGATTTAAGGGCAATAAGATATTCTGTCTTATACTCTATCCCTTTTTTAATAATTCCTAACATCCTGTTTGCTTTTTTGACAGCCACCGCACACTGCGTGGATGTCTTCAGAGAACTATCCATGATGACTCCAAGATATCTTTCCTTGAATTAATATGCAAACTAGATACCATTAACTTCAGTTTGAATAGAGACTGGGCATGGCTGGTTCATTACACATATTGAATCTATTTCGCCATGTTAAGTATCCTCACACCTTCTTGCCAACTGTTTAAATGGGCCATCTTGATGATCGCTACAAAAGTCTTTTCTCCTGCTGATAATAGCTCATCTTAATTAATTAGCCTTACAGTTTGTATGGCAACTTCCACCTTCTCTGTGTGTGTATGTGTGTGTGTGTGTGTGTATATATATATATATATATATATATATACACACACACACTTCATCAGATGCATAGAATGGAACATATAGTAAGAAGTGGGCTGTAGTCCACAAGCTTATGTTCTAAAAAATTTGGTAGTCTCTAAGGTGCCACAAGTACTCCTGTTCTTTTTGCAGATACAGACTAACACGGCTGCTACTCTGAAACCTGTTTCCTGATTAGTTGTAGCTAAATTAGCCCCCATCATATTGTATGTATAGTTGGGGTTATTTTTTCCAATGTGCATTACTTTACCTTTATCCACATTAAATTTCATTTGCCATTTTGTTGCCCCATCACTTAGTTTTGTGAGATCTTTTTGAAGTTCTTCAGTCTGCTTTGGTCTTAACTATCTTGAGCAGTTTAGTATCATCTGCAAACTTTGCCACCTCACTGTTTACCCCTTCTCCAGATCAATTATGAACAAGTTGAATAGGATTGGTCCTAGGACTGACCCTTGGGGAACACCACTAGTTACCCCTCTCCATTCTGAAAATTTACCATTTATTCCTACCCTTTGTTCCCTGTCTTTTAACCAGTTCTCAATCCATGAAAGGATCTTCCCTCTTATCCCGTGACAACTTAATTTACATAAGGCCTGTGGTGAGGGACCTTGTCAAAGGCTTTCTGGAAATCTAAGTAGACTATGTCCACTGGATCCCCCTTGTCCACATGTTTGACCCCTTGAGAGAACCCTAATAGATTAGTAAGCCATGATCTCCCTTTACAGAAACCATGTTGACTTTTGCCCAACAATTTATGTTCTGCTTGTCTGACAATTTTATTCTTTACTTTTGTTTCAACTAATTTGCCCGGTACTGATGTTAGACTTACCGCTCTGTAAGGGATGACCTCTAGAGGCTTTTTTAAATATTGGCATTACATTAGCTATCTTCCAGTAATTGGGTACAGAAGCTGATTTTAAAGGACAGGTTACAAACCATAGTTCTGCAATTTCACATTTGAGTTCTTTCAGAACTCTTGGGTGAATGCCATCTGGTCCCGGTGACCTGTTACTGTTTATCAATTAATTCCAAAACCACCTAGTGTCACTTCAATCTGTGACAATTCCTCAGATTTGTCACCTACAAAGGACGGCTCAGGTTTAGGAATCTCCCTAACATCCTCAGTCATGAAGTCTGAAGCAAAGAATCCATTTAGTTTCTCTGCAATGACTATCGTCTTTAAGTGCTCCTTTTGTATCTCAATCACCCAGGGGCCCCACTGGTTGTTTAGCAGGCTTCCTGCTTCTGATGTACTGAAAAAAACATGTTACCTTTTGAGGTTTTGGCTAGCTGTTCTTCAAACTCCTTTTTGGCTTTTCTTATTACATTTTTACACTTAATTGACAGTGTTTGTGCTCCTTTCTATTTACCTCACTAGTATTTGACTTCCACTTTTTAAAGCCTTTTATCTCCCACTGTTTCTTTTACATGGCTGTTAAGCCATGGTGGCTCTTTTTAGTTTTTACTGTGTTTTTTATATTGAGGTTTGGAAAGTTAGCCTTTGATTTCTTTGCTGTCCTGCAGATGTTTGCATTTGCCCTTCAGTCTAACCCTATGCTACCTATCATCTCTCATTAACTGAGATCTGTTCCCTCAGTGATGCCAGCCTTCATCACCCACTTGTTAAATTTTCAAACAAGAACCTTCATGCTCTCTCCCGTACTACCCCTCATGCTTGAGGCGCTCCCACATAAACATTGTACTCTTTCAAGTCCTTCCTTAAAGCTTGCCTCCTCCAGGATGCCTGCCAAACTCTTGACAATGGTTAAATGGCTGGTGTAAGACATGCCAACCGATGAAGTGAGCTGTAGCTCACGAAAGCTCATGCTCAAATAAATTGGTTAGTCTCTAAGGTGCCACAAGTACTCCTTTTCTTTTTGCGAATACAGACTAACACAGCTGTTACTCTGAAACCAACCAGTACTGTTTCCTTGTGCTCCCCACTCTGTCTGAATCCAGCTGTTATCTCTTTTATGATGCTTAAATTGTAAGCTCCTTTGGGCAAGGACCATCTTTTGTACAGTGCCTAGCAAAATAGGGTTCTGGTTCCTGACTAGGCTTCTAGGTGCTTCTGCAATACAAATACAATTATTTTATTTGGTTCTGACTCTTTTCCCCATATTATGGCAAAAGTTTGGAGCAAGCTTGTGGGGCACATCAGGTTAGATACTAGAAAAGGATCAAAAATCCTAATAGGATATTCATTTCAATAGTTCCTGCTGTATTTGCTAGGTGGAATATTTTACTGATGGCCAAGGCAAGTTTTGAAATACCTCATTTATTTAACTAATAGCATGTGACCTATACAAGAAAACAGTATTGATGCTGTTAAAACCTAGCCCACCTGTTTTCTCTGTCTCAGTTTCTGAAACTGTTCTCTGCCTTGGTATGAGAATTTGAGATTAATAGAAATTGTGGCAACTTCAGACTTACTGCTGAGATCTAACTCTTTATAGAAACTTAGTGGTAGAATTAAAGATTCACTTCTATTCTAACATTCTCAAATTGCTGCTATTCATCATATATACTGATGTTCACTCTAGCATTCCAAGATATGCTTCTTACTCCATTTCTAGGAGTCTAGATCCCAGATTCCTCAGGAATGTTCATCTAATAGCACTTTTCATCAGTAGATCTCAAAGTGCTTTACCAAGGAGGTCAGTATCATTAACACCATTTTAGAGGTGGGGAAACTGAGCCAGAAAGAGAGAAAGTGACTTTCCCAAGGACCCAGCAGCCCTGTGGCAGAGCCAGAAACAGATCCTAGGTCTCAGTCCAGTGCTCTATTCCTACACCACACTACCTTCCATCATAGCTTCTGTGTGTTAGGGACTGGGATGTGGGCAGTTGTGCCTAGTGGTCAGAGCAAGAGTTTGTAGCCAGGTGCCAGAGCCAAGGGTCTCAGCTGGAGTCAGAAACCAGGAGTAAATAAAGAAGTGTTATTTACTCCTCATAACACAAGAGCTAGGGGTCACAAAATTAAATTTATAGGCAGCAGATTTTAAAACACAGAAAAGGAAGTATTTTTTCACACAACAGTCAACCTGTGAAACTCCTTGCCAGAGGATGTTGTGAAGGCCAAGAACATAACAGAGTTCAAAAAAACTAGATAGGTTTCATGGAGGATATAGCCATTGATGGACCTTAGCCAGGATGGGCAGGGATGGTGTCCCTAGCCTCTGTTTGCCAGAAGCTGGGAATGGGCAACAGGGGGATAGATCACTTGTTTGTTACCTGTTCTGTTCATTCCCTCTGGGGCAGCTGGCACTGGCCACTGTTGGCAGACAGGATACTGGGAGAGATGGACCTTTGGTCTGACCCAGTATGGCTGTTCTTATAAGTCAGAGCCTAGGGTTAGAGGCCAGGAGCCAGAGCCAAAGCCAGGAGTCAGACAGGGTAACTGGAGAGAGGCAAGGCAGGATCCAATTCAAAAGCAAGGCTAGGAACAAGCAGGCAAAGTGACTATCCTAGCCATGGGCTGAGCAGCCAGCACCCTCCTGCTACTAATGATCTTAAGAGCAAAAAGAAAAGGAGTACTTGTGGCACCTTAGAGACTAACCAATTTATCTGAGTGTAAGCTTTCGTGAGCTACAGTTCACTTCACTGGATGCATCCCATGAAGTGAGCTGTAGCTCACAAAAGCTTATGCTCAAATAAATTGGTTAGTCTCTAAGGTGCCACAAGTCCTCCTTTTCTTTTTGCGAATACAGACTAACACGGCTGCTACCCTGAAACTGATCTTAAGAGCTGGTCTGCTGATCCCCTCTGTCAGTTAGGCAGTTTGGCCAATTGGGTAGCCCAAATGGGCCCAGCTGTGGTCATTAGACTCCCTGGGGTTAAGCTAGCAAGTAAGCAGGCTATCAATGGGTGGTTATTCCTGATACTGTCTCAAACTATTTATTAGGCTGAATTCCTCTATTAAACTAAAGTTTGGATCTAGAGGTGTTTTGGTTTATGCTGTATAGCTAGGACATGAATATATAGGTGCTGGAACTAGGGGTGCTGGAAGTGGTTTCCATCATATATGGGGTTTACTGTTTGGTTCAATGTCTCTCAGCACCCCCACCATGCAAATTGTTCCAGCACCCCTGCATAAATATAGAAGAGACTTTTAGTTAGCCATCTTTTCTGTAAGGGATACATTCTTCTTTGCAATAGGAAAATTAAAAAAAGGAAACAGAATGATGGCAATCAGCTTGCTGTAATGAAGTCGTCATTCTGTACCCAAACATGGAAGAGAAATATCCCTAGCATTTCTCTGAAGAGCTCAATCTGTTTATACAAGTTTCTTACTGATTCATTTATTACACATAGAATTGCATGGATAATCTGACACCTAGTGTAGGCTTTTAATTTTTCAGGTAGAAGTGGACTGACTGGAGTTGCTATTACCTGAAAATCAGTGAGTATCTCTAGATTGCCCATTATTTAAAGTATTATGGTATAACCTTTTATCTCTCAACTGTTTGACAATCACATGTGAGAGGCACTTGGTGTTGTGTCTTGTGGGGGGGGAAAAATGAAGCTAAACATTTTGCTCAACATGGAAATATTTCACATCTGGGAAAGGGAATTTGAGTTGCTCTGTTAACCCTGTAATGTTCTAACATTTACAATAAGCCACTTCAAATAATCCTTCAGTTACATTGGATAAGTGGAAATTTTATGCCTACTGTGACTCTCATGCCATTGAGATCTGATCTCTTTGCATCAAATGCAAATCACTAACCATGGTATGATTTTTTTTCTGTCTTTTAATTGTAATAAATCCTTAAGACAGTTTAAGGAAACAGCATATGAATTTTTGTAGATCTAGTTGTTTTTTTCAATTTAGCTACAAATTCAATCCAATTTAAATCAAGCACTCCAATTATCAGCTTGGTTCAGATGTTCAATTACAGTGGTCGGTCATAGGCTGAATGTTAAGTGAAAGCAGAATCTCATACCTGCAAAATTATTGTTGCTATTACATTGCAGTAGTGGCCAGAGACCCTGATCATGGGTGCTAGGTGCTGCACAAACAATATAATCACGAACCTGTCCCAAGCATTTTGTCTAAAGACAAGACAGAGCATGTGTAGTGTGTGTGTGTGTGTCTGTGTCTGTGTCTAACAAGGATGAAGCAAGAAGCAATACAATCATGCAGTTACATAAACAATTCAAATGTCACCTATATGTACCAATGTCAATAAATAGATTATCAGTACAATGAATATTACTTCTTCATAGACACATATGAATTCAAGGGCAGAATTTGACTCCTTACCCTGCTATAGGCTCAAACAAATTCAAACTGAAGTTCAACCCCATCTGGGTTCATGTCTGTCAAGGCAAATACCCCACTCTGGCACTTTGAGTGCAGAAGGTGGGGGTCTGCAAGGACTCTAAAAATTAATACTGGCCACTCCAGGCTAATATTAATTCCTAAAGTTAGTTTTTCTCTGACCTTAGCTGGGTAGATGCTGCCACAACCCAAATGCAAAACCCCTTAGAACTCAGGAAGGTACACTTGAGAATTCCTTCCTGTAGGGTACCCTCAAGCCCCCCCTCCAGAGAAGAGCTGAGAGAGGAAAACAAAAATCAGCTGTTGCTACCAGCTAATTAAGCATGTTCACAAACCTCTTAGGACACAAATCCAATCCTGTTCTGAAAGATAAAATTTATTAAAAACAAAAAATACTTCTGGCTCTTAGGCTTTTACTAGATTTAAAAATCCCACTTACAAAAATTAAACATCAAGAATAACCTTCTTGAGGTCCAGCTTAACAGTTACAAGTAAAACAAAAGCATCTGGGGTTAGCACAGAGCAGTCCACAAGCCAATAAGAAATAACCCTAATCATGTCTTCCTAGACCTTCCCTGACTTACATATCTGGGGTTTCAGATAAGCAATCTCTAGGTATGATCTGATGGGTTTCCATACCTGGCTTAAAGCTTACTGCATCATAGTTCAGCCCTGTTCCTGCTCTGTCTCCTCTCTCCAGAGAACAACAAAAAACAAAGGGAAAGCTTTTTTTTTTTTTTTCCAAAATTTTAAAAAGTGTTAGCCCTCCCATGGGCTCTTTTGGTCAGGTGCCCACTCCCTTCCTTTTACCTGTGGACTTAACTCTTTACAGATAAAGCAAGTAGAGAACTACCACCAAGAAGGATTCTATAGCTAGCTGGCTGGCTGGGTGTCCACAGAAAAGAGCTACCCGCTCTCTCTCTTCTCCCCTCCCCCCCCCCCCAATATCACACTGTCAGACCACACATTTTACATAATTGATTGCAAAACCATAAATCAGCCTTGGTTTGCTTGAAAATGGGCTCAATCACCTTCAAGCGTTTATGCCCCTGTCAATAATGCTGGTCTGAATTTCAAGTTTGTAATAAAACCTGAAATCAAGCAGCTTTGGTGTGATCATATTGTATAGCTCTAGTATATTCAGTAAACATACCTTCCCTTTGGTTCATAGCCTCAAGTATTAACACGTTCATAAAAGTTCCTCCTAAGACAAAACATACCTCTCCAAGATATGGCACCTATTCCAGTGTAGTTCAGTCAAGTGTTTCCTTTAGTTATCTGAACATCTTTCAATAAAGAATACTCCCGAGGGCAGTTGGGAAGTGTAGATGTAATACTTTGCCTTCCATCTGTCTGTATGAGTACAAATCAAAAGTAAAGAATAACTATAAAGTAGGGGAATCAAGCATCCATACATAAAAATATTAATAAAGACAACAATTGTCTGTCTTTTTGTAAAAAATGGGTTGGGCATGAAGAGTGTATAACGTGAAGTGAGCCAGGTGAAATAATTTATCATGGGCTAGCCCAGAGCAAATTCAAAATGAAAAGCATTTTTCAATTAACTGGTCATGCTACACTTACCTGAGGTTATGCTGCATAATCAATCAGGAAGAAGTGTTGTTTGCTTACTGTTTATATGCCAGATAATTCTAAAGCTCTTTTAAAATTAAAACTTTGTAAAAAGCCAAGAGAGAAAATGAGCTTCCCATTGGTGATAGAAGTCAGCTGAATCTGTTGACGTGATTTAAATCCATTTAGCTGATGGATTTTAATTGATGGGCTGTGAAGTCATCCTTAAGCTATGGTCCCTTTAAAGTGCTCCAGTGGTTTCTATAATCACAAGCTACATTCAACTCTCCTTATATTACTGCAGAAAGTGTAAGCATGCTGTTGTATAATTAAGATGCTGGATTAGAGATTTTCAAAAGTGACTAGTGATTTTGGGTGCCTCCATTTTGAATATTCAACTTGAAACACCAGGTGAAAGTGCTGATCAACTAACATTTATATTAATGGGTGAGATCATGATGCCACTGAAGTTAATAAACCCTCTATGACTTCAGTGGAGCCAGGATGTCACTAACAATTTCTTTGCAGTGTCTCAACCAGAGAACCCAGATTCAGTTACTTTTGAAAATGTAACTTTTGATTATACCTCATTGTTTGTGCCTGTTTACATTATCGTTTATTCATTTGTTTGATGTGTCCAAACCAAACTACTTATCTAAACACCCCTGTAATTTTCAAAAATGCATTGCCTAGATGATAGCTAGATGCAATGATGACTCATGTAGTAAAAATACACAGAGATAAATGATTAAGTTGTTCACATGACTTCCATAAGTGAAGTCAATTGCTTTTAAATAATACTAACTGTAAACAGATTTAAGAAATATAAACACTAATATTGTAGTTATATAGAATAAATGATGAGGGTATAATGCTTTTATTGGAAGAAGAGCTACACTATGCACAAGTATTAAAACACTGAGTTATGCAAATCATCTCCAGGCAGTACCTATAAAATCTCTATACCACCACATACCATGCTATTTTACTTTAGCATTTAACAATATTCATTGAAATAGTCTTTCATCTCTCTCCTCTTCTAACTCCAGGTTGTTTTAATGACCACCTACAGGCTTCACGTTCAGAGAAATATTTGGATGCAGATATGTAAAACAGGTTTTCTATATATTAAAGTTTTGATTTTAGGTTCCAATGTCCTGCAAAAGGCTAGATATAAAATGTTTTTATCTCTCTCACGTGCGCACACACACTTTCTATTTTTTTGTAATATACACACACACACACCCCCCAAAATATAGAATCCCAATTGTCTAAGCTGATATAGCTGGTTTCTCTAATCCTTATAGTTCATGAAACAATAATACTTAAAATTGTCACTGAGGACTGCTTTTTTTATGCAGAATCCATTATGACCAAGTATTTTTAAATCAAGATAGGATTTTTTCCTAAAAGATCTGCTCTAGGAAATAGTTTGGAAAAGTTCTGTGGCCTGTGTTAGACAACAGGTCAGACTAAACGATCACCATGATCCCTTCTGGCCTTGGAATCTACATAGCAGGCTCATCTGCCAACTCTGCCCCCAGCCTTCTTCAGCCTCCCTCTCATAATATTGCCAATCCCAAGTGTACAGAAATCATTTGTTAGGGTCCAAAAATCAGGAGATTGATTTACAAATCACAAACTCTTCTTATCATAGAATATCAGGGTTGGAAGGGACCCCAGAAGGTCATCTAGTCCAACCCCCTGCTCGAAGCAGGACCAATTCCCAGTTAAATCATCCCAGCCAGGGCTTTGTCAAGCCTGACCTTAAAAACCTCTAAGGAAGGAGATTCTACCACCTCCCTAGGTAACGCATTCCAGTGTTTCACCACCCTCTTAGTGAAAAAGTTTTTCCTAATATCCAATCTAAACCTCCCCCACTGCAACTTGAGACCATTACTCCTCGTTCTGTCATCTGCTACCATTGAGAACAGTCTAGAGCCATCCTCTTTGGAACCCCCTTTCAGGTAGTTGAAAGCAGCTATCAAATCCCCCCTCATTCTTCTCTTCTGCAGGCTAAACAATCCCAGCTCCCTCAGCCTCTCCTCATAAGTCATGTGTTCCAGTCCCCTAATCATTTTTGTTGCCCTTCGCTGGACTCTCTCCAATTTATCCACATCCTTCTTGAAGTGTGGGGCCCAAAACTGGACACAGTACTCCAGATGAGGCCTCACCAATGTCGAATAGAGGGGAACGATCACGTCCCTCGATCTGCTCGCTATGCCCCTACTTATACATCCCAAAATGCCATTGGCCTTCTTGGCAACAAGGGCACACTGCTGACTCATATCCAGCTTCTCGTCCACTGTAACCCCTAGGTCCTTTTCTGCAGAACTGCTGCCTAGCCATTCGGTCCCTAGTCTGTAGCTGTGCATTGGGTTCTTCCGTCCTAAGTGCAGGACCCTGCACTTATCCTTATTGAACCTCATCAGATTCCTTTTGGCCCAATCTTCCAATTGGTCTAGGTCCTTCTGTATCCTATCCCTCCCCTCCAGCATATCTACCACTCCTCCCAGTTTAGTATCATCCGCAAATTTGCTGAGAGTGCAATCCACACCATCCTCCAGATCATTTATGAAGATATTGAATAAAACCGGCCCCAGGACCGACCCTTGGGGCACTCCACTTGATACCGGCTGCCAACTAGACATGGAGCCATTGATCACTACCCGTTGAGCCCGACAATTTAGCCAGCTTTCTACCCACCTTATAGTGCATTCATCCAGCCCATACTTCCTTAACTTGCTGACAAGAATACTATGGGAGACCGTGTCAAAAGCTTTGCTAAAGTCAAGAAACAATACATCCACTGCTTTCCCTTCATCCACAGAACCAGTAATCTCATCATAAAAGGCGATTAGATTAGTCAGGCATGACCTTCCCTTGGTGAATCCATGCTGGCTGTTCCTGATCACTTTCCTCTCATGCAAGGAAATAGGCAATATTATGAGAGGGAGGCTGAAGAAGGCTGGTAAATTCTTCTTATTTACCTTGGGATTTGGAGCCTTTGGGCTTCATATTTTCAAACTTCTCTGAAGTCTGAGGGTTAGAAACTTACTTTAAAAAAAAAATGAAAGTTAAGAGACACACCAAATATTGCAAGGATCACAAAGTTTCAAAGCTGGCAACACTGCACACCTCTCCTTAGCTGCCTGCTTGCTCCTAGCCAACCCTCAGACCCATTCTATTTGTTATTGGCCTCTTTAGCAAAGTGGTGAATGCTAATTGGCTACTCACTCATCTTGGGTTTCCAGGCCATTGCCAGAGCCTCTCTAACATATTTTCTTTGGGAAAAGAGCAGAAAGCACCCCTGAACCATACTACTGCAAGTTAAGAGAATCCATGCTTTCCTGCTGCAGCCACTGCTACACTAAGCCCAGAGGCAGGAAATGTTCTCTAAGAGCTAGAGTCCCAAAGGAACTTAGGAGTTGCATACCTAACTTTCAGGTGCCTATAAAACACCAGGATTCATGAAGCCTGAGCTGGATGTTAAGGCTTCCTATACAACAAATGGAGGAAAATAGGTGCCTAAGAATGGGATTCACAACAGTCAGCAAGCTAAACTAGCCTATGGGAGACACCAAGGAGAGGGATGTGTCCTAAACCCACTCCCTCAGGATGTTCAGCACTTCTTAAGTCTGGGCTGGAGGATGGCAACTCCTTCTGTGTGGGGTTCTCCACTGCGCACACTCCCTTGGAGTTACTACCAAATGGTATTGGTGCCTAAGTAGTGAGGAGCACCTTACTTAGAACTTGAAGCCCAATAGTATTTAGAGTGCTCACCTGGGGTGTAAAAGATTCCCAGTCTAAGTCCTACTGCTACTACATCTCAGGTGTGTTCCCTAACCACTGGGCTAAGGGATATTCTGGTGCA
Source organism: Lepidochelys olivacea (assembly GCF_965140295.1). NCBI lineage: Eukaryota > Metazoa > Chordata > Testudines > Cheloniidae > Lepidochelys > Lepidochelys olivacea. Next base: position 24,097,342 of record NC_140413.1, read on the forward strand.
TGGTTCCCTCTGTCTACTGTTGAAGTGTCAATAAGCCTCACTGAAGTGTAAATAGTCAATTTGAGGCAGTGAGGGGAGGAATACAAGCAAGAGAATAACTTTCTAGCCTGGTGATTAGAGCACTCACCTAGGAAGTGGGAGATCCAGGATCCAGTCCTTCTACTCCCGTGACTCTTTGTATAAATATTTAAAGTGGAACACCTTCAACAAGAGAGACTGAGGGAGCCCTACATCAGAATAATCCATAGATCAGAGGTGAGGGCACTCTAGTGAGAAGTAGCAGCTCCCTGTTCAAAGCCCTTCTATCCCTCAGACAGAAAGGAGACTTGAACCAGCAAAGCCCTGTCAGGGATGAACAGTGGTATGCCCTTGTTAGCATTTTTGGCACACAAGAATACCACATCACACCAGTACCAAAGAAGTCCAGAACAGGCACTGATCAGTAGAAGGACCATAACCCTGCTACCTGTGAGGGAACACCTGTTGCAGTCAAAGGCAAGAGATACCACTGCGAGGAGATGCAAGAAAACGGAGAAGACAGTCACTATAATATGACAGGTCAATCAAGGACTTACCAGCCCTGGAGACAGGCACTCCTGTGAGGATCCAGCCATCAGACAGACACCAGAAGGAGTGGACTAAAGGAGTCAGGAGGGATGCAGTGGCACTCAGGTCACACAACATGACTACGCAAGAGACCCAAGTGATCCAAATGAACAGGAGGCACTAACAAGCCAGCAGACACAACACCCTGAGAGAGCCTACAGAAATATAGAGATCAGAACAGAAAAAAGAAAACCATCCGGAGGCCGACCCCACAGGGAGGGATTTGAGACTCCGCACAGAACAAGTTTACTAGACTCAAAGACAGGTGACAGACAGTGATAGGTCACTCCAAGTGTGGTTGCCTGTAGAGGAGACCAAAGTATTTAACTAGCAGAGTCTCTGGTAAAGACAAAACTTCAACTCAACTATGGCCTAGCAACCTCTGGCTGAAGGGACATGAGGTAGCATCTGGACATCAATTACTTATTTTTAAGGTTTACATTAAAATGTTTGTAAATAGGGGAGATGTATCCAGATCAGTGAAACTGGAGTCAGAGGGCCCACGATCCCTGGAGGGACAGTCATTGAATTACGGGACACCATGAGAACAGGGAACACAGGAAGCTGGAAGCACCTCAGCCATATGGACAGAGCAGCACACAGGGTTTAATAAAGTTTTGGTTGTTCAACGTAACCTGTATTCAGCTTCACTTACAGTGAATAAAACAATCTCTAAGAAGTGGGCCAGCTGCACCCATAGCCTCAGTCTGTCTTGCTACTCCTTCCCAGGGCCTCTTCCTGTAATACTATTCTTCTGAGATGCCCTCCCACTCTTTCTACAGCAGAAAGGGCTGGCATTCTTCTAGGCTTGGCTCCTAAACATCTTCACCTCCCCCATTTTTCTCTCTCAGTTCTGTTCTTTACCTCCCAGCAGTCCTGGCTCCTCATGAGCTGACCCTTTGTCAAATGACTTCACTCATTGCCTTGGAGAGGCAAGCCAAATCTGGCACAAACACAGTTAACTCCACCTTAGGGCCAGTTTGCCCAGTGACAGCTAGGCTTTGAGGACACACACAAGAGTATGTCAAATGTGCTTCATAGCTTTACTGTAATTCTAGCTGGCCAGATAACCACAGCATATCTAGAGACTTAGGCTGAGATTTTCAACATCGTATAGGGCATTCAAATACCAAATTCTCATTCATTGTCTTCCAAGTCCCTTCGGCAACTTTATAAACCTCAGCCTTTGCATGAATAGAGTTGAGTTTGTGTCAGTTTAAAAATAGTTTGGTTAGATTTTTATTTTATTTATTTCAATTTAAAATAATAAATAGGCACTGATCTAATGCTGTAGGCTCACTGACATCATTAATAACATAATATCAATTAAAGAATGTGATAAAATAGTTTATTATTGTAAGCCTTTTTGGGGCAGGAACTGCCTCTTACTATACGTGTATTTGCAATGTCTACCACAATGGGAATCCAATTTCAGCTGGGGAATCTAGGTGCTACTGTAATACTTATAATTAATAATAATGAAGTGAGCTGTAGCTCACGAAAGCTCATGCTCAAATAAATTGGTTAGTCTCTAAGGTGCCACAAATACTCCTTTTCTTTTTGCAAAGACAGACTAACACGGCTGTTACTCTGAAACCTAAAAAACACTTTATCCCACATGGCAAAAATACTATGTCTATGATACGGACCACCCCACTTCTTGGATGACACAAAGCAAAAATACCTTTGGGTTTTTTTAACTTTGCCGAGCATTTTCATCTGCAAGAGTAACTACTTGTTTGCTGTTCCCACTGTAGCTGGGGCTTCCCAAGTGGCATATGAGTAAGCATCCAGCATATTCCTAGCATTTGTCCAGTGGAGAGTGCAACTAGAGTATAGAGAATAAAAATCGTTCAACTGCCTTTGAAGGCCAATGTATAATGAACAGCCATTCTGAGGAAGCAGTGTTTATTTCTGATGTGGCTGGTAACTTGGATAGATCCTTCAGAAACTGACATTTCTCGAGTATTTCCCTTTTTTGGCTTGCACACTACTGATTTATACTGTAGGCAGGTAGTTTTGAATTAACCAAACGTCTTGGTTATCAGCAATTTATTAAAAAGTGATGGAGAACCATCATGGATGAGTAACACAAAAAAATCATTTGTGGATAGAAAATTAGATTTGTGTCATCTCATCATTCAACACTATTGTAACCTGAGTCAGAAACGATGAAGACCTGGACCCTCAAATGCTGTAAACTAGTTTAGCTCCACTGAAATCAAATGGCCTGTGCCGATTTACACCAGGTAGGGATTTGGTCCAAATTGCACTACTATAGAAGAGTGAAGAGGGAATGTGCCTACTATAATCTAAAAAGTGGCTCTGGGTTTTTGTTTGGGGCTTTTTTTAAAAAAAAGCCTTCATTGAATTTCATGTTCACTGTTTCTCAATCCAGATCACATTACATCAATGTATAAGTGGAAAAGGTGGGGTATATTTTTTTTGTTCTGGTTTGGTTTTGGTTTTGCTTGTTTCTAAGGACTTGTCTATATGGAAGTTTCACTAGTTATATGGGTATTTATTGAAGGAGTATAATTAAACCACTAGTTGTATTGGTATAACTTCTTGTGTGGAAACTTTTATTCCAGAATAAAAATGTCCACATAGGGAGTTATACCAGCATAACTACAGTAGTTTAAATTCGCACCGTAGTTTATACAATGATGGGTTCCATATTATTGTCACCTAAGAGAGAGATCTTTGAGTCATTGTGGATAGTTCTCTGAAAACTTCCACTCAGTGCACAGCAGCAGTAAAAAATGTTAACCGTATGCTAGGAAATAATAGGACAGGGATAAAAAATAAGACAGTATAACTTTAGTGGCCAAGATGGAGTCTCCTCTGCAAGCAGCTCTGGCTAAGAAAAGGCACGTGCAGGAACACAGCAGGGAAAGTCCCTTCCTTCCCAGGGGCACCTGTTCCAAACCCCCCAGACTGAACGAACACACACACAGTACAATGAATATAGGAAAGGGAAATATTTAATCACCGAGGAATGATGGGAGAAAAACAGGGGGAAAGATAAGGGGAGCAGTAAAACAGGGTTACATTCAACACAAGGCCCTTCAGGGCTAACGGTACTTCAGTCTGAAAGGGCAGACACCAAGAAAAGCATCTGCGCTCAGTGTTCAGGAGTCCTGGGTAGAGTTCCAGTCTGGCAATGAGTCTTGGGTGCTCCTGGTCATTTTCAGTGCCAGTAAACTTTCCCCAACATACCCCTCTGGTGCCTGCTTCTGACACTCTCTGGAAACCCACACAGCAACAATCTCCCCACTTAGCTAGCTACAGCCTCCCTCGTTCCCAATGCAAAGTCACAAGCCCCAGTACTCACAGCCCCATACGGCTCTGGGCAGCGGTGATACTTTGTCCAGCTCTGGTTTATCCTTCTTGGGTGATTCCTCCTTGGTACAGTGCTCTTCCTGGCCCCTGTCCTGGGGCGTTCCCAGTTGGTTGCTCTGTCTCCCCAAGGCTTTGGGCAGGTTCTCGGCTGCTTCCCTACGTGATGGCCTGCTTACTGAAGGTCTTCTGTCTGGAGCTCTAGACACACACATCTTCTCACTCTCACTCTCTCCATGCTCCCCCCACCCACCAAACAAAAGTTCCTCTTCCCGGAACAATCTGCCTTCCACCCCTGAACACAAAGATTTAAAGAGGCTATGCTCTCTAAACCCCAAAGGGGTTACACCAGAAAAAGATCATAATTCCACTATATAAATCTGTAGTGTATCCACACCTTGAATACCATGTCCAGTTCTGGTTGCCCCATCTCAAAAAGAATACAATGGAACTGAAAAGGACAACAAAAATGCTCCCATGTGTGGAGAGAGTAAAAATTTAGGGCTGTTCAACTTAGAAATTAAGGGGGAATACGATAGAGATCTATAAAATCATGAATGGTGTGGAAAAAGTGACTAGAGAAGAGTTATTTACTCGTTCATGCAATACAAAAACCAGGGGTCATCCAATGAAATTAATAGGCAGCACGTTTGATACAAACAAGAGGAAATACATCTTCATTCAGTGCACAACTAACCTGGTGAACTCATTGCTATGGGATGTTGTGATTGCACAAAGTATTAATGGGTTTAAAAAAAAAAAAAGAACTGGATAAGTTCATGGAGGCTAGGTTTGTCAATGACTATTAGCAAAGATAGTCAGGAATGCAACCCTATGCTTGGAGCAATCCTAAACCTCTGATTATCAGAAGCCAGGAGTGGAAGACAGGGATAGATCACTCCAAAATTGCCCTGTTCCGTACTCTCCCCCTGAAGCTCTGGTATGGGCAACTGTAAGAGATAAAGATACTGGGCAAGATGGACCATGGTAGCTCTTATGTTCTTATGCCAGTATAATTTTCCCATTTAGACTAGCCCTAATTCTTCCAGTGCTGCAAATTCACCCAAAGTCAAGCTGTTCTTTCTGCCTCATCACCAGAGATAAAGATTCTGCAGCTGGAACGTAGCAATGAATCAGAATAGAAGCCACTTTACTCACCTGTAGCTGGACTGGCTCTGCAGTGCTTACAAGTGTAACAAGTAGTTAAAATATAGTTGTCACTAAGTTGAACAGGCCACTGTGTATACATACAGAACAGCTCTGCTGAATAAGTAAGTTACTGCTATGCTTTTCTGATCATAGCCACACAATCTAAATTGTGAACTTTCTCTCCTATGTCTCCTCACCCCCTCTCACACACACACACCTTACCTACAATAAGTATAATTGTCAGGTGTTTCAATATGTCTTTGCCAATGAGCAGACAGATTTTAGGTGGAGGGGAATTATTCACTGTTATAGATGAAGATGGAGAGCTCTTCCTCAAAAGCTCAGAACAAAGTTTTCAAAGTTTAATATTATGCACTCAAATACATATTTCCGTACCTAAATGAATGACCTAATTATCAGAAGTGCTGAGCTTCATTAAAGTAAATGGGTATTACAGGTAATCAGCACCTCTGAAAATCCAGCAACTTATTTACATGCCTATATATAGATTCAGAAGCATAACTTTAAGCATCTAAATTGGAAAATTTTATCATGAAGGCTTAAGCCACAACACACTATGGTAGAACATTACTTCAAAGGTTAACTTAAATGGGTAATAGTAGCTTTCTTTTTCTAATTCAAATTTGATTCTGAAAATAAAAGAACTTGAAAAGAATGGCAGACACCCAATGAAGTGGTTGTGAACGACGTCCTTATCATAAGTCAAACATTTACGACTTTACTCATTTTTTACTGAGATCATATTCAGGCATTTGACTGCATAAGGTTCTCAGCATTTGGCCCTGCTGGTATATTGCTATCTTATCTGTTGCATTTTTTAGATCAGCCACAGTTGATTATAGCCTACGTCAGTGGGTTGAAAGATTGAGACTTCCCTGTAAAACAGAAAAAACACTCCAAAGTGTGTAGTGTCAAAGATTTATTAGTGTTGAGGTAGCCTGCCTTTTTGCGAAATAGTCAGCTAATATATTTACACACAGCTTGCCTAGTGAGAACTTTATTTTTTATTGAGATTTTACAACATGAGTAAAGGAACAGCAAGCAATATTAATTACATGTCACAATATATTATTATTATACAATGGCAGCAGTAAATGTTGACGATTATTAAATGAAGCACCCTGCAGAGTAACACAGAACCCAAAAGCTTGATCACATAATTGGTGGATCATAAAAAGTACATAGGAGAGGGACAGAGAAAAGGGCAGACAAAGAAGACATAAAGGGTGTGTGTGGTTTTATGTAAGTATCTTTCTGACAAATAAGTAATGATATCAGTACTGAATGGCAGATTATTATTAGGTGGAATGGGTTTTGATATTAAGCTCTATTAGTGAATGCATAATGGAATCAAATCTGTCAGTTCAACCCCCTTTAATGCCACTTACTGATTGTGATTTTTCTCCTTTAGAGCTGTGTTAGACAGTTCTTTTAACCATTCTGAATAGCTGGGTGCAGCTGTGTCTCTTCAGTGTCTAAGGAAGATTCGTTTTGACTGTGTTTAGGACCATCAGTAACCAGCAGAATACAGGTCCAGTCACAGATGGATCTTCGAAGAAATTAAAGATTCGCATTCTATATGAGGGAGACAAACATATTTTTAATATTGAGGCTAGGTTTCTACAAATTAAACCCCAGTGTTTCTCACAGCTCCTCTATGTATTGGAGAAGGGGAGTTAAAACTAACAAAAGACAACAAATTTTAGTTTCCTCTGTGTTTTGTGTAAAGAAGATAGTGCAGTCACTGCAGCTCATGCTAATTTAGTCAAATTAGCACCCAAAGTGTCTTAAGCAGAAGGACAAGAGTACATAATTGTATTTGGAAGCCGAATAAGAATGCACAATTGTTTTTCATTTTTTTTATGTTAAAGAAACAGCTGCAGCTTTTCTGCTTCCAGTTCATTTTGTTTAGAACCTGAAATAAATTGTGTCAAATGAGCCATCACAGAACTTTCAAAACAACTTTTAAACTAAGTTACAGGGAAGACATATTTAAACATTCCTTAGCTTACTGGTGAAAGCCATAGATAAGCCCCAATGGGCCAAATGTTGACGGCAAAGCTGAGCCCGTAAAGTCTACATCCAAATGCATGTTCCTGTACAAAGGCCACGTGCAAGCATTTTTGCACATGCATACATCTAACTAGCCCATTTGTACCTGCAACCACAGATATTTGCACATAAAATAGTTGCACGCACATATTTTGCAAGCATAGCTAACAGGCCTCATTTTGTAAATTTAGCTTTATATTTGTATAGATACAATAATGATTAGCATGCAGCCTGCATTACTTTTGAAACAATCAAGTAAAATTATAAGAAACTAGTACATTTCCAAAGATTAAGCAGTTTGGATACTTCTTCACACTTACTCAAACGAAAGCTTTAGAACCTGGGCTGGTAATCACACCAAATTTGCAGCATTTACTGATTGTTCTCAGACCGGAACTAACACAAAAATAGCCTTTTGTGATATCTCAGTACATCAGCAGCTGGTTCCCCTCAGAATGAGGAAATGCTGAGGTGGGATGTATGTCTAGGGGGAGAGATGGCATGACCAAACTTTTTCAAGTCTCATACCTTTGGGTGGGGGTTAGTTCTGAGCAAAGATCAAGGACAGTTCTTATTTTCTCTGACTCATTCCCCCATTCCTTAGTAATTGTTATCTTGTTGTTCTGCTTTGATCAGGTCCTGGAAAAATAGTTACCCTGACACTACAAGATAATTACCATGGGACACATGTTAAGCCTTCACACTTAGCAAACAGGCTGTGCACAGGGATTATCTGAAGGTACCTGAGAGATGAGATCTTTCATAAGACCAAATTTTCAAATGTACTAATGTGAGTTTCAACCAGGAAAAAATGCCCATGGACTCAGTCAATGTGTAAAATCCCATAACTGTCTGAACAGATCACATTTTCATTTGGGTAAGTAGCTGTTTACCTGAGAAGTTAAATGGTTTACGTGACCAAATGTAGGGTTTGTTGACATATCAGTTGTAGGTGCATTTTATTTGGCTGGTGCCACTTAATATGTCACATTTAAAAATGCGGCTTAAATAGCATTCCTTTCAAAACTGACAGGAGAAGCTAATGCATAGATACACTGCCACTTTGGAGGGAATCTATGCAACTATGCATTCAGATCAGCTAGAGCCACAACTCACAGAATGCAATTTTTACCTGCTGTACACAGAGGGAGACTGAACACCCGAAAGCTGAGAACACAGCTCTTTTTTGGTTAAGGTTTGTGCCTTCTTGCTTTGTTCAGGAATCTAAATACTATAGTGCTCAACATACTATAACTATGATTAATAGATAGTTCAAACTTTTGAGATAAATACCTCTTCAGAGCAAAGAGGGGAAGATAGAATGGTGGCATATTATTTTCATACAAAGATGAAACTAGATGTCTAGTAACTAGATGACTAGAAATCATTGTAACTGACCATGAAAGTGCTGCTACTACCAAGTAAACATAGGAAAATTGGGGGGAGGGATAGCTCAGTGGTTTGAGCATTGGCCTGCTAAACCCAGGGTTGTGAGTTCAATCCTTGAGGGGGCCATTTGGGGCAAAAATTGGGGATTGGTCCTGCTTTGAGCAGGGGGTTGGACTAGATGACCTCTGGAGGTCCCTTCCAACCCTGATATTCTAAGATCCTATAAGGACATGGAAATGGCTGTGGGCACTTTTTGCATAGTATAGGACATTGTTATCATAGCAATTTGAGATGTATTAGTGTAATATGATCTATAGCTAACCCTCAAATGGTTAAAGAGGGGCTTTTGGTTTGTGTGTGTGTGTGTGTGTTTGTTGGCATTAAGGATACACACTGACTTCGCAGAACTATTCTGAAGCAGGTTGTAAATGATCTGATTCACAATAACATCCATCTTCCGTGCCCAGAGAGAACAGGAGGAAATTAAATACCATACAAGTATTTTGCGGTAAAACTCATATTTGATGGAGCTAGTAAGAGCCCAGATGCTGCAGATAAAAAGCAAACTCATATTTTTTTAAAATGATTCATTCCTCTTCATGAGCTTCTCCAAGCAGCTAGTTGCCTAAAACCTTTTAGAGAAAGAACACAGATTGTTAGATTTTTAAGACCAATATGATCACCTAGTATGATGTCCTGCATTACACAGGCCATAGAATTTTACCCTTTGATTCCTGCAATGGGGCACGTTATTCTTCCCTACTATATAAGTGCACATTATCACACCCAATTATTCGTGGGTGAACCAGAGCATCTCTTTCCTCCAATCTCAATTTAAAAACTCCATGTGATTATGAATGTATTACTGCAGCTGGTAAGCCATTCCATGGTTCGTTGCTCTTAGTCATATCCTGAGCCCGACAATAAATTCATTATTGTGTAGTTTATGTGTAATCACTGTCGTTAAAAGGCAATTATTTGATCTTCTATATCTGTGCAGCTTCTTTCTCTCTTTTATCCCTCCTGATACAGGCTGGCTCTCTGTCAGATTGTGGAGCACTTTTGAACAGGGTTTCACACTGGTCAGTGTTTGAAGCCCAGCATTTGATATCTACATTAATGAACTATTCCTGGGTCTGTCTCTCAGTCAATGCGCCCGGACTCCCAGCCGGTACAGAAAGGGATTGCCCTTGTTGAAAGGGCTTTAAATGCAAGCATTGCCATACTGAGTGCTTTCAGCTGCATCTTCTGGGCCTGAGGCACAGCTCTGGCTGCTGACAATTCTGATGAGTATGGAGCATGATACGAAGAGAGAAAGCGGAAAGGTTCACAGGTTCCTTCATTGCCATCAACTTGTGTCACAGCTCAGATTGTGTTATTAATACAGAATGTGGGTTTCAGATACTATGCTGATGCATGAAACCAGCTCTTCATTCTGAGTCCCATTCAACTCCTATCAGAGCCCCTGACTCCAAAGAACTTGGCTTGGGTCCTCTGGGCATTGCATAACAAGGGCCAAATTCACCACTATTGTCAGTGGACAAAAGTTCATTGAAATCAATTAAGTTACAACAATGGTGACTGTTGAATCTGGCCCAATGACTTTAAAATTGGTTTAAACTAGTGCTCTTCACTATTTTTGAAGTGGGAGCCACTTTGGCAAAAAACCTTCAATGTGAGAGCCACATGAGGGGGGGCCAAGGGGTTCAGAGTGTGGAAGGTGGCTCAGAGTAGGGCAGAGGGTGGGGTGCTGGGGTGAGGATTCTAGAGTAGAGCTGGGGATAAGGGGTTTAGGGTGCAGGATGGGGCTCAGGGCTGGGGCAGAGGGTTGGAATGTGGGGGGCAAGGCTCTGCGGGGGGCCAGGGATGAGGAATTTGGGGTGCAGGCAGGCTGCCCTGGGGCTGGGGCCAGAGGACTCCCCCCGGGCTGGGGCCAGAGGACTCCCCCCAGCCCTCTCCCTGCCGGAGGCCCACAGCAGCCCTGCAAGCCCCAACTTGCTCCCCTCCCCAGTTCCCGCCCACCCCCTACCTCTCTCCTCTCCAGGTTCCTGCTGCGTGGCCGCACAGCAGGCTATAAAGGGCCACGCAGCTTAGAAGGAACTTCAGGAACCACACTTAGGGTTGATGGGAGCTGCCACTGGCTGGTGGACCTTGCAATGAAGAACACTAGTTTAAACCCTTCATTGTCATACATCTCAGTAGAGTTTGCAGTGCTCTGCAGATTCCGGTAACTCCAGAACGCAGCTTAGCTATTCATGGGAATTTATGGTATGTTTACGAATGTGCAGCTGAAGGCAAAATTGTTTAAATGGCTGTCAGATCCAGCCTGCAAACGCTCTCAAATACCTCCTTATTCTTATATTATTATCTACCAGTTAACAGGATGCGGCAAAGAATGACAATTACCAGATTACAAGGAGATTCACTGACATCATCAGTGAGCTTCTGCAGCTATGGGGCTTCCAAGTGTCATAACATCCACCGCCACAGATAACTTGTCCTGAACAGCAAGGCAGAATGGCCTGTGGGTATGTCTACCCTGCAACGTAAGCCCGGGGTCAGTGGGACTCGATCAGTGGACCCTATGTTAGAGAACCAAATGCTTGAGCACCTACATGGCTGAGCAACCCCAGGTTAAGAATTTTCTAGCCTGAGCTCAGAACACGGGGCTCTGGCGTTCACACTGCAGTAAGCAGCCACAAGTCAAACTAGCTATATCCCAGATTCCCTAATGCCCTCCTGAAACGTGGCCGCTCTAGCCCTTTGATCATGATGCAATGTGGAAAAACTCAACTGTCCACCCTGCACATTACAGGAAGTTTGAACAACCTGCCAACACATCCTGCCATGAGGTCATTTTGGTCTCCATGCTGCCAGCAGCCAGAGACAACAATATGGAGAAGGCGCCATATGACTGGAAGGGACTTTCATAAGTCATCTAGTCCAGTCTCCTGCACTGAGGCAGGATTAAGAATAATCTTAATCATCCCTGACAGGCATTTGTCTAATTTGTTCTTAAAAACCTCCAACAATGGAGATTCCACAACCTCCCTCGGTGATTTGTTCCAATGCTTAACTACCCCTACTGTAAGGAAGTTTTCCCCTAATGTCTAACCTAAATCTCCCTTTATTCAGCCCATTACTTCTTGTCCTATTCTCAGTGGTTAGGTAGAACAGTTCATCGTTTTCCTCTTTATAACAACCTTTTATGTACTTGAAGATTAATCCTGTCCCCTCTCAGTCTTCTCTGCTCCAGGCTAAACAAACTCATTTTTTTCAATCTTTCTTTGTAGGTCATGTATTCTAGAGGTTTAATAATTTTTTGTGGCTTTCCTTTTGACTTTCTTCAATTTTTCTACAGTTTTCCCAAAGTGTGGAGCCCAGAAGTGGACACAGTACTCCAGCTGAGGCTTTATCAGTGCTGAGTAGAATGGAAGAATTACTTCTCATGTCTTGCTTACAACAATCCTGATGATATATCCCAGAATGATGTTTGCTTTTTTTGCACCACTATTATATAGTTGAATCACATTTAGTTTGTAATCCACTACAACCACCAGATTCTTTTCTGCAATACTCCTTCCTAGGCAGACATTTCCCATTTTGTATTTATGCAACTGATTATTCCTTCCTAAGTACAATATCTTGTGTTTGTCCTTATTAAATTTCATCCTATTTATTTCAGACCCTTTCTCCAGTTTGTCAAGATCATTTTGAATTCTAAGCCTGTTCTCCAAAGCGCTTGCAACCCCTCCCAGCTTGGTATCGTCCGCAAACTTTATAAATGTATTCTCTATGCCATTATCCAAATCATTTATGAAGATGTTGAATAGAACCAGATCCTTGCAGGACCCTGCTCTGAGTGCACTTTTCCAGTCAGTTGGGTACCCAGCTTACAGTAGGTTTGTCTCGGCTATATTTCTCTAGTTTGTTTATGAGATGGTCAAGCAAGACAGTCACAAAAACCTTGCTAAAAGTGAGATATATCACATCTATTCCCCCCTCTCCCGCAATCACAAGGCTTGTTACCCTGTTTCTGGATTGTGCTTTCATTCCTGTTTTAGGAAATGGGCAGAGCTTCCAAGAGATGATGCTGGACATTTTGGCAACATTTTCTGGCTCACCAAAGGCCCCTGACAGAGCTTATGATGGAGTAGGAGGAGGACACAGACATAGAAGACTCAAACTGGCTGATGCTGCTCATAACACTCAGTACGGCCGCTGATACCACTATGTAGACTGGTCCTTCTGGATTAGGGCCACAGGCACACACTGGTGGGACCACGTTATCTTGAAGACCTGGGATGACCAGTAGTGAGACCAGAACTTTTGCAAGAAGAAAGCTACATTGCTGGAGCTTTGTGAGCAGCTTGCCCTGACTCTCCAATGTAAAGACACCCACATGAAGGCAACTATGCCAGTCCTGAAGCAAGTTGCCATAGCCATCTGGAAGCTGGCTATCCCAGTCTGCTACAGTTCTGTTGCCAACCTGTTTGGTGTTGGAATGTTGACTGTGGGGAAAGTGGTGGCAGAGGTTTCTGAGGCAATGAAGTCTGTGGCTTGCCCCAAGATGGTGGGTTTAGAATATTGCTGAAGTAATTGCTTCCCTTGGGAGAATGGGATTGCCAAACTGCACAGGGGCCTTAATTGGACTTGTGTCCATAGTTTGCCCTCCTCTAGGAGCACGAAACCACAGAAGATACAACTCCATTTTTATGTAGGCCCTCGTGGGCCACAGAGTTTGATTTATGAATATCAACATGGTTTATACTAGAAAAGGTCACCATGGCAGAGTTTTTAGCCCATCGGGAGCCTACATCCATGGACAGTCTGGAACATTATGCCCACCAAATGACATTCATCTTTCTGTCCCCACTGCCATTCCAGGGATCCCGCGTATCTCCTTTTGCTTGGCTTACATCCTAGGAAGGAGTCCTGCAGAAAGGGATCTGGGGGTCATAGTGGCCCACAAGCTAAATATGAGTCACCAGTGTAACACTGTTGCAAAAAACGCAAACATCATTCTGGGATGCATTAGGAGTATTGTAAGCAAGACACGAGAAGTAATTCTTCTGCTCTACTCTGCGGAGAGTATTGTGTCCAGTTCTGGGTGCCGCATTTTAGGAAGGATGTGGACAAATTGGAGAAAGTCCAGAGAAGAGCAACAAAAATGATTGAATGTCTAGAAAACATGACCTATGAGGGAAGATTGGAAAAAATGGGTTTGTTTAGTCTAGAAAAGAGAAGACTGAGTGGGGACATTACAGTTTTCAAGAACATAAAAGCATGTTATAAGGAGGAGGAAGAAAAATTGTTGTTCTTAACCTCTGAGGATTGGACAAGAAGCAAGGGGCTTAAATTGCCACAAGGGAGGTTTAGGCTGGACATTAGGAAAAACTTCCTAACTGTCAGGGGTGGTTAAGCACTGGAATAAATTGCCTAGGGAGGCTGTGGAATCTCCATCATTGGAAATTGTTAAGAGCAGGTTAGACAAACACCTGTCAGGGATGGTCTAGATCAGGGTTCTCAACCTTTCTTTCCGAGGCCCCCACATGCTATAAAAATTCCATGGCCCACCTGTGCCACAACAACTATTTTCTGCATATAAAAGCCAGGGCTGGTGTTAGGGGGTAGCAAGGAGGGCAAGTGCCTAGGGCCCCACAGGGGCCAACACAAAGCTAATTTGCTCAAGCTTCGGCTTCAGCCCCAGGTGGCAGGGCTTGGGGCCCCAGGCTGCAGCCTTGCCTGGCAGGACTTCAGCTTTCTGTCCTGGGCCCTAGTGAATCTAATGCCAGCCATGCTTGGTGGACTACCTGAAACCTGCTTGTGGTCCACCAGGGGGCCCTTGGCCCCTGGTTGAGAACCACTGGTCTAGATAATACTTACCCCTGCCATGAGTGCAGGGGACTGGCTGAGGTGACCTCTCCAGGTCCCTTCCAGTTCTATGAGTCTATGACTATGGACTTGCATGGGCCAATGGATGAGGGGAAATATTACCTTTATGAATGTGCTTGTCGGGGAGGGGGAGGGGTTGATTGATTGTGGATTGTTGGGGAGTTGATTGCCATGCAATATACTTATAAATGACCTCACCACTCAAATGGGATGCTGGGAGGGGCTTGATTCACAGTATGGGTTGATGTAAGGAAGCGATTGATGTACGGATTGATGGAATCAGTGTACTAAGGAATAGTGTTTGCATACTAATTCCTAACTGTCCCTGATCATGTGGTTACTTTTATTGTATGATGTGATGAAGCAATATCAATAAACTTTCTTGATCAAATAAAAAGCTTTATTTATAAACATGCCTTAGAAAAGTATAATGTTAACCCATTTCCTGGCAGGCCAGCTGCCATTACCACACCAAAACACCTGTCACAGCAAAACCTGACAAAAATGTGCACGAACGAGCACAAACCGTGAAACTATGTTCAAGACAGAAATTCCCTACTGTTGAATGTCCCCTGGCCCATTGTTCCCCTTTCCTTTTCTTCCACATTTGCTGCACACTTGGCACTGAGGAAGAGGGGCGGAAGCAACCAGTGGGCAGGGGGTTGACATGGAGGACTTCATGGGGCAAAGCTGCCCTGCCCAGTTGCTCATAGGGGCTGACTGCATGGGCCACTCAGCCATGGAGTGGCCCAAGCTGTTTCTGGACTTCAGCACAGGGTACCACAGCGGGGACTCAGGCCGTGGTGTGGGTGATGCAGCAGGAGCCAGTATTCTTGCAGACATTATTGATAGCACCTGCTGACACTGTTCTTTCTGATGAGTTCTGTCATCCTCCCTTAGCTGCCATTCCTGTTCCAGGAACTGCAAAACAAGGGCCTGCTCCTGTGCTGAAGCCATGTCCTCAATCTGTGCAGCCATCCTGAGCCATGACTTTCCTCTAGCCACAAGTTCCTCCGTCTTTGGTACTGGACCTGCTTTTAGGCCCTGTCCAGAAGTTCAGCCATAAGTTCATCAGAGAAACGCTTCATCTTGGAATCATCCGTGAAAGTCCATTGACCCAGTCTTCTGATGCAGTGTGGTGGCTGTGGAGGTGCTGCAGACGGTAGAGATCAAGGAGCCTGGAATAGGACAGGACACAGAGGGTTACCGTCTCAAAGAGGAGCACAGAAAAAATCCTTGTGGAATTTCAAGGACATGAAATATTACTTTCCCAGACTGAACTTCAATGTATTGTGAGAGGGATGTTTCAGACCACAGAAGCTCCCTGGACACACCTGGGTTACTGGCAGCAAAAGAAGTGCAAAGACAATGGCAAGTTTAAAAACAAAAACAAAAACCCTCCTCCCCAAAATTGCAGAACTTGGGTTTGTGGGGCAGTCTGACCATGCTACAAAAGGATTTTGCTATTGTTTTAGGCCTTCCACATTTTAGAGGACGTAACAGTTTTTGTGGTGCCGTGCAAAAGGAGATGTTATTCCAAGCTGCCAGTAGGAAACCTGCAGCGTATGCAACCAACGTACTCAAATGTACAGTGACTGAACAGCACATCTACAAGTGGAGTGGGCTGGGCAGCTACCTAGGTGGCCTTGCAAAATATACCCTTCCCCAAAATGTTATTACCCATTTGGAGTTCCTGCTACAGGAACAGTTTGCAGCTATCAGCACCCAGGATTGTGTCAGAATTCATGAGAAAAATCAATAGAATGCTGCATTAGCTTCCACATGCTCAGCCTGTTATGGCTTCATGTAAACACAGACCTCCACTGCCACCCTGCTTACCCTCCTCCCCCCGCATCTCCCAGCACATATCTGGACAATGTTTAAAACCCCAGTCATACTTAGGACAAATGCTTTTGTCACCTATGGACTGCAGTTAACTGAAATGGGCTATTTGTAAATGGAACACATTTCCTCCTCACCCCACCCCTCCACCCCCATCAACAGTTCACTGTTTCCAGCAGATTCCTTCCACCATTGTTGAGTAATTACAGAGCAATGTGCTTAAAGGCATGGTAATGTAAGGTTATTACTTTTAAGAAACAGGAATGCCCTTGCAAAACTCCGCACTTTTCCAGTAAAAATTCACTTTCACTGGCATACTGCTTCAATCATTTTTGCATAGGTTCACAGAACAGAAATCCCTTCCATTCCTATATTAATAAACATTAAAATGGAGCCAGAAACTTACCAGGCTCTAGGGCAGCTTCCATCCATTTCACATCCACTGCCAGTTCCACTGCAGGCCATTCCTCAGGTGGGGCATTAAAAAGCTCCTCCAAATATGGCCCCAGGATGTGCTGCTCCTACGGTAAAGCTTCCTTTGGGACTGTTTTCAACAACAGAGTCACCGTGCTGACCTCACTCAGCACCTGCTGCTGGCTCCTATGAATCCCCAAGATGGATTTGGGGGCCAGCAGGGCACCATCATGGCTGACCAGGTCACCATGCACCACAATTGGCTCTGTACCCACCACCCAGCCAAATTCCTCACAAAACAGGCATGATGTCAGTGAGTTGCCCAAGGTGCAGTTTTGGTCCCTGGTTTTTCAGTACTTGGTCTTGAGCTGCTTAATCCACTCCCTCCATTGATTACCGATCCAGTAGATATCAGATACTGCTAACTTCTTCGCTATTTGCTGCTCTGCATAGTCACTCCTGGTACTTTTACTAAAGTCCACTGTTTTGCTGGCCTCACACCAAAGACTCATCAAAATCTGGGTGTACTCCCATGACCATGAAGCAGCTCACTTTGCAAGGATTCTTCTGGTCATCCTCCATTGTAAACAGAGAAGATTCTCCAAAGGTGTTTGCAGCTCAGAGTTAATAAAATAATGGAAGGGTTAAATGCTAACTCCCCGAACTCCTGCACTAGAACAAAGGGAGTTGCTTCCATTTCCCTGGAGTCAATTGATGGTGCTCATGATAGAGAGGACAAAGGTCGTCAGCACATGAGATTGTGGGATACTTTTGGTGGACTCCCAGGATCTGAGTCGGGGGGCTGCATCTACACTGTAAAGCAACAGATCTTGAACCCTGGGTCCTGTCTTGACTCAAGCTCAAGCCCTCCACCCACGCAGAGTCCTAGGACCCTGGGTCTGAGCCAAGTCTGAGAGATTTGTGTGAAGATGGAACCAGGGTTTGGCCTCAAGCCTGAGTCTGAGCCCAGGCTTACACTGCAATGTAGACATACCCTGTGGGTCTCTCCTTCCCAGGAATATGTTATATCCCAAGGCAATTGGGACCTTGAAATAATGTCAGGGTCCCCACTAAAAAGGAGACTCAAGTAAGCAGCACACAATGGATCTGATTTTCAGACTGGATTTAAGGAACAGGGTTCAAAAAAGAACTAGATAAATTCATGGAGGATAGGTCCATCAATGGCTATTAGCCAGGATGGGCAGGAATGGTGTCCCTAGCCTCTGTTTGCCAGAAGCTTGGAATGAGCAACAGGGGATGGCTCACTTGATGTTTACCTGTTCTGTTCATTCCCTCTGGGGCACCTGGCACTGACCACTGTTGGAAGACAAGATACTGGGCTAGATGGACCTTTGGTCTGACCCAGTAGTGGCATTCTTATGTTCACAGAACACCCCTCACCTCCTAGAACAACCAACATCTTGTGCAGGCTGAGATCAGAACCCTCCTCCATCTTCAGACAAGAAGTAGCAACCATAACAATCTAGAACCCAGCAAAATTTCAAAACAGCCTTGCTGGTGATTCTACCCCACCAAAAGGCATAGAATAGAACAACTAGTGGATCCCCATTACCAGTTACTAAGCCTGGCTACTGAGACTCTAGCATCTTCCCTTCCGATTGTCCCTACAGATCTGCAAGGTTCCCTGATGACTATGTGCAGCAAAAGAAGAAGCGAAAAACTTTTCTAGTGTCGGTGGAAAACAACAGCAGTTCCAGACAAGCTCCAGCACAAGGAATTCTTGCAAGTTTATACCCTGACCATGAAAGTTAACCCAGAATTCACCACTCCGCTCCAGAATACACCACCTCCCACTGCAAAGATCCAATTCTCAGAGAACGGGCCAATGTGGCCTCTTGAGGCAGCTGTAAAGAATGCATGGGCAGGCTGGGAAGGATCAGAATGCAGAATCCACTGCTATGAGAGCCTTCAGCCCTCCCCCATGTAAGGGACTGAATAATGTATATCAGCCTTTGGAAGCAATAGCCTCCCTAGAACAAATCCGCAGCTATTCTGCAGCCTCTGGTAGGTGGATTCTTCACCCATCTCCTGCACATCAGTCTAGCTACTCAAGCTGGATGCCAGACTCTGCATTTTCTCCCAGCTGAGTGGATTTGAGGCCTTTAGGCTCTCACAGCACTACTAGTAAATGCCGTTCATCATCATTAAGCAGCAAAGAAAGTCATGAAGAACAACCATCAAAGTACTTTTCTGATGTCTTGTAGCTAATTATTAAAGTTCTCTACAGTTTACAGCTGTCTTGAATTGCCGTCATTCCTTGAAGAAATAGTTTAAACACAGAAAAAAATACTAATGACTCTTCTCTCTTACGCTGTTTTCACAACAATGTAACTACATTGACTTCAGTACACATATGATCTGAGAGTAGAAGCAGGCCCTAACAATCTCAGTTTAGTTAAGCCAACTTCAGGGTCTTTGGTCTTTAATGTTCTTCTAGTGTTTTCCAAACTATATAAGCAAATAATCTTGCTAAAGGATGGGATCATAACTAGTGTTCCCTGAACTATTGCTTTACCTCAGCTTTGTACTGTTTAGCACAATGGGTCTCTCTGTAGGAAGCAAGAGCATTAACTTCACCCAAAAGGGCTGGATGGTGTGGGAGGAGGAAGGGGTCTGATCCTGCCCCTCTCTAGTCTGACTAAAAGAGCTGCCCACAGGCAGAAGGGAGTGTATGCTGCATCCTATCCAAATCATAGAGTGGAATTCCTCCAGGGGCTTTCCACTGCAGCACAACCCCTGCATGTCCCATTTGCCAAGAGCAGTGGTCTTAAGACTCCACCGAGGCCAAATAGTTGTATGAAGTATAGTTTGAAATACCTGATCGTCCACTATCTATCATGAGGATATGTGAAAGAGAGAATCTGGTAGGCCTCATCATAGCAGGAATGGAGGATGGTCAGAGATTAATGTCTTTAATTCCAAGCATGTGGAAATCAGACCATGTAATACTAGGAGGAGAACAAAACAATTCTAGACTAGATTGTAGGATTATTACATATAAAATGTGAATAATTAAAATCCTTGGGTAGCACCACAATCCTACCTGTCACTCAGGCCCATAAGCTGGATGTGATGTTTGACTCAGAATGCTCTCTAGATCTTCACATCCAGGCTATACCTAAGTCTTGCCAATTCTTTCCGCATAACATCTCTAAGGTATGGTCCTTTTTATCCATCCACACAGCTAAAACTCTTGTCCAAGCTCTCATCATCTTACGTCTCGATTGCTGCAACAGCCTTCTCTCTAGCCTTAACAAATGCAATTTTGCCCTGTTCATATCCCTATTCAGATTCCCATTTCTAAGGTCCTTTTCATAGCCTGTCAGTCTGACCATCTCACCTCTTTCTTTACATCCCTCCACTGGCTTCCCTTTCTCTAGTACACCAAACATAAGCTGCTCCTATTCACTTTCAAGGCCATAGGCACCAACTCCGTGGGTGCTCTGGGGCTTGAGCACCCATAGAAAAAAATAGTGGGTGCTTAGCACCCACTACCAGACCCTGCCAATCAGCTTCTCCCCTCCCCCCACCGCCCCAGCACCTCCCACCCGCCACTGATCAGCCATTCAGGAACTGATGGGGAAGGGGTGGAGTGGGGGCAGAGCAGGGGTCAAGCACCCCCTGGGAAATCAGAAAGTCAGAGCCTCTGTTCAAGGCCCTTCATGATCTAGCTAGCTTCATTCTGCCTATCATCTCTCATTTGATATCGAGCTTTCAATGCACTTCTAGCTGGCCCATGATGCCTCCAACACCCACTTGTTGAAACAAGCACCTTCCTGGTTGTTCCCACAGTGCCTCTCACACTTGAGAGATGCTCCCCATAAACATCTGCAAAGCTAATTCAAGTCATTTTCCACCTTCAAAACCCTCCTCAAAACTCTCTTGTGCTGTGATGCCTATAAAAAACTGGACAATAGACAGACTGTTGATGTGCTGAGACCACTACTTATCAGACTGGCCAGTTTTGTCTCATTGTTTCCTTGTAGTCCTCCATCGGTTGTCTCGTGCCTTAGATTGTAAGCTCCTTGGGGAAGGGACCATCTTTTATTTTGTTCTGTTTGTACAGAACCTAGAACCTGCAGAAGAGAAGAGTGAGGGGGGATTTGATAGCAGCCTTCAACTCCCTGAAGGGGGGGTTCCAAAGAGGATGGAGCTTGGCTGTTCTTAGTGGTGGCAGATGACAGAACGAGAAGCAATGGTCTCAAGTTGCAGTGGGGGAGGTCTAGGTTAAATATTCGGAAACACTATTTCACTAGGACAGAGGGGGGCAAACTACGGCCCGCGAGCTACATCCAGCCCATGGGACCGTCTTGCCCGGCCCCTGAGCTCTCAGCCAGGGAGGCTAGTCTCCGGCCCCTCTCCCACTGTTCCCCCTCCCCTGCAGCCTCAGTGCGCTGCGCCAGCAGTGTTCTGGCTCACCGCTCCTGTCAGGCAGCGCGGCAGGCTCCAGCATGGTAAGGGGGCGGGGAGCAGGGGGTTCTGGGGGGCAGTCAAGGGATAGGGAGTAGGGGGTAGTTGGATGGGGTGGAGGTTTGGGGGGAGTGGTCAGGGAACGGGGGGGCTGGATAGGTGTGGGAGTCCTGGGTGGCCTGCTAGGGGGCGGGGGTGTGGATAGGGGTCAGGGCAGTTAGGGACAGGGAGCGTTGGATAGGGGATGGGATCCTGGGGGGCAGTTAGAGGTGGGGGTCCTGGGAGGGGGCAGTCAGGGGACAAGGAGCAGGGGGGGTTGGATAGGGGATGGGATCCTGGGGGGCAGTTAGAGGTGGGGGTCCTGGGAGGGGGCAGTCAGGGGACAAGGAGCAGGGGGGGTTGGATGGGTCAGGGGTTCTGAGGGGGGCAGTCAGGGGGCGGGAAGTGAGAGAGGGCAGGGGCCAGGCTGTTTGGGGAGACACAGCCTTTCCTACCTGGCCCTCAATATAGTTTTGCAACCCTGATGTGGCCCTTGGGCCAAAAAGTTTGCCCTCACCTGCACTAGGAGGGTGGTAAAGCACTGGTATGGGTTACTTAGGGAGGTAGTGGAATCTCCATCCTTAAAAACCTCTTGGGCCCGGCTTGACAAAGCCCTGGCTGGGATTATTTAGATGTTGTTGGTCCTGCTTTGAGCAGGGGATTGGACTAGATGACCTCCTAAGGTCTCTTCTAACCCTAATACTCTATGATTCTAGCACAATGGCTAGGCCTCACAGGTGCTTCAGTAAGAAGACCAATACAATAAATAATAGGTCCCATACATCTTTCACATCCAGATTATGTATTCAAAGTGATGGTTATCATTCCGTACCTTGTGAAATGAACCATGTGAAACTGAACGTGCCAAGATACCTATCTAGACCTGAATTTCAAAAAAGACAAAGTGTTCTTAGGAGAGAGAGTATTAGAAATATATTATAGAATCCAAAATTACCTCCTTTAGTTTGCTTCCCCAGAGGAGCCATTTGGAATTAAAACAACCTTATTGAGGAATCTATCCTTTCTGGATTGTTCCAGGATTGGAAGAATTGAAAATAATCCTTTTTGTGAATTAACATGGACATGCTGAATTTCAAGGAAGAATGAAATGCTGTGCCTTCCTACAGTTTCCCAATTCTTAAGGAATCCTCCTTAGCTTCATTACATATATTTGAGAGACAAGGTGGGTGAGGTAATATCTTTTATTGGACCAACTTCTGTTGGTGAGAGGTCCAAACTTTTGAGCTTATACAGAGCTCTTCTTCATATATTTGGCTATTTCACTCTTCTTGGTTTTAATTTGTCTCGGTATTATTATTCTTTTGGATGGGTTATTAAAGCCCTTTCACATTCCATGAACAGATTCATAGGATACCCATTATCTCATAACTTATTTGACTGCATATGGCCGAGCATGGCTTATTGGAAAGAAGGTGCTCAGAAACACTGGTGATTTAGAACCATATAAGTACACAAATTGATAAAAGTCCTAGATCTGTTTTCCTTATCTGCACATAGCATGACTATATTGAGTAGAAGTGAGTAAGTATTGGATAAATATAACCTGATGCTGAACACCCAGCAGGTCCTATTGACTTCAAAGTTAGACATGTACAGTTTTTGGTGAGCCTTTTTGGTGGTCCCATACAGTTAAATTATACAATCTTTACTCATGTTGGTAAGCACTTATTTGAGTAGTCAACGAGCCCAGCAGGACTAATTGTGTGAAGAAATGCTTACCAATATGAGAAAGAGATGTACACCCATAATGAATAACTTCAAGAATCATTATTTGATTTTCATAGTAAAACTACTATTTCTAATTGTTGTTCTATATTTGTACAGCCAGCACAGCAGCATCCTCGTCTATGACTGGAGCTCCCACACACCCACCATAATACAAATCACTAGTAAGAATAATAATGATAACGCTTTGTAGAAAAATGTAGAAAATTAAAAGTGAAATACCTACAGTTAAGTTCAGATCATCAATGACCTACACTTATCTCTGCATTCACAAACGCATCCAGAGTGACAAGTAATAATTCATGTTCATCTAATAATTAAACAACAAGATGAGAAGTATTAAAGATTAAATGACAGAATTGAATGTTCTACAGACCCAATCCTAAAAAGAAAATGAGAAATAAAAAAATGTACCTGGTTGTAAGTGATCTCAGCTAAGATGCTACTCCGTATTATTGATTTGCTTCATTTTAAAACATTGTAAGAAATTAAATCCCCACATTAACAATACATAGTATATAAATCAACTGAAAAAAAGTAAAATATTCAGTAGTCATATCATTGTCCTGAATCTAAACTACATCTTAATCTGATAGACAGGGGATCATGTCCCAAAGCATGAAAACAGCCTTTGTTATTGATAAAAAGACAAAGAGGGACACAGCTTTGGAGAGATCAATCTACAAGTTCAATTCTGCGAACACTTTCAAGGATGGACTTCACTGACTTATGTGGTCTCATTGGGTATGTCTATGCTGCACATTAGACCTGGGCTCTGACTCAGATTTGAGCCCTGGCCCCTCCTCCATCCACACATACATCAACCTGATTTGGGTGAACAAGCAGGCAGGACCTAGGTCCTAAGACCCTACTGGAAGGGTGGGTTGGAGCTCAAGTCCTGCTGTGACTCGAGTCCAAACCCCATCATATTGCAATGTGGACATAGCTGAAGCCACAGCCCTGAATTAGAAGGGCTGTGTAGTGCAGTATGGACATGTTAGAATGTTTGTAAGACCCAGGTCCAGCACCAGTAAGCCCAGGTTTACAGTACAGTGTGGACATTCAAGCACAGGCTTGGAAACACTGAATCCACAAGTCCGGGTCCCACAGACCCAGGTTTACAATCCAGTGTAGACGTACCCATTGGCTTCAGTGGGAGCACACAATAAGGACTGCAGTATCAACCTATATTTATAAATACTGACTGTAAAATTAAAGTCAAGATTCAAGCAACATGTTTAAAGGATCTTATGCGAACAATTATTCATGAAGATCAGGTAGGATTTGCATATAGGAGTGTCACTGTCAACTACTCTGGAAAAGAAAACCATTCACTTGATCCCAGTTACTAGTCATACCTGCCATTTGTCATTAGATGTGGAGAAAGCATTTTTAGAGCCATCTGATTCTCTATCTATGATCAGTATTCAGGAAATTTGGTCAACCTTTCTCATCAGCACTGAGGTAATATATACTTTTCTTTGCATAAAAATTAACTCTCATATTAAATTCACCAGCATTTCATCTGGAAGAAGGACACATCAAGACTGCCCTCTTAGTCGTCTTTTTAACTTTTCTCTCAAACCATCCCTATGGAAAAGGCCTACAGAAATGAAGAAGGATTGATATAAATTACTCTAAAAACCTGCAACATCTAATAAAGTATTTGAGTCACCTTGAAGGGGTTCGATTTCAAGCACCCACTCTCTGAAAGTCAAGTTCGCCCTTTAAAGAGTCTCGAGGTGGAAAACTGTGCCACCCAAAATCATGTCTCTTTTCAAAATGTAGATAATATATTTGCAGACTCATACCTATGAGTTTTATATGGAAAGTTTCCCTTTAAATTCATTCATTCAATGGTCCTTTATGGCATGAACTTTTTGGAGATGCTGGGTTAAATGTTACAAAGCATGATTGTTTCACTGTGATCACAAACTTCAGAAAAGGTTATCTGAAAGGTCTGCTGGGGTACAAAGTTTCATATGAACCTGGACTAACCTATGGAGCTCAAAATGGATGAAAATGTTTGCAAAATCTTCTGCAAAGTGAAACCATTCAGTTTCACCCGTCCCACTTTTCCTGAGTGATTAAGTTGTATTTCAGAATAGCCAAAACAGCAACTTCAGATGACCTTCAGAAATAGCTAAGCCTATAAGGAGATAAAATCTCGGATAAATATACAGTCTCCAAAATATGCATTTTGAAGCAAAACAATTATCAAATCAGCCAGTGTAATTCCCTGCAAAGTGAAGTGACAAGCTGAGTCATGCTGGAGCACATTAAGATCTGACGGCAGCGTTTCCCGCAAGTCAGCACCTAGGCAATATTTTCTTCAGTGATCCATAGAAGCAAAGCATGACAATAATGTGACCTAGAGATTCTGAAAGCACACGAGTGTCAGCAATGGACAAAGTCTGGCTAGATTCCATTAATGGTAAAAGGACAATGCTTATCCTAGTGTTACTATAACCCCCAAACAGGAGTACAGAGTCCAAATTAACCCCCCAGATCTGAATATCAGCAGAGAGCAAAATTCTAGCAGCATCAGCAGAAAACCCATATTATATAAATATCTATTAATGAATATGAGTACCAGCCAGAGGCATGTCAATTCACTAAGTTATAAAAGAACAACAAACATAAAAAGCTTACATTGTACCAGACAGATAGCCATACAGTACAGGAAACCTCCAGGTGAGTTGGAAGTTAAATGTTATCAAATCTTTAAGAGGTTAAATTTGTCTTTGCCAAACAGAAAATACTCAACAGGGGTCAGGAACAGCTCATAGTACCCTGAGCCATTCTGATACCTCTGGGAAGCTATTAACTTGTTCCCTGCAATCTCAGCTTTTTTGTTTTTAGTAAGTCTCTAGTTACTATGATTGTGAAGAAAAGTTCAAAATTGTGACTGATGCAGTTGCACCACTGTAGCACTTCAATGAAGACGTTACTATGCTGACAGGAGAGCTTCTCCCACTGGCATAGTTAATCCCACTCTGCAAGAGGCAGTAGCTATGTCGAAAGGAGAAGCCCTCCCACTGACATAGCGCTGTCTACGCTGGGGGTTAGGTCGGTATAACTGTGTCATTCAGGGTGTGAAAAATCCACACCCGAGCAACACAGTTATACCTATGTATGTTTACAGCATAGACCTGGCCTGAGTCTACAGAGAATGGAGAATAGCTTTGAGAGATGTGACCTGCCCCATTCATTGCATGAAGGTGTTAATTCAGATCCCCTGTGATGATAATTTAAATGCCAACATTATTAACTATTTCATTTCATGTGTATGAAAGGAGAGGGAGGATCACAGATCTGCACAGTTTACTCATTTTGGTACCACAAATAGGTAGGACTTGGGAGATACCATCAATTCCTCCCCCTTCCCCCAAGCAGAAAAAGAGTCCAGCCTCAGGAGCATAGCAGAGCTTAGTATGCACATATTCAAGCCCTACTCAGGGGTAGCTAAGCTCAAGGAGCCCAGTGGCACTTAATAATAATGAAAATACGATAGTATTTGTATCATGACTAGAAGCCCCAGTCATGGACCAGGGCCGCAATGTGTGAGGTGCTGCACAAACCCAGAACAAAACAGCAGTCCCTTCCCTGAAGAGTTACAGTCTAAGTGTAAGATGAGACAACAATTGGATACAGACAGACAGACAGGGGAGTACAAGGAAGCAATGAGACACTATTGATCAGCATGATAAGCAGTGACCTCAGCACACCAGCAGCCTAGCCTTTGTCAAGTTTTTTGTAGGCCTCACTGCAAAGGAGAGTTTGAAGGAGGAATAGCCACGCAATCAACAGTGGGTGTGGTCTCATTTTTACAGCTCACATGGGCAGAGCTTATTTTGTGGGGCGAGCAAGGGAGCATACCGCTATCTTTCCACCGCAGTCTGATTCCTGATTTTCAACCCCAACCTCAAACCAAGTTAGAGTTAAGAGGTTCGTAGAACTGGAACCTCCTTATCTTGAAGCGTTATAAGTTTGATGATAAATAAAACTGTGGCTCAGGCAGAGGCAGATGACATTTTTGTGGGGCCTGGGCCTGAGCAAGTGGCCCCCATTCCCCTGGCACTCCTGCCAGGGAGCGAGGTCAGAGCTTGGAGGCTTGCCCCACTCCACCTGCCTGGCATTCCTGCTGGGGAGTGCTGTCGGGGTGCAAGGGGCTTGCTCCAATCCACCCACCCAGTGCTCCTGCCAGAGAGCAGGGTCAGGGTGTGGAGGCTTGCCCCGCTCTGCCTGCCTGGTGTTCCTGCCAGGGAGAAGGGTTGGGGTGCGGGGGCTTGCCCTACTCCCCGGCAGGAGAGCAGACAGGCAGAGCGGGTCAGTGCGCGGGGGCGCCCATTTTTCCAGGCCACCGGGCACTGGCCCCGTTTGCCCAGTGGCTAATCCACCATTGGGCACAGGTGAGGATGGTGCTAAATACAATGAGAATTCATGGTTCACACAAACTGACAGAGCTGCGGGAGTTAGAAATCAGGTTACAAGGATAAGTACTCTGAAATAGTTCAAGATTGCATGAATAGCAAAAGTAATATTTATTTGTTATTTATTAATTATATTATGAATTTATAAAGCAATCAATCACATGGATCTGGGTGCTGGACGTTCTGAACATCGAGTAAAAATACACACAATGTTCAATAATAGAAAACTAGAGAAGTGAGAGATTTGAGATGTCGGACTTTAAAAACACTCCGGGAATCACTAGAAAGAAGATTATACTCCACAACCTTGGAGAGAGGTTTGAAAAAGCCCTGTTCTTAGAAATTGTACAAATCACTGATGCCATAACAAGGAAAGAACCAGACCCAGAATGTAAGGCTTAAATGTGAACATAATCCTGAAATCATCATGAACATGAATCAAATTACACCTGAAAGAGTAAGAGAATAAAGGCCTAATTCTCCTCTCCAGTGGAAAAAAAGGATTAGCTCCATTGAACTAAGTGGAGCTGCAAGGTTGCGATATTGGCTTTCAAATACATGTCAGTAATAAAAATGCTGATTGAAGTCTTCAAAGAAGCATTTTTTGATGGAAAACTGTTAAGTCGAACATTTTTTGACTAGCTCTACCTGTGAGATGCTGGCACCCAACCTCCTTAGGGTGTGTCTACACAAACATTTAGTTTGCAGCAAGCTGGGGTGCTAGCCTGCCGAGGACTAACTGTCCTCATGGGACCCTGCTGACGTGCATCTAGACCTGTTTCAAAGAGGACTAGATCAAACCACGTTAACAAACTGTTATTGTGTGTCAGAAGTAGCTTCACAATGCAGCTTGCTGTAAGCTAAATGTTCATGTAGACAAGCCCTTAGTTTCCTTTTAAAATGTCTCCCATCTATTTTTATTCCAATTTAAGAAGCAGCCAGTGAAACTCTCTGATTCATAGTGAATAGTGGGAGTCACAAGGTGTAGGGGGGAAAAAGAAAATCAAATGTTTCCACACATTCTACCTGGATTTACTACAGCAGAAGGGAAATGGGGATGACGATACTTCCTCACTTCACACGGGTGCTTTGAGGATAAAATTTTGTTTGGGAGGTGCTCAGACACTAAAGAGTTTGAGGCCGAAGAAGTAGGCAGATAGGCCAAGTATGGAAAATAGCAATGGAATCTTCCTGCAATGGGGTTTACAAACCCCATACTGAGCACAGGCAGAAGGGAGAGGAGAGTCTTTCCTATTTACAGGCAACCAGGCTGATCACACCCCTGCATAGCTGCCAGAACTGCCAAACATGGAGACACGCACCCACAGCTAAAGGAAATAAGCTAAACTATAAAGGATGGGGAACAGAGAGGCCTGGGATAGCAGGGGGACAACAACCCCATGCCAGGCTGCATCTGGGAAATCAACAAGGAGACAAAAGGAGATCGGTAAGCTCTGGAATTTAAGAGCTGATAGACTCAATTTAAGTTAAGAGTCTATGGACCGATCTAATTGCAGTTGAATTGAAATGGACCAGTTAGGGAAAAGCTGGGATCCCCTAGGGTGACTGTGTAACGCCAACAGACCCCAGTCGTCAGTGGGCGGGATTGAACCAGGGACCTCTGGAGCTTCGTGCATGAGCCTCTACTACATAAGTTAAAAGGCAACTGGCTGTTAGCTAAAGCTGAAGAGCAGACTCATTTTATCTCTTTCTCTAGGTGGTCTCGGTGCCCCTAGATGGGACAGAACACCACATCCAGGAGGTGTGTGTGTTACAACTGCACCAAGAGCAGTTGACATTTCTTCCCACCCGCTCACCACTACCAGTCAACCATGCCATACAACGGGATCAGAAGATACTTTGCTCTTCATTCATGTTCATTCCTTGGGGTTTTTTGTTTGTTTCTGTCTGCTCTAGAGGTCATTTCTGTGATGTGGATATTTGTCCAATAGGTGCAGGATGAGAACAACTACTTCATTTGCGGTAGGCCATCAAACACCCTTATTGTCTTTCACTAGATACAAAACACTGATCTAAATGTAAAAGGTGTATCCCATTATCCATTTGTTGTTTCTCATCATATACTTACGTAAACTCTGTGGGAGCAGAAGATGTCTTTTTGTCAGGTGTGTTCAGTGCTTAGAACAATGAGGCCCTGATCCTTTGAGGTATCTGGGGCAGAGCCTCAGTGTTATAAATTGGAATAGCTCTATTGAATTCTATGGAGCTATGACAATTAAGACCAATTGAGGCTCTACCCTTCTAGGTGCTACCATAAAACAAATATTAAATAATCTATCTCCTGAGTCTACTTGTTCACTTTGGTACTATATTTATGTTCCCCAAATTACTAGTTAATTAGTGACTGATGACTCCATCTACAACATATTCACCACTCATTTTTAAGAAAGAAAATATCCATTTGTATCTACCATTTCAAAGAAGCAGCAATGTACTTCCTCAGTAAGGTTATAGTTCCATCTGATCAGTTTGTTTTATTTCCTGCAACATTACATATAATGTATTTTAAACCTCAGAATACATTTCAGAATTACATTTTTCAGAATTTTCATTAGTCAAGTACATAGGTCACAGCAGTTAACCAATCATTTTAATAGTCAGAGAAAAGCTACCCCATCAGCTTTAACTATCAGATTCCTTTCAAAAAGGCTCTCATGAGAAAAATAGTTTTTTTGCCACAAGCAGTTCATGAGTTTAAGTATCTTACATAATGAGGGCCTCACTCATAAGCTTGTTAAGACGTGATGTGATTTTCTTCGTAATGTGTTTCTAGACCCTTGTCTGAGCAAATTACACCATTTTTATCTTCACAGTGTTCTCTTTTGGACCAGTCTCATACACTACCTGAGTTTCATATACAATGAGGGATTTCGGCTAGTTGGTTATAGAGACCATGGACAGACTCACATATTCACTGCTAATGCTCTCAGAAATATAAACCATTTCCAAAGGATATAACAACTATGACAGGAAAGCATGGGACAGTGATTTTTCTTGCTTTTACTAATAAGTCTCATCTTTCCATTTTTAACTCAGATATTTCATCATCGATGGCTCATTGTCATCTTAAACACCTTGGTCAAAATTAAATTCATAATTGTTCCTTCCAAACCCTCCCCGTTCTCAACAGCTTATGGCATTCCCAACCTCCCTGACACTTAGGCCTGTAACCCAGGTTCTTCAGCTCCTCTCTCTCATTCTAACCCATCAGGACCACACCATGCTACGTACTGTAAAAAACACATAGACAGAGCCCTTGCCCTGAAGAGCTTAAAAACTGAATATACAAGACAGACAAAGGATATGAGGAAACTCAGAAACAGAGAGAGGAGGAATGACTGGCCCAGGGTCAGTAGTAGGGCCACCAATAGAACCCAATTCTCCTGGGTCCATGACTAATGTTCCCCACCCCCAAGCACAACTACACATGAGCCAGCCCAAATTTTTCCCTATGTATCCAGTTCTGCTTTCATTAAAGTCAACAGGATTTTTTCACTTAACATAAATGGAAGAAGGACTGAACTCTATCATGTGATGTCATTCCATGTCACAGTACAAAGCTTGGGTGTGCACTTCCCTGGCACTTGAACTTCCTTCACATCTATGGAATGCTACAAAGATGTCCTTTAATTATGGAGTAGAACTGTGACAGTATTGATGAACAGTGCTTTTTATTCTCTGCATTGAGCTTACTCAGATCCTGAACTCCTTTTTTGACTGCTTAATGAAAAACATATTCATAATCTCACTTGCCAGGAGAAAAGTTCCAGGCATCCCAGTCTCCATGTCAGCAAAGAGAGATAATGAGTCAGCAATTTTTATTTCTTTGGTTATTATATTATTATTATTTTAGTATTCTTTTGGCAAGGTAATCTAATAGAAATCACTCTCATGATTATGGGAAATATTTAGCCAGCATAGATTATTGCCCTCCTGTTGCAATTAATTCTTCTGAATTTCAAAAATAAAAATGAGAAAAACCACACTTCTGTCATTTCCTCCTCTCCCCCTTCATTAAAAAACAAACAAACCTGAAGCCTACAAATTTGGGCTTGCACACATGTAAAATATCTTTGGTTATGAAGCAGGGCTTGCAGACATGTAGGGAAGTCACTGACATTTTAAGGATATTAATGTGACAATAAAAGATCACATAAAAGGATGTATGGATTTTTGAAATACATGTCTTTCTGCCTCCCACTCAGTAATTTGGTAACTAGCTAGGCACATTGCAGGGGATACATGGTCTAAGAAAAGAGAAAGCAAACTCTGAAGTTCAAAAAAAAAAAAAAAAACCCGAACACTCTTGGAGATACCAAGTACAGAATTATAAAGATCCAAAAGACCTGGAAGGTGACCTAGTCTTTCCCCCTGCCATTGTAAGATTATCTCATTTACTACATTCTTCAGTACTTTGTCCAGACCAGTTTTCTATAATCCAAGTGAAGGGGTTTCCACCTTTGGCAGGCTGCGCCTCCGTCCAATCCCTTTTCTTGTAAGGATTTTTTCCTAATAGGATTCTCAAGGCTGCAGCCAGGTTTTTAGGGTCTGGGACAAGATTTCAAAATAGAGGCATCCTGAAGCCTGTCCCCTTGCAATGTGCCCACTCTCCAATCATTGCGCTCACAGCATTCCTGCAGCCTTCCCCCATCTACATCCCTTCCTCTCTATCCCACTTCAATTATTCCCATTGCTGTTTTAGGCTCTCCTTCGCTCAGTCACCCATATGGGCACCCACATTCGTCAGGCTCCCTTCACCAGGCCCATACATTCACCCACCTCCCTGCTCCAGTTCACAGCCCCATGCTTTGAAGCTCTGGAGCCCTAAGGAGGATCTGCGGGTAGAGATATGATAAAGAGTGGTCCAGAGCCCTAAAGCATGACTAGCTGTACAGTATGGATCAGACTCCCTGCAGCAGATGCACTCAAGTGCAGTTCCCGCTAGCAACCAGGAGGGTGCAGTGGGCTACCGTTAAATAGCTCAGCACAATAGCACTCGAGGTGAGTGAACCAGCCAAAGGACACCACCACAGATCTGGCAAAAGAGGCATTGCCAGGCCTGTGTCCACAGATACAGCCCAATCCCACTCCAGCTGCCGTGGCTGTCCCCTCACCAATGGCAGCCCAGAGGACAATATAGCCCCCAAGTTAAACCTTTGGAAAAAAAAATCAAGGGTTTTAAATGATGCTCGGGCAAGAAGAGCTGTAGGAGCTCCTGCAACTCCTACACCCCAGCTCTGCCCAGAGGCAGATCCACTGGCCGCACTCCCATGTCTCCCTGGGATACCCCTTCCCCATCCCCAAACCCCTCAAACTATGGCTCAGGGTGCACTGCCAAGGCACACAGTAGCTCTGTGGTATGTGCAGGGTGCATACTCCCTACCTGCAAAAAGAAAAGGAGGACTTGTGGCACCTTAGAGACTAACACATTTATTTGAGCATCAGCTTTTGTGGGCTACAGCTCACTTCATCGGATGCACAAAAGCTTAGGCTCAAATAAATGTGTTAGTCTCTAAGGTGCCACAAGTCCTCCTTTTCTTTTTACGGATACAGACTAACACGGCTGTTACTCTGAAACCAGTCATCACTCCTTACCTGGGATCCCAGAATAGCTCTTTCCCTGCCTCACAGTTGCTCTCATACCAGCTCATAATGACCTTAAAGGGACTCTCACCACTGCATAGCACATTCTAGTCCCACTCCCTCTATCCCTGACATGGGCCTGGGGCAGAAGAGGTGATAAAAGACCAGCTATGTTGGCTCTACACCCACCAGGATTTGTCCCGGAAATCCTAGCTGCCTATTTAGGACAGCTTTACAGTCCATCTGCAATGCTGCCAAATCAGAGGCCAGAATTTGAACCTGGCTTTTTAAACCACTTTTTTGGGGGGGGTGGGGGTGGGGGGTGGGACCAATTTTCTAAATCCTGATAAGCCTTTATACATGTCTTGTTTTTCCAAAACCAATCAAGCCACATTCATCATCATTATTATTATTAACATAATTTCTTTAAGCATTAACCAATGTTCAAAGCTTTCAGCAGGCAACAAAATGGTAAAAAAACAAGCTAGCAAAAATGGAAACTTTCAGCATTCTGCTCAAAGCTCTCCCAGCAAACAGCCCTGCATTCACAACCTAGCACTCATACTGCATTTTATAATAGAACCACTTTGCATGCATTACACACTCCTGTAGTGCAGCAATCCCTGTATGAATGCCAGCACAGTACATTAGCAGAGGTTATCGTTGCTGCCAGAATGTTTAAGGTTATACAATAATGTTTCGACAGCCATCCAATCAGTATATGTAGTAATATCAGAGGCAGTAGCATTTCCTTAAGGAGACAACCTTAATCCAGAAAGACACTTGAAACTATAACCAGAACAGTTCTAAATTCAAGCCTGAATTTTTTGGTATCAACTATTCGCTAGCCTGCACTCAGCCAGAACCACCTGTAAACTACCCCCATGTTACCCTCATCCCCAACAAGCAGCTATCAAACTGGACTCATTTATAATGAATTCTACACATTTTTAAACACACCAAAATTAATCCAGAACCATGTCCAAAGAGCCAAAAACAAACCAGAGAATGCTGCTGCTTACAAAAGAAAAATTGTAATTGATTTTGAAAAGAGAACATGAGTTGAAGCTAAATTCGATGAGAGTATCAAGCTAGTGCAATAAGCAAGGGGGAAAAAAAGGAGTAAATGAAAATCATTACTGCTATTGGGAATAGTTCAGAATTTATTCCAGTAGCAGGGGAAATATCCCAGGTTGATGCATGTAGTTCTTGCATAGTGGGGATAGATACACCTTCTTTATAGTTGGTGAGTGTGGTCTGCAGTAATGGAAGGTGAACCTGGGTTATTCTGCAAGGTTAGGGAGAGGGATCCTCATTCTTATCTAGTAAGGAATGGCTTCAGGTGGTGCAGGCTGGGTCTGACATGTTTATAAAAAATTTCTGGGGTGTTTTTGGCTTGTTCAGAAGGTTGAATGAGGTCTTCATTAGATTCTAGCATGCTGGGTTGGCTCCAGATGGATCATGGCATACTGAAGTTGCTTCTGTCTAAAAAAGTTTGTAGTAAGAGCACAATTTCAAAATAGAGTATTTACCTCCTTAGACGATCTTGCTGCTGACCAGTTGGAAGAGTCTCTTGGAGCACTAGGATGTGCTCCTCAATACAGTCCTGATCTATATGTACAATCAATAATTACAGTTATTATAGGAGGAGCTAGAATAGCAATTCTTCACTCTCCCAAAACGTTTCATCTCAATCATGAAAAGTCTGCCCAATCTCACTTGACTATTTCCAGAGATATTGCATGTATGCTCAAAAAAGGTACACTTCATTAATTCATTGTTGTCAGTGAAATATTTCATTTTGTCTAGATTTTGGGGTCACCAGATCTTTTTTGTACCTGAGGTCTGTAGCTACATGTAATGTCTCTAGTTAGCCCTTGGACACTACTGTGTCTCTTAAGGGATTGCCTCCTACACTACATATCAAGAGCAGGCATTAACCACTGCAATTTTACCACTAACCACAGTTGATTCAGTGTTCATATTATTACATGACAAAGTATACCATGCTGGTAACTTCTGTGGTCTGGAAAGCATTTTAGACATAGTGCTTATCCATGCAATCCTGACCAACATATGATGATCTAACACTGGGCTACATGTTTCAGCACTTTTTGGTTTAATGGAGCGTGATCTATTTCTCAGGTGGATGAACTCAATCAACTATTGTCTCCCATCAAAGAAACTATGAAGATACCGCCCACACTGCATATGGGAACAAGTCTAGATTCAATCCTCCAAAAGTGCAATCCTTAGGACAATGTATTAAGCTTTACAATAGATATGCTGCATCAAACCAATGGTCCATCTAGCCCAGTGTCCTGTCTTCTGACAGAGGCTCGTGCCAGGTGCTTCAAAGGGAATGAACAGAACAGGGCAAATATTGAGTTATCCATCCCCCATCGTCCAGTCCCAGCTTGTGGCAGTCAGTAGTTTAGGTTCACCCAGAGCATGGGGTTTCATCCCTGACTATCTTGGATAATTGCCTTTTATGGACCTATCCTGCATGAATTTATCTAGTTGTTTTTTGAACCCGGTTATAGTTTTGGCCTGACGACGAGTTCCACAGGTTGATTGTGTGTGGTGTGAAGAAGTACTTCCTTATCTTTGTTTTAAACTTGCTGACTTAATTTAATTGGGTGACCCCTCGTTCTCATGCTATGCGAAGGGGTAAATAACACTTCCCTATTCACTTTCTCCACACCATTCTTAATTGTACAGACCTTTATCATATCCCCCCTTAGTTGTCTCTTTTCTAAGCTGAACAGACCCACTCTATTTAATTTCTTCTTGTATGGAAGCTGTTCTATACCCCTAATCATTTGTATTGCCTTTTCCAATTGCTATGTATCTTTTTTGGCTGCAGAACCAGAATTGAACACAGCATCTAAGTTGTGGATGTACCATGGATTTATATAGTGGCATGATATTTTCCTTTCTTATTCTCTGTCCCATTTCTAATGGTTCCTAACATTCTATTAGCTATTTTGATTACCGCTGCACACTGAGCAGATGTTTTCTGAAGATTGTACACCATGACTCCAAGATCCTGCTCAAATGGTAATAGGTAATTCACAACCCATCATTTTGTATGTATAGTTGGAATTATTCTTTCCAATGTGCATTACTTTGCATTTATCAACACTGAATTTCATCTGCCATTTTGTCACCCAGTCCTTCAGTTTCATGAGATCCCTTTGTAACTTTTCAGTCAGCTTCAGACTTAACTATCTTGAGTAATTTTATATCTGCAAACTTGGACACCTTACTGTTTACCCTCTTTTCCACATCGTTTACGAATATGTTCAATAGCACAGGCCCCAGTACATAGCCTGGGGGGACCCTGCTATTTGGCTGTTTCCATTGTGAAAACCCACCATTTATTCCTACACTTTGTTTCCTGTCTTTTAACCAGTTACTGATCCATGAGAGGACCTTCCCTCTTATCCCAGAGCTGCTTATTTTCCTTAAGAGCCTTTGTGTGGGAACTTGTCAAAGGCTTTCTGAAAGTCCAAGTACACTATAGCCACTGGATCAGCCTTGTCCACATGCTTGTTGACTCCCTTAAAAATTCTAGTGGATTGGTGAGACATGATTTCTCTTTACAGACGCAGTATTGACTCTTCCCAGTATATTGTGTTTATCTATGTGTCTAATAATTCTGTTCTTAACTATCAGTTCAACCAATTTGCCTGGTACTATAGTTCGGCTTACTGGCCAATAATTGCCAAGATCACTTCTGGTGCCTTTTTTAAAAATCGGCTCTACGTTAGCTACCTTCCAGTCATCTGGTAAAGAGACTGATTTAAGCAGTAGGTTACATACCACAGTTTTAATGCAATTTCATAGTTTAGTTCATTTAGAACTCTTGGATGAATACCATCTAGTACTGGTGACTTATTACTGCTGGCACCTCAGTAGAGGACAGTTCTTCAGCTTTGTCACCAAAAAAGAATGGCTCAGGTGTCAGAATCTCCCTCAGATCCTCAACAGTGAAGACCAATGCAAAGAATTAATTAGCTTCACCACAACAGCCCTGTCTAACTTGAGTGCTCCTTTAGTACCATGGTCGTCCAGTGGCTCCACCGGTTGTTTGGCAGGCTTCTTGTTTCTGGGGTACTTTAAAAAAAATGCTGTTAATTTGTCTCTCTTTTGCTACTTATTCTTCAAATTATTTTTTGGCCTGATTAATTATACTTTTACATTTAACTTGCCAGAATTTACACTCTTTGCTATTTTCCTCATTAGGATTTGACTTCCAATTTTTAAAGGACACCTTTTTGCCTCAACTTCCTCTCTTGCTCAGCTTTTTAGCCATGGTGGCAAATTTTTGGTCCTTTTACTGTTATTTCCTTTTTATTTGGGGAATACATTTAGTCTGAATCTTTCTTATGGTGTTTTTAAACAGTTTCCATGCAGCTAGCAGGAATTCTTCTGACTGATTCTTTTAATTTCCATTTAACTGGTTTCCTCACTGTTGTGTAATTTCCATTTTTGAAGTTAAATGGTACCATGTTAGGTTTCTTTGGTATTTCGTTCCCCTAAACGGATGTAAAATGTAATTACATTATGGTCACTACTACCGAGTGGTTCAGTTATATTCACTTCTTGGACTAGATCCTTTGCTCCACTTCGGAGTAAATCAAGAACTGCATCTCCCCTTGTGGATTTCAGCATTAGCTGTAGTCTATCAATGGTGTCTAGGAATTTTATTTCTGCATACTATCTCCATAAGTGATATATTCACAGTCAATATGGAGTTAATAATAATGGGGGATTTAGACTAAGTTTTCTAATTCTGTAGCCTCTCTAATCTCCCTGAGCATTTCACAATCACCACTGCCATCCTGTTTAGGTGGTCAGTAGTATATCCCTACTGCTATACTCATCATTCAAGGATGGACTTTCTATCCATAGAGATTCTATGATACACATTGATTCATTTAAGATTTTTACTATATCTGTCTCTATGCTTTCTTTCACATATAGTACCACTCCCCCGACAGCATGACCTACTCTGTCATTCCTGTATATTTTGTACTCTGGTATTACCATATCCTATTGACTATCATCATTCCACCAAGCTTCTGTGCTGCCTATTATATCAATATCCTCATTTAATACCAGGCACTCAAGTTCACTCATCATAGTATTTAGACTTCTAGGATGTGTACAGAAGCACTTCTAAAATTTGTCAATATTAGTGGCCTGCCTTCATGTGATATAATTGAATGAAACTCTTTTTCATTTGACTGTTTCTCTTAAGTTCCTGTCTGTACTTTACCAATTTCTATCCTCTCCTCTTTACTAGGATATAGAGTATTCCCTTTAATAAATCCTCCACTAAGGGATGCCTCTGTCTGAACCATGTGCTCCTGCACACCGGTCAGCTTTCCCCCCTCCTTTAGTTTAAAAATTCTTCTATGACCTTTTAAAATTTATATGCCAGCAATCTAGTTCCATTTTGATTTTGGTGGAACCCATCCTTCCTGTATAGCCTCCTCCTTTCCCAAAAGGTTCCCCATTTCCTAATAAACCTAAATCCCTCCTCCCAACACAGTTGTCTCATCCATGCATTGAAACCCTGAAGGTCTGTCTGTCAAACTGACCCTGCATGTGGAACTGAAAGCATTTGAGATAATGCAACCATGGAGGTCCTGGACTTTAATATCTTACCTAGCAGTATAAAATTGGCCTCCAGGAGGTCATTCCTACCTTTCCCTATGTCACTGTTACCTACATGCACCATGACCACGGGCTCCTCCCCAGACTGCATATATATCTACCTATCTGTCTCAAAAGATTGCAAACTTTGCAGTCAGAAGGCAATTCACCATGTGGTTCTCCTGGTCATCAGAAACTCAACTATCTATATTTCTAATAATTGAATCCCCCATTACTGTTAGCTGTCTCTTCCTGATAACTGGGGACCCTTCCCCTGCCGGGGTATTCTCAGTGTCATAGGATATCAGGACATCATCTGGAAAGAGGGTCCCAACTATGGGATAGTTTGCCTCTGCTCCAACTTAATGTTCTCCTTCCCTGAGACTTTCATCCTCCTTAACAGCACACAGGCTGTCAGGCTGGGGGAAGGATCACTCTAGTGTGTTCCAGAAAGTCTTGTCTATGTACCTGTCTCCCTTAGGTCCTCCAGTTCAACCACTGTGGTCTCAAGGGCCTGGACTGGGTCTCTGAAGGCCACGAGTTGCTTATACTGAATGCACTTATATGGCACCTGCCCACGAGGCAGGTAATCATACATGCTGCATTCAGTGCAATAAACTTAATAGCCTCCTCCCCCCCACCACTCTGCTGTACTTCTGGGTGCATTATTTTTACTCTTGGGTGAAGGGGTGTTTGCTTGCTTGTTTTTTGGAGACGATTATAAGCCTAAGTTTAGAATATGTTTGTTAAGCA
The DNA here is from genome assembly GCF_965140295.1 of Lepidochelys olivacea. Taxonomy (NCBI): domain Eukaryota; kingdom Metazoa; phylum Chordata; order Testudines; family Cheloniidae; genus Lepidochelys; species Lepidochelys olivacea. The sequence goes on from NC_140413.1 coordinate 24,136,719, forward strand.
TATCTGGCTCTCATGCTCCCTCGCTAAACTCCATCACAAAACTCCCATTTGCTAGCTTCACAGAACACCTATGGGCTGGCTTTTTAAACCTCCATTCTCCAGGAGCTAGCCCCGATCCATTGTCAAGGGATCCTAAAGGGATTAATGATTGAAGGGAGCAGGCTAGAGCTCGTTAGTAAGGCCAGTTGGCTAGCAGGCTGCTAGGCTCAGCACACAACCCCCACACCAGACCACAAAATAATATTCAGACAAGCAAGCACGTGGCAAACAAACTAACGGACAGATTAACAGAAAAATGCTCCCCAAGGATCACGTAGTCTCTCCAGTTTTACATTTGTATTAAACTGAAAAAAACCCCAAACATATTAGAGAGTTGTCTGCAATAGAAGACTGGGTTCAAATGATTCTGTTTCAACTGACAATGAAGCTGCTAACGTTTGAAAAGATTCCCTGGGATAGCAGCCTGAATTTCACAGCTCCTGGAGAATTCTGCAAAATATCCCACAGGACTGTGAAACTATTAAAGTGAGGACACTCCATATATGACACCACTCCACACTTTTTATGTTCCTGTTTTTCTTTCTGATTCAATTGTCCAAGGACCTTTTCCTGTGAAATAATGTTTTTATATTTTTATTTGTAAACCAACATATAAAAATCACCCAGGCAAATGCTATGGGTTCCCTAATGGCAAATGAAATATGCAATATTACAAACTTCATTGTAATAAAATCCTACCACATGCCATTAATATTTCACCAATCTTAACTAGAGCTGGGCAAAAAGAAAAAGTGCGTTAACAAAAAATGTTTTGTTGACCAAATCAACCTTTTCCAGCATGAAAAAAATTGAAAATGCGGAGGTGGGGAAACTGTTTAAAAAAAAAAAAGCTTCAGTCGTTCAGGTATTATTTTTTTTAACTAAAAATTGACAAAATTAATGAACAATTTTAACAAAATGAAAAATGTTGGTTTTTAATTTTTCTTTGTAATGTCATCCTATTTATTTATATCAGCCTTACTTTCAGCATACCCTGCGCATATCAGACCCCTTATCCTTATTTACCCTCAGTCCCAGTTCCCAAACAAGACCATCACCCCACCTCCTTCTCCAGGCCCTGTGAAGGAGCTGGGGGAGGGGAAGGATGAGGTGCCATGCTTCTAGAAGGTTAACAAATCAAGAGTATGGTGGGCCAAGGAGAGGAGCAAATTCCAAAGCTGAGGACCTTCATGGAAAACGTGCTGCCAACAGCTTCCTCTCTTTTATACTGAGCTCCAGTATTTTTGTTAATAATTATTTAAGGTTTATCATTGGCTTTGAAAGGTGTGACCTACCTACCTACCACCTGGTTTTGCTGAAGTTCTATAATCCAGACCTGCAGAATTAGCACATCTTCTGGAAAACAAAAATACCAAAACAAAACAAAAAAGGCAGATACTTATCTGAGGAAACAGAGCTCCTGTAGTTGCACTAGCTGGGATAAAAGTCTAAAAGTAAGTGTTTCCATGCTTCAGCGCACTAGCTCATTGTCAAAAGATGTTATGAAGAAATTTTCCCTATAGTACAGGAGGGCCACCATCCTCTGGAACAAATGGGCATTAGACATGGTCAGAAACATGATATTGCACTAGTTGGACCATTGAGCTGTTTCACAGGGGTAGTTCCTATGCTCCTAGAAACTGGGATAGGCAACTAGAAAGATCATGTATTGTTTGGTTTTGTTTATTCCTAAACAAAGATAGGAAAGCCACCTACACCTGGCTTTTAGTGTTCTAGGGACCGGAAAACTTCAGACGATATGAAACAAGAATACATCATCACTACTTTCTGACAGGCTCACTTAGAAAGCAAGACCTAGTGTCAGGAGGGAGGGAAGAGAGGAAAATACTTTATACTAGTGAATGGGTTTGGGCTAACATTATTTACTAATCACTAACTGTGGTTCAGTGAAAGCATTTTGATTCAGACACACAATTACATGTTGCAACAGGCTGCACTTATGCATCTGAAATATGAACAACTTCCTCGGTTTTGCTTGTTCTTGTAGTATTTCTTGATGCCAATTCTAGCTCAAAAAGGCTTTTGTCTAATGTCATCCCCATCCTGCCCGGACGGTGGAAAGGCCTGGCCACAACAGAACTGGTGCAGCTCTACTTCCCAAGGGCAGGATTTGTGGTCCTCACACAAGGTTCAGTATTTTTGTCCCCTATGCACCACTGAGAATAGTTCTACTGTGGTTCACTGTGCTGTAGAATGCAAGAGAGAGGGGAGGGTTGGCCCATGGAGTTGCAACCATGCGGAGCCGCTCATCACTCATCCCTACTGGAGTTGGTCGCTTCTGTGGCCTTTAGGCTACAGTAGCAGCCAAAAAAGTGGTTGCACTGCTGTGGAGGATGAACCTTCCTACCCTGCCCTCAGGGAAATCCAGGCCCACAGGCTGTGAACTCATGCCAGGATCTGGCCCCATATTATTCCTGCATTAATCATGCAGCACACACCACACACTATGAATACTTCACATGGGCTATAATGAAGCCAAGAAATCATAAAAATTTAAGATGGAAAATAACTTTCGGGGTACCTTGTCTAACTCCTTGCCAGTACAGGATTGTTCCCTCCAGTAATTGTCTACATTACCCGCTGGATCAATGGGCAGCGATCGATCCAGCGGGGGTTGATTTATCGTGTCTAGTCTAGATGCGATAAATCGACCACCGAGCGCTCTCCCGTCGACTCCGCCTACTCCTCTCGCCCTGGTGGAGTACAGAAGTCGACGGGGGAGCGTCAGCTGTCGACTCACCGCAGTGGAGACACCGCAGTGAGTAGATCTAAGTACGTCGACTTCGGCTACATTATTCACATAGCTGAAGTTGTGTAACTTAGGTTGATTCCCAACCCCGCAGTGTAGACCAGGCCTTACAGTGTGTAGGTTTAAATGCTTCAGGAGACTGGACTTTCGTTGAGAGGTTATGCCAAACTCCAATGAGTGTCACTGTTAGAATGGGGTTTTTGTGGTATTCAGCCTAAATTTTGCTTTGCATAACTACTGATAGTTATAGCACACTGGACTAACAAAAGCAATTCTTCCCCAGCCATACAGTTATCCCTTATACAGCCTGCTTTCTTCAGGTACTACACCACACTTCTAATGCAGAGACCATGCGTTAATTTACAACCCCAATAAAAGGCCAGTGTTCCTAGATATTAAAGTGGATGCCGTTAAAGATTAGACTATAATGATGCACTCTACATGGCATGGGACTAAACCATGAAATCATCTGGGGGAAGGAGTCAGAGTGGAATGGTTCCAATAGGCTACCAGGTGGAACTCAAGGTGTGGTTTTAACCCCTAAACCAGTAAATAGGTAGGGCTTTGGTTATCTGAAAGATCACCTCCCTCCCTGTACCATGCTGCAGCAGTTGAGATCAACAGTATCCCCTTTAGTATAGACAAGATTTTCTCCATGAAGGTTCCTTTACTTTGGAGTGCACTCTCCTCTTGGACCATCAGCATCCAGGTTTGTTAACCTTCTATATAGGCTGCAAAGCCTTTTTTCCCCTGGAGTTCTGGGGAGCAAGAGGGCTGATGGGTTTGGTAGAAATTCATGTATGTATGGAAAGTCCTTTCATAGTGTGTATCTGAATTTATGCCCAGACCACTGGATAGCCCCAACTGAGATTTTTATAAAATGTAATCAATAATGACTAGATGGTATCTCAAGGACACAGGCCATAGTAATGCATGGGTAGTGTTAGTCACACCAATCCAGGAGCATCCCTCTCTGCTCTACCCTTGCTCCAGCTCAGTAATGATTTACTATTAGCCTTTATCAGAGTAAATTACTACCACATTCTGTACTGGCTCAGTTGTGCTAGACAGCAAGTGGGAGGATGGTGCCCCAAGGAGGCAGTAAGCAGGCACGTACCCAAGTCCCAGTAGCCCATTTAGAGGCATATGGGTCAAATCTTACTCCCTCTTGGCCTCAAGTGGGCCTGTAGTTCAAATCACACCATAGCCCTAACTAAATGAAAATTAAAAACTCAACATTCACTGTCCTACGTTCCGCTGCTAGCCAGGACATCTTTCTGTACTTAGAAGATACGCTACAGCTCTACAAAAAGAAAAGGAGTACTTGTGGCACCTTAGAGACTAACCAATTTATTTGAGCATAAGCTTTCGTGAGCTACAGATCACTTCATCGGATGCATACTGTGCATCCGATGAAGTGAGCTGTAGCTCACGAAAGCTTATGCTCAAATAAATTGGTTAGTCTCTAAGGTGCCACAAGTACTCCTTTTCTTTTTGCGAATACAGACTAACACGGCTGCTACTCTACAGCTCTACAATTATTGTGGAGCAAAAAAATGTTGATTTTTAACGACACCTGCTGTAGATTGATTAACTGAGTCTAAACATTTAGGAAATGTATGCATTAGCAGCCATGGCCAAAGCTAAAATGCTAGATAACTATATTCATGGGATACAGTTATTGGAATCACATACCAATTGCATATCCAAGATGTGGTTATTTTGGTTTTGTTTTCAAGACATCTGCTTTTTGTGTGAAGAGACACTAATGGGCTCAAAAATGCTGTCAGTTAATCAAGGACATTGGAGAATCTCTCCAGCTCTTAACAGTTTTCTGTCACTTGCTCAAGCTGTTAGGGGCTGAATATATGCATTAGTGAACAGCATCATGTCAAGCATTCTAAGAACGGTGCAGGCAGCTTAACTGCTCTTACCAGACAAATCTCTCTAATACTTTTTGCATTCCCAGACAGGAGTCAGTTAATATGGAAATCAATGTAGAGCTTGCTTTCTGAGAAGATATAATTTATGCTTCTAATTTCCAGCTAACCAGTGAGTAGTACTGTATTTACAAGTTTAAGAGGACTTGGATGTGCCATTTATTAAGCCCAGAATGTTTACTTTCAGACTGTCTCTCTTGCTTAGTGCTGCATTTTGGCCTTTCTTACAATAAGCAAATAGGGATATTACTTTAAAAGCTTTAAATGCAGCTCAATGCTATGGCAAGATTACACATTGATAGCATCTCCATTAAGTCATACGTGCACCTTTCAGTCAACTAGTTAGCAGCAACTCCAGTTTCAGGCAGAAGCTCTTTCTGTGATAGGGACTACACTACTTATTTTGTGACTGTCAAAAGAAACAAAAATAAAGATATTAAGGGTGGTGAGAGGAGGTAATAAAAGAAAAGCAGTGAGGGAGAAAGCAAGAGAGAGGAAAGAGAAAACTCCCTCCCCATCACGTTTCCTCTTTTGCTTTCTTCTCATTCCATTGCCCCGTTCCCCATCTTCCTTTTCTATTTTTTTTCCTAAGTTTCCCATCTTTTTCTGCTTTCCTCACCCTTCTCTTGATGGCTCCCACTTTCTTCTTTGCCTCCCCTTTCTCCCAACATAAAAAATGGCAGCAACAATACAGCAGCATGGCATGAGACAAAACACCACAGGTATTTGGCTAGGGGAGGAACTTCTGATGCAGATCTCCTACTGGTAGTCATTCAAACTGGGAAGCACAGAACACTGCATTGGTGTATCTGTCTATTACACTCGGGCATAATTCCACAAAGCTGCATGTTATTGCGCAACAATGTTCAATACCGAGTATCAAAAGAAAAAGCTCCTGCAAGCAAGACACAGAAACTAACAACATGCTGAGAAACTGTTTTGTATAATGAAAGACAACCTAAGCTGGAATGCACATCCTAACAAAGCTCTCTTATATTTCAGATACCACAGTGGATAACAGTTGGATGAATATACCTTAAGCAACATCTTCAAAGGGAAAAATGTGTGAAGCCGGGAAATAGAAAAGCAAACAAGGAGTAAACATGATGTACTTTCTATTAGTGATAATGTATGTCTAAGTCAAGACGAAGTGCGAGGAAGACAATACAACACAACACCCTTAGTACACTAAACACCACTAATAGAAGGAATGCTGATTAGAGGGAGGGGTCCACAAGTGAGCATCAGATTCAGTAACAGTGGGAGAATCATACACCACCTGGTCCTGCTCTGGGACTCAATGAATTCCAGGCATGGTTTCAGGGCACCAGTGCAGGTAATAAGGCTAGTCTCACTGCTCTGCCTTATAGGACACCAGGGAACCTCGAAAGCTGTTTTCTGTATGGATTTAGGGCTAAATTCTGCTCTCAGTTACACCTGAGTAATCCAGAGTATCTCCACAGACTCTAGTGGAATTGCTCTGGACTTACACCAACACGCAGTACCTTGGGACAGAATTTGGCACCTTGTAGTTTACTGAAGCCCGTCAGCGAGGTACCACTGTGACAAGAGAAAGATGAAAGAAGCACAAACAGAATCCAGTACAAGAGCATCACCAAATCCCCACCTCTTTGGAATGGGGAGAGGTGAAACTGTAGCTACAACTGGCAATCTACCCACACTCCCTGCTCATGAATAATGAATCAGGGCAGCAGGCAGGGAGTAGTTCAAGTAGGAGCCTTGCTGATTCTCTCTCCTTGACACAGAATACAAAATCCAGATAAAAATCAGACATATTTCCTTTAGAAAATACCAAGGGTGAAATCCTGGCTCCATTTAAGTCAATGGGACTTTTGACTTCAGTGGAGCCAGAATTTCACCCCAGGTGTCTAAATGATGCACAGTAGATGGAATGTGAATGAATACGTATTTCTGTTTTCTGGAGCTTAGCTATGGAAATGAGCTTCTGGGTGTAAAATCCATCCATGTGTTTAAAAAAAACAGTTCAAAGGAAGTTAAACAGTTAACTAAAGTGTGCTGTGACAGCCTTAAGGAGTTTTCATGGGACAGACCAAGAACTTTCGCTAAAATGTCTTTTACTGCAAAATTACACGGCATCACTCGAAGCTGAGGTTTAGCATGGAAAAGCTACATAAGCAGTGTTACTTGGATAATGCTTTATATGTAGAGCATAGAATAATGTTTTCCTATTTCTTTCCAACTATCTGAGTTTGGTTTTTTTTTTGGTTTTTTTTTTTTAAAGAGTTCACTGAGGAAAGGTTGTAATAGCACTTTAGTGAGCAGTATGGCATTTTGCATTGCTTTAGATCTAGTTCCATCTGCTGAAATGCAATCTACTTATATGTGAAAAGAAAAGGAGTACTTGTGGCACCTTAGAGACTAACCAATTTATTTGAGCATAAGCTTTCGTGAGCTAAAGCTCACTTCATTAGATGCATAAAAGTGGAAAATGCAGTGAGGATTTTTTTTTTTTTTTAAACACACAGACCATGAAAAAATGGATGTTTATCACTTCAAAAGGTTTTCTCCCTACACCCCACTCTCCTGCTGGTAATAGCTTATCTAAAGTGATCACTCTCCTTACAATGTGTATGATAATCAAGGTGGGACATTTCCAGCACAAATCCAGGGTTTAACAAGAACGTCTGAGGAAGGAGGGGGAAAAAACAAGGGGAAATAGGTTACCTTTCATGATGACTTAGCCACTCCCAGTCTCTATTCAAGCCTAAGTTAATTGTATCCAATTTGCAAATGAATTCCAATTCAGCAGTCTCTCGCTGGACTCTGGATTTGAAGTTTTTCTGTTGTAATATCGCAACTTTCATGTCTGTAATCGCGTGACCAGAGAGATTGAAGTGTTCTCCGACTGGTTTATGAATGTTATAATTCTTGACATCTGATTTGTGTCCATTTATTCTTTTACGTAGAGACTGTCCAGTTTGACCAATGTACATGGCAGAAGGGCACTGCTTGCACATAATGGCATATATCACATTGCTACGAATGATATAGTCGGAGAACACTTCAATCTCTCTGGTCACGCGATTACAGACATGAAAGTTGCGATATTACAACAGAAAAACTTCAAAACCAGAGTCCAGCGAGAGACTGCTGAATTGGAATTCATTTGCAAATTGGATACAATTAACTTAGGCTTGAATAGAGATTGGGAGTGGCTAAGTCATCATGCAAGGTAACCCATTTCCCCTTGTTTTTTCCTACCCCCTCCCTCCCCCTCTCCCCCCCCCCCTTCCTCAGACGTTCTTGTTAAACCCTGGATTTGTGCTGAAAATGGCCCACCTTGATTATCACACACATTGTAAGGAGAGTGATCACTTTAGATAAGCTATTACCAGCAGGAGAGTGGGGTGTGGGGAGAAAACCTTTTGTAGTGATAAACACCCATTTTTTCATGGTCTGTATATATAAAAACATCCTCACTGCATTTTCCACTTTTATGCATCCAATGAAGTGAGCTGTAGCTCACGAAAGCTTATGCTCAAATAAATTGGTTAGTCTCTAAGGTGCCACAAGTACTCCTTTTCTTTTTGCGAATACAGACTAACACGGCTGCTACTCTGAAACCTACTTATATGTGAAGGCTACAGAGAGGGCTTCTTCGGGCACTCAGTAATTTCTTTGCTGTTGGGTTTTTTCCTGTGTGGTTTGTGTTAAATATCCCTGCCGATGAAAACAGTCATGGCATTTTTGTAACACTAATTGTCGAGCAAGAATGAGGCATATTTAAGGCTAAATTCTGCTCTTGATAGTATAACCGAGAGAAGAACTGGTCTTCTTGCCTTAATTGTAAGTGAAGCATCATGCACATTTATGGTACTATATAAAGAATGGGCCAAATTCTGAAGTCCCTACACAGCTTAAAATATTCTCCACAAATCCTGCACAGCTTGTTTAGGTTTAGCGTGAGGGGGCTCTGAAGGACCTAAGAAGGAATCGTCCTCTCCACACAGAGTGTGGCAGATGATCCACTCTGCTGTCTTGCAGCCTATGATGTGGGGTGGAAGCAGAGTCAGTGGATCTGTGTGTCATCAAATCTATCAGCCCATCTCTGCTGGCTTGCCTTGCCCAGCTATGCAGCTCCAGAAATCCTGACGCATGTATGAACACCACCAGTTACACAGCATTCTAGGGCACTCTGCAGGTGCTGAATAAGATCTAGCCTTTGTTTTTCATTGGCAAAACTCCCATTGATAAGCATTCTGGCTGAGTATAGGCTAAAGGCTTCAGGATTTGGTCCACAATTAATAATAAACAAAATATGCCTTTAAGGGGGAGGGGGAAAAAAAAAACAGAAAAAGCCAAGGGGTCTGATTCTCCATGGGCCTGCTCCTTGCAGAGTCATTTAAAGGACAAAAGGAGTATAAAATGGGTGTATAATACCCCCAAATCATAATCATACGGTGAAATCCTGGCTCCACTGAAGCCAACTGCAAAACTCCCAGTGGATTCAACAGGGCCAGAATTTCACTCAGAGGCTAACGGTCTGACGTGGTATATAGTAGCCCTAAACATCCTGTATTTGGCTGGAGAAGGATTATCCCAGTGCCATCACCATGGAAGACTGCCTTAAGGCTGACTTTTGAGAACCCCCCTCACAAATCCTGGTGTTAGGGACATGCCAGGGGCATGCTGGTGGCTGCAGCATGCAGTGTGGCAGAGATTCTGGTCCATGCTGTAGATCGTAGGCCAGTTCAGGGAAGCTGCCATAACTCAGACCACCAGAGCCACCTAACGGTACAGCTACACTGCAGTCATTACATGTGACTGCAACTCAAGCAGACATACCTGAGCTAGCTTTAATCTAGCCAGCTCATGTGTCGAAGCAATAAAACCGCAGTCGCGTATGCTTCAGCACAGGCTAGCTGCCCGACTACCAGTGCTCCAGGCAGGTTTGTACCACCCATGGTGTCTCGGCTTCATTGCTCTGAGACCCAAGATAGTTAGCTCAGGTACATCTAACCAAAAGCCAGTCACACCCTGTGATTGCAGTATAGATATACCCAAAGTTATGCCAAGGGCCTCTCCTGCCCCCAGAGCAGCCCAGGACCAGAACAGCACAAAGGTGGCTTAAAGACACTGTAGCAGGGACTGACACCTCAGTCTCTTTTTCAGTTCAGTGTGTCCCTGGCACTCTGCCTGAGGCCTTGCTGGACTGGCTTGGGGATGGGAGTCAGGGGTCCCTGCCCAGGGTCCTGAAATTGTAGTGGTGTGGGATGTCCTGGGTTCAGCCCACCCACTGCTCACAGTCCCCTAGGCCACTTCCCAGTGCACCCTATGTCTCAGTTTGGGATGTGACTACAATTGCATTAAAGTCCTTGCCTCAAACCCGCAGTCTAGGGCCAATGCCTATAACCCTCTGGTGCCCTTGCCCCTGGTTCCACCAGCCTTTTGGGTGGTATCAGGACAGAGGGAAATCACAGCCAGACACCCTCAGTAGCAGTTTCTACTCCTGCTGCTGCAGAGCAGTGCTCCTCCACAAAATACTTCTCTTTTCTCCTCTCACACTCTTGCCTGGAGCTGCTGGAGCTTCCTTTATGCTGCTCCTGGAGGAAACGACCATGCTCAACAATGGCTAAGGAATCATAGAATCATAGAATATCAGGGTTGGAAGGGACCCCAGAAGGTCATCTAGTCCAACCCCCTGCTCAAAGCAGGACCAATTCCCAGTTAAATCATCCCAGCCAGGGCTTTGTCAAGCCTGACCTTAAAAACCTCTAAGGAAGGAGATTCTACCACCTCCCTAGGTAACGCATTCCAGTGTTTCACCACCCTCTTAGTGAAAAAGTTTTTCCTAATATCCAATCTAAACCTCCCCCACTGCAACTTGAGACCATTACTCCTCGTTCTGTCATCTGCTACCATTGGAAGGAGCGGGACCTTCCAGGCCCAGTACTGCTTCAGCCTTTGTGCTGTCTCAGCCTTAATGTGGGGTCTGAAGACCCCATCACAGGCCCCCTAGCCCTCCACCCCTGGGCTATAAATTCTGTGCTGGGCCCTTTAGAGGTGCGCACAGGATCTCAACCACAGTGTTTTAACCCCTTTTTCCACTCACTTTATACAGGTGTAACTGACTACACAAGGAACAAAACCATATAGAGAAACATGCTCCGTGTGTACAATTTCTTTTTAAATCTAAAAAAAGTGTTCCGACTTTGGAAGGAAAAATTCATAAATATTATGCTTTCATAGAGTAACAACATAATCATAGAATACCAGGGTTGGAAGGGACCTCAAGAGGTCATCTAGTCCAACCCCCTGCTCAAAGCAGGACCAATCCCCAATTTTTGCCCCAGATCCCAAATGGCCCCCTTAAGGGCTGAACTCACAACCCTGGGTTTAGCAGGCCAATGCTCAAACCACTGAGCTATCCCCCCCCCCCCCCCCCCAATGAATTTCCCATCCTGACTCAGGAAGCATATTAGGTTCCTAATCTCCATGTCATCTTAGTGAATGTAGTTTTACGTATATTTTAATGGCTTTTTTTTTTTTGCAAGTATACTTGCATGTAGAAACTTCACTTAATTGTGCTGTATTTCCCACATATTAGCAATCTGCAGTTACCTAAATAGCAATATATTACAAAAACACATTCTGTATAAATCAGACTGCTGCAGGAACAAACATTAGACTTGCATTTAATTTATACCATTTTTCAGCTTTTTCCACCCCACACTCCCAAAATGCATAGAACTAGTCATATGAAAACTAAATTGCCATATGAGGTATATTTTTAAGCTACATCTAAACAATAAAGCTTGTGTGACAACATGAGAGCAAAGAATGTCCAAATATGGCTGACAGTTAAGTACCCTGAGAATTAAGTGCTCTTAAATTCACTGGAGTTTATAAATCTGCATTAACCAAATATCTGAAAACAGAAATAAAGGAAAGAGAAAATGATTCAACTCATTTTCCAGTACCATTCTCTACAGATGTGTTATAAACGTCCTCAATATCTTGGATGCTGGAGGCGTCTGTTGAATCTTGATCGCTGGCTATAATCCCTACTGAAGAAAGGCTAGAAATGAAGGAGTTCATCCTTTTTGCATAAATATCCCTAATGTTAAAATAAGGTAGCTCATTACATTTCTCTTTGTGATCACTGTTGGACTGGTCTACGTCAATATCCTTTTGCTTTTGATAGTATTTAGAAAACTTGTTGAAAATTATAGTGATTGGAAGGGCCACCACTAATATTCCACAGAGAATACAAATGCTACCAATGAACTTTCCCAGTAGGGTGACCGGGAAAGTGTCTCCATAGCCGACAGTGGTCATGCTGATAGTTGCCCACCACCAGCAGACCGGGATGCTGTGCAGTTCTGACTCATCATCATCTTTTTCTACTGAATAGACCAAAACTGAGAATATAGAAATCCCGACAGACAGAAACAAAAGCAAAAGTCCAACTTCCTGGTAACTATGTCTCAAAGTGGCACCTAAAGACCGCAGTCCTACAGAGTGCCTTGCCAGTTTCAGGATGCGAAATATCCTCATTAGCCGTAGGATCTGAACCACTTTCCCCATATTCTCAATGTCTTCGCTTTCTTCGTCCTTTGTGTCCACAGCCAAGGTAGCATAAAATGGAATAATAGAGACAAAATCTATGATGTTGAGAGGGTTTTTCCAGAACTTCTTTAGACTTGGAGCTGCGGCGAGCCTTATCACTAACTCGACGGTGAACCAGACGATGCACGCTATCTCCACGGCTTCCAAAACAGGGTCTTCAATCTCTCTGTCATTGTCATCCCACCTTTGGAACTCTGGCATGCTGTGGATGCACATGGCTACAATAGATGCTAGCACTACGCTCAGGGAGGAAATTGCAATTAACTTGGCTGATAAGCAGTACCCAGGGTTTTCCATTCTGATCCATACTTTCTTTCGTATTTCACCAAGCCACAGTTTATCAAATTTCTCCAGCTCTTTTTCAAATATGGATGATTCTTCACTGGAAGAGTCTATACTTCTGTCATTGCTTTTCTGATCCCAGTCCTTATCTTGACCTTCTTCTTTTCTTTCTTGATACCTATTGCTACAGCAAGAATCAATGAACAGCTCGTTGATCCCCCAGTACTCTATTTCCTGGCAGAAGGAGAAGACACAAAGTTCCTCCATGACATGCAGTTTACCTGTATAGTAAAAATTCAAAACATATCTAAAGAAAGAAGGGTTCCTATCAAAGTAATATTCCTTGTCTGCAACACTGTAATCATCACACAGTTCCAGGATAGCCTCTTCAGAATGGCATTTGAGCAGTTTTCCAAGTCTGGTCTGGGGAAATCGGAGCAAAGTACTTTGATCAACTGATTGCTTAAAGCCACCCACATTCAAGTGGATAAGTTCCTCATCTTTCCCAGGTCTATGGAAAAATTCACCATAAACCATTTTGAACACAGTAGTTCTGTTGCTGGCTTCCGAGGCACTAACCCATAAGATTACATTGCACCTAAAAGAACATAACATATTATTAGAAAATTTAATTCAGTTTTGCTCTTGCTACAATTATTTTCCAATCTCCATTTACTGTGGAAATGCTACACTGAAAAACAAGAAATGAAATGACAAATACATTGTTAACAGTTCCACTAAAGTAGACTTAAATTAGTCTGGGTGATTAAATCAGTTAGCAAACTTAAAGATGAATGCTGAACCAGAAACTATTTTATTCTTTTTTTTCCCCCTTCATTTATTACTACTCCTTTCCTCTAGTACTATCAAATTTAAATTAATATTCATATTGAAAAGTAAATGAAATTACAAATTTTGGGACTAAAAGGAAAATGTACTCAGACTATTAAGCATCTAGGGCCAGATCCTGAGGATGAGTTAATCAGTTTTGAAATCAAGGGAGCTACATCAATTTAAACCAGCTGAAAATTTGGCCTGTAGTATCCCATTCTTTATTATATAATTTTCACTCAGGGGGCATGCTATTATTTCTTACATGATGCCAACACATCTTAATCTACACCCTTCCCTTAAAGAGCATTCTATATTCCTGTCACTCTTTGGTTGAAAACATTTCAAGAGTCTGTTTTAAACAGCTTTTCTTCATTTTCCTTTCCTGACTTTGCAGACATCTCTCACCCACATTTGGATATCTGCATTCATGAAGATTCCACCACAGGTATTTTGTTACCTGCCTTGCTACTCACCTGTAGTGATGCAAAGTTCCTCCTTAAGACCTGTATCAGTTCCAGAAGTACTTCCTTCTCTGCAACAGCATGCCTATAGATTATGGTTATGCTGATAAACTCACATTGAAATGTCATTTCTGGAAAGAGCAGCTTCCAGAGATGGCACTTCCAGAAATATTTTGTCTCAGCAAGTAAGGAGTACCTGTAGGTAGACACAAGTAAAGGGCATTTTAATATCTACACACCTTCACCATAAATATATTATTCAGGCTAAATTGGATAAAAAAGGCAGATTATACCATAGAAAATGTCTGTTAACATTTTTAGGAGACCTTACCCTGGGCTTTCCTTTCCTTAGTTATAAACCTTTGCTTTAGAGCAAATGTGGCCCACGGGACCCTCCTGCCTGGTCCGGGAGGCTAGCCCCCGGCCTCTCCCCCGCAGCCTCAGCTCACTGCACCGCCGGCACAATGCTCTGAGCAACGGGGCTGTGAGCTCCTGGGGCCACGTAGCTGCAGAGCCCAGCCTGACCTTATGCTCTGTGCTGCACGGTGCGGCTGCCTGTCGTGGTGCAGCCACGCCGCCAGCCACTGGAGCTTCAGGCAGCACGGTAAGGGGGCAGGGGGGATTGGATAGAGGGCAGGGAAATTCAGGGGGTGGTCAGGGGCCAGGGAACAAGGGTTGAATGGAGGCAGGGGTCCAGGCAGGCCATCAGGAATGAGAGGAGGGGTTGGATGGGGAGGCGGGAGGCAGTAAGGGGCAGGGGTCCCGGGGCAGTCAGGAATGAGAGGAGGGGTTGGATGGAGTGGCAGGGGGCAGTCAGGGGACAGGGAGAAGGGGTGGTTGCATGGGACAGGGGTCCTGGGTGGGGGGGCAGTCAGGAAGGAGAGGGGTTGGATGGGGTGGCAGGGGGCAGTTAGGGGCGGAGGGTCCAGGGGTGGTCAGGGAGAAGGGGTGGTTGGATGGGGAAGGGGTCCCAGGGGAGCAGTCAGGAAGGAGAGGAGGGGTTGGATGGGGCAGCGGAGGGGGCAGTTAGGGGCAGGGAATCCAGGGGCAGTCAGGGGACAGAGGGGACCGAGGATCAGAAGCTAAAACCCTTGTGTGCATATAAATCCTTCCCTACATGACAGGTTACTCGGTATAACTTATGTCACTCAGGGGTGTGAATAATCCACACCCTCTCAGTGACGTAAATTATACCGACCTAAACGCTGGTGTAGACAGCGCTGTACTGGCAGGAGAGCTTCTCCCACCGATATAGCTACCGCCTCTCGCGGAGGCAGGAGTTAAGCCAATGGGAGAGCTCTCTTCCGTCGGCTTGGAGTATCTCCGTCACAAGCACTAACTAGCCCTAATTCATCAGACTGGTGGGATCAGACCCAAAGGGAGGCCAGCAAGACTTCTCACATCTATAGGAGTTGTGGGATCAGGCCCAGAAGTTATTTACCAGAACAAGTAGTTTCAATTCTACAAAAGCAGATGTGTAGCCAGAGAGGGGGTTTTTTTAACTCATTTTGTACAGCAGACACCTCAATCCGTTCTTGTATTAGAACTGTGGAAACTGACATTCTTCAGTGGGAAAATAGCTCTTCATTTATGATAATATTGTAAAGCCCTTTAAATGACTTCTTTCAAAATTAAATTGACATGTTTATTTTTAGCAACTGGATTAATTACTGTGCAGCCAAGATCAGGGACCCATTGTGCTAAAGCATTGGGCATAGTAAGAGACAGATTGTAAACTGTTCAAGCCAAAGGCTAATTAGATAAGACCAAAAAGGAAGTACTATTATCTCCATTTTATATATGAGAAACCATGGTGAAGAGAGATTACATGATTTATCCATTCCATTTATAGCATAAACTACAATCTTGTATGCATCTGCAAATAGGAGCTTTCAAGATAATAAATTGATAACAGGAGTTACACTCACTCTGAGTATTTTCCAAAGTCACATCCCTTTGCGGCCTCTTAGGCCTAATTCTGTGATGTGTATGTAACCCACACACCTCCTGGGTGTGGTGCTCTGTCCCATCTAATGGCACGGAGACCACTTGAAGAGAGAGATTAATGAGTTTGCTCTACAGCTTTAGCTAACAGCCAGTTGGCTTTTAGCTCATGCACTAAGCTCCAGAGGTCCCAGGTTCAATCCTGCCCGCTGACAACTGGGGTCTGTCGGCATTACATGTACATTGAGAAGCACCTTGCCCAACTCCTGGAATAAGAGTGTCAGAATTCAATCCTTACATGGTTTTCCACTTCATTCATGGTCCTGACGCAAATTCTGGTTTCACACCCAGAATACCTTATCTGAAGTCACGAAGTGACTCTGGATTTACATCGATGTCAATTCAAATAGGCTTTGTTTATTAATTTCCAGTGGGAAATCTTTATCTTTGTTCAAGTGATACTTTAGTGCCCTGAGCTTAACATTTCAGCTTCAACACCAATGCCACAGAAATAGTGAGCCAAATTTTAGCTGTATGGACATCAACAAGAGTTTTGCCATCGACTTCAGTGGGCCCGAATATGCCTTAATGCCTTGTCAAATCCATTTATTTTTATGCTGATCAAATCAAGAGAAAAATTTAATTAAATTTGGGATAACTAAGTATACTAAAGAAATAAGACGAAAATTTTGCCCACTGCTGACTTATTGAAGTCATTGTAACTAATGGAAGATTTTAGTGCTCAACAATTCTTTAAAACACTGCACCATTGTTGAACTTGCAGTATATAACTCCTTATTGATTATGCAGATCATTATGCATATTTATAATGGTGCCTCCATTTGATTACTCATTTGAATAATTCCAGTAAGCAAGCATCCGCCACTTTGTTTTAAGAGGATAATAATCAACATTAACGCACAGTATACAGGGCAACTGACTCCTGCTTATAAAGGCCCTGATTCAGAGCCCACTGAAGTTCTTCCTTAGACAACAGTGGACTTTGAATCAGGCCCAGATTGCAGGAGGACATTTCAAGAGGCCTGGTCAGAATTCTTTCATAGCATGTATTAAATTATTGCTATTTATTATTTGTATTATCATAGCACCGAGGAACCCCATTCATTGTGTGAACAAGAAAGGAATAATATGGGGTGCTGCTGTAAACATCAGGAGAAAATACTGGAACCTAATTATTTCCAGTTTAGTGATTGCATGGCTGCATAAGTGCTAGCCAGGATCGGGGGGGTGGGGAAGAGTACAGGATCCTCTCCCTACCCACTGCATGGCCTGGTTAAGGCCAGTGTTACAGCTTTTGCAGTCTGGGGACCTCATAACTGTTCAGAGGTGCTTCCCATGAGATCCTCTATGTCCAAAGGGGAGCAAAGAAGGCCTTGTCTGCACTACAGGGGAAATTCGATATAAGGTACGCAATTTGAGTTACGTGAATAGTGTAACTCAAATCGATGTAGCTTAGCTCTACTTACCGCGGGGTCCACACTATGTGATTTCAACGGGAGACGCCCTCCTGTCGACTCCTCCTACTCTTCTCGATCCTGTAGAGTACAGGAGTCAATGGGAGAGCAATCTGCAGTCGATTTAGCGGGTCTTCACTAGAATGCATTGATTACCAATGCATTGATCACCGCTCGTTGATCCGGTAAGTGTAAACAAGCCCAAAGAGTGGGAATATAGGTGGCTTCACCATGTCCACTTATGGGAGTAGACCCTATGACTTAAAAGGAATGCCTCTGGTGCTCCCACTAGGATAATGCAGATCTGCAACACATTCAAGGTAAGGATATGCCTTACAGATACAATCTAGAGCTTAATGGGTGTCATGCTATTTTAATGGCATATTTGTGTTTGACAAAACTACTATGGTGGGAGGGTTTTTTTTCCAAAGCATTAATTGATCTGTCAATCACAGGTAAAGAAAAGGAAGCACTACCATGCTAAACATTAAATTGATTCATGGTTGGATTGATGTCACTGTTTTATTACTGCATTTTTTAAACACAGCAAGCTCCTATTGATTTTTAGTATTTTATCTTGTGGCCAATTAGTCTGCAGCTATATACATCCTTGTGCATACGTGTAGGCTCCTCAGACATCTCTCCAGAGTTGAGAAGAGATCTTCAAATTTCAAGGACTTTTCTACTGAATTGAACAAGAACAACTAACAAAGGGACAGATCCTGCTACCATGGAAGTCAAGAGCAATATCCCTCCGACTTCAATGGTAGCAGGATCGGATCCTAACCTTGTAAGTTAACTAAAATATGTATAAATAAGCCCAAGGACAAGATTTTCAAAAGTGATTAGGAGAGTTGCAGTTTTTGGGTTTCCAGTATGAAAAGTCTTAGAGGGTCCTGATTTTCAAAATATGGTGAACACCCACCCTACACAGTGTCTCAAGCTTGACACCCAAAAGCACTTAAATGGGCCAGATTTCTAAAGATATTAGGCACCTAAAAATGAAGGTAGGCAGTTGGTAAGATTACCGTAAGGCACCTATCTGCACCTTTAGACACCTAGATTACTTTTAAAAACTTGACCTTCACCACAAAGTTCACAGCATGATTAAAACTTCCCCCATATTTGGGGGTGTTTGGATCTGGGGAAATAAAAGAGAATAAGCAATGTTTGACTGTTTTACCAAGGATATGGTTATAATACAATCTGAAGTATAATTGCAGCATGGGTAGATATACCTGCGCTAGCTTTAACTGCACTAGCATGGCTAAGGTTGCCAACTTTCTAATGCACGGGTGGGCAAACTTTTTGGCCCAAGGGCCACATCTGGGTATGGAAATTGTATGACGGACCATGAATGCTCAAAAAATTGGGGGTTGGGGTGCGGGAGTGGGTGAGGGCTCCAGCTAGAGATGAGGGGTTGGGGTGCAGGAGGGTACTCAGGACTGGGATCAAGAGGTTTAGAGGGCAGGAGCAGGATCAGGGCTGGGGAAGAGGGTTGGGGCATGGGAGGGGGTCGGGGGTGCAAGCTCCAGGCAGCGCTTACCACAAACAGCTCCCGGAAGCAGCGGCATGTCCCTCATCCAGCTCCTATGCGGAAGCACGGCCAAGCAATTCTGCGTGCTGCCCTGTCCACAGGCACCACCCCTGCAGCTCCCATTGGCTGCAGTTCCCAGCCTATGGGAGCTGCAGAGGTGGCACTCAGGGTGGGGACAGTGTGTGGAACCTCCTGGCTGCCCCTACATGTAGAAGCCAGAGGGGGACATGTCGCTGTTTCCGGGAGCCACAAGGAGCCTTGGCATGCGCAGACTGGGGCAACCTCCCAAGCCTTCACCCTTGCAGTCCCATTGGTCGCGGTTTCCGGCCAATGGGAGCTGCCGAGCTGCCACTCGGGACGGGGGCAGCACGTGGAGCCTCCCTGGCTGCCCATGTGCCTAGGGGCCGCAAGGACCTGGCGGCTGCTTCTGGGAGCCACATGGAGCTAGGTTAGGCAGGGAGCCTGCCTTAGCCCCAGGACCCTGCTGCACCAACCAGACTTTTAACAGCCCAGTGGGCGGTGCTGACCAGAGCCGCCAGGGTCCCTTTTGGACTGGGCGTTCCAGTTAAAAACCGGATACCTGGAAACCCGAAGCATAGCTAAAAATAGCAGCATAGATATGGCAGTGCAGGCCTCAGCACAGGCTTTACAGGTATGCCTGGGGCTCTAGATACCACCTCATGTTGCTGAAGCCCGCACTGCTGCATCTACATTTCTAGTCTTACCTCCTCTCAACTCCAGAAAACATTGTGTCTAGTGACTGGAGCTGGCATGGTCGTTTGGGTAGCACACACAAGTGAGAGCTACTAGGTTTGCTCCCCCATCCCCATTAAAACTTCCCAGGTGTTTCTGAAATGCCTCTTCTTGAAAGGAGACTTATGGTCTCTGTGACCTCTGGGCAGTGGAGTTTACAACTGTAAGCAGAGTGGTCACTGTCATAGGGCATTGTAGAACAGCTGCTGGTGGTCTGTTGGGGTCAACACAGGTCACACAAAGCTCCACGCCATTTGGCAAGGTGGTTTTACCGTGTCGCTGTAACTGTGCGCTTACATCGGCCGGAGACAAAGTTGAGTGCGGACACATGCACAGGTAGGTTGACATAAGGCAATTTACGTTGACCTAACTTTGTAGCATAGACCTGGCTTTAGCCATGCTAGCAAAGGTATGTCCACCTGAGCTGAAATCACACCTCAGATTGCAGCGTAGACATACTGTAAGACAAATATGACGAAGGTGAAATTTTCCCTTATGCTTCAGGCTAGCAGAAGGCCAATGCATCAATTACATCTCACTTAAATCCTCATATGTTCATCCTATCAGGGAACAAAAATAATACATGTAACTGATGTGACCAATCACAATTACCAACATAGCTCAGTTTTTGTATATCAAATATTGATTATTCATAATAAAATGTCCACAAAAAATGGATAGGGGGCAATTTGTTTTAAAAAAAGTCAAATGTGAGTCGTAAGAACATGTGAAGAAATTGCTCTTTGTTTATAGACATCTTGTAAGCAGAAAAAGAAGGTCAATCCATCAACTAAATGATCTGCTCAGCCATAAAAATATTTTATGCATTCCACTGGCAATGGTATTCTTTATCCAGTACATTGCATTGCTGTGATGAGCAAACAAAACTACTCCACTACATTTCTCATGAAATGGATTAAATCCAACCTCCAAGGAGACCTTTTAGTAAATAAACTTTGGGATCAAATCTCTGTATTTCATTTTTAATTATATTCTGTGTTCCTTATTCAGGCAAAACACATACTGAAGTCAGCGGGAGGTTTTACACATATAAGGACTGCAGAATTTATGCAAATTATTTAAATAAGTATCTACTCATGCAGATTGCATATTTGCATCTATCTACTAGTTTTTGTTTTGAGTTGGTTGGCAGTTACAGGGTATATGGCTAGATGTGGGTGAAGGGCATGCTGACTTTCCAGAATGCTATCAGCTCTAGAGGCAGTATTACAGGGGGTACATTGTGATTGTAGTCCATTATTTTAATTGCTTTCTCATGAACTTTAAACACCCAGGAGTGTGATACAATACTACCTAGTTATCTGAATGTCATTTACGTAAGGATCAAAAAAAAAAAAAGAAAAAGAAAAAAAAGTACCGTTAACAGTCTTCCTAACACGACAAGACACCCTGGAGATAACATGCAGTATGCTAATTAACGAGACACACACCTGATGCAATTTCTGATGGCTTCATCATTTGTATTTTGTTCAGAATACATACAGTGACTCAAAGGTTCAGTGTTCAGATAGATCACTATCAACCTGTACTAAGTGGAATAGACAGGTTAAAATAATGTTTGCTTCAAAGCCCATCCGTGATCCTTGCCAATTTAACAACAATTACAGTGCTGCAAGGATGACACCTTTCAGTTGCCTGAGGCAGTGGATCATGTCAAGAGTTTCCTTGAGCTACTTTGCCCCAATTACTGAACTTCACGGAGCGATTTAGGAAGATGAGGAGAACCCGAGTGCATTGTTATGTCCAGGTCAACATCAGCACAGTTCAATGATAAAGAAAAAATGTCTCTCTGCAGAGAGACAATAATCTTATTTGTCGGGTAGTTTTAATGATGCTCAGCTACTATCAGGAGCACAATTTAAAAACAAGATACGCTATTTGATGTGAATATTGTACATTTTAGCTGAAAGAACTCTGTAAGGAGGAAAATTTCCACAGTACGTTGGAATGAGATGGATGCAACATAAAAATGGCTATACTGGGTCAGACCAAAGGTCCATCCAGCCCAGGATCCTGTCTACCCACAGTGGCCAATGTCAGGTGCCCCAGAGGGAGTGAACCTAACAGGTAATGATCTAGTGATCTCTCTCCTGCCATCCATCTCCACCCTCTGATAAACAGAGGCTAGGGACACCATTCCGTACTCATCCTGGCTAACAGCCATTAAGGGACTTAAGCTCCATGAATTTATCCAGTTCTCTTTTAAACCCTGTTATAGTCCTAGCCTTCACAACCTCCTCAGGCAAGGAGTTCCACACGTCGACTGTGCGCTGTGTGAAAAAGAACTTCCTTTTATTTGTTTTAAACCTGCTGCCCATTAATGTCATTTGGTGGCCCCTAGTTCTTATATTATGGGAACAAGCAAATAAGTTTTCCTTATTCACTTTCTCCACACCACTCATGATTTTATATACCTCTATCATATCCCCCCTTAGTCTCCTCTTTTCCAAGCTGAAAAGTCCTAGCCTCTTTAATCTCTCCTCATATGGGACCCGTTCCAAACCCCTAATCATTTTAGTTGTCCTTTTCTGAACTTTTTCTAATGCCAGTATATCTTTTTTGAGATGTGCTGAATTTCATATTGGGCTCAGTCCTGCAGCATCTGTTCAGGAAATTCTTATTCACATGAGCAGTCCAATTAACATCCAATATTATCATCAATATTTATATTATAGTAATATCTAGAGCCATGGGTCCCAACCAGGGACCTGGGGGGCTGCTAGGAAGTTTCAGGGGGGTCGTGAAGCACGGCCAGCATTAGACTCTCTGAGGCCCAGGGCAGAAAATCAAAGCCCCCCTGCAAGGGACTGCAGCCCGGGGCCCTGAACCCCACTACACAGGGCTGAAGGCAAAGCCTGAGCAATTTAGTTTTAGGGTGCCCCCTCTGGTGTAGGGCTCTGAGTAATTGCCCTGCTTGCTACCCCCTAATGCCAGCCCTGGCTTTTAAATGCAGAAAAACAGTTGTGGCACAGCTGGGCTTTGGAGTTTTTATTGTATGTTGGGGGGAGAGGCTCAGAAAAAAAAAAGTTGAGAACCCCTGGTCTAGAGGCCTCAAATGAGAGGCGGGCCCCATTGTGCAAGGCAGTATACATTCACACAGTCAGAGGCAAGTAAGCCACAAAGAGTTAATCATTTAAATAAATGAGACAAACAGACCAAAGGCACAGAGAGGTTAAGTGACTTGTCCAAGGTCACACGGCAGGTCAGTTATAGATGTGGGAAATGGAACTCAAGTCTCCTGACTCTAAATCCAGTGCTCTGTCCACACTATTTCCACAAAGAAACTGGACATAAAGTGAATGGAATACTAGTGCAAGGGGTTTCAGGACTGGGCCTTTCAGCCCACCCTGCAATTGAATCCATGCAGATGGACCCCTGAACCTGCAAGGAGCCCAGATAAATCAACTGGTCAAAACAATGATGTGAATGAATCCCCGACACAAGCAGAGGGTTCCACCCACATAGATCCAGGGTCTTATTATAAACAACACTGCTTTTACACCCCCAAAACTGACAAACTGTGTTGTGATCAATCCTATGAAGGTTTATATAACTTTTTTGATGTCTCATCCTAAACAAAACCAAATATTTAGCAACAGTGCAAGCTTTGAATATTATTCACACACTCCAGAGTGCAATGGATTTTTAGACATTAGTATTTGGAGTGACAGATGGCAGAATTTTCTAATAAGGTGAGACTCCACAAATTACTCTGCCCCTTACCAGCACCCAGGCCTAATGTAAAGGAAAGGGATACGATCTAAAGGGTGAAATTTACCCTTATGCATTGGCCTATGTAACATTTAACACTAGGGTTGCCAACTTTCTCATCGCACAAAACCAAACACCTTTGCCACGCCCCTTCTCGGAGGCCTTGCCCCTGCCACGCCCCTTCCCAGAGGCCCCACCCACCACGCACTCACTTTCACTGGGCTGGGGCAGGGGGTTGGATGCGGGAGAGGGTGAGGACTCTGGCTGGGGGTGCAGGCTCAGGGTTGGGGCCAGAAATGAGGGGTTCAGAATACAGAAGGAGGTTCCAGGCTGGGGCAAGAAGTTGGGGTGCAGGCCCCCTGGGTGGGGCTAAGGAGTTTGGGGGACAGGAGAGGGCTCCGGGCTGGGGCTGAGGGGTTTGGAGTGTGGGAGCAGGCTCAGAGCTGGAGCAGAGTGTTGGGGAACAGGAGGGGGTGCAGGCTCTGGGAGGGAATTAGGGTATGGGAGGGGGTGCAGGGCTGGGGTAGGGGTGTGGGCTCTGGGAGGAGTTACGGTGAGGATTCTGGGAGGGAGTTAGGGTGTGAGAGGGGGTTCCAACCTGAGGCAGGGGTGCAGGAGGGGGATCAGGATGTGGGCTCCAGCCGGACAGCGCTTACCTCAGACAGCTCCCAGTCAGCAGTGCAGCAAGGCTCAGGGCAGGCTCCCAAAGCCCATGCCCGCAAGCGTCACCCCCACAGCTCTCCTTGGCCATGGTTCCCAGGGGCATCAAATGGAGCTTACCTGATTGCCCCTCTGCCTAGGGGCCGCATGGACATGCCGGCCACTTCCGGAAGCAGCGTGGAGCCAGGGAGCCTGCCTTAGCCCTGCTGCACCGCCAACCCGGACTTTTATCAGCCGGGTCAGCAGTGCTGAGTGGAGCCACCAGGATCCCTTTTCATCCAGGCGTTCCAGTCGAAAACTGGACACCTGGCAACCTTATTTAAGACCTACTTGAACTCTCAAAAAAGGATTTAAATGGTGCATAGGCCTAGTTCTATCCTCTGCACATAATGAATTGCACAGCAGATGAGCTGTTAAATCTTTTCCATCCTTAGAGTCTATGATTTCTAATTAATAATTTAAAAAAAAAAACCACAAACACACACCCCACACCCACAGAAATCTTGCATTTGGTCCAAGAGAAGGTGGAGAATAAATTCATATCATACCAGGAAGATTTTCCTGATATTCAGTGCAAAATTTTCCCTTTTGTATTTTCATCCCATTACTCCTAGTTATAACTCTAATCCTGCTAATTGTTCCTTTCTCTCCTTGAAATGTACATCTTTCGCGGCTGTAAACTGTTCCCCCACCCACCCTCTGAGGCAACTAACTACAAGTTACACATAACTGATTTCTCATTTTAAATCCTAAATTTTTCCCCGCCCTCTAACCATTTCTTTTCTTCTTCTCTAAATTTCATCAGTTCCACAATACCTTCCTTGTGAAAACACGACTAGAATTAAAAAGTCATCTAGGTACCTCATAGGGAGGGACTTTTCCTGTTCTGTGAAGTGAAGCCTCCGAACATACAACCCCCAAACTTGTGTTTTCAGCAACACCACGTCACGAAAACTAGCTCTGACAGGTTAGAAACCTGTTCTGACACGCTGAAGATGGCTAAACCCTGTCTACACTTAGCACTTACACTGTTGCTAACACTGGAAAGCGGGTACCACATTCCAAGCACAGATGCAGCCACAGAAAGCACATGATTAAACAGTGTTCTGGAATCTGAACTGGCTACCTGTAAGTTTACAGGTGGAGTGCAAAGGATTGGTTGTTTTTAGCCTGTAATGCCTGAGATGGTTTGGGACCTGATTGTTTGAGAGATTACTTTTCTTGCCATGCCATATTGCCCCGACTGTTTGTGCTTCATTCATGAAAATCCCTCAGACTCATGCATGCGTGTGCATGTGCACGCATGTAGAAAGAGAACATATTTAAAGAGCACCGTGAAAATGGGATGGAATCACTGAGGATGTATGGCAGAAATCAGACTTCTTCAAATTCTGCTTAACAACTCACTTCCTTTGCTATATATCTAATTGCACTTTGCAGATTGAGCACCTGAAGTTATATGGGATTTTTTGATGTTTTGAAAGATGTTTACTGCTGAAAGTAATCGTGTGGTTTTGGTTTCTTAGCCAAGTCCTAAATCTCCAAGATGTTTATAGACTCTCTTGAACAGCAAAAATACTACAGTTTACAGTTGTTACTGTAAATTGTTTCTGTGAAACCTAGGACACGTCTGCACTTGCAAAGTTACAGTGCCGTCAGTTAGAGTGCCGCTTAGGGAGCGCTGAAGGAAAATCGCTGTTGCGTGTTCATACTGACAGCTGCCTGAGCAATAGCGTGGTCACACTTGTGGCGCTATTCAGAGCGGTGCACTCTGGGCAGCTATCCCACAGAGCACCTCTTTCTTTTTTTTGCCGCTAAGACTTGTGGGAAGGCGGAAGGGGTCGCGGGGCACCCTGGGTCCTATCCCAATGTCCCGTGATGCATTGCTTCGCATCCCCGCAATCCCTGTGCTTCTGTCCACATTTGGTGCCATCTTTCAACGGTTTGTGTACTGCACGCCCTGTCCTGCTTCTTTCTGGCTGCAGGAACGGATCCCGAGCTGTTGACCAATATGCTGCTCGCACTGACCAACATGTCCCGAGTGGCAGTGGAGTTATTCCTTAAACTACAAAGGCAAGAGAAGTAAAACACTGATCTCGCCACGCATACTAGTTACGACACGAGATTGCTTGTGGCATTCATGGAGGTGCTGGCCACAGTGGAACACCACTTTGGGGCTCGGGAAACAAGCACTGAGTGGTGGGATCACATGGTGATGCATGTCTGGGATGACGAGCAGTAGCTGCAGAACTTTCGCATGAGGAAAGCCACATTCATGGGACTGTGTGATGAGCTCGCCCCAGCCCTGCAGCGCAAGGACACGAGAATGAGAGCTACTGTGTCGCTGGACAGGCACATGGTGATTGCACTGTGGAAGCTGGCTACTCCATATTGCTACCAATCAGTCGCTAACTGGTGCGGAGTGGGAAAGTCAACCACTGGAGTCGTGTTGATGGAATCTGGGCAACGTGCGTGACACTGCGGATGGCTTTGCACAAATGGGCTTCCCTAACTGTGGAGGGGCAATAGATGACACACATATTCCAATTCTGGCACCAGACCACCTAGTACATCAATCACACTGGGTATTTCTCAATGATTCTCTAGGCACTTGTGGATCCCTGTGGGTGTTTCACAGACATTAATGCAGGCTGGTCCGGAAAGGTGCATGACACACGCATCTTTCGGAACACTGGCCTGTTCAAGAAGCTGCAGGCAGGGACTTTCTTCCCTGACCAGAAGATCACCATAGGGGAAGCTGAAATGCCCAGTGTGATCCTGGGAGACCGCCTACCCCTTAATGCCATGGCTCATGAAGCCAGACATGGGGCAACTTGAAAGCAAGGAGCAGTTCAACAACAGGCTGAGCAAGTGCAGAATGACTGTGGAGCATGCATTTGGCCGTTTAAAAGCCCGCTGGCAATGCCTGTATGGGAAGCTGGACATGGCCGATGACAATATTCCTATGCTTATAGCCGCGTGCAGTACGCGTCATAATATTTGTGAAGGAAGGGTGAAAGCTTCACTGAGGGCTGGACCAGAGGCTCAGTGCCTGGAGACTGAGTTTGAACAGTTAGAGACCAGGGCTATTAGAGGGCCATGAGGCAGCACTTTGAAGCTGAAAGCCACTAATATTTGTTGCTATGCTCAGGATTGCAGAGCTTGTAATGCTAGGTGCACATGATGCAAGAAGGGACCTTGACATAACTGTATGTTGCTTTTCAGTGCTCTTTTTGCTTTCACTTAATAGAATAAAGACTGCTTTCAAACAAACAAATCTTTTATTGAAAGGCAACTACCAGAGGAGAAAGTCAAATGAAAAAAAATCATCAGCCGGGAGCGGGATGGGGGAAGAGAAGGTCTTAAGAGGAGGTGGGGTCCCGTGACGGCTACAGATTTGTGTATGTCCAGGGATCATACCCAACCTTCTCCTTTGGAGTACAATACAGTGGGTGCTGTACTTCAGCAGGGCCAAACCGCAGAGGGATGGGGTTGAGCGCAGAGGGTGGTGGGAGACAACACTGCTGGACTGTGAGGAGGGAGGAGTTGAATGCTGCAGGTAGAGGGTGGAGCCAGGAGGTTGATAAGAGGGTATTGGCGGTGTAGGGGGAGCACATGGGGAAGAGTTTTGTGACAGTGGCTGTAGGAGAGGGTGGGTGCGGGGCTGCTCGGTTCGAACAACTAGTATCCCCGGGAGCATGTCCACTTGACGCTCCATAACTGTTAAGAGCCACTCTGTGGCTTCTTTCTGGTGTGCCACATTCTCCTTTCGGTCCCTCTTCTCGCTGTCTTGTCTCACTATTCTTTTTTCTCGGTGGCGGAGTACATCATAACCTCACGCAGAAAGTCCTCCTTAGTTCTTCTTGGACGCTTTCTAATTCTGCCGCTGATAAAGAGGGAGGCTGTGCTCCCAAGGTCATCTTTGTGAAGTTTAAATGCAACATTTTACAGAAGCAGTATTCTTTACAACACACACAACTCTGATTCAGTGCTTTAAAACACAGCCAGTACTCACACACCTGTCACTAACTGGCTGACCCCAGGCAAGCACACATGAGCCACAAGACCCCCAAAATAGTGAGTAGCCATAGGGCCAGGGTAAATCACTGTTCCCAGACCCTGCTGTACACTGGGCATGTGGCTCTTGGGGAGAGCCAGCCCTGTAGGGTGGGCCTGATAATCATTCCTGTCCCCATACCTTCCACAGGAGGTGATCACTATGGAAGAAATCTCACTGCTGAGGGTGAGCAGGGAATCAAGGAAGGGTCTTCTCCAAGCCTGCGGCTTCTGCCCTAGCGCCTATGTGGCTAGCCTGTGTGCAGCAATGGTCCCCTCACTCGTCAGGGCAAAGTGGCGCAGGAAAGTTACCGTTAATGGGGCAAGAAACAAAGCAGCTCTGCCAAGGAACCTGCGGCAGCAGATTGCCCAGTATCTCCATGAGAGTTTCCTGGAGATCACTGAGGGAAGATTCCTGTGAAATGAGGAAGTGGATCAACAGCCTGTTCGGCCGCTCAGGCTAGGTATGAGGTGGGAGACAAGCCTGCTTTCTGCAACCCTCCAGCCCCCAACAACTCGCTTCAACAATTCCCGAAATCAGATCCACTCACCAGGGGCCTCCTCTCCTGTTTGCGGTTTGCCAAGATCTGACTGCTGTGACTGGCTAGGCTCCTCCGGGATAGAAAAGAGCTCCTGACTGCATGTATCTCTGGCCTCCAAGTCATCCTCTGCCTCTGGGTCCCCCTACCCCTCTTCGTCCATGATTGCCTCCTCCTGACTCAGTCCACTCTCGACTGGCATGCAAGCCAACAAAGTATCCACAAAGTCCTTCACAGTGGAGGTGGGGTCGCCAGAGTATCGCATCCAGCTCTTTGTAGAGCCAGCAGCTTGTGGGCGTAGCACTGGAGTGGTAGGCGTTTTGCAGCTACTTCACTTTGACCCTGCACTGCAATGTGTCCCGGTCATGGCCCCTTTCTATCATGCATCTAGAAATCTGTCCGCAGGTATCATAATTCCGATGGCTGGAGCGCAGCGGTGACTCCACTGCCTCCTCTCCCCAAATGCCGAGGAGGTCCAGCAGCTCGGCACTGCTCCAAGCGGGGGATCGCCTGTTGCATGGAGCAAGCACGGCCACCTGGACAGATGCGCTGAGACCACTGCATGCGTCACTGAGCAAACAGAAAGGGGACTTTCAAATTTGCAAAAGGACTGTACGGGGTGGGGCTGACAGTTGGTCACCTGAGGGCAGGGCAGAAGAGTTCAAACTGATGGCCAGAGAGGCGAGAACAGGTATTGTGGAACACCTCCCGGAAGCCAATCGCCGCGCTGTAATCACCACGGTGTCTACACTGGACCGCAGCGCTGTAGCCCCGGCACAGGAAACTGTACGCCTCTCATGGGGTGGTTTTTTTCAGAGCGCTGCATCTGTGCAGTTTCTGCACACTAAGTGGCTTGGCAGTGTGTGCACCTCAGGAGTTACAGTGCTCAAAGCTTTACTGTGCACAAACTTGCCAGAGTAGACAGGGCCCTGGTAAAAATGTAAAACACTCTGCTTTAAGGATTTTTTGACTAACTAAAGTGGGACAGGCCTGAACCACACTTTTGTTTTCACCTGAAAAACAAAAATTTTCAAGTCTGTTTAGATCCATAAAAATCCATGTTTCACTTCCGAGGTTCAGAAGTGAAGTGAAACCCATCTCCACCTCTACTTAGAACCCTCAGTCTTTTTGGATCTGAGAGCTTCGTGGAGCACCAATTCACCATTACTATTTATGAGGCCACCGTCCTCCAACGTCCACCCCAGCTTTTCAGGAAAGCATTAGCTGTCTGGTCACTCCACTAAGCAGAAAAGGGTTTCCTTGAATATTCCTGCTGTTCATTTAAACTTCACTGTTTCCACAATCATTCAGTCAGAAAAAGCATTTGCAAGAACACAGAAAGGACCTGAACACAGACACAGCAACCGAATGTTCTATTTGGGTGAATATTCACAGACATTTTTGAGGCATTATCCCAGCTCTAATCAGAACTAATGAAGAGAAGGAATTGCCTGAAAATAAGTAGTTTATTAAATACTACTACTGAACATTGATGCAATACATCTCACCAGCTCCGTTAGCATCATCATGTATCATCTTTGCGTGTAGAATTAAGTAGCTATTAATGCATTTTAATATGCAGGAAAATGCTGCACATTGGCACAACACATTGTAATGGTGCTTTTCTATCTATTCTAGGGAAAGGTTATATACAAACAAGTAGTATTCTGGTCATGTCGACAGGTATAAAATATACATGTACAGAAATAACAAACTAAAAATTTGGGGCTCAACACTGCTCTCTTTGAAGTCAATGTGAAGTTTGCCTTTGACTTTAATGGGAGAAAGACTGGGGCCTAAAAGGGGACACAGAGTGACACTTATACAGATTCAAAAATGAGTTCAAAGGAGCTGGTACTACAACCAGAGTCTCTCTCTTTTTTTTTTTTTTTGGTTTTACAACCACGTTTTCCTAAAGATGCATAACCCCACCCCCCCACACACACACAGCAAGCAGGAGGCTCCCAGGAGCAGCTGGCCAGGGGCTCCAAGGCAGAGGGCAGAAGCAGCATGGCAGTGGGAGGAGGGGCACGTGAAGTGCATGGCACTTGATAGACTGCTTGACAGCTGCGTGGCTTAGGGGGAAGTTAGGTTCCCAGCTGCCATTATCATGTTTTCTTCAAACAGGTCCAATTAATGTGAAGTAGGAACTTTTAATTTGCGCCCACAACATCCACACCGCCGGGGGAACGAGGGGGCAGGGAGACAATGCAGCTGGGGGAGGAAGAGAGGGGGAAGAGTTACAGCAGAGCACTTTGGTGTGCACTGCTATTCACACCCCCATAGTCCAAACTGCAGACCAATGTAGACATAACCTTAGTGTGAAAACCTGGCCCCACTGAAGCCAGTGGGAGTTTTATCATTGACTTCAGTAGGGCCAGGATTTCCACCTATGCCCGTGCTTAACTTGAAACATGAATAGTCTGACATCATTAAGACTACCATGTGCTTAAAGCTAAGCACATGCATTAG
This sequence comes from Lepidochelys olivacea, assembly GCF_965140295.1. Taxonomy (NCBI): domain Eukaryota; kingdom Metazoa; phylum Chordata; order Testudines; family Cheloniidae; genus Lepidochelys; species Lepidochelys olivacea. Next base: position 24,167,824 of record NC_140413.1, read on the forward strand.
GTTTTGCCACAATCCTTCAGTCTAGTCCATATAGCCTTGCACATGGACCCCACTGGCTTCAAGGGGGCTTCACAAGTGAGAGGTATCCATGCTAGCAGATTCTGATGCAAGATGAGAGACCCTGACTATAAAGGAGAGACAGTGCTGTCAAATGCAGAATGGAACAAACAGAACAAGAAAATGGAGAAAAATCTTCTCTACATTCTTCCAGTTATTGCAATTTTGTGGAATACAGTGAGCACACTTTGGTCCCAACTAAAATGGACCATCCCCAATGTGTAAAGTTAAACATGCATGAGTGTGCAGGGTCAGGGCCTTAATCAGTTCAGTTTGACTTTAGAGAGATTCCCTATACTTCAAAATGGGGAACACTCTAGAACCAGAATAAGCTTTTAATTAAGCACACCCTCTGCAATTGTACAGAAAATTTTAAGACGAATTTGTTTGGGGTTTTTTTGTTTATTTGTTTTCTACCTAGATGGTTTCCATTTATAAACAGCTGTTTAAAACAAAACATACCAATAAATCCCAGTTCAACAAAATACTATTTAGCTGCAAAAATTAAAGTGTATTTTTCTTTTTCCCACTAAGACACGTTGGGTGGGGAGGGAAGGGGGAGAGGATAAAACCAACTGAAAGTAGTTCTCTGGTTGGTTTTTGTTTGTTTTTGCTACATTCAAATGAGAATATGGCCAAATATATTTAAATAAAACCTTGGGAGGAGAAAATGCTGACAGGCTTAGAGCACTCTGCCAACTTGCAATGTGGAGTGAATTAAAACATCCAAGATCTAATGGTTCATTACAATATTCACCATGCTAAGGGCTAGATTGTCCTTAATCCATACGCGGGGGGCAGGATACAGAGAGCTGGCTTGCATAAACTGTATGAGAGCCTGCCACAATTGCAGTCCTTGCGCTTGTGGGAGCCAGTAACTGATCCCTTGGGCTCCGATTCTGTAAAGCTCTTAGGAAAAGATCAGCAGTTCTCAAAACTTTTTGCTGGCATGACCCCATTTTAATGAATTATTTCCTCCAAGGACACCAGACAGCGTGAAGTACGCCATTTTGAAGAGCAAAATGGCATCCTTTGCACAATGTGACCACCTCATATGCACATTAAATGGAAGGTCATGTCCCACAGAGGATGCCATTTTGCTCTACAAAATTGTGTCCCCCATGCATCATGACATTGCACACACTGTACATGCAAGGTCTCGCTGTGCAGAGCAAAATAGCATCTTCCACACACTAGGGATTGCCGCATCCCCGTTTGCTGATGGTCACAACACGCTGTTTGAGAACCACTAGACTAGATTCAGCTCCTATTGAAGAAGTCAACAAGTGTTCAATCCAACTTCTACTGAAATCAATGGACGAGACCCCAATGACTTCACTGGGACTTAGAACAGGTCCTTGATGTCTGTCCATTGACTTTAATAGGAACTGGATGAGGCTCTTAAGCACATGCTTAATTCTAAGCTCATATGCAGTCCCTTTACAGTCAATGGAAGCACTCCATGCTTAAAGTTAAATACGTGCCTTAGTGTCATGTAGGATCTTGGCCTTTGAACAGCCCACCCCCCATGGTGAGAGGGACAGTAAGGAGGCAGGACCTTCATTCTAACCTCAACTACTTAACAACAGCCCTTAGAGGAGGTTGGCTCAATGAAATGACAGGTGAGCACTCTGCCTAATACTAAGTGTTTGCAGGTTTGGGCACTTTAGATGTATTTGTTAACTTCAAGAACAAAAGTCAGAGCTGCAGCATTTCTGGTTTGAGCTATTGAATACCCCAAGTATCTGAAAGAGTTAATCACTTCTTGGTTTGGCACCTCTGTATCAAACAACATTTTTATTAATCTGTAGGAAAAAATATTTGCTCCTGGCCTGCCCTGCAGACATTAAGAGCAAGTTACAACCCCCTGAAAATAACGGCTTATAATGGAAATATTGACATGCCTTTAATTATGCCTTGCAAATGGGGCTGTAGTAAAATATCATATGGGACCCAACCATACATTCTTTGTGCATCCTCAACTCTCACCGACTTGAATGGGCGAGTGCCCATCTTTGCATAACCCATCAGGGTAATCACCATGTTTTCCATTGCAAATACTAGGTGAGCTTTATCATGTATTAATATGTGAAGTACAGAGCATTTTAGCTTGAGAGGATTCTATAAAGCAGCTTCTTATGAGTAGGCTATCCACACACAAAAAACAATCTTGCTGCTACAATACAATGCTGAAACCCTTATTCAATACATGCCACTCTGTTAGAACTAAGCTACTGAAACCTTACTGAAAGAGATGTTGCAATAATTAGATTTGCCCTTTTCAAAGTCAAACCCTAATCTGATTTTCTTTAAAGTTGTAATAAAGAACATTTAACCAAATTAAAGAGCAGCTTCAGAATAATTAGCCAATTTGGTAGTTTATAGTTATTTTAACAACTGAAAAACAATTATGTTTTTTTAAAGATACAATAAAATCCCCATATTAAAAGGAAAATACCGTTGAGGACAGTTCCCATGTTTTCTTTTTTAAATACCTGTGTTCTCGTTGGTAGTAAGCATATAGTACATTAATAGAATGCATTTCATCCCAAAGCACATGACAAATTATGGGCCCAATCCTGCTCCAATGACAAATGTCCCATTGCTTTATGCAACATGCTCTCCTCAGACATCATTAGATTTCTGCACTGAAATCTGAATGGTAGCACCAGCTCTCATCACTGGGAGGAGAGGGGATAGTATAGAAGCATGAAGCAGAGAATTAATATTTTATATGCTGATCCCAATACCTGAACCACTTTGGATACAGGCTGTAGACTTCTGCTTCACCAGCAACTGTGGACCATTAAGCTATTAACCCAAGAGCTGGAATGGTGCTAACTGTAAAGATCCCCAGACTGTGTATTTGCTGACAGCTTGTTCTGCAGCAGCGTTTGAAGGGACTCAGTCGCTGCAATTCTTCTCAAGCTCTGAAGAGTCTCGGTGGCACACACTGCATATCACCACACCATAAAGAGTAAGAAATCAGCTCTGAGGGGAGATCAGAGGGAGTGTGTTTAGCTGTGCGTGCTGAAGTATAGCATGTTATGTTGGAACCGTACATTTGAATACATGTAAATCTATATAAGGGATACCAGTAGATGTATTGCTTAACAGCCTACATTGAAAAGTTATTCATAGTATTCCAAATACTATTTAGAATATATTTTCTACTATTTATGTTTGCTGTGTGCATTAAATGTGTTTTTTACTAAGGCCAGGTCTACACTATAAACTTACGTCAGGATAACTACATCGCACAGGGGTGAGATTTTTCAAACCCCCTGAATGACGTACTTATATCAGCGCACCCCCCAGTGTAGACAGCATTCCCGCCGCTCATGGAGATGAATTAACCACGCTGACGGGAGAAGCTCTCCCCTCAGCATAGTCTTCACTGAAGCACTGCAGCAGCATTACAGCAGCGTTTTAAGTGTAGACCGTCCCTAAGGCTATGTCTACCCTGTCACTTATGTCAGCAAAACTTACGTTGCTCATGAGGGTGGAATATTCACACCCCTGAGCGATGTAAGTTACACCAACATAAGGGCCTGTGCGCACAGCACTATGTCTGCAAGAAAGCCTCTCCCACCGACATAGCTTTTGCCACTCACGGAGGTGGTTTTATTATACGAATGGGAGAGCTCTCTACAATGAGCACAGAGCAGCTTTACCACAGGTGCTGCATCAATACCGCTGCGCCGCTGCAGCGCCATACTGTACAGAAACGGCCTAAGAAACTGTACGGAACCCTCTTTGAACCTGACTGGGAACTACCAACGCCCACTTTTCAGGATTTTATATACAACAGTCCCGACGTTTAACTCTGTGTAGCGCGTTCTGAAAAGTGTTTTAGCAAAGAGTTGCACTGAGTTACAGGGAGAAGGGGAGTTTACAAGAGTTACACGTAATAGTGCCTCAGTGTCCCCTTTCCCTGTTACACAAGTGCTAAAGTCAATTGAAGCTTACAGTACCTCCTCTGGTAAAAATCAGAAGGGAGCTGCCCTCCAGCCCTGGCTAAGATAAGCAGTGCTCCCATGATGCTCCTGCCTAATGGCTGGTGTAGCGAGAGCACCCCTTCCTGCTTCAATCTACTTTAACCACAGCTTGGGGGGACTGAAATACAAAGGTGACACTGCAATGGGCTGCCACTTTCCCAACCCATCAGTGAGGGGAAAGGGGATGAGAGCTAGTGGGGTAACAAATTATGCAAGAGAAATCCACCCTGCAGCTTAGAGATCCGTCCTGCAGATTGGAAAGGATTGTTTTCCTCTAGAGGAATTAATATGTATGGGATGCAGGAGAAAAACAACAATTCTTGTTACTGATGCCGGAGAGGAACGATGTCCAACTGTTCCATGGCAATTTATATTGAAGCTGCCAGATCCAGAGGTCAAGCAGCTCTCATTGCCTGAGTTCTCACTTTCAGATGCAAATCTTCCAGGAGCTGTTTTGCTCCATGCCAATTGCAATCAAAACCACTCTTATTTCCATAGCTGGGATGTGTGATTGCACATGGTGGGCGTACTCTCACTCCCACATTAGCAAAGTCCTGTTATCCACTATTACAGTGGGGGAGTCAGATGTGCCACTGCATGAGGTCCTAAGAGGCCAACCATACTGGATTTTCGGTCCCTGAAGGGCATTCTTCTGCAGGCTGTCTTCCAGCTCCTCCCCCACGAGGCAGAGGGTAAGGCAGATAGAACAGAAGTCAGCAGGAGCCACACCTCCTTTCACATTAACACTTCAGAGAATAGGAAGAAGGAGAAATAAATGGTGGGGGCAAGGGAGCACAAGAAGTCGGAGAATGGGAGGTCATAGCAAGGCCATGGAACACTGGGAGGCCTGAAGAGAATACATGTGGATGAATGGGATAGAGACAACATGGGAGAAAGCCAAACGGAACCTACACCACCTTACTGGAGTAAGGGAGAGGCAGGAGGGCTCAGTGGCGGAGCAGACAGCATAACATGGGGTAGCCAGAGAGAAGGGCTGAACAGGAAGAACCAAATGGGCTGAAGCCATCAGCCCTTAGAAAAAGGAGCTACTACTAAATGCTGCAGCACATCTCCTGAGCAACACAGGCTACCACAAGAGCGTTGAACTGGTCCTTGACTCTCTACACTGGCCTCCCAGAGAATAGAGACCAGTTCAAGGTCTTGGTCCTTAACTTCAAGGCACTCAATGGCATGAGCCCAAGATATCTAAAAGATCTCCTAAGGCCCCAGAATGAGAACCACAGTCAATAGCTCCACTCCTGAGGCACAATGGAAGTCTTTACCATAAGGTTAAAGCTTGTCTGTGTGGGAGACAGAGCTTTCTTGGGGGGCAGTCTAGACTGGAAGAAACTCCCCAGGAACCAAGGACTATCACAAAGTTCACCACCATCAGCTCCGAGTGCAAGGCACACTTCCTTGACTGGCCTTCCACAATTTCTTGACCTGCCTTCTCTAACATAAACGCAGATCAGTGTGTACAAATCTATTTTTTAAAAAAAGTCCCTGCCAAAACACTATACTACACACAGAATTTCCTTGGTTGGGAGAGGTTGAGAGAGAAAGTGAACCACAGGTGACAGATATTAGTCATGTGAACTTCTGAAAGTGCTCAGATATAACATTGACTAGGGTAGTATAAGAACTTACATAGAATAAAGTAGAACAGAATAAATTAAAGGCAGGGGGGAGAAACAAGGAAAAAATCAAAGGGGGCAGAAAGATAAAAGCAGAGAGAATGATGAATATGGCAAAGAATAATGGAAGAGGACACAGAAGCCAGGAGGAGAGAAAAGGAAAATAAACTATGGGAATAGATGCTCAACTAGCATGAATTGGTGAAGCTCCACTGAAGTGAACAGATCCATGGTTCTAGCCTACACTTAAAAATTTGATCAGTCTAGCTACATCACTCAGGGCTGTGAAAAGTTTTGCACCCTGTACGATGTAATTAGGTCAATCTAACCCTTAGTGCAGGTAGGTCAACGAAAGAATTATTCCATCAACATAGCTATAGTCTCCCAGAGAAAACAGGAAAATCCCTTCTGTTGAAATAGGAAGTGTCTACACTACAGCGGTACAGCTCTAGCAGCTGTAGTGTAGATATACCTTAAGACCATTTTTACCAGCTGAGGATTTGGTTGTTTAAGAAGAACCAGACTAGGGGATATACATATTTTATAAACAGGAAGTGAGAGAAGCATGGTTTTGTTTTGTTTTTGAAGAAATCAGGAAAAAAGAGTGGGTAAAAAAAAAAAAGGAGAAGCAACTGAACAGAATGACAGGTTTCAGAGTAGCAGCCATGTTAGTCTGTATCTGCAAAAAGAAACGGAGTACTAGTGGCACCTTAGAGACGAACACATTTATTTGAGCATAAGCTGAAGCGAGCTACAGCTCACTTCATTGGATGCATGCTTATGCTCAAATAAATGTGTTCGTCTCTAAGATGCCACAAGTACTCCGTTTCTTTTTGAGCAGAATTAGAAGTTCATGAAAATGGAAGATGGGAGGAGAGAAAGAAAAAGCAGCAAAAAAGAGAAAAATAAGCTAGAAAATACCCACGAACAGTAGGCTAGTGGAATAACTTATTTATTCATGAGCCTCCATTTTATTTTATTGAATTTCCCCTGGCAGACGTGCCACAACTCTGAAGTTTGAAAGCAAGGGAATAATGTTGCTTTGGGGATTTGAGTCTTGCATTTAATACTTTTACAGTTGGAAATGGCCCACCTTGATTATCACTACAAAAGGTCCCCCCACCCCAGCTGGTAATAGCTCATCTTAAGTGATCACTCTCCTTACAGTGTGTATGATAACACCCATTGTTTCATGTTCTGTGTGTATATAAATCTCCTCACTGTATTTTCCACTGAATGCATCCGATGAAGTGAGCTGTAGCTCACGAAAGCTCATGCTCAAATAAATTGGTTAGTCTCTAAGGTGCCACTAGTACTCCTTTTCTTATTACAGTTGGGTAGGTCTTTTGAAATGTAAATGCCCCAGTGGCAGGTAATTGCATTCTTCAAATGGCAAGGCTTGACAGAGAGGGGGATGTTGCAAAACAACTGAAAAGAATCTGAGAGGGATTCAAAGGAGGAAGGTAAACAGGAGGAGTGGCCTGTTTATATATAGTCAGGATGGATGGAGACCGGCTGTTCCTCCGCTAAAGCTAGAGCGGTCAGAGCCCCAACACAGCATCCAGATTCTTAAGGGCAAAAACAAACAAAAATACACAAATGCCCTTATCTCCTTGCTAACTGGTATTTAATTTACATTAGAATGGCTGGGTATGTAGAGCTTGATTCACTTCTGTTGGCACTGAGGAGTATAAATAAAACCGGAATGGAGTGCAGGCAGCTACAGGTTAGGGGGCAACACTCATTCCAGGAGACAGGACAGGTTGTGTTTCCAACATTGATTTGACCCAAGGGCTCTGCCAGAACATTCCCATACATAGGGAGCATCAGTGGCAGAGGCTATCAAGGGAATATGCTGAATCAGTCTATCCGTAAGCCTGGCAATGCCACCTCCCCAACCACTTGCAAGTTCCCTGGTGGAACAGGAGTTTGAGATGTCTTGTGCAGCTGCATCTCAACTCCAGGCAGACTTTTTGCACCCAGGAACAATGGCCCAGATCCTCAAATGTATTTAGGAAACCAGTGGAAGTTAAGAGTCTACATACCCTTGAGGATTTAGGCCTCTGTGACATTCATTCTGTCCGGGCTGAATCAAGCCACCAGTGTTGATGTTAACTTGCCGACTTATTTGTTACTATTATTCTTTGCAAAAAGAAAAGGAGTACTTGTGGCACCTTAGAGACTAACCAATTTATTTGAGCATGAGCTTTCGTGAGCTGTAGCTGAGCTCACGAAAGCTCATGCTCAAATAAATTGGTTAGTCTCTAAGGTGCCACAAGTACTCCTTTTCTTTTTGCGAATACAGACTAACACAGCTGTTACTCTGAAACCTGTTATTATTCTTTGGAAACTGTAATTAAATTCTTAGGGTAATCTTGACTGCCTGATTTATTATTCATTCTGGCTTTTGATTGTTTTATTCTTCCCTTGGGAAATTTTGATGTGCCTGAAGTGGTCACAGAGGGAATGTTTCTTGGTAGGGTAGATCCATCCCCATCATCATATCCGCTCATTATACTCCACACCTGAACATAGCCATTATATGGATAACTTACCCCCATAGCTCAAGGTCTGTACTTTGACCCGTTAAACTTTCACCCCCAATCGGGGAGACTGCAGATTATGTAATCCTTACTCCATCAGCTCCTAAATCGAATTTCGCACCCCTTGATAATCTGTACCTTATTCCCAGATAACCAGAAACTTCTATGCCTAAACTCTGTACCATTTTCTTTTTATTTCAACATTATCTTAATAAAATTATTACCTTTTTTTGGTGCAAAGGACATTTTAGGACAAATTCTGATCTCACAAATCTAGAATATTGACTTCAATGGAGTGACTCGGGATTTACATCAGCGTAACTGAAATCAGAATCTGATCCCTTCTCATTCCCCTTCTTCTGCTTGTATTTAAGGACATCTTGTTGAAGGACTGCTGACATTTTTGTTCTTGGCTTAGTGCTATGAATTATATACACATACGCGCGCGCGCACTTACTTTCTCTGGCAGAAAGAACAGAGGAAGGATGCACTCACTGGCTCCTCTTAGAAAGCTGCTTTACATCCTAAATTACCAATATACTTAGTAGATTTTACTTAATTAAATAAGTTTTCTTAAATTGTTCTTCACTTTCAATTAAGTCAAGTGGCGTTGCTCTCCTTCATGTTTGTTCAGCTATGAAAAATTTAATTTAACACCATATTTTAAAGAAGTATTATCAGGACATAACATCCTGTTTTTACTAGTAGTTTAAATTCAGAATCTTGAAAATATTCAAAATTCAGATTTTCCACCATTAGCCAATATTCCCCCACATACAATTCAGTTCAAGCATGGGCTTTGGCGGACACAATTCCCTAGATCTCTCTGCTCTTGTCACAAATAATTGCTTGGTGACAAACTGGCAACACCCCTAACTGATTCTTTCACATACTAAGCAAAGTTGTAAAGCCAGTTGTTTCTTGCCAAACTTTCAGGAAACCTGTCCAATTATTGCTAAAACAAATTATTCAATTCCAGTTGATTATAACAATAATACATTTTCTTAGAATACTGTGCTCACGATCAAGGAAAATGGCTAAAATAAGAAACCATTGCCCAGAATGCCCACCCTCTGAAAAATCAGTCTCCTTTAATGCATCTCATGTTGGACACCCAAAAACTGAAGCACCCAGAATCACTAGTCACTTTAAAAAAAAAAAAATTGGCTCATGGCTATACATAGTGAATTGTTGCTTACCTATAGATACATTCTTTTTATTGCACTTACTCTGAAACCTGTTCTAAATAACAGCCGTGTTAGTCTGTATTCGCAAAAAGAAAAGGAGTACTTGTGGCACCTTAGAGACTAACCAATTTATTTGAGCATAAGCTTTCGTGAGCTACAGCTCTCTTCGTCCTCACTCCTTTTCTTTTTACTTATTTAGAAGTTACTCTAGCTAACTCATTCCATCTTTCCACCTCTTTTAGTGATAGAAGCTTAGATAACTTTAATTCTGGGAAAGAAATTGTGCTAAAAGGATTTGTTGGTAGATCTGTAAATTCTGTAATGGAATCAATATACTCCTGCTGTTCAAGTCTTCAGGTACACCCTCCCTCTAGATACATCACTGGTACTCTGTTTAAGACTATAGCTCACAAAGACCAATCAGCAGTTGTACTTTGCATTAGGCAAGAATAAACTGTGTTGGAATGGGGCTGTGTCAGACTGTGATCCCTGGAAAAAGAGTTCTGAAAGTGAGCCATGAGGATTTTCATTGTCTCATTGAAACACAGATTAAAATTCTTCATTATAAGAGGGAGGCACTTTAAAAAAAAACAACAACAACAAAAAACCCTACCTTGATCCACAAGCAGGGAGTCTACCTCCAGCTTAGCAAGTCCGATTTGAGCCTGCCATCCATGGGAGCTGTTTCAGATCCTCTTGGCCAGTCTCTTGTTAGGATTGAAGGCTGTTTTAAAGCTACTTTCCTTTTTGTCTCACTATGTTCTGAAAGGAAAGAGTGAGCTCCGCAATGCGAAAGGGATTCAGCTATGCACCTATTGATCTGCCCTGGAGAAGCTACGAACGAGAGTGACCCTTCCCAGCAGCAGCGCAACTAACTAGCTAAGCCCCAGCCTCTCGTCCAAGATCAGACGGGAGTAATCACCATAATTGCAGACGCTTCTTCTTCCAGGGGCCAAAGAGAGCCCCGAGTCCTCAGCCCCAGCCCAGGGCGCTACGGACCCCAAATATAAACGAGCGACTTTCTCGCGTCCAAAGGGACTTGATTCGAATTAACTGATCAGCGCTGGCCCCAGGGCAGAGCCAGCGGTGTTCCCCGCACGCAGGGCAGGCGGGCGGGCGGGGAGGCAGGGAGTCTCTGCACACGAAAGGCAGAAGAGCCTTCCCCGGGACGAATCGTCCCCAGGCACCCAGCAGCAGACGACAGCCGAAGCAGCCCCTCAAACTAGACGGAAACTTGGCGCCCCAACTCCGCCAGGGGACTGGAGCGAGGAGCAGCGCCGGGCTGGGAAGGGGGGTGGCCGAGAGGCACGACCGAAGTTGACTTCTTGCTCCACGGCGCTGGCCGGGGTTCAGGGTCGGGGGCAGCCGCTGGAAGTTTTGGGCTCCCTGCTGGGCTTGCCGCCGTAAGGGGCGGGCGGTGTGAGTGGGGAGGGGCGGCCCGGCTGGAAAGGCAAAGCCGCCGGCTTGACTGACTGACAGACAGACAGACATACCTGGGCGCGGGGGCCGCGGCTGGTTCCGGCGCGGAGCTGCCCATCCACGCGTCTCTCCAGCTCCCGCAGCGAGCCCCGCGGCCCGGCCCGACCCGGCTCGCCAAGGCACGGCGCGGCGCTGGGGAAGATGCGCAGGGAGAGGTGGGCGGGGTTAGCCACGCAGAGGCGCCTTCCCCATTGGATTTCCCCAGCCCCTTGGCCGCCGAGTCCCAGCTCCGGCTGGGCTGTGCGCACCCCCACTGCGGACACAGCGCCTCCCCCCGCCCCCAGACTCAGCCTGCCCCCCCGCCCCGGCCGTCCGGGGACACCAAGGGCGAGCTCCTTGGCGCGGTGCGAGACAGGAGGCTGCCAGAGACCTCAAGTGCCAGCAAGTGAAGCCGCGGCTGGGATGGGACCGGGAACATGAGCGATCCTGGGCGCTGGAACCCCAGCCAGCCCCGGCATCAGAGCAGAGTTGGGGCGGAGTGTTTACCTCTCCCACCGGTGTGTGTGTATTATTTACCCGCTGGGGACAATTAAAAGAGCTCACCGGCCACACACCACTGGGAAGTGTTAGGGTCTTTGGGGGGAGCCGTGCGCCCCACCCCAGCACGTGTTAGCCAACACGGGGAGAGTCAAAAACCTCCCATCAGACGGGGAGAAAGTAAGAAGCTGGATCCTGCCGATTTGGGGCTCCCTCCCCTTAAAATCTAACAGAGAACAAGTGTCTCTGCCCCCGTGTGCCAATGTAACGCGGAGCACCCTGCATCCGAGCACAGCAGCACTGCCCAACCCCACCGCTGGCACCTGCCTCCAGCTCCATCTTCGCCCCAGTCACCCTCATTCTGCCATATGAATAACGAGCATGTTTAGCTGCTCCTGTTGCACCCCAAGCCCCTCAAACGCCAGATCCTGATGCAACCCAGCTCAACGGCGCCATTAAAACACAGGCCCCAAAATAAACTACCTCAAAATAGAGAGCGAGTCTTGCTTCTGCTATTCCACCAAACCTGATCCCAACACATCCTGGTACAAGAAAGCTGCAAATACAACTGGCACCTGGATCCTGCTAATTTTTTGGGTACATACCTTGTTCTACTGTCTCAACTCAGGTACATATGCACCTTCTCCAGGTCCATCAGAATAATTTGGATCCCAACATAAAAGCTCACTGTATCAAACTGGATCAAGGTGCCAGATCAGAGTTTGAGATGCTGTTGTATTGGGATGCATTCAGGTTTGTTAGTTTGGTGCAGTTGGAGTGGCTGGATTTGTTGTGTATATGCGCAATGGAATTTGAGGGCTGGGGACCAAAAATGCCAATGATCCAGCTTTGACCTTGTCACGGTTCCTCCCCCACTCTGAACTCTAGGGTACAGATGTGGGGACCTGCATGAAAAACCTCCTAAGCTTATCTTTACCAGCTTAGGTCAAAACTTCCCCAAGGTACAAAATATTACCCCCGTTATCCTTGGACTGGCCGCTACCACCACCAAACTAATACTGGTTACTGGGGAAGAGCTGTTTGGACGCGTCCTTCCCCCCAAAATACTTCCCAAAACCTTGCACCCCACTTCCTGGACAAGGTTTGGTAAAAAGCCTCACCAATTTGCATAGGTGACCACAGACCCAAACCCTTGGATCTGAAAACAATGAAAAAGCATTCAGTGTTTTACAAGAAGACTTTTAATAAAAAATAGAAGTAAATAGAAATAAAGAAATCCCCCCTGTAAAATCAGGATGGTAGATATCTTACAGGGTAATTAGATTCAAAAACATAGAGAACCCCTCTAGGCAAAACCTTAAGTTACAAAAAAGATACACAGACAGAAATAGTTATTCTATTCAGCACAACTCTTTTCTCAGCCATTTAAAGAAATCATAATCTAACACATACCTAGCTAGATTACTTACTAAAAGTTCTAAGACTCCATTCCTGTTCTGTCCCCGGCCAAGACGACTACAGACAGACCCAGACCCTTTGTTTCTCTCCCTCCTCCCAGCTTTTGAAAGTATCTTGTCTCCTCATTGGTCATTTTGGTCAGGTGCCAGCGAGGTTACCTTTAGCTTCTTAACCCTTTACAGGTGAGAGGAGCTTTCCCCTGGCCAGGAGGGATTTCAAAGGGGTTTACCCTTCCCTTTATATTTATGACACGCCCCCCAAATCTCAGCTAGGGTGAAACACTGGCTGGGATTTCTTCCTGGAGCTCTAGGAAAACAGAGTTAATAAGACACATGCATCTCTAAATATACTACCAAGTACATAAAGACTAACAATATTTTCCACATCTCAAGGACGATTTTAACCAGTTGATTCTGGGAAACTTTCACGGGAGAGTGCATCAGCCACTTTGTTAGAAGCTCCTGAGATGTGTTGGATGTCGAAATCAAAATCTTGGAGAGCTAAACTCCACCGAAGAAGTTTTTTGTTAGTTTCTTTGACGGTGTGAAGCCACTTTAGTGCAGCATGGTCGGTTTGCAGGTGGAAACGCCGTCCCCAAACATATGGGCGTAGCTTTTCCAGAGCGTAGACAATGGCATAACATTCTTTTTCAGTGACTGACCAGTTGCTTTCCCTCTCAGACAGTTTTTTGCTGAGAAACACTACAGGGTGGAATTCTTGATCAGGTCCTTTCTGCATTAAAACTGCTCCCACACCACGCTCGGATGCATCTGTGGTTACTAGGAACGGTTTGTCAAAGTCTGGGGCCCTTAGTACAGGGTCAGACATGAGTGTCGCTTTAAGCTTGTTAAAGGCCTTCTGACACTTTCCGGTCCACTGAACAGCATTTGGCTGTTTCTTTTTGGTTAGGTCTGTCAGTGGGGCAGCGATTTGGCTGTAGTGCGGTACAAATCGTCTGTAATAACCGGCCAAGCCTAAGAAGGATTGAACCTGTTTCTTTGACTTTGGGACAGGCCACTTTTGGATAGCATCCACTTTGGCCTGTAGGGGGCTGATAGTTCCTTGACCCACCTGGTGTCCAAGGTAAGTCACTCTGTTTAGGCCTATTTGACACTTCTTAGCCTTAACAGTTAGTCCTGCCTCCCTTATGCGCTCAAGGACTTTTTGTAGATGTTCCAGGTGGTCTGCCCAGGAATCCGAAAATATGGCCACATCGTCAAGGTAGGCGACTGCATATTCTCCTAATCCCGCTAGGAGACCATCTACAAGTCTTTGGAAAGTGGCGGGTGCATTTCGCAGCCCGAAAGGGAGTACATTAAATTCATACAGCCCGAGATGTGTGATGAAGGCTGACCTTTCCTTGGCAGATTCATCTAGTGGTACCTGCCAGTACCCCTTGGTTAAGTCCAAGGTAGAGATGAACTGGGCCCGTCCCAGTTTCTCTAATAGTTCATCAGTGCGTGGCATTGGATAGTTGTCTGGGCGAGTTACAGCATTTAGCTTACGGTAGTCCACGCAAAAACGTATTTCCCCATCTGGTTTGGGAACTAGACCCACTGGAGATGCCCATGCACTTTCAGAGGGGCGGATTACACCCATCTGTAACATATCCTGGATCTCCCGTTCTATAGCAGTTTTAGCTTGAGGAGACACCCGGTAAGGGTGGACCCTAATTGGGTGAGCATTACCTGTGTCAATGGAGTGGTATGCCCGTTCAGTCAGTCCTGGGGTGGCTGAGAACGTCGGCGCGTAGCTAGTGCACAGCTCCTGGATCTGCTGTCGCTGCATACGCCCAAGGGTCATGGAGAGGTTCACCTCTTCCACACCACCAGCACATTTCCCTTCGTAGTAAACACCTTCAGGCCACTCAGCGTCGTCTCCTCCCTGGGCTGTAAACTGACAAACCTTTAATTCTCTGGAATAAAAGGGCTTTAGAGAATTAATATGGTACACCTTAGGCTTTCGGTTGGAGGTGGGGAATGCTATGAGATAATTAACAGCTCCCAGGCGCTCCTGGACCACGAATGGCCCTTCCCACGATGCTTCCATTTTATGGGCCTGGAGCGCCTTTAAGACCATGACCTGGTCTCCTACTTTGAAGGAACGCTCTCTGGCATGTTTATCATACCAGGCTTTTTGCTCTTTTTGAGCATCCTGTAAGTTTTCTCTAGCAAGGGCTAAAGAGGTTCGGAGGGTGTTTTGTAGGTTGGTTACAAAGTCCAGAATGTTAGTTCCTGGAGAAGGTGTAAATCCCTCCCATTGCTGCTTCACCAACTGCAATGGCCCCTTAACCTCACGGCCATATACAAGTTCAAATGGGGAAAACCCTAAACTGGGATGTGGTACAGCTCTGTAGGCAAAGAGCAACTGCTGCAATACTAGGTCCCAATCATTGGAGTGCTCATTTACGAATTTACGTATCATGGCCCCCAAAGTTCCATTAAACTTCTCCACCATGCCATTTGTTTGATGATGGTAAGGAGTGGCAACCAAGTGATTTACCCCATGAGCTTCCCAAAGGTTTTTCATAGTTCCTGCCAGGAAATTAGTCCCTGCATCTGTGAGGATGTCGGAGGGCCAACCTACCCTGGCAAAAATGTCTGCTAGTGCCTGGCACACACTTTTAGCCCTGGTGTTGCTTAGAGCTACTGCTTCCGGCCATCGGGTGGCAAAATCCATGAAAGTCAGTATGTACTGCTTTCCTCTGGGTGTCTTTTTCGGAAAATGACCCAGAATATCCACAGCTACTCGCTGAAATGGAACTTCAATGATGGGGAGTGGCTGGAGAGGAGCTTTGACCTGGTCTTGGGGTTTTCCCACTCTTTGGCACACCTCACAAGACTGGACATAGGTAGAAACATCCTTGCCCATTCCCTCCCAGTGGAATGACCCCCCCAAACGGTCTTTGGTCCTGTTCACCCCAGCATGGCCACTAGGGTGATCATGGGCTAAGCTCAAGAGCTTGGCCCGGTATTTAGTTGGAACTACCAACTGTCTCTGAGGATGCCAGTCTTCCTGGTGTCCCCCAGAAAGAGTTTCCTTGTATAAAAGTCCTCTTTCTACAACAAACCTGGATCGATTAGAAGAGCTGAGAGGCGGTGGGTTGCTCCGTGCCGCCGTCCACGCTCTCTGGAGGCTTTCATCTGCTTCCTGTTCGGTCTGGAACTGTTCCCTTGATGCTGGAGACATCAGTTCCTCATTGGATTGGGGACATAGGCTTGGTCCCTCTGGAAGCGATATAGGGGATGGAGCTGTTTCTGTTGACTGTGAACCGCTCTCCGCTGGTGCACTATGTTGGGATTCAGGCTCCGGCTGAGCCTCTTGTGTAGGGTTATCGGCTGCTGCCAGTTCAGGTTCGGTGGGGCCCTCTGGTGTTGAGGTTGCAAGTACTGGATTCAGTGCTGGCACGGGGTCTGGTGTTGGTTGTTTGGCTGGTTCCGGTTCTGGGTCTCTGGGACTGGATCCACTACTGCTGTTGCAGACATTGGCCTGGGGTCCGGGTCCATCACCTCTGACCGGGCCCTGATAGAAGTTTCCGGAACAGAGCTAGGCCTCACGGCTTGTTTAGCCTGGCTGCGGGTGACCGTTCCCACCCTCTTGGCCTGCTTCACGTGATTGGCCAAGTCTTCCCCCAACAGCATGGGGATGGAATAATCATCATAGACTGCAGAAGTCCACATTCCTGACCAGCCCTTGTACTGGACAGGCAACTTGGCTGTAGGCAAATTGAAAGAGTTGGACTTGAAGGGTTGAATCGTCACTTGGATCTCTGGGTTGATTAAATTGGGGTCCACTAAGGAAGCATGAATAGCTGACACTTGTGCTCCGGTGTCCCTCCACGCGGTGACCTTCTTCCCGCCCACACTCACAGTTTCCCTCCGCTCCAAGGGTATCTGGGAGGTATCTGGGCCTGTGGACCTCTGGTGTGATTCCGGTGCAATGAACTGTAATCTGTTGGGGTTCTTGGGGCAGTTGGCCTTTACATGCCCCAGCTCGTTACATTTAAAACATCGTCCAGCTGACGGGTCACCGGGGCGAGGTGGGTTGCTGGAGAACGGGGTGGTGGGACGATAAGGGGTCTGGAGGGTTCTTTGGGAGGTAGGTGGGGCTTTGGGCGGCCCCCGGTAATAGGGTGTGGTCCCTTCTGGTCTCCGCTCCAACTGCGACCAGTTTTCTTCTTCTCTGCCACCTCCACCCATCTGGCTCCAATCTCTCCTGCCTCAATTACAGTTTTGGGTTTCCCATCTAGGATGTATCTTTCTATTTCCTCAGGATCACCCTCTAAGAATTGTTCCATTTGCATTAGGAAGGGCAAATTTACTGGAGATTCAACACTTGCTCCTGATATCCAGGCATCCCAATGTTTCACAATGTGGTAGGCATGTCGGGTAAATGACATGTCTGGTTTCCACCTTAGGGCTCGGAACCTCCGACGAGACTGCTCGGGTGTTATCCCCATTCTGACTCTCGCCTTGGATTTAAACAGTTCATACTTGTTCATATGTTCTTTAGGCATTTCAGCTGCCACCTCAGCTAAGGGTCCACTGAGCTGCGGCCTCAGCTCTACCATGTATTGGTCAGTAGAGATGTTGTACCCAAGGCAGGCCCTTTCGAAGTTTTCTAAGAAGGCCTCAGTATCATCACCTGCCTTGTAGGTGGGGAACTTTCTGGGATGGGAAGTGGTACCTGGAGAAGGATTGCTAGGGTTTGTTGGTATATTCTGCTGGGCCTTTATTCTCTCCATCTCCTCCACATGCTTCCTTGCCTCCATTTCCCTCTTGTGGGCAGCCTCCTGTACCTCCTTCTCCAGCCGCATGAGTTCTATCTGTCTTTCATGTTCCCTTTGTTTTTCCTCAGCCTGAAATTTGGCTAATTCCAGCTGTAGTCGAGCCGAGGATTTGGCCATTCTAACCTCTCTGTTTTTAACTAACTTTACACCCGAGGTTTAGAAATAAACAAACAAAACTTGGCTGTAAAATTTTGCTGTGCTGGAATAGAATACCTATTCTCTGATAGTGATTGTCAGCCTACAGAAAAAGACAATTCCCTTGTCTCTGCTCTGGGCCCAAATTAAAGCAAAAAACCTCCAACTACTTGGAAACCTGCTTACCCAGCCCAAAGAAAAAAAATTTCTTTTCAAACCTGTGCTCCTTGTAAAACAAAAAAAAAATCAAAATCCTAAAAAAAACCCTGCCACTTTTGTCTCCAGGCAAATGGGTAGAGCACACACCCCCTATTTACTTTTAGGAAGAAAAGAAAAAAAAAAAACCTCTGGGTTGAAAGACTGTGAATTTCCCTGCAGGAGTTAAGTACCCTGCCTCCAGGCAAAGAAAACCTGCAATTCACAAGATAATCCCCTTTTGTCTCTGCTTGGCCACAAAGCAGAGAGAAACCAAGCTGCTTTCAGTTTCAAAGCTGCTTTCTGGACTTCCTAAAAATTCCTTTTTAAAATCTGTATTTCTAGTTCAAAAAAATCTCAACTGGATCTCAAAATGATTTCAGGTTAATCCCACCACTGTGCCACCATGTCACGGTTCCTCCCCCACTCTGAACTCTAGGGTACAGATGTGGGGACCTGCATGAAAAACCTCCTAAGCTTATCTTTACCAGCTTAGGTCAAAACTTCCCCAAGGTACAAAATATTACCCCCGTTATCCTTGGACTGGCCGCTACCACCACCAAACTAATACTGGTTACTGGGGAAGAGCTGTTTGGACGCGTCCTTCCCCCCAAAATACTTCCCAAAACCTTGCACCCCACTTCCTGGACAAGGTTTGGTAAAAAGCCTCACCAATTTGCATAGGTGACCACAGACCCAAACCCTTGGATCTGAAAACAATGAAAAAGCATTCAGTGTTTTACAAGAAGACTTTTAATAAAAAATAGAAGTAAATAGAAATAAAGAAATCCCCCCTGTAAAATCAGGATGGTAGATATCTTACAGGGTAATTAGATTCAAAAACATAGAGAACCCCTCTAGGCAAAACCTTAAGTTACAAAAAAGATACACAGACAGAAATAGTTATTCTATTCAGCACAACTCTTTTCTCAGCCATTTAAAGAAATCATAATCTAACACATACCTAGCTAGATTACTTACTAAAAGTTCTAAGACTCCATTCCTGTTCTGTCCCCGGCCAAGACGACTACAGACAGACCCAGACCCTTTGTTTCTCTCCCTCCTCCCAGCTTTTGAAAGTATCTTGTCTCCTCATTGGTCATTTTGGTCAGGTGCCAGCGAGGTTACCTTTAGCTTCTTAACCCTTTACAGGTGAGAGGAGCTTTCCCCTGGCCAGGAGGGATTTCAAAGGGGTTTACCCTTCCCTTTATATTTATGACAGACCTTTTTCCTCTTATGCAACAATAGTATCGAGCATCACATGTATAATGAAAACACTGATTTACAATAGTTTTCAACCTGCTGATTTACTAATGTGGAAAATGAATCATTTCATTTGCAGTGGACTGCAAAGTAATGATACTTATAGGTTATACAGTATATAAAACATACATTAACATAAATGTGATCTGAATAGCATTTAGAATATGATTACCTTTGATTGTGATTGCCAATATTTATAACAACTGCCATCCTTCAGAACACACCCACTGCACACTGACACTATGTACACACACTACATATACACACTCTTTCGCACACATACAAACACTATACTCTCACACACAGTATCCAGATTACACATACAAAAATTCTTTTTAGGAAATACAAATGTTTTCCTCCTTCCTATAAGATGTGGAAAATGTATATCCTACCCACAGTGCTGAGTATTTGGAATGTGTGAGATTTTCCCCCATTCCAGAAATTCTTCTTATTCTTAGGATAATCTTCATACCAGTATAAGCCTCTTTGTATTGATATAATTGGATCCAGACTATAATTTGGTACAACTTTCTACAGTAGACAAGGTCTTAAACATTCCTGAGCTCAGCACTGCAACACTTAACTTTTAGGCACTTAAATCAGACTTAGATGCCAAAATATCAGGGTTAGGTGCCTAAATCCCAGTTTTGAAAGCATTGTGATCCACAAAACTTCTGCTGAACCTGGTAGGCATGGTTGGCAGGTATAATAGGCCAGGAAAGGCCAAGGCTTCCCTGGTGCAGCTGCCCCCCACAGACACCTGGGCTGCGGTGGTCCCGCCCCTTCCCTGAGGCACCCACCGCCTGCTGCTGCTGCCACCAGCCTACCTGCAGTCCACCTCCCTCGCCCCCCCCCGCCAGGTCCCCAGTACTCGCCACGTCACTTCTCCTCAGGGGCAGGGGAGTGAGGAGGGACGCTGCGAGCAAGTGGCAGGCGCGGGGGTCTAGCAGGGGTGTGAGGCGCTTCGGCCAGGCACCGGGGCTGCCAGCTCGGCAGGGGACCGCCGCTGGCTCTGCCTGGCACTTGGACGGGGGCTGGTCCGGCGTGGCATTCTGGGGAGAGGGGCTCAACTCAGCCTGGCTCAGCGCTCGGCAGGGGCGGGAGGGGAATGGCCTGGCCTGGCGCTCAGCCCAGCGCTGGGGCTGTCCGGGGCTCCTCCTTTTATGGGGGGGCAGGTTTCGGGGCTCTAGCATGTGAGGGGCGGGGCCTTGGGCACAAGGGGTGGGGCTGGTGGGCTAGCCTCCCGAAAGTGGGGGTTCACCCATCGCCCATGCTGGTAGGTGTCTAAACACACTCAACGCCTAAGTTTTCAGGTTAAAAATTCCCTACCTGCCTATGTTTCTGCTTTTGGGCATGCGCGCTGTTGTCTCACTCTAAGCATGTGGATGCCTGTCTCGTACCTAACCCCCACATCACCTGTGGGTGAACACTTTTCACAAAGCGATAGTTCTGTAGCTGACTGGTCAGTCCTCATCCTTAAAGAAAGAAAACCTGCACAACATTTTCAAAAGACAAGCCTCAGAACTTAAATTCATAACTTGGCTAGATGCTAAAAATCATGGACTGCACAGAGACACTGGATGTATGGCTTATTACAACAATCTATAAGCCACTAATACCCCCACACACAAACACACACACATAGCTGCTTTTCTCCCTCCTTCCTTCCTTTCCTCCCTAACACTGGAGGAGTGTTAATGGGCCACTTCACCCTGATATGTGTGAATTGTTTATACTAAACTATTTAGTCCACCTTATATTTAGCTGTGATGCTTGGAGTTAGGCCTTGTCTATCCTACACAGTTTTGCCAACAAACGTCAGCTTTCGTCGACAAAGCAATGGAGGTGTACACACTGAAAAGCTCCTCCTGCCGCTTTAACTCCCCTGCTATGCTGACAAAACCACCTCCACAAGCAGCATGTTTCCCATACCTGAAGAAGAGCTCTGTGTAGCTCGAAAGCTTGTCTCTCTCACCAACAGAAGTTGGTCCAATAAAAGATATTACCTCACCCACCTTTCTCCCTAATATCCTGGAACCAACTTGGCTACAGCACTGCATACAACAATGGAAAAAGTTAACCAAGGGAAAATTTGGTTCAGACTGTGGACTTTTCATTGCCATGTATCTTGTGCAGTCATTAACAATAGTTCAAAATGGATCTAAAATGGTACCAAATCAGAATCGTAGCATTTTGCACCCACTTTGCACTGGTGTAAATGACTATATAAGGCTATGGAGAGTGAGCCTTTTTTGTACCATTAACCCATTTGGGGCTTGTCTACACTAGGAGTTTAACCTTGAATTAAGTGTCTGCACAGCCTAGGGAAGGCCATGTTTACACTAGTGAACTTACAGCGGCATAGCCACTGTAAGATTGCTCATGTAGCCACTCTATGCTGACGGGAGAGAGATTTCCCATCAACATCATAAAACCACCTAAACAAAGTATTTGAAACCCCTCCCAGCTTGGTGTCATCTGCATATTTTATAAGCATACTCTCCACACTATTTTCCAAGTCATCATTGGAAAATATTGATGAAGATCAGACCAAGGACTGACTCCAGGACCCCACTAGGTACACACACACACAGTTTGACAGCTTCCCTGGCTAACCTACAATGTATACATCAGTGCACCCAAACACTGTTATGTCTGAGGGTTACTGTGCGCTTTTTTTGTTTGTGAAATACTGCGATCCTTGTGTGCTTGCCTTCTACATTTCCCTATTTGCTTTCCTTCCTAAACTGCCTTCATTCAGCTAAATCCTGTCCCCAGATACACCAGTAGAAACCATTGAAGGCAAATGGAATCAGTGTTCTCCACTATTGAACATTCATAATTTAAACAGCACAGTTGGGTTATAAAGTGGGAGTAAATATGCTTTAGGTGGTCATATTTTTAACTGAAAACTAGAGCCAATGGGGATAAACCATGGTAACTGAGGTCTTTCCTGTTCTTACTGTCATGTACATTCTCCTCCAGCCTGTGAGCTGGTACATCAATGGGATATGTATAGTGAGATAATGGGGACCTCTTGCAGTCCCTGCACTAATAGTTGATGGGGACACTGTTTACATGGGTGCATTTGTTTCTATTACACTAAGAAACAAGCCACCTGAACTCTCACCTGTCAGTTAATGAGTTGCACACTGCATTGGTTTGGCCTGCTGCTGACTGCAGAATCTCTCTTCGGATTCCTTCCCTGTCTGGATATAAATTGATTAATCTACACCAGATTTACACTACTTTGCACTACAGAGAGGAGATTATCCTTCTCTTGTTTACACCACAGGAACTCCATTGAAGTTACTTTTTTTTTTTTTACATTGGTGTGTAAAAAGTGAGATAAAGTGCTCATCAAGTTAAGGATTGTCTACACCAGTGGTTCTCAAATTAGGGCCGCTGCTTGTTCAGGGAAAGCCCCTGGTGGGCCGGGCCGGTTTGTTTACCTGCTACGTCCTCAGGTTCGGCCGATTGCGGCTCCCACTGGCCATGGTTCACCGCTTCAGGCCAATGGGGGCTGCGGGAAGTGGTGCGGGCCGAGGGATGTGCTGGCCACCCTTCCTGCAGCCCCCATTGGCCTGGAGCGGTGAACCATGGCCAGTGGGAGCCGCAATCGGCCGAACCTGAGGACGTAGCAGGTAAACAAACCGGCCCGGCCCACCAGGGGCTTTCCCTGAACAAGCGGCGGCCCTAGTTTTAGAACCACTGGTCTACACACAACTTGCACTGAAATAACTAAATTAGTTCTAATTCACAGTGGGATATTTCAGTGCACTTGGACACTTATTTTGGAATAATAAAAGGGTTCTATTTCTACTTTCATTACAATGGTAAAAAACAACTTGATCTAAGCACCTTCTATTCACTAATGAATTCATCCTCAGAATATTTCAGGGAGATAAGGAAGTATTTATTACATTTGTCTTCTCTTCCCGTGATAAAGCATTAGCTTAACCCATCTAAGATTAAATGATTTAGGGTATCTCTACCATGAAGTAAAAAGCTACACCACCAAGGCTTACTGAGTCAGCTGATTCTGTCTTGCACAGTTTGGGCTGCAGGGCTATAAAATTACAGTGTAGATAATCAAGTTCAGGCTGGAGCCTGGGTCTGAAACCCTCCAAGGGAGGAGAGTCCCAGAGCTTGGTCTCCAGTCCAAGCCCGAACATCTACACAGCCATTTTTAGCCCTGCAGCCCACCAAGCATGAGTCAGCTAACCTGAGTTCTGAGGCTTGATGCCATGGGTATTTTATTGCAATGTAGACATACCCCTAGGAGCAAGGGCAGATAAGAAATCCATGACAGAACCAAGAATAGAACCTAAGGCTGCTAAGTCCTGGCCTAATACCTTAACCACAAAAATCACCCTTCCTCCTTTCAAAGGTGGTACTTAAATTATGAATATTAGAAGAGAACCCTTACGGTACTTGTACCTGAGAATATCCTCCAATCAGCCCTATGGGCCAGCACTATACTGCCTCTAAAGCTAATGCAGTATCACAGGAGGAGAAGACAAATGTACAGACATTGAGGGTATTTTATATTCTTTAGGGATGGGATATATTTTCTATTGATCTGAAAATAACCTCCAATTGCAGTAGTTTATATAATAAAGGAGGATGGATTGCAAGTGGCAGAGATGTGCAATCTTGTCCACTGAGAGGTATCCCATGTGGAAAAGTGTTTCTCCTTTCAGTAGCTCCTACTGGGGGGGGGACACAAAACATCTTATGTAAGGGTGGTGGCTCTAGGGCCTAGAAAATCCTATATAATATTTCCTTGCTCTTTCCCTCTATAAGTCTATGCTTTCTTTTCCATATTTTCCCTCTCTTTTTGTCTTGATTTTCATCTTCATTTCTCTATCATCTTTCTTTCCACGTTTTCATCTCTATTTCTCGATTATCACTATTTCCATTGAGGTAGCCCCTAAGAACTACCGTCAAGGATCAGAGTTTTATCGTGCTAGGCTCTATACAGCCAAGTACTAAAGAAAACAGTCCATTCCCCTGAGATCTCACAACGTAGATATGAGGCAGGGTGCAGCTGGTGGAAGAGAGAGAAAAACAGGGATTGGATGCTGAAGTAGCAATAAAATGAACAGAGAGCAGCACAAAAGAAGTAGCCCCTGCACTCTCCCCATTTGTTTATTCTCCTCTTTTCCTGCCTTTTATTTCTTTTTCATTATTCCCCCTCTTTCCATTTCCATTATTTTCATATGAACAATATTTTTTTAAATTTTATTCTCACCCTCTTTTTTCTTTGTTTGTCTGCTCAGTTCTTAGCCCTTGACATGTCTCCTCCTCTGAGCACCTTGCAGGGGTTGGAGTCAGCCACCAGCTGTGTGGGAGGCAGACAGAATTTTAAAGATTTCTTTCAGATCTTAAGAGGAAAGGAGGCAGTGGATCAATACTGCTGTATAGGCACGCAGCACTGATTATTGAGATGTAAGCATATGTACATCTATTTAGGGCATTCAACCACATTTCCTTCCCATCCTGCTCAGCTATCATGAATAATGGAAGGAGGAACATCATTCTTGTGAGCCTGGGTGAGTCCAAATAAGTGCAGAAAGGGACTACTACATCTTCTTCATTACTGTCTTGTATTCACTGTATATACCTGGAAAAAAATAAGGCTAAACCTCGATTTTTCATAGATTTTTTTGAGGATTATGAAGTGGTCTGGGATTGGATAAATTGCTAGATAATTTATTCAATTGGTAGATAAACCTCACATACCTCAAAGGAGCTGGGACTAGAACCTGAGTCACTCAGTTCCAAAACCACAGCTCCTTCAACTGACGGTAAGAATAGCTGCTGTCAAGGTTCCTTCCCCACTCTGAACTCTAAGGTACAGATGTGGGGACCTGCATGAAAGACCCCCTAAGCTTATTCTTACCAGCTTAGGTTAAAAGCTGCCACCCCCAAAGTGTTACACAGAGAACAGGGGAAGAGCCCACTTGGAAACGTCTCCCCCACAAAATATCCCCCCCAAGCACTACACCCCCTTTTCTGGGGAAGGCTTGATAAAAATCCTCACCAATTTGCATAGGTGAACACAGACCCAAACCCTTGGATCTTAAGAACAATGAAAAAACAATGAGGTTCTTAAAATAAGAGTTTAAATTAAAGAAAAGGTAAAAGAATCACCTCTGTAAAATCAGGATGGTAAATACCTTACAGGGTAATCAGATTCAAAACATAGAGAATCCTTCTAGGCAAAACCTTAAGTTACAAAAAGACACAAAAACAGGAATATACATTCCATTCAGCACAACTTATTTTATCAGCCATTTAAACAAAACAGAATCTAACGCATATCTAACTAGATTGCTTACAAACCTCTCCAACGTATCATCAAGGATCTACAACCTATCCTGAAGGACGACCCATCACTCTCACAGATCTTGGGAGACAGGCCAGTCCTTGCTTACAGACAGCCCCCCAAACTGAAGCAAACCACACACCACACAACAGAACCACTAATCCAGGAACCTATCCTTGCAACAAAGCCCGTTGCCAACTGTGTCCACATATCTATTCCGGGGACACCATCATAGGGCCTAATCACATCAGCCACACTATCAGAGGCTCGTTCACCTGCACATCTACCAATGTGATATATGCCATCATGTGCCAGCAATGCCCCTCTGCCATGTACATTGGTCAAACTGGACAGTCTCTACGTAAAAGAATAAATGGACACAAATCAGACGTCAAGAATTATAACATTCAAAAACCAGTTGGAGAACACTCCAGTCTCTCTGGTCACTTGATTACAGATCTAAAAGTGGCAATACTTCAACAAAAAAACTTCAAAAACAGACTCCAACGAGCGACTGCTGAATTGGAATTAATTTGCAAACTGGATACAATTAACTTAGGCTTGAATAGAGACTGGGAGTGGATGGGTCATTACACAAAGTAAAACTATTTCCTCATGTTTATCCTCCACCCCACCCCCCCACTGTTCCTCAGACATTTTTGTCAACTGCTGGAAATGGCCCACCTTGATTATCACTACAAAAGTCTCCCCCTCGCCCCCCACCCCGCTCTCCTGCTGGTAATAGCTCACCTTAAGTAATCACTCTGGTTACAGTGTGCGTGGTAACACCCATTGTTTCATGTTCTCTGTGTATATAAATCTCCCCACTATATTTTCCACTGAATGCATCTGATGAAGTGAGCTGTAGCTCACAAAAGCTTATGCTCAAATAAATTTGTTAGTCTCTAAGGTGCCACAAGTACTTCTTTTCTTATTGTTTCCTGGTGTTTTTCTGTATCCACCTAGTGTGTCTTGTCAGATATCTATGCCAGGTCTACACTACAAACATATATCGGTATAACTACGTCACTCAGGGGTGTGAAAAATCCACCCCCCTAACGATGTAGTTATACTGACCTAACCCCCTGTGTAGACAGCGCTATGTCGATGGGATCACTTCTCCTGCCGACATGACTGCCACCTCTCGACGAGCTAGATTTGCTACGCTGATGAGAGAAGCTCTCATGTTGGTGTAGTAGCGTCTTCACTAAAGTGCTACAGCAGTGCAGCCGTACCCCAGTGCAGCTGTGCGACTGTAGCGTTGTACATGAAGGCAAGCCCTTAGGTTGTAAGCTCTTTGGGGTAGGAACTAGCTTTCTATTATGCATTTGTACAGCACCCAACACAATGGGGTCCTGGTCCATGATTGAGGCTCCTCGGTGCTACTGCAATAATAATAATAACTGACACTTGGGAGTTGATTATCTTTCCAACTCGATTGAATTCTGCTCCTGAAAGTGTTTTCCAGTGCCGTGCAACTTCTGCAACCATTTACACAGCCCCAGAATGGCTGTAAGAAATTACCAGATCAGAATGGTAGCATCTGACATCCACTTTGCACTCACTTTGAACAAAGGAACCTAGGAATTGCCATAATGGATCAGACCCAAAGTTCAGTATCCTTTCTCCAACTGTGGCTTCAGAGGAAGAGATGAGAACCCTACAGAAGGCAACTATGGGATAATCTGCCTCTGTACCTGCTCTTAGGTATCATCCTGCTCTTTAATAGTTAGAGACTGGTTTAAGTTCTGAAGCATGTACCTGTGTAAACAACCACCTACAATGCAGGGCAATGGAGAATCAGGTCCAAAGTGTGACAATTATCTGAATGAGCATCAAGGATTCTGATACAGAGCTTCTCCAGCTGTGTTCCTTGGCCCCAAGAGATGCATGGAAGATTTCTGGATGATTCCAGAAGCACCTGGATTTTTCTGGTGTAAATCTTTGTAAAAGGGTCCATTACTTTATTATTAATTTGTTGTGCACAAAAAGCATGTTCAGTGCCGTATAAGACAAAAATAACTAATGTTCGCTGCCTTGAAGAATATAATACATTCAAATCAGTGTGTCCTAGAAGAAAATCAGCCTGACTAGCATCTGTACTGCTTCTTTCTCAGAAAGTGTCCCCACTGTAATATAGTTCCATGCTATAAAGAGACTGCTATGGAGTTGAAAACAGACTCCTTTGCAGCAATATAGGATTGACTAGCGTTGCACAAGAGCTCTAAAAACAGTCTTGGGACTTCCGTTGGACTGCTATGAATATATCTGTAATATGATGAGGCTAGCAAAGAGTTTTAAGTGCTGTATCATCAGCCCCATTGGACTGCTGCTATTTAATCTAAAGTCACACTGAAAAGGAATCCCTCTAACTTCTAGTGGAATGAAAGTATTCTGCTCATGTTTAATTTGTTTAGCAGCAAGCTCTGATTAGCTTTCCTCTACTGTCTAGAGGCCTAGAACTATATATTGTTTTTGTGTATTACTTGTGCTGTAGAAACTGTACAGTGTTACTTTATTGCTGCTAGACACTGGAGATTTTCCCTTAGCTCATATAGGAAAGTAGTTGGTTTTAGATCCACCTTAGAGCTCAATAGATTGCTAAAAGCCATATTCTGATCCCCCAACCCCTGTTGCATAACACCTTAGGGTCCAATCCTGCAAACACATATGTACATGTTTAACTTTACTATGACAGGTTTCAGAGTAACAGCCGTGTTAGTCTGTATTTGCAAAAAGAAAAGGAGTACTTGTGGTTAGTCTCTAAGGTGCCACAAGTACTCCTTAACTTTACTATGGTTAGCAGTCCCATGGAGAATAGGGGCATGTGGCACCCAGTCCTACAACTCCCAACTCTACAACTGACTTCTTTGAGAAACTCTAGTTTTGTATCCCTCTTACAGCTTCACTAATGTAATTAGAGTCAAGAGTTATTTAGCACTTGAGTACCCGATTCTTGGCTCATGTACAGCAGTCTTCTGCTAATGTAACTCCACTGACTTCAAAGGAGTTATTTTCATCACAGCAAATCAACAGTCAGATCAGAATCAGGCCAAGTTGTTCTCATAGGGGTTGGTTACATGTTGTTCCCAAGTCTGTATTATAATCTGGGAGTCCTTCCTAGAATTTTCAATTATAATATTGGAGTAATTCCTTTCAGGTGGGTGATGGCACAATTTATATTTAATCTTACCACAACCGACTGCCAGCTTCAACTATGTGTTGATTCAACTTCGTCAGTGTTGCTAGAAGTAGCTTAATATCAGTGACAGTAGAAATCTGTATGGCACATGATCTTTGTAGCATCAACAGGTGTTCACACCCACCACCTGTGCAAAAGGTTATATCCTAAATCTTTGTAAATTCAGTGAGGATATTTCTCTATTCTACTGGTGTTGTTAATACTGGATTTCATTGTGAGGCAGAAGTTGTGCAATTAAAGAGATAGCTACATATCAGTCTATTCACTCTGATAGCAAGTGAATGTTAGGTCATTAGGAATTTTCAGTGGAAATGTTTTTTTGATGGAAAATGCAGTTTCCCATGGAAAATTTCAATTTTGCTGAAATGTTTCAGTTTTCCATTGGGAAAATCTAAATGAAATATTTTATTTCAGGTCAGGTCATCCCAAATCAAAATATTTTGGTTTCTTATACTGAAGGGGAACATTTCATTTCCAGTCAGTTTGACATTAATCTGTGACTTCCTGAGCTGCTGCAGTGACTAGTCAGTGATGTAGTTTGGTATTGTTATGTCCCCAGTCTCTTCTATGGGCTGAGCTCCCCAGGTAGACTACTTCTTCCATGATGTATGCAGTCCCTTCTCTGGTTAAACCATTCTGGTGTATCGTGGGAGGCCGAAGATCACGGTGCATCATGGGTGATGTAGTCTGGCCAGGGAGCCTGGCCCATAAAGACCAAAGGGGGCATGAGGCATTCAAACTATAACTCCCATAATTCACCACCACAGCTCAGAAGGACACAGTTCAATGTCAACATGAGCCAAAACAACACGTTTCAATTTAGTTTGACAAACCAAAACATTTCCAAATTCAAATTTTTCAGAACTTTCTGTTCCTCAAGATATTTCGATATTTACACTTTTCATTTCTATTCAGGATTAAAATAAATGTTGAAATATTGGCATTTCCCTGAGACAAATTTTTGACTACCTCTCATGAACATTTAGCCATATCCAAGGTCAAGAGAAATATGTACAACAAATGGCAAAATGAGAAAAGAATTTTTCTCCTGTAATATATTTAACTAACTTTGTGAGCCAAATTCTTCTCTCCATTACACCACAGCAGAGTAAATCTAGAGTGACTCTATTCAAATTAGCAGACTTACACTAAAGCACATTCTATCTTATGAACTTATATGGCCTCCACTAGTATCGTATCTGAGTGCCTCACAATCTCTTAATGTATCTACCTTCTTAACATCCCTGTAAGGCAGGGTGTTATTATCATCCCTGACATACTGATGGGGAACTGAGGGGCAGATACTAAGTGACTTTCCCAAGATCACAGAGAAATTCTGAGGCAGGACAGGGAATTGAACCAACCCCAAGATAACCCTCTAACCACTGGAATATCCTTCCTTTCCCTTCCCTCAGCTATTCTCAGGTGTGTGGTGTGCAACCTACACCATTCTTTTGAATGATTTTCTCCACAGGCTGTATGGGGATGGGTTGGAAGCGGAGCCATGCCTCTGTCCCTCTTATGCACATTAGGGCGCACTGAGGGAGCAGTCCCTGTATTCAGGGACTGATGGGTCCTTACACAGGTCATCATGCAAGGCAGGAAGGCTTCCTGTGGGTGTCACTTCACCCCCATGCACCTGAATAAAAGCCAGCCACAATCTGGCTCTTCAAGATGAGAACTTGTGTCAAGAAGTAAAGGGTCTTGAGCAAAATGTCAGAGTGATCCCCTAATCCTTATGAAAAGTGCTATGAGACATTTACCTTCCTTCTGCATGGCTGGCAGCTGTGGGGAGAGGAGACCTCAATTTAACAAGTCATCTGAACTTGAATTTATCTTTCTCCCCATTGGCAACTTAGAGTCCTACCAAGAGAGCTATGCTGACAAATCCTGATGCAGTTGAGAACATTTCAGAATTTTTAAATAAATGAATCGGTAGAAAACATTTTTGAAGTTTCCACTGCATTGTAGATTGGCAACACTAAGGGACTGATCCTGCAATTCTTTGAGGCCTAATCCAAGGCCAACTGACAAGAAAGAAGATCAGGGCATGGGCAATTCAAGAATGCAGCATCAGGCCCTTGGTGATTCTGTGGCTTTTGATACCATGCACGAGCATAAAAGTGAATTTTAAAAGTTAAAATTAGGCTTGGAAGTTGAGATTCATTAAAATGAACTGAGAACTATATAGCTTCAGTCTGGATATTGATAAAACATTATCTTCTATTTTATTAACAAATATTGTAATTCTGTTTACTTGTTGGGGATGACACGTTATTTTCACTTTCCATCTCTATTCCTGCCATTTTAAATCTGCTGTCAGTTGAGGGATCAGTTGACCTTCACATCAAAGAAAGCTCCCAATGTTAAACTACAGAAGACCGTTCTGTGGCAAACTGACTTTGTAGCATCAGATGTGATGCTACAAATCATCAGATGTGAGGATTTGAAAGATTAATATCCCAGAAAAACTGAAATAGAACATTAATATACAGCACCCGAGAAGAGAAATCTATTCTTTGTAATAAATTTGATAAGCAAAATAAAAAGACTTTTAAAAATACATAAGCATGAGCATAACACATCTCTCTTCATATCCTAAGCAGGAATAAGTAGATTAAATACATAAAATATATTTAATCATATCTATATTTTCTAGAAACTCGTAAGTCCAGGTACAAGAGAGCACATGTAATGAGTCTAGAGACTAAGGACAAGATTCTTAAAATGGTATGGTTAAATTAAGGCTTCTAAACTCATATTTAGATATTTAAATAAGTACCTGATTTTCAAAAGCGCTAAGCACCCAGCAGTTCCCATTGACTTCACTGGGTTATCAGCATGTTTGAAAATCAGGCTATTAACTTAGGCCTTACATCCTCAGTTGTATTTAAGCACCTTATTCCCATTGAAATCAATTGGAGATAAGGACCTAACTACCTTTGAGGGTCTAGATCAAGGTGCCTGAATATGGATACAGAAGACTTAATTTAGGCACCCAGTGTTTAAAATTTTGGCCCAAGTCCACAGATTATTTATTAATTATTATTATTATTAAATATGTATATTGTGGTAGCACCTAAAGGTCACCAAAAGGTTGGGCCCCATTGTCCTAGCCTCTGTATAAGCAAATGATAAATAATAGTCCCTGTTTCAAACACTTTGCAACCTGAAAGACAAGACAAGACTAACAGGTGGCTGGCACAAACAGGCAGGCTGAGGTGGGGAAGGGGAGATGGGGTGACACATTCTTAGCTGGTCTGTGGCAGTGATCACAGAAGACAAATCTGCATGAATGAAAAGAGGGACTTCCATAATGTTTTAGCTTGTGACTCTGGAGAGGAAGAAGAAAAGAAGCTCAACTTCCACTAAAAACAAAACAAAACAAGAGGATTCTGTGCATGCGATCTGAGGGTCAGAACAATGAATGTGCATATTAGTCTGAAATTTATATTCAGGTAGGGAAAATAATGTGCCATTGCTCCCTGTGCTAGGGTCTTCTGAGGCTGAGTGGCCTAGAGGCTAGATTGCTGGTCTTGCGGTCTGTAAGGCCAGAGGGGATGATAGGGGGACTTGGGCCCTACCTCTCTATTGGGTCCCAGCCCAGGACCTTGTGTAGTTTAACTCCTAAACAGGGGATATGAGTCTCCCTCACAGTGGGGGGCAGGATAGCAGTCAAGACCAGTTTCCCTGGGCTAATTCCTATACGTTTCTTTAGTATGAGCCATGGCCCTGCTAGTCCTGTTGCACCGCAGTTGGGGTTTATTTGCAGGCTCCTCTTGGTGGGAGGAGCTTCACTTGCCTTAAGTGGCTGCGCTGGCTGGCAGGTCATTGATTCATCCCTTTCGGGCAGGCAGACAGAGAGCCTCTGCCTCCTCACCAGTCAGCCCCAAACGGAGCCAGGCTCCCTTCTTTTATCCCCCACCCCCACCCCCAAGCGTGGCATTGGCTGAAGATATGGCAGGGCGAGACTAGCTGTACCCAAAGGTTTTCTTTAACTCCCGCTGTACTGGACAGCAGTTTCTGCTCCCTCACACTCCCCCTAAAAAAAGCAAGAGAGAAGAATGGTATTTAGATTCGAGGTATAAAACCAGGTTACACAGATTACCATACCTTACCATACATTTTAAGAGCAGGCAAGTCTTCACTTCTGTTTATTCTGATTGTCAGATAGCCATCTATAACTACATATAGGCAGCGAGAAATTGGCTGCAATAATTGAATGACATAACTGAATGATAAATAAGAAGATCGCACATAAATATCGTGCATTATACACAAATGTCCCTGGACAGTAGGCAGTCCTCATATTTTGTGGGGCCCAAAACTGGACAGTACTGTGTCCAGTTTTGGGCGCCACACTACAAGAAGGATGTGGATAAATTGGAGAGAGTCCAGCGAAGGGCAACAAAAATGATTAGGGGTCTAGAACACATGACTTATGAGGAGAGGCTGAGGCAGCTGGGATTGTTTAGTCTGCAGAAGAGAAGAATGAGGGGGGATTTGATAGCTGCTTTCAACTACCTGAAAGGGGGTTCCAAAGAGGATGGCTCTAGACTGTTCTCAATGGTAGCAGATGACAGAACGAGGAGTAATGGTCTCAAGTTGCAGTGGGGGAGGTTTAGATTGGATATTAGGAAAAACTTTTTCACTATGAGGGTGGTGAAACACTGGAATGCGTTACCTAGGGAGGTGGTAGAATCTCCTTCCTTAGAGGTTTTTAAGGTCAGGCTTGACAAAGCCCTGGCTGGGATGATTTAACTGGGAATTGTTCCTGCTTCGAGCAGGGGGTTGGACTAGATGACCTTCTGGGGTCCCTTCCAACCCTGCTATTCTATGATTCTATGATTTGTCAACACATAACTCTTCTGTGTAATCATAACACTCTACCTTTCTTCTCATTTGGTTCCAAACTGTGCAAAACACTGTCCCACCCAGCAGAGTTCTCTGCTGCAAACTAAACTTGAGGCCAAATTAATCCCTGATGTAATTCCATCAGGTTCAATTTGTTCTAGGGACAGAACATCTATAGATTGATCCAATGGCCTCATGAGGGAGCTGTCTCCATCATTCAGCAGCCAGTATCAGTGGATAAAGAAGACAAGCTGCATATGTCCTAAAACTGCTGAAGTTACCAAACTGGGATTGGTTGTTGTGAGGACATTCCCCTACCTTGTGAGGCCCACATAAGGGCCGACCAGAATTGCAGTCCCTCCTCAGTGGACTGCAGTCTCCTTCACTAGTCACTCTAGGGTGCCAAGGGTTGCCACACCTCAAAGGGAGCCAGGAAGGGTAAAAAAAAGGTGGAGTCATGGATTTGTGTCCCTTATGTGCTGGCTATAGAGTACACTGCACTTCATGAGGTGGTATAACCTTAAGTGTGCGTAACCATGGGGTGGTGTAACCTGTTCGTTGCAGGTTTCCCTGCTCTGCCTGATCCACAGAAAATATATCGTTTATACTCGTTCATAAGCTGAATATTTTTAGTAAAAAAGTGATGCATCAAAGAGCGGGGGTCGGCTTATAAACGGGTCTACACCAAAATGTGATGATTTTAAACTCTATGGAATCATTGAATTGAATATCTAATACATTGTCATTTCGTTTACCTGGAGAGTCTGCAGGCATGGAGCCCCTCAGCTCCCTGTGGCTGCGGTTCACCGCGGCCACAGGGAGCTGAGGGGCTCCATGCCTGTAGACGCTCCAAGTAAACAAAACGTCCTGACCCACCAGCAGCTTACCCTGACGGGCTGGAAGCCAAAGTTTGCCAACCCATTTTTTGATGTCAATACTGCAGCCTTTTAAAGTTGCAAAGGCTCTGTTTAGTGGATTAGATTGGCTTGAAAGGAATACTAAAAGAGCAATGCCGCAGAACTGCAAGACATTTGACCAATGCATTCCACAAAATGCTCTGCCTTACAAGCCAATCAGAAAAATACAATGAATGATAGTACTATGGCACTGGTGTCCGTCCGCTACTATGTAATTTGATCTCTTCATGCATTTCTACCAATGGACCGCATAAGTCTCGAGCCAATATGAAAATATAATGTGCAGAATCGATGGAATCTCTAATAAAATTAAAATAGCCTGTTATCCCCACAGACATGCCAATCTACAGGGCTGCTTTGAAATAAACAAAGAACAATAATAATTTGACAGTGATAAAGCAGGTGACATTCCTATATAAAGTCCTACAAGATCTATAACTACAATACTAATAATAATCTATTTTCATACCAGTATTTAAAATGAACAACGATGAAATCAAAAGAAAAAGGTCTGCTTATCACGCAGCGTTCGAACTGAAAGTTGTTGAATATGCAGAAGCAAACAATAATTGCACTGCTGCTTGTGAATTCTGTATCAATGAGAAGCAAGTCAAAGAAAGGCGAAAAAATAAAACAACACTAAGAGACATGCCAAGAAGCAAGAAAAAATGTCCAACGAGGTGCACCTCATTTACTGAGCTGGAGAAAGATCTCAATAATTGGGCTGTTGAATGTCCACAAAATGGGTAGATCGTCACTAGAACTGGAATTCGTCTGCATGCTCTGCAAATGTCGAAAGACGACAAATACAAGTCAGTAAAGCCATCAATGTTTGTTGCATCAGCGGGTTGGTGAACTTGCTTCATGAACCATCATGGTCTCTGTCTTCGTCAGTGAACAAAGATAATGCAAAAGCTGCCGAGACATCTGGAAGAAAAGATCGAATCTTTCCAAAGGTTTATTATAAAATATCAAAAGGACTATGCATTTGAACTCTCACAAATAGGAAATATGGATGAAACACCGATGACATTCGATCTCCCGAGCAACAGAACGGTAACCGGTGTTGGTGAAAAAACAGTTTTAATTAAAACCACTGGCCATGAAAAAATCCATTTTATGGTGATTTTATCGTGTTTGGCAAATGAATCAAAGCTCCCTCCTGTTGTTATTTTTAAAAGAAAAGCCTTGCCTAAAAGCATGAAATTTCCTGCTGGTGTCATCGTACGTACACACGAAAAGGGATGGATGGATGAAAGTTGAATGGCTGGGAAAAGTGTGGAATAAGAGACCAGGAGCACTTTTCAAGAAACCTGCTATGCTCATCTGGGACATGTTCAGGGCACACAAGACAGATGAGGTGAAAAATGTGGCCAAAAATATGAAAACTACTTTGGCTGTAATACCTAGAGGCTTAACTTCAGTTCTACAAGCGCTTGATGTCTGCCTGATCAAACCCTTTAAAGACAGGCTACACAAAATGTGGTCTGAATGGATGTGCTCAGGCATGGTGAAGTTGACAAAAGGCAGGAATCTTATGAAGCCCGAAATCAATCTGGTCGCCCAGTGGATCAAGGACACATGGATGTCCATTCCCTCGGAAATGATAAAAAAATCTTTCAGGAAATGCTGTATCAGCAATGCACTCGACGGGTCAGAAGATGACGGCACAACAAAGGCTGATGATGAGAAGGAATCTGAGTCTGAAGACGACACTGCTGACATCTACAATGACAATGCACGTGCAGCTGTGACTGAAGCCGAGTTTAATGAACTATTTGGTGAATCAGAGACTGATTCAGACTTCGAAGGATTTTAAGACTTTTTAAAGTCTCATTTTGTTCTAAGTTACTTGTTTTAAATATCCATTTACTGATTTTACATAGTAACTGTAATTTTGAAGGTGAATACATATTTGTTCAGTTATGATTCTAACAACAACAGGTTTTTCGTTAGATTACATTAAAATAACTCTAGCAAAACTTTTGAGTGTTTCTTGTGGAAATTGGTGCACCACTTCCCGCAGCTCCCATTGGCTGGGAACGGCAAACCGCGGCCACTAGAAGCTGAGGGGCTCTGTGCCTGGGAACACTCCAGGTAAACAAAACATCTAGGCCCGCTAGCGGCTTACCCTAATGGGCCAGGAGCCAAAGTTTGCCAACCCCTGAAATATAGGGTCGGCTTATGAAAGGGTCATATAGTTTTTGCTATTTTTACCTAACCATCTTGGGCGGTCGGCTTATAAACGAATGGGCTAATGAATGAATATATATGGGTAAGTCTTTTACAGCCCCACCTAGGGAGCTTCAGCTCATGCTTTCAGTTCTGGAGGTTCCCAGTTCAATCCCTGGTGTGTCAGCCAAGATTGCAGCCATCCCACGTGCTCCCCCTGTGCACTGGGGAGCCCCAGAAGTCATTCTGCAGCTCTGAGACAGAGTCCTCTCTGGGGAATGTGGGTTCCACCCCACCCACAAAGCAGGATTGTGCCTGAATGCCACTATCAAGTCCTAAATGATTTAGTAACTCATTAGTATCCCCCAAGGACTCATATCTGGCTATGGAGGCAGTGCAGACCAGAAGGCTGAGTCCTAGTTAATTACCTTTCTAGCTAATGTGTCTGCTTTTGTAGGCAGCACTTACAGCTGAATTGCATATTTTTTGGCTTCACTATTTTTACATGGGAAATGTTTGAATAAGCTTAGTACACGAGCAAGCTGCCTGGAAACATCTTCCTTTGGTAGGAAACAGAATGAGAGGTTCATGAGGCAGTTAGTCGAACCTCCTAACATGAGAAGATGCACAAAAATGGCACCATGTAAGGGTAAGGAGAAGAAGGAAGAGCAGGTCACCATCTTAGGACCGCAGGCTGCCAAAGGGGAAAACGTG
The DNA here is from genome assembly GCF_965140295.1 of Lepidochelys olivacea. Lineage (NCBI taxonomy): Eukaryota > Metazoa > Chordata > Testudines > Cheloniidae > Lepidochelys > Lepidochelys olivacea. The sequence continues at coordinate 24,205,190 of NC_140413.1, forward strand.
TTTGGTGACTGCCATATCTTTGCTTCCTTCAATGACACTTTTGTCCACGTAACTGATCTCTGTGGCAAGGAACCCATCTGCCGAGTGACTGGTGGTATGAAGGCGAAGGCCGACAGAGACGAGCCTTTGCCCTATGCTGCTATGTTGGCAGCCCAGGATGTTGCCCAGTAGCGCAAGGAGCTGGGCATCACTGCCCTTCACATCAAGCTGCAAGCTATATGTGGAAATAGGACCAAGACTCCTGGACCTGGTGCCCAGTCAGCCCTCAGAGCTCTCGCTCGTTCTGGAATGAAGATTGGGCGCATTGAGGGTGTCACCCCCATCCCCTCTGACAGCACTCGCAGAAAGGGTGATCGCCTGGGTCATCGTCTGTAAACAGTGGCTGGCTTTTGTTTCACCATTAAATCTCTCAAAGAAAACAAACAAACAAACAAAAACCCCCAGAAAACACTACATTGTAAACCCCACTGAAGAAAATTACACTGAATTTCCCCTTAGATGTGTTACCAGGGTTTTTAGTCTGCTCTTGTCATCTAAGGGGGAGATTGTAAAATTGCTCTTGGTTTTATTGTTTCCATTACCATAAAGTAACTTATTATCCAACTACAGGGGAATTATCATGTTGTTTTGGCCATGAGGATATGGAGTTAAAAAAAGCGTTAAAGTTCCAGTTAACTGGTAGTCACTTTAGAAAATTGTCGCCATTATGTCTCCTTTCGTAGTCTAAGGGTCTTGGGTTTCCTTGCCCTAACCCTACTTGCCAGTTGTGGGGTTTTTGCTACTGATCCTACGGTTATTAGTAGCGAGAGAATCATCTTTTACCCAAAAGGTAAAACAAAATTAAGAAATGACAATACTGACCGCTAATATAGCCACATGCTACCAAACAGTCACAAACCCTGTGTTGTGTGTGATACTATATCATTTCCTTCACTTTGTCCCATAATTATAATGATAGTTATAGATTTTAAAGGCCAGAAGGGACCACTGTGATAATCTCTAAGCTGATCTCGTTAATGCAGGCCATAGAATTTCAGTATTCTTTAGAGACAGAGATTGTGATAATCAGGCTCCTGCTGGGTTTAGATTGGAATCAGCTGATCATTTTGGTCACATAGGACTCCCCAGCATCCTTTGTTTTGAATGATCACAAGCTTCAACTTCCTTTCACACTACTGATGGTTGGTTTGTTGCCAACTACTGTGGTCTGACGATTGCAGGAGCAGCTCGCGTAGCTCTAATAGAAATGAGAAAGAACTAAATAGAGGAACTCTACACTAGTAAGAAGCACCTCCCAAACCCCACCGTGTTGTTCGAGTGAGCTTCATTCTCTTGTGACACTGCCCCTTAGACTCATTCCATACATGATAAAGGCACAGTAGAGATGTAACTGCTAACCACAAGTAGCTGACCATCTGTAGCAAAGCATCTCAGGCACAAATGGCTCATACAGGACTGATGGGAAAGGGCTCACTACCTGCACAAAACTACTCTCAAAAAGTTGTTTCTCCTGCAAATTGGACGCCCTGTAGCCGCCTGAGGAAATTTCAGCTATTGTTTTAGTGATACCCAAAAGCAGGCTCTGGAAATTGTCTATTTGTTATATTGTAAGTGTATACTGCAAACATAAATAAATAAATCCATATTTAAATAACTGGAGCACTATCCATATTAACAACAATAGGATATGTTGCACTGTTCAATAATTAAAAACTGATTGCTTGATTAGACTATTATTAATTTTTATCATTTATTATTTACACAGTTCCATTGGTCTGCACAGTTGTTTGCAGCCAAAGTCCCTGCCCTAGAGAGTTAAAAATCTGAACAGAGACAGTTGTATGCAGTGTAGCGGTTGCTGTGTTGATCCTAGGGTATTAGAGAGATGAGGTGGGTGAGGTAATACAGGAAGTTGGTCCAATAAAAGATATTACCTCACCCACCTTGTCTCTGAACAGACGCAGCTCAGACGAGGAAGGAATGAACGGATGCAGCATAAAAGCAAAAAGATTGAGCAGCTTGGGTTTGTGACACACCTTGTTTCCTGGCTAAGGAAAATTCTAACCTGTTCTATTCCAAACTCTAATAAATTCTGAAACAAGACATCTCTCTCCTCCTATTGGTGCTGTTAGCTCAGGGAAAGACGTGAGATACCAGATAGGAGGGTCTTAGGCTCCCTCATGAGGGCACCTTTGAAATGACAACCGAAAATGGTCCAGCCATGTAGAAGCACGTCCTTAGGAGCCACTACTTCTGTGGCCTTCACACACTTAAAGGAGGAAACAAAGCCCAGGGCAATGCATATGAAAACTGGAAACAAAGCATTCTTGGTCGAGGGGATCCAGCTATGAAACAAATTTCCACAGGAGAGCAGGCCACTCTGATCATCTTCAGGAAATGCTGCCATATCTTCCTCTTTGAAAAGGCCTTTCCAAGCATAAGAATGACACTGACTTTGTTAGTCTCTAAGGTGCCACAAGTACTCCTGTTCTTTTTTCTTTTTACTGACTTCATTGACACTCCCTTTATCTCAACCCCCTTCAAACAAACAAACAAAAAGAGGAAATCAATAAAATCTAACAAGCTAAAACAAACACACCCACACTATGCCAAGCAAGGTTTTAACCCTGAAAAGGGGCAATGGAAAGGGTGCATGAAATCCAGTAGGGACTTCACTGTTGCTAATTATTTTAACATGGAGGTAACATCAGATACAACAGTGATGGGTAGCAGAATGAAACCTTTAGATTAGATTAGATAGGTAGACAGATATAATCTAAACTTCATTATCAGAAACTGCCAGTCGTCCAAGAGCTGTTCTATCTTTTGGAAACTACTGTAGAATGTATTAAAGAAAGCAAAAAGAAAAGGAGTACTTGTGGCACCTTAGAGACTAACCAATTTATTTGAGCATAAGCTTTCGTGAGCTACAGCTCACTTCATCGGATGCATCGAAAGCAGTTTCTTAAGGAAATATTATGTAGTACTCAAGATGCCCAGTACATTTTCATCTCAATGTACAGGCATAACTCCCATTATAATTATTAGGAATCACTTGGCAAGACTAGAATTTTGCTTATAAATGCTACACAGTTTGTACACCTTCTTTACCTTATGTCTCTGGGTTGAATTTCTCCCATTGATTTCAGTGAGGTCAGGATTTTACCCACAGACTCTGTGATTTGCTCACCTGTTCAGAAGAAACTTTGCCAGGCTGTGGAAGCTGGCATTAGGCAAAAAAAATGCTTAACACCCACTATGCCGTATCCCTGCAGGACTGGCAAAAACTGAGAGCTCATCTGCCCAGTCACTGAATGAGAGATCATTCATAAGCTTAGTCTGATACTGTGCCCTGCATGTAGAGAGGTGGTATCTTCTATTTTTGTAATTCTTGTATATAAAGATACATTGGCTTTTGCATCTTACTAAAATTTAATATTGCTTTTTATTGTCTAGAAGCTTCATGTATAACCAGGTTATTCTCTGACAATTGTATACTTCTGCATCTTGGAAACACTGTTTTTTTTAAATAAACCAGAAATTATTCCTAGATTATAAGGCCAGAAGGGACCACCGTGATTATCTAGTTTGACCTCCTGTTAAACAAAGGCCATTGGACTCCCCTGAATTAATTCCTGCTTGAACTACAGCATATTTCATAGAAAAACATTCAGCCTTGTTTTAAAAATTGCTAGAGGTGGAGAATCCATCACAACCTTTGTAAGTTGTTCCGGTTATTTAATACCCTCACTTTTAAAAATGTGTGCCTTATTTCCAGTTTGAATTTGTCTAGCTTCAGCTTCCAGTCATTGGATCTTATTATACTTTTGTCTAAAAGAATGAAGAGCCCGATATCAAATAGTTGCTCCCCATGTAGGTACTCAGACACTGTGATCAAGTCATCCCTTAACCTTCTCTCTGTTAAGCTAGACGGAGTTCCTTGAGTCTATCACTACAAGGCAGGTTTTCTAATCCTTAAATCATTGCCATGGCTCTTCTCTGAACCCTCTCCAGTTTACCAGGATCCTTCTTGAATTGTGTTCACTAAGGCTATATCCACACTTGAAGCGAGGGGTGTGATTCCCGCTCAAGTAGACATACTCATGCTAGCTCTCACTGAGCTAGTGCACTAAAAATAGTAGTGTAACCACAGTAGCATGGGCAGTGGCATGGGCTAGGTGCCCCGAGTAGAAATCCTCCTGGACAACACAGGTATGTACTCAGGGGCTATCCCATGTCGCCAATGCCTGTGTACTGCAGCTCACTACTATTTTTAGCACCTTAGCTCAATAAGAGCTAGCACATGTATGTCTACTTGAGCTGGAAATCATACCCCCAACCTCCAGGTGTAGACATAGCCTAAAACTGGACACAGTATTCCAGTAGTGACCACACCAGTGCCAAATACAGAGGTAATATAACCTTCTTACTCCAACCCAACATTCCCTTATTTATATATCCAAGGATTGCATTAGTCCTTTGAGCCACAGCATCACACTGGGAGCTCATGTTCAGCTGATTATCCAGCATGACTCCCAAGTCTTTTTCAGAGTCACTGCTTCCCAAGATAGCATCCCCCATCCTGTAAGTATGGTCTGTCTTTTTTGTTCCAGAAATATGACTTTACATTTTGGCCATATTACACATATTGTTTGCTGGTGCCCAGATTACCAAGAACTCCAGATTGCTCTGTATCAATGACCTATCTTCTTCATTATTTATCCCTCCCGCAATGTTCTGGTCATCTGCAAATGTTAGTAGTGCTGATTTTGTTTTCTTCCAGATCATTGACAAATGTGTTAAATAGCACAGGGCCAAAAACCCATCCGTGAGGAACCCCACTAGAAACATACTTGCTGGACAATGATTCCCCATTTACTGTCACATTTTGAGACCTATCGATCAGCTATCTTTAATCCGTTTAATGTGTGCCATGTTAATTCTGAATTGTTCTAGTTTTTTAATCAAATCTCATGTGGTGCCAAGTCAAGTGCCTTACAGAAGTCAATGACGTCAACACTATTATCTTTATCAACCAAAGTTCTCATCTCATCAAAACAAGATATCAAGTTAGCTTGACGGAATCTATTTTCCATAGACCCAAGTTGATTAGCATTAATTATATTTACCCACCTTTAATACCTTATTGATCAAATCTCATATCAGCTGTTCCATTAACTCCACTCTTGCCTCTCCAAGCTGTGAAAATGCAGAGGACTCCCATCAAGTAGATGGTGTCTCAAGAGCGAAGTTTTCCATTCATCTGAAAAGATTTGAGGTGAAAATGCTCACTTTCCAGCAAGATGGAAATGTGCTACTGGAACAGGTGAGTAGCACCTCTGCAGCCTTTCTCTTGATTAAATAATACCCAGCTCTTATGCAGTACTTTTATCAATAGATCTCAAAGTGCTTTACAAAGGAGCTTAGGATCATAACCCTATCTTGCAGATAAGGAAACTAAGGCAGAGGAAAATAAACTGACTTACCTAGGGTCACCCAGTAGACCAGAAGCAGAGCTGGGAATAGAACCCAGGTCTCCTCAGTGCCAGGCAGTGCTCTAAAACTACTAGTGGTCTGGGGGCTGGCACTCTTGAGTCATGACTCCAGAATAACTATACACAGTGACCACTGCTCCAAAAGTTAAAGCTTTCTCTTACTTAGTCTAATCCTTGCTGGAGTTTGCCACAGAGCACTCTCCCGTCGACGTCTGTACTCCACTTCCCCAAGAGGCGGAAGGTAAGTCGGTGGGAGAGCATCTCCTGTCAACACAGCACGGCGTAGACACTGCTGTAAGTCAACCTAAGTTACATCAACTCCAGTTATGTAACTTACGTAACTGAAGTAGTGTAACTTAGATCGACTTACAGCTTTAGTGTAGACCAGCCCTAAGTTTACAGTTAGGCTTTCAGATGACAGCTGTGTACTACCCCATTAAACGTGAGGATTTTAGGTGAAGTTACTTAGACAAGCCGGCATCCACAACTAGCCAAAGAAGACAGACAGTCTTCATCAGGGATTCCCAGTGCTAAGAGGAGTGGACAGGGAGTTCTGCCAGGCACAGATGGATAGCTGGAGCATTTGCTGCCTTCCAGGAGTGAAGACTAAGGCCACCACTGCAAGTATAAACAAGATTCTGAGTTTGACAGAAGTGACTCCTTAGGTGATCACAGTGTTGTTGTAACTGTGTTTGGCTGTGTAGCTTGAATGCTTGTCTCTTTCACCAAACAGAAGCTGATCCAATAAAAGATATTATCTCACCCACCTTGTCTCTCCTTTGGCGATCTACAGTGGCAGTCACAACACTGCATCAGATACCATTTCATGGCTCCTGGAAGACTTCAGGGAAGGGAGACAAAGGAGAGGAATATCATGTGCCTTTCCTGTTCCTTGAGGAAAACAAAGAGAGGATACTAGAGGTGAACAGTGGCTAAGAAAGTGGTGTGGATGGATGAGGGAGGTTTTAGGGAACACAGGGGTGCCTACTACAAGAGAAGAGGTTATAGGGTTCTGACTGCCTCCATCTCAGTAGGGGCACCAATTTCAAGGATGACCAGCTAAGGTAGGCAGGAGGGCTTTACACTATCACTGAAGGGGGAGGTAGATGATGGGGAATCATGGTACAAACATCCAGATCTGTAAATCAGCACCAAGGCATCGCACATGACAAATCCAAGCACTAAAGTGCATGTAAGGAACATATTCTTTGTCTATATACTACTGCTAGGAGCCAAGGTATGAAACAAGAGTTGGAGATCCTCATGCATGAAAAGAAAGGAGGGTTCATGTTACTGAAATTTGGTGGGATAGATCCTTTTATTGGAATATTAAAATAGATGTCTAAACTTGTTCTGTAAGGATGGAATGGGCAGAAAAGGGGCTGGGATGGCAATTTATATAAAAGATGTTAATTATATACAATGCAGGACCTCAAATGTTTATGGATTAAACTTCTAACCAGTCAAACTAAAGGTGAGGTACTGGTGCAAATCTGTTACAGATCACCAAATCTCACTGGAGCCCAGGACAAACAGACCTAAAAAATGGAATCTGGTGATCATGGTCTGGTTATATCTACTTTCTGCAACCAGAATGGGGTATCAACCAGCAATTTGCATGTTTGAAACTTCAAAGGGCCACTCTGCCAAAATGTGAAGCAATTATTAGAATGAGGACTCAAACTTAATGAAGGAGTATTTAATGAAAACTGGGAATTGTTCAAGGATATCCCACTCAATGACAATGCCCAAAGAGCCACTATTCCACAAACACAACAAAGTTATGCTAAGCAAGAAGCCATCCTGTTTAGAAGGAGGTGTGGAAGCAGTGATTAGGGTGACCAGATGTCCCAATTTTATGGGGACAGTCCCAATATTTGGGGCTTTGTTTTATATAGGTGCCTATTACCTCTCACCCCATCCTGATTTTTCATAATTACCATCTGGTCACCCTAGCAATGATTCAGAATAACTTCCTCCCCTTGTGTCCCTTCTTCTCCTTCCCCCCCCCCCCCCCCCGCCCTTTATGGTCCAACTGCACTGAATATCAAGTTTAATGTAGGTGAGAAGAGAAGCTAAGCATAGTGTATGCTGCAAACATGAATAGAGTGCTGTGCATTTTAACAAGAGGGTATGCTGCACTATTCAATGATTAAACATTGCTTGCTTGACTGTAGTATTATTTATACAGCACCACTGGTGTGCATGATGCTTTACAGGCAAATTCCTTGACTTGAAGAGGTAAAAATCTGCACGGACACAGCCCAGGCAAAGGAGGAAAGAAGGGATGCAGCATAAAGAGATGCTGCAAGGAGATCGAACAGCTTCAGTTTGGCCTAAGGAAAATTCTAACCTGATTTAGCGTAAGCTCTAACAAATTCTAAAACAAGATGTGTCCTTCTTCATGCTGATGCTGGGAGGGAGAGATACCAGATAAAATGGTCTGAGGCTCCCTCATGAGGATATTTTTGAAAATGACAACCTAATATGCTTCAGCAATGCTCTTCACACATTTACAGGAGGAAACAAGCCCTGGGAGCTGCACATGAGATCTGGGAACAAAACACCCTGGTCGAGGGGATCCAGCTATGGAACAAACTTCCAGAGGAGAGCAGGCCACTCTGAGCCTCTTTAGGAAAATGCTGCCAAACCTTCCTCTTCCTTTGCATCATAAGAACGAGAGTGCCAATGTTGTGACTGGCTTCTATCCCACACCCTGCCACCAAGCACAGAAAGAGAGAGGAAATTAATAATCATAATAAATGAACAAATAGCTTATCCCAAGCAGAGTGCTGATCCCTAAAAGGAAAAAGAGCCAGATACTCTAAGAAGTTTAGGAGGGAGTGACACAGTTCAGAACAACTGCACCTGTATTCCTTCTCTGTGGTTCCTCAAGGGCACCCACTCTATCCTTTTGGCTCCTCAGCCATCACCTCTCTTGGACAGAGACCCATGTCTCTCCCCTCCTGAGTGGGATTTTTCTAGGCTGTACAGTTCCCTGCCAATACTGTGATATCCCCAGCAAGCCAGACTGCCTAAACAGGACTGCCCCATCTCTACTTTACTTTATCTAGAGATTATGAACAGCTGTAATTGCCAGTAGTTACAAGTTACCACACAGCTATTTATAAGCAAGCACAGTTATTCTTAAGGTGAAAACACTACAGAGAAAACATATAAAAATAATAGAAGAACCTACATGCATGCTAAAAAGCTTACCAGAGGCCACTTGGGTAGGTGTTAGACCTTCAGAACCCAATAACTGGATTTTCCTCATGGTTACAATTTAATAACTGTCTCAGATTCGGAACCAGAACACCTGTAAATAGGTTACTCTTTCTTTACACAGCTCAGACCTTTGATCTTAAAACCCTGGGAACAGATAATCAGCAGATAAATGTCCTCTCCTCAAGGCATAGCTTCACAGGCTGGGTTTTTGCACACCCAAAGGTGGGAATTTGCATTTGCTTCCCCCAAGAGATTCCCCAGGCAGACCACATGACTTTGTTTGTCCCAAAAGTCCACTCCTGACTGCCACATTGTTCAGCAAAGTCATCTGATGTTTGTAAAATATCCTGGGTTCACCTCCTCCCCTATATGGATGTTGCATACAATCCTGGCCCACAATAATACATAAACTTTGATTTAATACAATGGACTCCAAAGATATTACAGGAAAATGCCATATTTGTCACAGGGAGTTCATTCTGCCTATTGATTTTACATGAAAACTAATCAGATACTATGGTGATGGGCATCAACATAAAACCTTAAGAGAGAGAGAAACAAGGATAAGCAATAATTTAAACTTCATAATCACGAACTGCACGTCATCCAAGAGCTGTTCTATCTTTTTAATTTATTAGAGTAAGCAGTTTCCTAAGGCAATATTGCATACTATTCAAGGGCTCTGCATCCTAAGATTCCCAGAACATTTTCATCTCAATGTGCAAGCATAACTCCCATCACAATTATTAAGATTCACATGCCGAGACTAGAATTGTGCTCCTAAATGCTACACAACATTTGTGCCTTCTGTGACCTATGCCAAATCTGTGGATATCCATCCACTATATATCCGCATCTATCCACATCCACAGACCGGATGCGGATATCCACAGACCATGTTTGCAGATCACCGATGGATGCAAATCCAAATTTTATATCTAGAGCCCTGCAAAACTGCAGATATCTGCTTTATATCCACAGATATCTGTATCCACACCTGCTTTATATCCACAGATATCTGCATCCACGTGTGGATATCCGCAGACCATGTTTGCAGATTGCGGATCGGATACGGATACAAATTTTGTATCCGTGCAGAGCTCTACCTATGGGGTGAATTCCTGGCTCAGAGACTCCTAGTCTCTATGGGACTTGCTCATCTGTTCAGAGGAAACTTTGCCAGGTGGTGAAAGCTGGCACTAGGTAAAATAATTGCTTAATACCCACTATGTCCATATCCCTGCAGGACTGGCAATGCTGAGCTTCCCATTTATCTAGTTAGGGAATGAAAGATCATCTATAAAATCGGCCTGATTCTGTGATCTGCCTGGCCAGAGCTGGTAGACTTCTATTCTTGTAACACTTGTATATAAGGTAAAGACAAAGGCTAAGTCTACACTTAGAGTTGCAGGTAGGGTGACCAGATAGAAAGTGTGAAAAACTGGGACAGGGGTTAGGGGTAATAGGCGCCTATATAAAAAAAAGCCCTGACTATCGGGACTGTCCCTATAAAATGGGGACATCTGGTCACCCCAGCTGCCAGTGTGATTCCCAGCTCAGGTAGACATACTTGTGCTAGCTCTCATCAAGCTAACACTAAAAACTGTAGACCTGGTAGCAGCGAGTGGAGGTACAGGCTAGTTGCCTCAAGTACGTAGCCCGGGGGTCCAGTTGAGATTGTACTCAGGGTTGCTAGCCTATGTCGCTACTCAGCTACATTACTATTTTTAGCATGGTAACTTGATGAGAGCTAGAGTGAGTATGTCTACTCGGGCTGGGAATCACACACCCTGTGCCAAGTTTACACATAGCCATAGTGTTGCAGAAGCAGGTTGTGGGATAGATTTTTACCCTTCACAGTTTATATAGCAGCCATAATCCATGAATATAGGGATTTTATAATGGAAATCTTGAAAGATAAGGCCCCCAATAAGCTCTTTTATAATATGATTATATTAAAAAATGGACTCACCTTGTTATTGACTTGAATTTTACAGTGTCTTTTGCTCTTTAGCTACTCCAAAGTGCTTTGCAAAATAATGAGTTTGATCCTGATAGCACCGTGACTATACAACAAAAGTAGTCAGGGGTTATCATGAACTCAGTAATATCTCAGACTGTGTGAGCTGACAGATCCTGCTTTTTTTACAATCCCTTTTGAAAATATAGGCCATTGTCTCTATAGCAATTAGGTAGTCTTAAAATTGGTGGGCAAAAATGTCTAAACCTGTACCTCTCTCCACTCTCCCCCACCCCCAAATCTTTTTGAAAGGGAAATCTTTTTAAAATCCCGATTTAAAATAAACAAAGTTAACTGCACCCTTTGTGAGCTGTTATCAGTTTCTATACTTTTTTTTCTGAAAGTTGTAATGTCATGTTGTTCTTAGTACATTCAAAGGTAAGACAGACCTAATTCACAACATGGAAAGCAGACAGTGTAAGGAGGATGTTAATGGAATGCAGATCTTGCAAATTCTAGGAGCAGAGCTGGGTGCATTTTTTTGCATTAATAGTTTATTTGCCAAAAAAAAAATGAAATTTCAGTCCACCTAGAACTATTTGTGAATTTGACCTAGATGCCATTCACAGAACAGGAGGAGGTGATGGTACACTATTTATAATTTCTAGGCTAGGGCACTCATCTGGGAGAGACAGATTTTATTCCCCCCTCTGGGGAAAAGGATTTGAACCTAGATCTCCAACCTCATAAGACAGTGCCCCAAACCACTGAGCAATGAGATCTTCCACAACAGGACTTTTTCATTCTCTCCTGTTGAAGCTGTTTCACTTTGTATAACTGATGAAATACTCATTGACCCAGGAACTCATTGGCACTCACCTGCTAGGTGAGTGGTCTAACCACTACACTATACAGTCATTCTCACTTGTCTGGCCACAGACTAGTCCAGTATTTATACAAAGTAGAACAGCTTCAGCAGGAGAGATTCAGGGAGCCCCTCACACACCTCTACACCAGAATATCCAATAGACTGGCAGTTAAAGCACACACCACTGATATGAGACTTTGGTTTCATCTGACCCAAAACAGGCATTTTTGATTTACTGAAAATTCTGATTCTGTTTGACTCAAACTAATTTTTTTCCTAATTTTTTGGAATTGCCAGTTCTAACTGGGAGATACACTTGCAGGAAAGTAACTCAAGGCTAGTGGTCTTCAAACTACCTCCATTTGGAGTTTACTAATTATCTCATTATCTCTAACAGCCTCATCAGTATCACTCAGGAATTGGCAAAAATCACCTCTGAAGGAACACAGAAAATAATATAATTAACCATGGAAGTGAATTACTAGGTGAATTGAATTATAGGTGTCTGACTGGGGAAGCAGCTGTAAATGATTTGCATGAGTATAAAAATGGAGCCTTTGCTGTTCTTTCTATTGTGAATCCAAAGCCTTAAGAACGCAGTTTGGGGGGTTTAACACTGCAAGCTTGCTCAGGATTCTCAAACTTTTGGTCTGCTTGTCATAGCAAGAGAAAAGAGGCTACAGCTGGTAGCTGCTCTAAAGCGCAATGGTGCCAAACCTTGTGTTGAGGTGAGTGTTTGTGGTGTTTCTGTTGATTATGATTCTCTCTGTGGGGTGTAGGCTGTGGTAGTCTCATGACTATCTCCTAAAAGTAAAGGAGAACAAGCCTGTATGCCCCAAAGGAGGAGACTTAGACTTGAAAAGTCTAAATATCTAATCCTACCTATAGAAGCTTTATATTAGAATTAAGCAATACTTAAATGAAACTCTTTCCAACTAAAGACACAGTTGTCTTAGTAGCAGTTTATCTGCACATACTTCTTTCTCTTGCAGGTTGTTCCTAATAGGTGTATTAGCCTCTGAAATATGGACCCAAGACAGGCCAGGTAACTAGATTTGTTAACTATTTGCCTGCATTTCAAGGCAGTTTTCAGACCCTCCCCTCCCCCCCTGCTTTTCAGTAAATGGTGTTCAGCTTCAATGCCCTAGTATGGTGCTAGGGCAGGATGTGGCTTCTATAAGCACTGGCCAGGTGTGGTGGCTCTACTTGAGTCTCTTGTCTCAGTAGACAACTTGCTCTATTCTCTGAATTTATGCCTAGAGTACTTAATACTGTCACATGAGAGAAGTGCACTGGCCCAATAAACTGCTCTAGGGATATGGCTACCCCCAGAGATGTGAGGCCAAGCTCAAGACCTACTTGCACTAGCTCTGATCAAACTAGAGCACGAAAAACAATGTAGCTGCAACAATGTGAGAAGTTAGAGGCTGTAAGTACCTAGCCTCTCTGACTGTGTCCCCCCTCAAGCTGGGGACTGCACCTCTAGCATGATCCTCAGAATAGCCTTCCACCTGTTGCCCACTGGCTTCATTGTGGGATCAATGCAGTAGTCCTGCTCAGAGCATTCCTAATGGATCCATCTTCTGCCCCTGCTTAGAAATTTCTTTGGAGGAGGAAGAGAGGGTGGCTCTCTAATTGAAGTCTCAAACATGGGAGACCCAGGCTCAATTCCCTTGGGGGAGGGTAGATGAGAGAGAGGACTTGAACTAAGGGTCTCCACCTCTTATAACCCAATTGTTAGGGTATTTAAGATTCTCATGTGGGGCTCGCTCAGTTTCTCCTAGTGAAGCTGTTTCACTTTGGATGACATCTTACAGTCATTAAGTAGGAGTCTTGGAACCTAAGTGCCCTCATACCAAGCTATAGTAATTCTCCCTAGCATCACAATCCTGTGTCTTGTCCGAGTGGTCTTACAACTTGTCAGAAAGACCCTTCTAATGCCTCAGCCTTGCAAACACTTGTTCCCGTAGCTCTGCATATGAGTAGTCCCTGACTTCTGTGGGATTGCTTGTGTGTAAAGTGATTCCCATGAAGGGGTCTGTGGGACTGAGTCCTTAGTTTATAGCTGGGGTTGCCTCTAAAACTCCTGGAGAGCAGTAAAGCTAAATTAAATATTTAGCTCAAGGCAGCAACTTAAAGCCTTCTGTTGACAAGCTGTTAATCTCAATCCTAGGTTGAAAAAACAAAGCTACCTTGCAGGGTGGTGATCACCCCAGCCTCTGAGTCGCTTCAAAATGTCCCCCTGTGGTATCCAGCCCCTCATGACTGAATACCTCCCAGATCCTCTGCTCACAAAGCAGTTTACCAGGCATACTCTAGACCATTGCTCCTGTACTATGCACAGCACTTGAGCTCAATTATATTTTAAAAAGGAAATGTAAGAGACTAGGGACTTGAATACTATGACTTTATTTTTATGTGTAACCATACATTCTTGTACCTGAACTTAACTGACAAGTTCTCACCCAGAGTTATTCCAGACTTGCCAGCTAAGTCTGGCTGAGATCCCTTTCAGGAAGCAAATCCACTCTCCATTTCATCCTAGGTGAAAGATGCTAGGGCTTCTTTCTGCAACCTCAAATATACTAGGACAGACCTTTAATGTTCACCTCAAAATAGGGTGCTCTTCCCCCTGCTGTTTACTACTTCCTGTTAAACTCTGGCAGAGCCTTTAGAAGCCTTCTAAGTCAAATAACAAAATAGGTATGTCATACAACAGGGATATATCCATGGTTGACCACTGTATAGCCCATCACTATCTAGAGATGTTTCACTCAAGACTTGCTACCTTTGAGTGACCTGCTTCTAACTGCAGATTTAGAGAACATAATTTTTAGTGTTTTTATAATTAGTGTGATATCCTTTCAGTAAAGATTTTACATGACCCTTTCTGGTGAACCCATGGGATCCCTGTGCCATCTGCCAGTTGGTCTCAGACCCTTGATGTGCATGAGTGTGTGTTCTCTGACTAGGTGAAACTACAGGTGGCTATGGTCTTAACCATGTACTGACAAAGGGTTGCTGTTTGACCCCAGAAGTGGCTGCATTTCAGTAGTGAAGTCTGCTTTATAAAGAACTTAGCATCTTGCATCCAAGTGACTCCTATGGTGATAGTTACTAATTTGTCTTAACATCTCTACAGGCTCCCTGAGCTCAGAGTGCCTGGGGAGCCTCTTGCGGATTGCACTGAATGCAGAGTACTTCGAGGACAAGTATCTGATCTTTGCTGCTGTTGGTAAGCTAAAGGGGGGAAGAATAAGAGGCAATAAGCATTTTCAAAGCTGCCCCTTAACAGCATGTCCCAGTTATAAATACCTAAACTCTAGGTTACCTACAGCTACCAGGCATTGGGGTGCCAAGTCTCTTATACAACATTCCAGTATTAGAGTATCTACACTGGGTCTTCCAATGTAAAGACCACAACAATATTTAAAGTAACTTCTAATGAGAAGCCAAACATTTAATAGTCTAGCTAATCTGAACAATGAGTTTTGTGAGAAATCCTCATTTGTACCTTATCCACAGATGTCATGGTAACTGTACCTACTAAATTGCCAAATCTAGGTTTATTAAGATCACTATTTTAGATCAACTATAGTATGAAATAAGCTATTGATATCCCAGGTAAACACCAAGGACTAAACTCTACCTTGGTTAGCCTGGTGGTCAAGTGCTCAAATAGACCCTTGGTTTTCTGTTAATGCATGCACTGGACTACAGCAAGACAGAAGCCACAAAGTACCTGACTCACCTGTATGATAGCCTAGCAAGTTGCTGACAGCTGACCTTAGGTCACAGCCAGTATAGCAGCTGATGAGGGGAGGGCCAAGAAGAAATGGAGGCACTGAATCACAGCTATAAAACTAGTACTACAGAATTTAAAAAGGGTGATGTGCCAGCATCATATCAGATCCAATCAGCTACAGTTAATGGCCTTCCAAGTATGACACCAAAGCAATTGTCACTGTAAAGTCTACAGTAGGGATTATTGTACAGTATAATCTTGGAATGACTTTCTGGGATGAACTATGTAACTTTGCATGCAATGTCCAAGAAAAAGCTCAGACCATGAGTGTAGCTTGAACAACTATGAAGGTTTCCTGACAGCTATACTTGAATACCTTTTCACAGACCAGTTTGGCACCGCCCAGGAGATTGATGGGACCCTGGCAGCACAGTGTGGCTATACAATAGAGTATAATTATTGGGGTAACATTGAATTCCGTGCTTCCATTATAAGCTGCTACACTCATATTGAGGTAAGCCTACTGTATCTAAAATACCCTACTTTTGTATTTTAGTTACAAAGTCTGTCCTTTCACAGAAGTTCTGACTTACAATGAGTTGTACAGGGACTGTAACTTAGCAATATGTTGCATGTCTACTAACTAGTGCCACTTGGTAAGCTAGGTAGTGCTCTCTCAGAGCTCTTTCCCAGGCCTCTGGGTATATTGTGGTAGAAACACCAGTGGTCTACTAAACACAAACTAATGTGTTAACATAAGCATGACTTTAATTGCCACAAATATTTTTCCCTCCAATATATGAACAGATGGATATCTGTCCTGCTAGTAGCAGGTAACGATACTTCTCTGCAACCTGATATCTGACTAGCTATGTAATTCATCATCTAATTTGGACCTCCCCCACTGCAACTTCAGGCACTTGCTTTTATAACATGATTATTGGGAAAGGGGCAAGGACTCAATCTCTCAAGTATTGTCTAAAAATATCTGGATTAGGGAGACATGCAAAATGCCCTTCAAGAGCTACACTTATCTCCTCTATTTAGACACAGATGACTTAGTTGTAATGTCTAAACACTACTTTATGAGGCAGCTTTGCATCACTAGTTAGGGTTGAGCAAATAGGAGGTGGTGATGGTGGGAGAGGGGACCTGTTTAGCACACTCAATACCTTGAGTAAGAGCTGTTACTGTGTCTCTGCAGAGTGATGTATACACAGTAACTGTACAAATCAAAACAGCTACTAATCCTGATATGAAAAATGCTCTAACTCACTTGAAGACTGTGAGTTGCCCTTACAGTCCATGGCATCCAAGAGAGTTAGTATGTGAAACCAACTACATGGAGGTAAGATCCCAAGCGCTGATCTTCCATGGGGAAGGGGGGAACTTGTAAAGGAGTGTGCTCTGGATAGGGCCTTGGATGGGAACCTGAACACTTGGCCACTAAAGCATTTATAAGCAGAATGCAGTGCATGTAGTAATAGGATTCAAACAGTCCAGGGCCCACCTGAAAATTGGGTTTATTTTCATCCAATATATTAATGGATATTGCCTGAAGCATCCTCATTTCTAGGAAGTGAGGTGCTCAAATGTTGAGCTTGTCACCTATTGAATGTCCAATAATAGGTTAAAGCCAAATGGTGTATGAAAACAGTATGCCAGTGAAAACTCCCAAGTATGGGAGTTCATCCATAAAATGGAAATAGTTGGTTACTGTTTTGTTTTGTTGGAGTCAAAACAACTGCCTAACTGGAAATAAGAAACCTGAGAAGTAGGTGCACTGGCTAGACAAAGGGTACAATCAAATGGTGAAATGCAGAGAAGCCAAACAGCCTCTGTCCATTAGCTGTTACTAAAGGGCTGTTTGGCAGTCCAAGCAACCAAGATCAGACTCTTAAAAAGAGAAGTTACTCCCAACCAGGGAACATGATCACTAACTCAAATGTTCCTAACATAGCTTGTCTCCTTATTCCCACTTGGTGTCACTAATGATGGATGTTCCTTTGCAAGGTGTCTGTCAGGAGGAATGTTCCACAGATAACAGCAGACTTGCTCCAAGATGAACCTGAAGACTGGGCTCTAGCCTTTCCAGAGGTAAGCTTAGCTGCTAGCATTGTTACTTCTGGCTCAAGGTCTCCTGTGGACAACTACTCGAGCAATATATTGAAAGCATGCATTGAAGAGTCAGCCTCCAAAAAAAAAGGAAGGGAATAAACTCCTGGACTGAAGGATACAGGTGGAGACATCTTCTGGCTTCCTGGCAACAGGATAAGTGAAGGAAAAATAGGAATTGCCTCACAAATGAGGTGACTGATATCACTACCTCAGTAGCATCTTGAGGCCAGTGCACAATCATAGTGGCTACTAAAGACAAAGACCTGTCTAATCCATGCATAGATTATGCAACAGATGGATGGGGAGTACAAGGAAACAATGAGCTGGTGAACATGAAACCAGTCAGTGAACCAGCTGCTTAATTGTTGGATTTTTATAGAGACTAGGTGAGGTAATGTCTTTTATTGGACCAACTTCAGAAGTTGGTTCAATAAAAGACATTACCTCACTCTCCTAGTTCCTAGAACTGAGACAGCTACAACACTAGATTTAGACACCTTAGTATAGGGAGTACGGTCTCTTTCCAGGACAGCAAGATGAGCTTTTTTGAAGTTGAGGGAGGAGGAGAATACAAAGGATCTCAGATGGTGTCTCAATTGTTTCTACAAGTCAGGTGTAAATGAGAATGGAAATGTAGTCTAGTAAAGACACATGGCAAAACTTTTGAGCTGCTTGTCTCCCTCAGGCAACTGCTGGGGCAGTGTCAATCTGGCAAGTAGTATTTCACCTGCCCAGTGGAAGGAAGGCTCTGCTAGCAAGTGATGCTCAGAATGCTGGCTATGGACTCAATACAACAGACACTAGGATTTTGCTGAGAGCACCATACAATGCTGCAGAAGCACAGCTAGTCAAGGTTGGTACACTCCTTCACCATCTGTGTGCTCTGTCACTACACAGCTCTAACAGCATCTACTCTTGCAGGTTCGAGGAGTGACTTTCTCTGCAGTGAGAGCAAGTACATTCTACAAGCAACGATGGATGATCTTGATGGTAGATACTGCTGTGGCCTGCCCTATAGGTGAGACTTAGTATCCCTTTGATCTAATGCTAAACACTCAAACATCTTGAAGATACACTGAGACATGCCTAGCTATTAACTGCCCTAAGTACAGTTCTTGACACTAATGGAAATACCTCCCATTCTTTCTAAATTAAGATGGGGTGGATTATACAGATGACACAATTACATGGACCATTCCAAAAAATCTCCGAACCCTCTCTGCTGGGGCAACTAGCTTCAATGATCTCCTTGTTGAAATTGGTGTGGATCTTCACAAACTTTCTGCCAGAGAAATTGCTTCCAGGAAATATGTGCTATCAAACAATACAGATGAAATTACCATCCAGATGCCCATAGGTGCAGAAGGTGGCTATTACAAGGTTAGTGGATAACCATCCGTCTTAGCTACAAGCAGAAAGCTAATGGCTGGTAGGATGAGAGGATTCCCCATAAAGCCCCCTTTCTTGCCTCATTAGACTTTGAGGGAGAGGGGTGTTATGCCCCACCTCTCAATGCTCCACATAAGAACACATGACCTGGGGAGCTCTCATACAGCACCTGGAGACTAGCTCTTCCAATTGACCATGATTGTCTGATGTCAATAAGGGCTGAACACCCTCAGGACCCATGAGGCATTTGCCACTTAATGATTTTGAGACCCCACCCCACCTTTGTGGGGGAAGATCTAACCTGAGGGGACTAAACTTGAAAGAACATAAAGCTGGTAGTATGCAGGGGGGAACAGGATATGGATTGAGCCATTTGGAGTAGAGAACCACCTGCCCCTTGCATTTCTGCTCCTATACAGAGATTTCTCAGAAAAGCAGGATAATGTTGCTGTTCGCTCTAGTAAATGGCTTTTGTTAGATCACCTTAATGCTCCTGAAACTACATATTGCATGCAACTCCTGTATCTAGGTGTCTAACATACAACTTGCCCTTTCAGACCCATGTGAGTGAGGGACAGCATGGGACCAAATACTACATTAATTTGTTTTTGGAACATCAGTGGGAAGACAACAGGTGGGGAGTGACTAAGCATACCATCATCAAGAAAATAGAAACTCCATTTAAACTTGTGCCACCCACCATAACAAACAGTAAGTAACTGAATGAACCTCTAAGTTCACACTTCATTTTTTAGCAAAGGCTAACACCACACCACTTCTTCCTAGATACCAACTCCAGCATTAGGCTGGTCAATGTGACTGTGGGAACATTCCTCCCAGACGTGGAACTGGTGAACTTGACCATAGATGATACAACTGTAACTGTGCCTGAAGCCCTTCAGCATGGATACAAAGTCTATGAGACTAGATACCCCAATGGAAGCAAAGGCTATGTAATAGAAACACCATTCAATGTGCCTAGCATTAAGAAAGAGGTATCTATTTAGTACCTAATGCATGTATTGCAACACTCTACTGGTTGGAGTGTCTAAATGTGACTTGATGCTGGCTCTCTTTCTCTCAGTACTTAACAGAAGACACTAGACTCTATATACTGAATGTCACACTTGGATTCATAGTACAGCCAACACATGAGACCTTCACTGTTCCAGTCATAACAATCTCTCCTGTCAAGGATGCAGGTAACAGGACCAAGACAAATGGTCACCCACTTATGGTGCAACTCAGATTAGGCCAATGGAACTCTATTGGCCCTAACCTGTCAGGTGAAATACTAATATTCCATGTACAAATGATCACTTCTCCATCTGTTACAGTGTTGCCTAGTGCAAGAGGATTCTGTGATGATGAAAACCTCTATCTAACAGTTGTTCGTGGCAATGTGGATCAAAACTGGCTGCCCTTCATTTCAAACCTGAGCCTGTCACCAGATGCTGCTCAGAAGCACAACTATGGACTAGATGACAATGGCACCCACTTCACAATTCGTGTTCCTCTTTATGCACCTCATGTACTATATGAGGTAAAGGGACCGCAAATGTGCATGGTGTCTAGCCCACTATAACTGATGGGAGGGGAGCTAGAATTCCAGAAGCCTGTCAGAGTAGGAAGGAGGGGAAAACCCTTCCAGCAAGCAACTTGGGGTTAGTCTCCTCAAAGGACTTAGCCCAATATTGGAATGCTGAGCCTACAGTCTCGGAGCAGGGGTACACAGGTCGTCTAGGGGTACATCAAGGCCACTAGATGGCTATTTTACAGCAGGCTACATAAAAGACTAGTGAAGTCAGTACAAACCAATTTTGTAGACAATGACTTGTTTACACTTCACATACTGTACCCTGAAATATAAGTAAATATTAATATTCCAATATCTTAGAATATGGTAAAATAAGAGTAAACAAGTCATTTGAATTAACTGACATTTTTTGTATTGCATCTCTTCTGTAAGAGTACAGCTTATGTGAAACTTGAGGGGGCATGACACACTCTTGAAATAGTCTGGAAAGGTTGAGAGTCACAGGCTGGGAAGTATTCCTGAGTAGAATCAACAGCCCTCAGGAGCCCAGGGTGTGGGAGATGCTGAGCAAAAATCTCTGCTCCAGAGTGGGGAATTTGAACCTGGATTTTTTCCACTTCTACCCAGTGGGCTTTTGACCACATATGGTATCAAAGCCGCACTAAACTCTCCTTCCAGCTGTTGCATGCAGGGTCAATCAGCTACTCCACTTCTAAGTAGGCCTACTGGATTGGTCCCTGCAGGTAAGATGGGAAAGGGGCACATAGTTCAGTTATGATGGAACTTCAGCATGAACTAGGTGCCAAGTAGCTTTGTTAGGATTTAAGCAGCTTGCTGCCAGTACATGGGCAGAAATTTGCCTATAGGGTTAGGCACCAATTGAACAGGAGGCTTTGAAGGTCTAAAATTTGGAGTTGGGTGCCTAATGCTCTGCATCTAGCCCTACCAATATGCTTGGCTTTAAACTTGCCATTATTGTGAAATGGTAGCTGAATCAGAAATGTAACAAATCTTGAGTTACTGTAGATAGCTCACCACTGGTGGTAGAGCCTCTCATGCCAGAATAAATACACATGGGAAGCACTCCTAACCTAAGACCAGAGTTTTGTTTTTCCCCTCAACTTCAGACTCAATATAAACAATCCCAACAGTAATCCACTAAACTTGATGAAACTTGAGCCCTTACAAAGATGGCACCATAAGGTTTCTTTGCTGCAGAAGTAGCAAACAGTCAGAAAACTACTCTGACTGGGACCCCAGTCAATCATAGTTTTCAAAACTACACTGAATTACTAGGTAGCTTCTCCCTTAATGCTTTGTCTGATCATAGCTCTGCAGGGCATTGGAGGCCATGGACCAGCTTAACTCGCCTGGTCAAGCACTAGGCTTGATTCTCTCTTTAATAAAGAAGTTTGTAGAAGAGGTTTGGTCAGGCCAATCTGTTGGCATCAAATGGGGTGGGCAAATGGAGCATCTGCAGAAGTATCACATGACTCAGTGACAAAGGGTAAAACACTGGTCTCACTGAAGACGTCAGTGACAACTAGACCAGGCTTTCACCTTTTTGGCTTTTTAAAACTGGCATGGCAAACAATCTCACTTAGATGATCAATAGGAGTTAAATACTTTCAACTTGTGATCTCTCCTAGGATATTCATCCCTCTGGAATAACTGCTTCACTCCATGTAACAATGAAGGATAACACTCTTGCTGACATGACAGACTTTTCAATCTCTTGCAGATTTTCACCTAAAGAACTAATAGGTACAATCTCTTGTTGCCCTACTTGGAATACTTGACCAAATGATCTAGACTGGTAATGCTGGCTCTCTGCTGTGGGGGGAGGTTTGTGGTTTGGGGCAGGGGGAGGAGAGTATGCTGAATGTAACCTGACAATGGATGTCTGCTTGGTTTTCAGACTGTCTGCCAAATGGAACAATGGCTATCACTGCAGTTAAGCTAGCAGGAATCACAGACCTGGATACCAGCTTATTTGTCTTGAGAGACAAACGATGCAGGCCTGTTACAGTGACTGAGAAGAGTGCAACATTCATATTCCATGTGAACACCTGTGGAACAAGTAGAAAGGTAAAGGAACCACATTGACCTTCCAACTCTGACTGGCTCAGAGCTCATATTGCAGAACATACCCATGAGATGTTGATAACTGGCTTTCCAGAAATCAATACTACCTTCCTCTTTGGTCCTAACCATGATCTTGACCTCTGTCCCACCTACTGTATTCTCTAGTTAAAGTGCCACACCATCTCTACACTTGGCAGGATTCTAGCTATCTGCAGCCTTAAACTGAAGGCTACATTCTGCTTAGTTAAAAGTTTTGGTAGCATGAGTTTAGGGTGGCCACACCATCTGACAGCCAAATCGGGTCACTCTCACATGGAGAACAAAGACAAGGTTTTCTTAAACTCAATAACCTCTGTTTGTTTTAGAGGCAGGTGTTGCTACTGCTTCTATTGTGATCCAATGGCTGAAACAGGATTAGCAGAGGGGGACCCCTTAAAGTGCAGGAAGCATCAAAGACCACCTATAAATTACACAGGAGTAAGACCTGGGGATGGATTACTTGTTGGTTACATTATCAAGTAATCAATTCACACAGAATACTGTCCCAATGACCTACCACAGGGTTCAGTTGCTTGTCACTGGGCACATGACACCCTTTCACTGCACTGCATATGACACCCTGGACTTACTGGCTTTTATGCTGTTAGTGAATACTGGCAACACTAATGTGCACACTGTCCAATGATCTCTCCACGGCTTGAAGAAACTGACTGTTACTAATAGTAGGTCTTGGCTGAGTACCAGTGATTCACCTTTGCCTCCATAGCTAATGTGGTACTAAGTAGCTGTTGCAGCACTTGAGTACCTCTAGCAACTTAAAACTTGACTTGCTTTTGGTGTTAATGGTCTCCTGCTAAATGCTTGGTTCTTTCAGTTTGAGAACACATTTATGACCTATGAAAATGATGTCTCCTACTTCAGACCTGGCAGCATTACACCAATATACCAGTAAGTATTGCTGTACAGATAGAAGGGGAAGAGTTCTTTGGTTAAACAAAGATTATAACCATCTAAACTCTACTTCCTCACTCCCAGACTGAAGTGTGCATGTCAATATATAATAAATGAGACCATCGTTGTCCAGTACAGCTCCAAAAACAACCCAGCACCCAGTATTGAGCCAGGGTTTGGCTCTCTTGCTCTAGCCTTGAGGCTGTTCAAAGGTAAGGATGATAATGCTGAGCAGCCTAAGAGCTGGCTTTTTGAGGGGGTGGGGATGGGAATAGCAGGAAATGACTGACCCTAGAAGCAATACGCACCACTGTTGCATCACTATCATTGTAGTGACTTGTAGTGGTGGCATAATCCACCCATGCCACCCCCAATTTCTAATAAGTGAATGTACAGAGGGAGGGTTCCTTTTTAGCAATATAGACCCATCTGGAAGCCATTCTCTTTGCATCTTAACACCCTACATCCTACACTGCTGGAACTCTGTACTAAAGGGATGGTATTTTACAAATGTAATCCTTTGTAAGGATGGAAACACAAGCATGAAATATAACCCTCCCCAAGGAGGGCTTGTAGTCCTTGGTCAGATGACCTTCACAGTTTCTGTACATGAGCCATTTGCCCCCCTCTTCCCCTTATATAAATGCAGCACTTATCTTTTTTGTGTGGATCCAGGGGAGGGGTCTAATCTGCAAATACCCTTCCTGGGCCCTGACCATTTTCATTCCCATTTTCCAAAGATGGTCCCTTCACACCCATGTGCTCATCCTTAAACCCTTGCTGTAGCAAAATGAGACTGTGTAGGTGGGTAAGGACTTGGGGAAAAACTATGGCTCTGGGAGAAGGGCTTGTTTAATACATCAAGACTTAAAACTCTTATTTCTCACTTCTAGATAAGTCTTATGCTGACTCCTACAAGGACATAGAGTATCCTGTGGTAAAATACTTAAAAGAGGCACTGTATTTTGAAGTAGAACTGCTCCATTCTGAAGACCCACAGCTAGAACTGTATCTAGAAGACTGTTGGGCGACCACTTCCCAGGACAGAGACAGCAGCCCTCAGTGGTCTGTCATTACAGACAGGTAACACAATGCCCTCCTCAGTCTCATACCACACTTCTTCCCTGCCCACCCCATGCAGTCTGCAGCTACACTACTCTGGCCTCTCCTCCCCTCCCCCTGCCATGGTGCTACCACTGGCTACACTACTTAGGACTGAGCCTGCCTCCTGTTCTGGTGAGCTGGAGTGAGGGGGCAGGGAGCATCTCTCTCAGGAGTGGGAGCTGCTGCTGTACTAAACAAGCATTCAAGCTCCTGAGGTCAGATTAAAGAGACAAAATACTGACTCTGCCCCAGCACACTTGTGGTGGTACTCCTCAGTTTCCTGTCAAAGTGCAATGCACATGTATTCTGTAATTATAGCACTTTTACACTGGTCTGCATGTCCACTTTATTTCTCTCAGGCTTAAACTTTTAATTCTTTGAGGTAGAGTTCTGAAATGCCTAACCTGTCCTGGTTGGAGTAATTATGACTAACACATGTGCATTGTCATTCATAATTTAAAAGTAGTACAATCCAATATCCTTCTAGAACAAACTTGTACTCCCCTTAGTGCCCATATCAAAACCCTCTGCTTTAGACACTGCAGATAAAGGCTGCTTATTTTCAAATTGTATTTAGCTATAGCTGTAAGCTTAAAATTTATACAAAAATGCAGTTAAAGTATGATTCTGCCGGTAAGGATGGACTCAAATGTTAGTGAGTAATGTACATAACTGATCAGTAAATATAAATGCCAAAATATTCCTAGTAAGCACTTACTGGATTTTTTTAGTCCATTAAATTTCATTTGGACAATGTCTGAGGCAGTAAGCTGACTTATGTCTACACTAAAGGTAGTGTACAAAGTATCAGACTTGTTTCTGATACCTCAAGGCTAGGGATTGGAAAGAATAAAGCCAATATCTTATTCTAAATTCCACATGCAAGTTTAGAACATCTTAGTTTTTTGTGCAATAACTTGGGAGCACTGTAACAGTGATTCCAGGGGCTGAAGTTGCCCCCACTGAAATCTGAAATGGCTTCCCTGATTCACTCCAAGTATTAACCTAAACTAGAAGAAATCTATCTTTAGTTCTGAACTAAAACAGTTACTATGCCCTTGAAAGAAGTCATCAGAAGGGGCAATGGGGTTCCTACACAAGGCATCTCTTGCAGCAGAGATGTAAAATACAAACACCATGAGCCTCCAAGACTAGGTGCTCTAAACCTGAGTAAGGACAGACTTGAATTTTTTGTGGCAGAGATCCTTTACTACTGAGCTACATCTGCTAGCTATGATAGAAATTCTTCCCTAGCCCACTTTTTTAACTATTATGGTTGGAGATGTTGCATGTTGACACATAGCTTGCTAATCTAAGGTCTCTAATTCGGGTCTGGTTTCTCCAAGCTGTGAAAATGCAGAGGACTCCCATCAAACAATCTTCCACAAAGTGGATAGTGACTCAAGAGTGAAGTTTCCCACTCATCTGAAGAGATTTGAGGTGAAAATGTTCACATTCATGCAAGATGGAAATGCACTACTGGAACAGGTGAGTAGCACTTAGAAAAAGTCTGCAGTCAAGGCTCTAATGAGCCTGGAATGCCTATATAAAACAAGTACTATTACAAAGGTTTAACCTGTCTCTACCACTAACAAACCTTCCTGGAGGTTACCAGAGTGACACTGTAGGGGGAAGGCAAGATGAGAACTGAATCAAATGGCTGAGTCACAATGAGCATGACTTTCCAAATCTATAGGAACATCATAGCAACTGTAATTCTTTATCTTGTAGATATACTTCCACTGCAGTGTGGTGATATGTGATGCTAGGCGGCCAGCTTCAGATCTTCTTTGTGCAAGGAGATGTATTCCTAGAAAACAGAGGCTTGGTAAGTAGATCAAAGATCTTCTCTCGAGTCCATTAGAGTGCAACAAGCTTTACCTACATTCTGTATGGCAAACCTAAGTATTGACTGCAGGTGTAGTCTAACTTAGAACTCTGAGGAATAATGCTCATACCTGAAGTATTACAAATGGCTTTGCTGTGGGCTGGCCAGACTCTTGAGACTTTATTTTTCTCTTTTAGGTCGTAGTGTTGAGGCATATCATAGGCACGGGCATGTATCTTCTGGAGCAGTCCTTATTGAAAGTTAAGTGAATTGGATGCTATCATCCCACAAGGTAATTACATAAGGACTCTAACATACTAGGGTGATGCTACAGAAACATGTTCCATTACATTGCTAAACCACTCTCCTCTTTTTAATTTTCAGCAAAACGAAGACTGACACTTTGAACCTAATCTATCTATGCAAAAATTATTAAATGAGAATTAAAGAGGTCTAGTCTTGTCCTTCTTACTTCCAGTAAGAATTAGATTCAAATGCTGAACTATAACTTTCTCAATCTCTAGTTAGGGAACCTTTTTCCCCTCCCGGTGCCAACTAATTAATGCTTTAATATTAAAGTGATTTTTTTTTTTTAAAAAAAAGCCACTAGGTCTAACTAGCAGAAGCTTGGTCATCTCTACCTAACTCCATAGCAAGGTACAAAAAAGGAATCTAGTTGGAAACTATTTGGTATCTGAAAGTTAAATTGGCTATAACTATGCACAGAGCTCATGGTGGGTCACTTCATAAATTAATGAAGCAAAATACCTCTTCATGCTACTACTGGAAACACTGACTCAGATGGTTCCTTTGGCTAACAGCCTCCCTGAGGTCTTGCTTGACACAGCTGTAGCATAAAGTGCTCTTAAATTTCCCAAAACAGAATCTCAGACAAGCTTGCTCCTTAAATGTCAGTTACCAATGTCTTTAAGCACCCCTTCTTCAAAACAGTACTCTTCTCAAGATTGGATTGCTCTAGTGATTAAGACTAAATGCCTAAAATGAGGCTAGGCGTGTAGGGATGAACACCTCTAGTCAACTGTCCCATCTAAAACTTCTATTTAGAGTCTCTGAATTTTTTCCATAGCTCCTAATCAACATGGCTGATCCTAAAAGTTGAGCAAAGCTGTAACTGGGTCAAACTAACATTCTTCTACAAAAACATGAAAAAAGAAATCTGCCTAGAGACCATTTGGGGCAATCCTTCACCTTCCTTCCTCTTGTCCATTGTGCAAACTGCACATCCACTAACATCAGGGCTCTTTTACTTGTGCAAGCATGCATTGCTGCCTCGCAAGAGTGCTGTTAAGATCTAGTGGGATAAAAGTTCTTAAACTGTGGTTCAAGAAACTTTTTTAGATCCTCCCCTACTGTAGAGATCTGTCACTTGACCTGCAAATTGTACTTGTTCTTGTAGGCACTTAGAATTAATCTTATAGCCTCCTGCTAGCAAGTTCCATTAAGTATGGAGGGCTAAAGTAGGAAAACACAGTAAGTACTATAAATGTTGAGCTGAAATTGCATGTTAAACTATAGAATGCTGGTTCTGAATGCAGCCTTCTCAGTGCAATTTTCAGTAACTGCATAGCCAAAAATCACAATCTAGTACAACTTGATTTGTCAGAATCAAGTAGGTACTCTGTCTAGTTTAATAGAACTGAGCTAGTTTGGCCAATAGCTTGTTGGAGGAAGATAGCAATGTCCTTAAAGGTGAGGACAAAAGTTCCTTCTGAAGGGAAACCTAAACTTCTCCATTGGACTCACTGCTCTACTAAGCCACAAGGGCAGGGAGTTTTTTTTAACTTCTCTAGACTATCAAGAACTATCCTTGTGCAATTTCTTAATTCCCTCTTTTAATCTGCACTACTGGGCTGCTCTCAGTTACTTGAAGCTTTGTGCAGTAGATGGGACAAACGTCTGTTAACTTCCACTGATTTGTAGTCTGACCTAGATAATCTTTGCTATCCTCTTGGCATGTAAAGAAGCTACTATACTGTAGCATAGTAACCAAGATTGTATCTTAATGTAGAAATGGCTCTTCTAGCAGCTAGCTCCCAGCTAGTTGCTGCTGCATAAAATCACAATGCTGAATAAAGGGATTGTTAGTGTTGAGGCCAAACCCAGATCTTAGTTAAACTAAAGTTCATGTGCATTAAACCACTCTAGCACTACTGCAATGCTTTCTGGCCAAACATCTGCCAAATAAAACATTGCTCTGGTGGCCTGAACTCACTTTTGCTGACACTTGCTGCTTGCACTAAACATAGAGCTGGCTGCATTTCAGAGTGCTACCACACTAACCCAACTCCTGGAGATCCTGCAGACCTTATAGGTGGGGAGATACTTCAGAGAAAGTTCCTTCCTTACTAGTCAAAGGAAAGAATCAACTGAGTCCTCTGAATAAAATGGTGAACTAAACTCCAAGCATGGAGAGCTATACCTCACTCAAAATGGTATGAGGTGATGCTAGTATTGTACTTAAGAGCAGATTTCTTAATGCCCTTAGTAGAGATTGCGCTTCTGTGCTCCTTTCAAAGGCTGTCAGTATAGTCTTGGCTGGCAGACAGCAATTATCTAAAATCCTTGGGCTGTGCTCCAGCACCATCTGTTAGAGCCTGAACACCAACCTTACTGAAACAAGTTTCTCATGGTAAACTAAAAGCTGCAGAGGCCAGGTCAACTGATTCTTTGAAACAGTACCTCATCCTCTTCCACACCCACCCCCTCAAGAAAAGTCATCTTCTCTCCTCTTCTCCCTCCCCCACCCCACCAGTGGTCAGTCTTGTAAGAGCTTTGTCTCTGCCAGAATGACTGAAGTCATTGATGGGAGGTCTTATTTCTGTTCTCCTCAACCCTTTCCCTTCAAGAATATGAATGTAAATGAGAGGTGGAGTTTTTACTCATTTTAAACACCATTACCCCCAAGGCAAGTTTATGGGTTTTTTTGAATGGTAGCACTGAATCTAAACTCTAAAAATTCAGTCTAAAGTCAGAGCAACAGTCTGAGGTAAAACAAACTAAGATCCACTTCATAATTAGTTACAAATTTGTACTGCTCCATTGTAAAACTTGATGCTTTTTCCTGGAGCCTCTCCCTCTGATAAGAGGAACAATTTTCCATTCAAAAACAAGAGCACCAAAGTACACTGTCCTAATTTCTTTAGGAAAGTTTTCAGAAAGATGGGGTACAAACAGAACATTGCTTCAGGAAATAGAAAGTGATTTTGTCATCCTAATGTAGCATTGTCAGTTGACTAGAGCTACAGTATAAAATGGAGCATAATCCTGCTTATAAATATGAGCTTTGACTTGCATCTCCTCTAAACCCGTTTTGCTGGGGTATCACTTCTTCTTCTCCAATACTAGCTCAAAGCAAGCTGTGCGTAACTGATGCACGTGTCTTTGGCATATTTACCTGTGTCAATCTGCTCATGACTCAGCTTGACAAGCGCCACTCTAGATATCTCTGAGGGACCAGCAGTCTTTCAGTGTGCACACAGACCAGCACCAGTCTGCAGATCACCACTTTGAGGAGCACTGATCTAGAATACCTTGCCTGTTCTGCCTTCCAGGCAGTCCTGACTTGGTTGCCTGTTTCTAGGCAACCATATGAAGCATGCATGGCACTTCTCCCTTTCTACCCTGTCCCCAAGATCTTAATTGTGCACACAGTTGTTAATCTGAGTCTTTCCTTAAAGACTAAACTATACTTTAACAAGTTTGTAGATGCCTGTTCCTATTTGTGTACTGAAGGCAGGGGTGAAAGTAAGTTGGCATACTGGTAAGTCCAGAGTCCTGAGCAGGGGGCATGGCCTCAACCAGAAGGCCCAGGGCCTTAAATCCCTGGGCCCTTTAAATCTTGATCTAAAGGCCCAGGGCTCCAGCTGCAGTAGTGGCAGCTGGGAGCCCAGGCCCCTTTAACTCACCCCCAAGCTACCAGCTGCAGAGGCAGCTAGGGGCAATTTAAAGGGCCCAGAGCTCCAGCTGCTGCTACTACCCCATCCCAATCTTTCACACTTGCTGTCTTGTCACCCTACCTACTATTCCCTTAGTCTGTTCTGATAGTTAATCACTTTTTTATTCTCTTCCTCCCCCCCCCCCCCACCAAAATACACTCACTGAGTTAGCATGAATATAAACATAGCTGTGGAGGTAGCCTACCTATAGAGTATTTATCTACAGGTTTCAGCTAGTATATAATCAACATGGCTCAGCTGTTCTTCTGCTGCCTCTACCAGTGCTAACATGCTAAACATACTTATTAGTTCTCAATGAGGTCAATAAGACTAGCACACCTGTGTACAAACAAAGGAATAGCACCCTGGGTGTAGATAGAATCCTACTCCGTCAATTTTAACCTTTAAAACCACTTCTAGGGCACTCTGTACCCCTCCAGGTTTTTCAATATCCCTTTTTAAAATGTGGACACTAAAACTCCTAACATTGTGGTATTGGTCCAGGTAATACCATGTATAGAGGTAAAATTGCCATCCTACTGATGCACTCCTATCCTATAAATTGGAGGATCACATTAGCCCATTTGGGGGGGAGGAGAAAAAGTCCTCTCAGAATCACTGCTTGGCAAGATAGCCTCCCATTTTCTAGGCATGGCCTAATTCCTTGTTGCAAATTTACAACTTTACATTGATAGTCTTTGTTCAAATCTTCATAAATGATCTGGAGGATGGTATGGATTGCACCCTCTGCAAGTTTGCAGATGACCTTAAACTGGGAGGAGAGGTAGATATGTTGGAGGGTAGGGATAGGATACAGAGGGCCTTAGACCAATTAGAGGATTGGGCCAAAAGAAATCTGAGGTTCAACAAGAAGTACAGAGTCCTGCACTTAGGACAGAAGAATCCCATGCACTGCTACAGACTAGGGACCAAACGGCTCAGCAGCAGTTCTGCAGAAAAGGACCTAGGGGTCTCAGTGGATGAGAAGCTGGATATGAGTCAACAGTGTGCCCTTCTTGCCAAGAAGGCTAATGGTAGTTTGGGATGTACAGGTAGGGGGCATTGCCAGCAGATTGCGGGACAAGATTGTTCCCCTCAATTTGACATTGAGGCCTTATCTGGAGTACTGTGGCCAGTTTTGGGCCCCACACTACAAGAAGGATGTGGAAAAACTGGAAAGCCCAGTGAAGAGCAACCTAAATGATTAGGGGACTGGAATACATGACTTATGAGGAGAAGCTGAGGGAACTAGGATTGTTCATTCTACAGAAGAGAAGAATGAGGGGGGATTTGATAGCTGCTTTCAACTACCTGAAAGGGGGTTCCAAAGAGGATGGCTCTAGACTGTTTGCAATGGTAGCAGATGACAGAACGAGGAGTAATGGTCTCAAGTTGCAGTGGGGGAGGTTTAGATTGGATATTAGGAAAACCTTTTTCACTAAGAGGGTGGTGAAACACTGGAATGCATCACCTAGGGAGGTGGTGGAATCTCCTTCCTTAGATATTTTTAAGGTCAGGCTTGAAAAGCAATGTCTGGGCTGATTTTAGTTGGGGATTGGCCCTGCTTTGAGCAGGGGGTTGGACTAGATGACCTCCTGAGGTCCCTTCCAACCCTGATATTCTATGATTTGTTTGTTTGAAAGAGTCCAGATTACCAAATGATCCAGAGTGCTGTGAGACTGCAAACAGATTGGCAGAGTGACAGAGCAAACTCTGTTGGTACAACTTTACTTCCATATCCTTGATTTTAAATGTTGAGTAGCACAGGTTGTAGTACAGGGCTCTGTACAACATCACTAGAAACATACCCATTGACTATTTAGCCAATTCTTGGTGTACATAGTACAGGGTTGGTTGGTGTAGTGCAAACTTTTAACAATGGCATAATAGATTAAAGTCTGTTACCTTTAACAATCAAACATACTTATTTCCTTCTTTGAAATTGCATGTTGGACAAAACCCTTTCCATGGAACTGTTTACTGGCACTATTTATGTCCATCAGTAGAATCACCTCAGCTCATCAATCCAAGGCAAAAATAAATGGATGTTATTAAACAGCTCTATAGCTGCCTGGATTATCCTGCTTGCTTTTTTTAAAATATAGGCATAACACTTTTTAGAATTTCCCTAGTATTCAATTTTTTTTTTTAAATTTCTGGGCTAGAGCAAAATCTGCTTAATCACCCTTAAATTCCAGCATGCAAGTTTTCTAGGTCTTCTGACTTGAACTTATCCATGGCCTATGTCTAACATCCTTTCCTACTGCTAGTTGATTGGAGAGCTCTTCATCTGAGTAATCTGTACTTGGAAAGCAGCAAGAACAGAATTGTTGTAATATTACTGACAGAAAGGAGAAAACAATTTCACTATGCCCATCTGGTAATAGACCTAGCCCACTGTTAAGATTTCTTTTGATACTCATAATACCCATACTCCCTCAGACTAATGGCCCATCTAGCACAGGGGCCCATATGAGGAGATTCAGAGGGAATGAACAGGGCAACTTAGTGAAGTCACCAATCCTGTGTCCATTTCTGGCTTCTGTCAGAGGTTTAAGGACACCTATAGCATAGGATTGCATTCCCTGATCAGCTTGGCTAATCAGTCATGAACCTATCCTCCAAGAACATCTAACTTTTTTGAACTATTACACTTCTGGCCTTTACAACATGGCCTGGCAATAAACTCCCCAGGTTCACTGTGCATTATGTGAAGTGTTTTTTCTGTGTGTGTGTCTTTAAACTTGTTACCTATTTCAGCAGGTGTTTCCTGGTTCTTGTGCTTTGTGTAGAGCTAAATAACACTTAGCAGATATGGTGGGGGGTGGTGGTGGCTTTTTTTTTTTTTAAAAAGTTGTCCCTTTTCTAAGTGGAATAGTGACAGTCTTTAATATTTCCTCATATGGAAACTGTTCCATTCTCCTAATTATATTCTACTTCTCTGAATGTTTCCACTTCTAGTATCTTTCTTAAACATAGTACTCAAGATGCAAGCATACTATGGATTTTTATATGGGCTTTAATAGATATAGTACAATAACCATTTTCTTCCCCTGATATCTTGCTTGTATTATTGCACAGTAACAGAGTAGTTTTGAAAGGTATTTCTCCTTTTCTGAGGGGGTGTGTTGCAAATTATACCTGATAGGCTACATGCAGTTAGAGTCTAGGCTGAGGCCCACAAACAAAGTCCACAACTGCAGAGTTCCCAAAGATATTAAGTTTATTACACTTGAGTATGGTTCCCCCCACTAGTCAGGAGGGGACCCTGAATGCAGGTTATACAAAGACTATATACCTTTCAGCAAAGCATGTTTCCCTCATGCATTGGAAACCTTAGCCAATAGACAAAACCCTTTCCTTATCTACCACCTATCCCTGCTAGGTACATTCCCTATGCTAAACTATTACTTCAACTACACAACATGGTCCTGAAGCAATGCATCAGTAACCTGAGGCAGGGAGCTAAGAACAGAAACCAGGAGTTGAGACAGACTAGAAACGAGGGGGAGGATTTTCACAGGAATGCAGTATCTAAGGAACACTCCTCCTGGTGCATAATGTGCTTGCTTTTAGACAAGGGTGGGCCCCAAACCAAAATGGAATCACACATACTAACTTTTCCTTAACAGTCCCCTCCTTTTCTTTTGTACATCAGTAAGCTATATCAGGGCTGAGTAACCACAATGCAGAGTTAGCAGTTGCCGACAGCACGTACTACAACATTGTAGGCATACAAAAAAACTCACAAAAGCAATAACAGCCAAAAGGACAAAATACACTGTCCCCCAAGCCCCCCACCTCTGGCAGCCATGAGGTAAGCCAATTCCAGACCTCCTGGAATCCAGCGCTGATATTGTCAAGGCTGGCATGGTGGAATAGGGCTGCCTGCTGTATGAGGATGTGGATGTCAGTTTCCACCCTGTGGTGCTGATTTACAAATACACAACAGCTTGAGTTAACCAGAGCACAAACCCTGCCCTGGTTTGCAAGGAGATAGTCCAGGGCTAGGCAGTTTTGCAGTGTAGTTTGGGACGGCTGAGTTACTTCAATCTGAAGGGCAGATAAGGCATCTGCAGTAGCATTTGCTATTAATTCTAAAGCTGCTGAAATGTTAACTATAGCTTTTTCTAGCTCGCTTACTCCCACCCATGGCAGAAACCAATGTACAAAGGAGTGAAAGCCTGTGGGCCATTGAGAAAGAGGGTTTAAAGGAATACTTTGTCAGTTTCTTCATGCTAGATTGCGGATCTCTCCCTGGGTCAGGGTCTGGTGTACTGTCACGGCTGGTACTATAGCCCCTAAGGTACATGTACCACACCATCCTGCCGGGAGAACCTTATAAGCTGTGTGATTGCATAACCAATACCAGCCCAACCCCTCAGGGCCTGGCCACGGGGCCCCAGAGTAGGTGGAGGGGCCTGCCGCACCAGAGCTGATCTGGGTCGTGTCCTTGCACCCCACAAAATGCCTCCCAAAAACTATATTTTCCATGCCCTTACATGACACACATAAAGCATAATTACCCTGGGCCACCATATCAATAGACCATATTTGGATCGTAACATTCCAGTTAAATGTAGTGTTTGCCCATAGCTTAGCTTAGAGCGTTCAATTAAGAGGGATAGGTATCCCTACCGATGGGACTCTCTGACCCAAATATGTGGGGTTATGAATACGAATACAAATCCAACAATGCATTCAATTTATACCCTGTTTTATGGCACAGGTTAAATTCAAAAAGCTATTGCCCTCCTATCCTTGTACTGGACTTGGGAACAGGGAGAGGAACCCTCAGGCAAACCAATGTCAGCATCCTCCTCTACACCATACAAAAAACACCACCACCAATGTAAGTCCAATAAACAGGAACACAAGAAGTCTTGGTGGGCTGTAAAGGTCCCAATAGCTGGAAAACTCAGTTCATGGGTTGGTAGTGCGTTCATTCATGAAATGGCTCATCCAATGGCTTGTCAGGGTCAGGTGGGGGTCCCAGCGCCAACTTAACATAGCTATGATGGATCCAGGAACCTTTACCTGCAACTTTTAAAGCAGAATAAGTATATAACAGAACCTGGTACAGCCCCTCCCACCGGGGTTCCAGGGGGTCGGTGTGGGGGATCTTTTTTACCATTACCCAGTCCCCTGGGTTAAAAGAATGAACCTGTAACCCTATGGGTGCAGTTTGAAACAATTGAGCTTCAGACCGGTTGTCAGTCAGCTCCTTTTGCAGTCTGGCAACATATCTGGCCAAAGTTTCATCTCCATCTAAGAGGCTAGCATGTGAAGGAACATAAGTTCCCGGGACTAAAGCTGGTCTCCCAAACAACACCTCAAACGGGGACAGGCCTAGGGGCATGCGTGGGGTTCGTCTTATGTGCCATAAGACTAAAGGCTAGGCATCTGGCCACTTAAGTCCGGTCTCCTTACAGAACTTCGCTAACATTGTCTTTATTGTTCGGTTAGCATGCGTTCCGCCTGACCTGCAGACTGGGGGTGGTACAGAGTATGTAATTGTCAAATAATCCCCAAGCACCAGTACAATTCCTCCAAAATCTTTGCAGAAAAGCATGAGCCCCGATCTGAATCGATGACTTCAGGGACACCAAACCTGGGTACAATGTCTTTCATTAAAAACTTTACCACAGATCTCGTGTCTGCCTTTCTGGTTGGTATTGCTTCAGGCCATCCGGAAACTTGGTCCACTATAACAAGGAGGTGGTGAAACCCTGAGCTTTTAGGCATTTCTGCATAGTCCATCTGCAAGCGTTGAAACGGGAAGTTTGCCCAGGGTCTCCCCCGCTTCGAGTCGGCAATTAGCCGAGTCTTAGCAGAGAAGGCCAGGCAAGTAGGGCATGAGCTGAGAGCCTGCTTCACGGCTGGATAGACATGGGGCGCCGCCCAAGATTTTAGTATAGCAGCCTCCGTGCCCTGGATACCAGCGTGACCCAAGGAATGAACATAATAAGCAGCTGGGAGTAGATAACAGCAGGGGAGAATAGGTTTGTTCCTGATTCGCCAAACCTTGTCGGGGCCCTCAGATCCCTCCCAGCATTTTCAGTCTTGAAGCTCCTCTGAGGATATGTCAGCATACAACAGCGTCCAGTCAGCAGGCGGGAAGGGCATATCCAGGGGGAGGGAAGCCGAAACCAGGAAGGGCTGTAGAGCTGCAGCCTTCGTGGCTGAGTCAGCTAATGCGTTGCTCTGGGATACAAAAGTGTTATGCACATAAGAGTGAACCACCGCCACATGGCGAGGGGCCTGAATGGCATCCAAAAGGGCAGAAATTAGAGGGCCATTAGCAATTTTTGTGCCTGAGGAGGTAAAAAATCCTCATTGTTTCCAGAGCTGGCCCGTAGCATGACAAAAAGCAAAAGCGTACTTAGAGTCTGTGTAAATAGTAACAGTCCTTCCCAAAGACAACAAACAAGCCATGGTAAGCGCGTATAACTCTGCATCCTGGGTGCTGAAGGAAGGTGGTAGGGGGGCAGCCTTGATAATGTCTGCCTGAGAGGTAACTGAATAGCCCGAGACCCGGTGGCCATCCAAATAGTACGAGGACCCATCGTTGAAAAGGAGTAAATCGGGTTTGGTTAAAGGGGAGTCAGCTAAATCCAGGCAAGGCTTACCATCCTGCCCAGCGACATCCATCCATACATGGTGAGGGGTACCGTCCTCCAGAAGGGGCAACATCATGGCTGGATTGAGGACGTTGCAGTGGCGTAAAGTAACATTGTCAGCAGCCAACAGGATTAGTTCATATTTATGAGCCCGCTGTGAAGACAATGCCTGTGTAGAATGTTGTTTTAAGAGAACCTCAACCTCGTGAGGGACCCAGACAGTCAGAGGGTGCCCCAAAACAATAGGTCGCGACCGCTCAACCATGACAGTGGCAGCGACAATCGATCGCACACAGGAGACAGAGCCCCAAATGACAGGGTCCAGTTGCACTGAGTAATAGGCTACGGAGCATGGGTGATCCCCCAGGTATTGCAAAAGGATGCTGCTGGCCACCACCTGGTGTTCGTGAGTGAAAAGAGAACATGGTTTACCGTAATCCGGGAATCCCAAGGCGGGCACAGAGATCCGAGCCTTCTTGGTGGATTCAAAAGCGGCTTCCATTTCCGGGGTCCAGGAGACAGGATCGGGGGTCGATGTTGTGGTGGCCTGGACTAGGCGTTTGACCAGTTCCCCAAAGGCCACTATCCAGGGTCGACAGAACCCCGCAGCCCCCAAGAAAGCCCGTAACTGCTTTTTTGTAACCGGGCGCAGGCAATCCCAGGTTGCCTGCACCCTGTCAGGAGAGAGCAAACACTCTCTAGGCCGAATCTCAAAGCCTAGATAAATTACCTGATCTTTGCACAGCTGCAATTTGGATGGAGATGCACGATGACTCTTATTGGCTAAGACAGTAAGCAAAATAACAGAGTCAATTAAACATGCATTATAATCAGAGGCAGCAATTAACAAATCATCCACATATTGAAGTAGGACAGACGAACTAGGCAAGACAATGTCTTTCAAATCCTCGGTGAGAATCCAGGAAAAAATAGTGGGGGATCCTGAAAACCCTTGGGGAAGACGCGTCCACGTTAGCTGCTGGCCCTTCCAGGTGAACACGAACAAATATTGAGAATCGGGGTGCAAAGGGATACTGAAAAATGCCGCACACAAATCTACGACAGTAAAACAAGTGGCTGACTGAGGAATCAGTGTTAGAATGGTGCTCGGATCAGGGACAACTGGATGGGGGGCTATAACATAACCATTTATAGCCCCTAAATCCTGAACAAACCGATAGACTGGACGCCTGTCCGGTCCCGGTTTAGGCTTCCTTACAGGAAGAATGGGAGTATTATAGGGCGAACTGCTGGGGACTAAAACCCCCTGAGACAAATAGCTGTCAATAAGAAGAGAAATGCTCTCCTCCGCCTCCCTCGGCAAGGGGTATTGTTTCATGGAGGGAGGCGGTCCGTCCCTTGTTTCTAGACTGACTGGGATGGCTGATTTAAGAAGACCCACATCGGTAGAATTCGTGCTCCACAAACTGTGGGGAACACTGGACAATTCAGAGGGGACATCAGGAACAGGGGTAACCGATGCCATAAGAGAAGCAACAGCCGAGTCCAGGATGGACATGTGGAGCCCCTCAGGGGCGCAATATATGTGTGCCCCCAGTTTGCTCAGCACATCCCACCCAAGAAGGTTCGCGGGGCCCTCTGGCATTACAACAAATCTGTGTGACAACTTTAAAGAACCAAGGGACAGGGTAGGATAGGGGAGCCGGGCACGGATTGCCCTCTATACCCTGCACCCAAACTTTGGTATCGGAAAGAGAGCCCGGAACAAAAGTTAAAGTGGAGAGCGTGGCACCGGTATCTACTGAAAAAGGCACAAGCTGTTCCCCAACTTTTAAATAAATTTGCGACTGTAACCCCAAATCCCATTCCAACTCTCCCAAGGTTCCCAAAATCTCCGCCTCTAGTCACTGGGGGTCAACAAGGTCCTGGGGAGCATTAGGAGGAAACCACTGAGGAGCAACAGGGGAAATAGAAGAGCCAGCCTCAAGCTGACTTTGCCCGGGGGCCCTCTAAGAAGTAGGGGGCATTCCCTCTTCCAGGGCCCTGGTTGCTTACAATAATTACAATTCCCGTTTTGTGGTCCACCCCAGCCTCCGCCCCCGTCCCGTTCCCGGCCCTTGCCCTCTGCCTCTCGTATTACCACGTCCCTGCCAATGCTGATTTTCCAGAGGGACCTGCAATGCAGCCACCAACATACTTACCTCCTCTTTCTTTTGTTTATGTTTCTCTTTAGCTTTCTCCTCATCCCTTCCATTAAACACAAAAGTGGCCAGGCGCACTACTTCGTGCAAGGGCTTTCCTGGCCAATCGGGAACATGCTTTGAAAAATATTTTTTTATATCTGACGTTGCCTGATCAACATAGAAGGAGACCATCACAGGATGGTTTTCCTCCGCTTCAGGGTTTATATCACCCCCGTACACCAGGAATTGTTTGGACAACTGAGACAAAAAGGCAGAGGGGTGCTCATTAAGCTCCTGCTGGCATTCACGGATTTTAGACCAATTAGCCGTTTTACTACCAGCTTTTCGTATAGCCTCCAAAAGACCGTTCTTACCAGCCTTTAAAAGGCCCATTTAGTCGGTCATACTGGGATTCCAATTGGGATCAGTCAGGGGCCAAGGAGTCCGGGTATTATCCTCCCCTGCCCAGCGCCAATTGGCATCCAGAATGGAATAGTTCTCATTAGGGGTGAAAAGTGTGTCCAGGATTACCTGAACATCTCCCCATGTAGGATTGAACACAGTAAACACAGACCGAATGGTTTGCAGAACCTTCTCTGGGTCATCACGCAGGTGGGGCATCTGCTGTTGCCATATTACTAATCGCCTGGGCCGAAGGGGCGGTGAACATGGTGGAAGACGATCTGTTCACCGTCGTCCGTACCATGGCTAACAAGGGGTTGTTGAACGAGGGGAGCTTGCAGAGCAACCGGCAGGTCAATAGTGGGCCTGTACGGGTTGGGGGTGGCAAGCAAGGAGGTGACGGGCATAAGTCAGAAAGCCGAGGATAAGCCGGAGGAGGGGCAGAAGCAGGCATAGCACAGAGCGGGGCTGGAGACCCCTGAGATAAATAAGAAAAGGAGGAGGAAAGAGGACGGCCTTTCACAAGCGCATAAGACCAGTTGTCCCATACATACCAATAATCCATCTGGGCTGGAGCTTTGTCCTCCAGCCTTTTCCTCAGTGCTGTTAATTTTTCCCCAGCAAAGGACCCATCCGGTGGCCATTCGAGAGGTGTTTGAGTTGTTAGTGCTGG
The DNA here is from genome assembly GCF_965140295.1 of Lepidochelys olivacea. NCBI lineage: Eukaryota > Metazoa > Chordata > Testudines > Cheloniidae > Lepidochelys > Lepidochelys olivacea. Next base: position 24,245,293 of record NC_140413.1, read on the forward strand.
CCACTCAACCTTGCACAAGATTACAGCTTTCTTTTTATCTACCCATGGGTACCAGAAATATTCCTCCAATTCTCGAGAATTTCAGCCAAAGGGGTCCCCTTACTTACACTCTGCCCAGAACCCATAATGGGCTACCAAAAAGGACACCAAATGTGCCACCTTATCGCCTAAGCGATGGCTCACACTCCCGCTCCTCAGAGTTCTCAAAGGTGAACTCACCCTGTGCCGGCTGGAGCTGTCCAAGAGGAAGAGTGCAGTCTCGCTCGTCGGGGCGAGCCTAGAGTCCCTTCGTGGTCGCCAAGAACTGTTGCAAATTATACCTGATAGGTCACGCGCAGTTCGAGTCTAGGCTGAGGCACACAAAGTCCACAACTGCAAAGTTCCCAAAGATATTAAGTTTATTACGCTCGAGCGTGGTGCCCCCCTGCTAGTCAGAAGGGGACCCCGAATGCAGGTTATACAAAGATTATATACCTTTTAGCAAAGCATGTTGCCCTCGTGCATCGGAAACCTTAGCCAATAGACAAACCCTTTCCTTATCTACCACCTATCCCTGCTAGGTACATTCCCCGTGCTAAACTATTACTTCAACAACACAACATGGTCCTGAAGCAATGCATCAGTAACCTTTCTTATCATGATGGGAGGCCCACATCACAAGGCCAGGAGGCAGGGAGTTAGGAATAGACAAAGTACAGAAACCAGAAGTCGAGACAGGCTAGAGACAAGGGGGAGGGTTTTCACAGGAATGCAGTATCTAAGAAACACTCCTCCTGGTGCATGATGTGCTTGCTTTTAGACAATGGTGGGCCCCAAACCAAAATGGAATCACATATACTAACTTTTCCTTAACAGGTGTGTGGGGGAAGGACGGAGGTGAGTTAACTCTTTGCCACTCATGCTTGGAAGAATATTTTTCCAAGCCTATGTCCTAGACCAAGGTTGAAAGCTCAGAATATTTTGTTCATTTTATACACTTTCAAGTTCTTCATTACATCAGTCCAGTCCCACTGTTTACCAACACCTCATGGGTACCGGTCCTAGGAGCATCATTATTGTTGATGTTTCAGTGTCATATTATTCCTTTTCATGATTGTTGCCATATACCAATGAATTTTGTGATCTGCATGAACTCAACTACCAGCAGTTAAAGGCTCCCCTTGTCTTTTCTGATAACAATGGGTAAAGTGGAGCTGCTAGGGCTGTCTAACCTCTTACTAGTTTGCTTGATTTTTGTTCTGTTCTTACACCAGCCTCTTTCAAAATGAATGTACTTTTAGTCCGTTTTTCCATTGATGCCAGACCTTAATGGAGAAATAAAGAGCATTTAATACTCTTTCATCAGGAAAACCATTCCTGAGCGAGCAACCATCAATCTGACTTGCAGTTGAACATTGCAGACTGCATGATATACATATGATTCTATTGATTTTGAACTGAACATTAAAGCAGAAACTTAGTGGAGTTTTTTGGGGTCAACTGGAGCAATAAAGCAGAGGTATGTCTGCTGCCAAAGTATGATATCTTTATTTTCATGGGAAGGAACATTTATAATCTCCAACCCTGTGCTCTGTAAACAAGCATCACTCCCTTAAAGCAGGCTACTCTCACATCTCAGCTCCATCTTAAAGCTATACTGTAATGTAAAAACTGTTTCTACAATTTCCTGCTAATTCACTTTTTAACAGAAACACCATGGCCATAGTCAAAGTACAAGTATGTACAAGTGTGGGTGTGGAAGGATGGGCCCTCTTTTAAGGGATGGGATTTGTTCTGTTCTCTGCTGTATTGCATGGTTTATAAACATTTTCAATAAAACTCATAACTATGTAGCTAAGCACTCTTGATTTTTAAGGTGCTCCTCCTTACCTTAGAGTCATAACCACTTGGCAGAGCTATGACCTATTGATCAGCTTTAGTAAAATGGTGTATCTGCCCCCTTCTCAAGGCAATGACCTAAACTTTGTCAATCAACTTTCACACCTCTGAGCTGCTACCCTCCTGTTGCTACTACGAATGTCTGTGAAGTCAGAGATCATGGGAGATCTTCAACTATCCAAGGGATTTTTGGAGTACTGCCCTCTGAATCATTCAATAAGGTTTGTGCTGCTGATTTCCCTTTTCACTCTTCAAAATTTGTCCATGTGGTAAGTAATCCTGGGAAGGTACAAACAGATGCAGCTCGTAGCCTACTTGCAGTAATCGCTCACCCTTCACTGAGAGTTCTAGGGCTTTTGTTCAAATAAAATGAGTCTCTCTAATCTGAATTACCACTGTGTACTGCAGTCGTGCTCTGGATCCCTACTCGACATGTGTAACAAAAATCCCTATCTCCAATAGTCCATGATGTAAGCAAATCTCTTTAGATCATAGAGAACCTACACACCCATTCCCTCCCCCATTCTTCAACATAGCTAGTTCATTCTCTTGCTGTCTTTTAAGGTCACTAAAAGCAGTAGGGAAGTTTAACTTCATTATTCTCTTTATTGCTTTGAAATAAAAAAGTCCTCTTCATCAACAGAGGTGCCTAGTGTTCCCTTTCATGAAGCAAAAAGAAAAGGAGTACTAGTGGCACCTTAGAGACTATCCAATTTATTTGAGCATAAGCTTTCGTGAGCTACAGCTCACTTTTAGCTCACGAAAGCTTATGCTCAAATAAATTGGTTAGACTCTAAGGTGCCACTAGTACTCCTTTTCTTTTTGCGAATACAGACTAACACGGCTGCTACTCTGAAACCTTCATGAAGGTAACCTCCACTGCTGAGCTAGCACCATGATCTGAAAAGGGGCGAGGCAATAAACTATGGTCAAAGTCAAATAGCATATGCTCATTCAATAGTTGTGGTTTTGTCCTTTTTAATTAATAAATTAAACATTAGGCAATTTTTAATGCATTTTAAAAGTCAGCTAAGTGCAGAGAGGTTAATAATGTAGGTTTGGGGGTAAAATTGGACAAGTTTAATGTCTTTATGAGAATTAAAATAAAACCTATTTCATCATACCTACAACCCTGTTCATTAGTGGTCTTCTAATAAAACTCCCATTAAATCAACTGGGTTAAGATTCACCATTAATTTCAGACAGCTGGAAAACCCTCTACATATGGAACAAAAATTTATTTTAAACAGTAAATCTTTTTATAAGGAAAATGGTATTAAACAACCTCTCCACCTCATGTGCCTGTTTAAATTAAAATTCAGGAACTGGCTGCCTTGATTTAAATTTTAAAAAAAACAACAAAAACCCCCCACAAGTGTTGAATCAACACCTACCTACCTTTTAAGTGGCCATTTTATGACCACATACTTTTCCCACTGGTGGTTGGGATGTTATTTTTATACCCCTGTTAACACAAGTTTGAAAGGAGATCAGTCTTCATTGTTTAGGCTTAATGTCTACTGCACATTTCAACAGGTGAATGATAAAAGACCAAGTGAAAAGAAACATCTAGTGACTATTTTGATAAGAAAATAGAAACATTAGCAGAAATGTATCACAGTTATTACCACTTGAAATAAACTTGGGTAAGTTTTGTTATTTCAGCTCATGGCTGGAGCTATTGCCTCAATATGTCTCATGTTTAATGTCTATTAACACTGAATTTAGATTAGGGTAAACCTTTCAAAATGAACCATATCTTGGCATTTTTTAAAAAAGAAAGGTTTACAGTATTAGGGATTTTTGGTATTTGGCACTGAACTGTAAAAAATATTGCAAAATTAAAAGGGAGGGAAAGCAGCTAAATGTCCTCTCTCCTTTTCTTCCCCTCAGTCTATACACTGGGACAGTAAGGTCCAGTGGTTAGGGTACTAGCCTAGGCCTTGGAAGACCTGCAATAAATTCCCTGTTCCACTACAGAATTACAGTGTGACCTTGGATGATGTGCTTGGCCTCTCTGTCTGTTTTCAGCTTCTAATGAAGATACTAGAATCACTGACCACACAAAGGTGATGTTAAATACAGAGGTGCTCAGATACTAGTGGCATGGGGGCAGTATAAGTACCTTAAATAACTGGGGCCTGTAAACCAGCTTCAAAGGGGCTACAGTACGGGAGGAAAGGGCCCTCTGAGTGGGGACCCCCACACAAGGTCCACGGAGTAGTGGTGTCTGTTATTCTAGTGAAATAGTGCGCACGTGCACACACACACATTCACCCTCAGCCAGGGAATATGCTGCAGCCCTATGGCCTTTTCTGGGTTTGGGATTATCCTCTTTAAAAGCCCAATTACATGTAACCCAGTTGTTTAACCATAGCAATTTGTTAGGTGCTCACACGCAGCCTTTCAGTTTAGAATCGCAAAGTACATTACACATGCTAACTAAATCAGTCTCTCCACACAGCTGAGAGTAATAGTATTATAACCATTTTATATATAGGTAAACTGAAGTAAAGAAATTAAGTGAGTTGCCAAAACACATTGTCAGCGGGAGAGCTGGCAATAGAAGGTAAAGAGTCCTGCCTCTAGCTACTTTGTTCTAACCACTCTGCCATAAGGTCAGTTCCTTATGCATATAAATAAAAGATCACAGTTAAAGTGGTAGCATATTTTCCCTGCTGGCTGGGGATAGGTGCAGGGTCCCTCCTCCTGCGCTGTAGTAATAAATTGAGAAATCACTCTCCACTGATGACTGCAACGTACAGTTTCTGAAATGTGTATGAGCAGTGTGCTGCCCAACTTTCCCAGTGCAGTCTAATTATAACATTGTTAATAAACTATTTATACAGAGTAAAGAGTAATTAGCAAAAAGTAGGGAAAGCTCACACATGATTCTCGTTCATGAGACACAGGGAAAAGAACTTGGTCAATCCAAAAACCTGCCCTGACCCTTTTCAGTAGCTCCTCCAGCTGGCATCCAGAAAGTGTCCAGTGGAGGGCAACAAAAATGATTAGGGGACTGGAACACATGACTTATGAGGAGAGGCTGAGGGAACTGGGATTGTTTAGTCTGTGGAAGAGAAGAATGAGGGGGGAATTTGATAGCTGCTTTCAACTACCTGACAGGGGGTGCCAAAGAGGATGGATCTAGACTATTCTCAGTGGTAGCAGATGACAGAACGAGGAGTAATGGTCTCAAGTTGCAGTGGGGGAGGTTTAGGTTGGATATTAGGAAAAACTATTTCATTAGGAGGGTGGTGAAGCACTGGAATGGGTTACCTAGGGAGGTGGTGGAATCTCCATCCTGAGAGGTTTTTAAGGCCTGGCTTGACAATGCCCTGGCTGGGATGATTTAGTTGGGGATTGGTCCTGCTTTGAGCAGGGGGTTGGACTAGATGACCTCCTGAGGTCCCTTCCAACCCTGATATTCTATGATTCCAGAACTCAGAAAACAGCAGTCATATAAAATAGCTGCAAGCTAAGAGCAGTTTAGGGAAGTATCTGGTGACCTCTAGTCCAGTGGTTTAGCTTTTGGTGCCAAACATTGGTCTCACTGAAATTTGTGGCAAAATTTCCATTGGCTTCAGTGAGACCAGGATTTAGCCATTGGGAATTAGTATCAGTACAAACCTAGATTAATTACATTTTTGATATCAGCGGTTAGGTAGCACACTGACTTTCCCCTCTCCCATCCTACCTCCTTTCCTTCCTTTTCTTCTGGAAAGGAGAGTCCAACAGCAAACTGTCTTAATCATTGGCATGCAAATTATTTTATTTGCTGTTTGTTTTTTCATTGAACTTCCTCATCTCTTTGCAGCTAGTGTGTGTGCATAGTCCAGGGTTTTTCCTCTTCAACTCAGTATAAGTTTTGAAAGAGAGAGAACATGCCTTATAAAATAATAATATCTAAGCCAAGTGTGCAACAACTGATACTTGGTTCATCCTGTCTGTGGGTATAAGGAAGATGATCAGAAAATTGAAAAAGGGGAACCATTGTGTTATGGCTACTTCTTCCCCTTTGCCTGGTGATTTTAAAATATTTCTATCTCAGTTACTGGTTTGAAACATTAAAGTCCCCAAAAGATCTAATGTTCTCTTCTTTCCTGTCCTGGGTCTTGCTGTGTGATAAGTAATAGAGTCCCAGGAGCAACAGAGCTGTTCTACACTGACAGACTCTTCTTAGTTCCCAGGCAGAGGGCCTCCTGGCAGAGCCCTGCAAGGAACATGAGCCAGCTAGGAAGGCTGGAGTGTGGAGAACAAGTCTGCTAGAGGAACGCTTCAACTGGGACAGGACTAAGAACCCTGCACCAAGCGTTGTGAACCAGCTAGGAAGTCTGGGTGGGAGTTTTTATGTTTCCTTGTGAACTTTGTTGTTAAACCCAGACACAAGAAGAGTTGTTATATGATACACCTATGTTGAATTTATAGGAGAGCCCAAGAGGGGGAACTGAGGCAGCAGTCAGACCAGACAGATGGTTTTGCTACGCTCCAAGTGCTGTATAAACATTAAGGGTTTGATCATTTCTGGCTTTGCCTTGCACACTAAGCCCAAGCTCTTCTGTCCACACACAAATCAGTCTGACTCAGGTCCACAAGCCCTCAGCACCCAGGTCCTAGAGCCCTGCTAAGGGGGATGGTCAGAGCCCAAGTGCCCCTGTGACTTGGGTCCGAGCCCTGTCATTTTGCAGCATGGATGCCAGTCAGGCCACAGACCCATCAGAAGGTCTGTGTAGCGCAGTGTGGACACAATCACAGGCTTGGAAATACTGAGTACAGAAGCCCAGGTCCCCAAACCCAGACTTGGTGTGCAGTGTAGGGTATGTCTACACTGCAATGTAAGCCCATGCTTAGTAAAACTCAAGCTAGCAGCCCCTGGGTTTGTTAACCCAGGGTTTGAGGGTCTGCACTCGTTCGTAACTCGAGGTTAGGAATTGTTGAACCATGGTCCCAAGTTGGGGCTCCAGTGTCTTCACTGCATTATGCGAGCCTGAGTCCAACCACCCATATCCCAGACTTCCTGGTGCCCATCCAAAATGTGGCCACTCTAGCCTTTATTCATGGTGCAGTGTGGGAAAACTTGACTGTCCAGGGGACAAAAAGTTAGCCCATGGGATTGTGGGATACTTTTGGTGGACTTCCAGTGGGGCTGCATCTCTACTGCAAAGCAATAGGGCTTGAACCCTGGGTCCCTCCCACCTGGAGGCTTGGACCCTCCACCCCCATGGGATCCTCAGGGCATGCACACTGTAGCCTCACTTTAGGCTGCCAGTTCATCCATATGCCAATGTCCTGCCTAAGCCCCAGAGTGATTCATGAACCAGCCATGGAGCCTGAGCCAGCAGGTGTGCTCAGAAACTGCCTACCAGAGCAGGTCACATGCAAGAGGTGGAACTGGGCACCTTATAATTTTCAGTGTGGGATGTGGATAATTTTCACATGGGATGTGGAAGGCCCAGGTTCAAGTTTGCCTTTCCTCTCTTTTTTTTGGCCCAATTATTGTTTAAATATTTATGCGTGGAGGACAAGTTATTGGGCAAGCAAGTATGATTCTATCGTCCAATGGTTAGAGCACCCACCTGGCAGTGGGGAGACCATCGGTTCATTCTTTCTGTTCCCATCACTCTTTCATTAGTTATCCAGCATCCAAGTACCTCAAGAAGAGACACTGAGGGAGCCCCACATAAAAATATCCCAGAGCTCAGTGGTTAGAGTGCTCTCCTAAAAAGTGGGGAAACCTCTGTTCAAATCCTTGCCTTCCCCTTCTGACAGAGAGAGGGGGGACTTGAACCTTGCTCTAACCACTGGGCTTAAAGTCATACAATATAAAGTTATACAGCTCCTCCTCCTTCTGTCCCCCACCCCCTCAAAGGGGCTTAGCCGCCTAACTGCAGGTGTCAGGTTTCTGTTTGTGGCGTGTTAAAGTGACATAGGCATCTCCCTGCAGCCTGCCTGTAGGTACCTATCTCCAGGAGAGGGGTGTGTGCTAAGCATCTCCCCATAGGTACTGCCTCAGTGGAGCACCCACAGAAAATTTTTGGCGGATGCTTAGCACGCACTGGCAGCTAACCTCCTCGCCTCCCCCCCAGCGCCTCCTGCTCATTGGCAGCCCCGCTGATCAACTTCTCTGCCTCTCGCCCAATGCAGATCAGCTTTTCCGTGGCATGCAGGAGGGGCTTGGCAGGAGGGGGACGAGTGGGGATGGGGAGCGCTCAGAGGAGGGGGCGGAAAGAGGCGGGGCGGTGATGGGAAGAAGCAGAGTGGGGTGGGGCCTTGGGTGAAGGGGTGGAGTGGGATGGAGTGAAGGCAGGAAGAAGCGGGATGGGGTGGGGTGGGGAGCGGTGCCTGGGTGGAGCTGGGGTCGAGCACCCTTCCTACAGAGGAAGTCGGCATCTATGCATCTTCCATTGGCTCCCCACCTAGTGTGCCGGCTTTTGTGGTTCACAGTCCAAGGTGCCCACTTCTCCCACTTCATTCCATCGGGAACCTAGATTCATAGATTCATAGATTCATAGATATTTAGGTCAGAAGGGACCATTATGATCATCTAGTCTGACCTCCTGCACAATGCAGGCCACAGAATTTCACCCACCACTCCTAAAAAAGACCTCACACCTATATCTGTGCTATTGAAGTCCTCAAATTGTAGTTTGAAGACCTCAAGGAGCAGAGAATCCTCCAGCAAGTGACCCGTGCCCCATGCTACAGAGGAAGGCGAAAAACCTCCAGGGCCTTCCAATCTGCCCTGGAGGAAAATTCCTTCCCGACCCCAAATATGGCGATCAGCTAAACCCTGAGCATATGGGCAAGATTCATCAGCCAGATACTACAGAAAATTCTTTCCCGGGTAACTTGGATCTTACCCCATCTAAAAACCCATCACAGGCCATTGGGCCTATTTACCATGAATATTTAATTACCAAAACCATGTTATCCCATCATACCATCTCCTCCATAAACTTATCGAGTTTAATCTTAAAGCAAGATAGATCTTTTGCCCCCACTACTTCCCTCGGAAGGCTATTCCAAAACTTCACTCCTCTGATGGTTAGAAACCTTCGTCTAATTTCTAATCTAAATTTCCTAGTGGCCAGTTTATATCCATTTGTTCTTGTGTCCACATTGGTACTGAGTTTAAATAATTCCTCTCCCTCTCTGGTATTTATCCCTCTGATATATTTATAGAGAGCAATCATATCTCCCCTCAACCTTCTTTTAGTTAGGCTAAACAAGCCAAGCTCCCTGAGTCTCCTTTCATAAGACAAGTTTTCCATTCCTCGGATCATCCTAGTAGCCCTTCTCTGTACCTGTTCCAGTTTGAATTCATCCTTCTTAAACATGGGAGACCAGAACTGCACACAGTATTCCAGGTGAGGTCTCACCAGTGCCTTATATAACGGTACTAAAACCTCCTTATCCCTACTGGAAATACCTCTCCTGATGCATCCCAAGACGACATTAGCTTTTTTCACAGCCATATCACATTGGCAGCTCATAGTCATCCTATGATCAACCAATACTCCAAGGTCCTTTTCCTCCTCCGTTACTTCTAGTTGATGCGTCCCTAGCTTATAACTAAAATTCTTGTTATTAATCCCTAAATGCATGACCTTACACTTCTCACTATTAAATTTCATCCTATTCCTATTACTCCAGTTTACAAGGTCATCCAGATCCTCCTGTAGGGTATCCCTGTCCTTCTCTAAATTAGCAATACCTCCCAGCTTTGTATCATCTGCAAACTTTATTAGCACACTCCCACTTTTTGTGCCCAGGTCAGTAATAAAAAGATTAAATAAGATTGGTCCCAAAACTGATCCTTGAGGAACTCCACTGGTAACCTCCCTCCAACTTGACAGTTCACCTTTCAGTAGGACCCGTTGTAGTCTCCCCTTTAACCAATTCCCTATCCACCTTTCAATTTTCCTATTAATGCCCATCTTATCCAATTTAACTAATAATTCCCCATGTGGCACAGTATCAAACGCCTTACTAAAATCTAAGTAAATTAGATCCACTGCGTTTCCTTTATCTAAAAAATCTGTTACTCTCTCAAAGAAGGAGATCAGGTTGGTTTGGCACGATCTACCTTTTGTAAAACCATGTTGTATTTTGTCCCATTTACCATTGACTTCAATGTCCTTAACTACCTTCTCCTTCAAAATTTTTTCCAAGACCTTGCATACTACAGATGTCAAACTAACAGGCCTATAATTACTTGGATCACTTTTTTTCCCTTTCTTAAAAATAGGAACTATGTTAGCAATTCTCCAATCATACGGTACAACCCCTGAGTTTACAGATTCATTAAAAATTCTTGCTAATGGGCTTGCAATTTCTTGTGCCAATTCTTTTAATATTCTTGGATGAAGATTATCTGGGCCCCCCGATTTAGTCCCATTAAGCTGTTTGAGTTTCGCTTCTACCTCAGATATGGTGATGTCTACCTCCATATCCTCATTCCCATTTATCATGCTACCATTATCCCTAAGATCCTCTTTAGTCTTATTAAAGACTGAGGCAAAGCATTTGTTTAGATATTGGGCCATGCCTAGATTATCCTTGACCTCCACTCCATCCTCAGTTTTTAGCGGTCCCACTTCTTCTTTCTTTGTTTTCTTCCTATTTATATGACTATAGAACCTTTTACTATTGGTTTTAATTCCCTTTGCAAGGTCCAACTCTACTTGACTTTTAGCCTGTCTCACTTTATCCCTACATATTCTGACCTCAATAAGGTAGCTTTCCTTACTGATCCCTCCCTTCTTCCACTCCCTATATGCTTTCTGCTTTTTCTTAATTACCTCTCTAAGATGCTTGCTCATCCAGCTTGGTCTACAACTCCTGCCTATGAATTTTTTCCCTTTTCTTGGGATGCAGGCTTCCGATAGCTTCTGCAGCTTTAATCTAAAATAATCCCAGGCCTCCTCTACCTTTAAACCCATAAATTCTTCAGTCCAATCCACTTCCCTAACTAATTTCCTTAATTTTTGAAAGTCAGCCCTTTTGAAATCAAAAACCCTAGTTGCAGATTTATTTTTGTTAATCCTTCCATTCAGTTTGAACTGAATTAGCTCATGATCACTTGAGCCAAGATTATCCCCTACAACCATTTCCTCTATGAGGTCCTCATTACTCACCAAGATCAAATCTAAAATGGCATCCCCTCTAGTCGGTTCAGCAACTACTTGCTGAAGGAATCCATCAGCTATCGCATCTAGGAAAATCTGAGCCCTATTATTATTACTAGCACTCGTCCTCCAGTCTATATCTGGGAAGTTAAAGTCTCCCATGATCACACAGTTTCCATTAGTATTTACTTTATTAAAAACATTAAAAAGGGCTCTATCCATATCCAAATTAGATCCCGGCGGTCTATAGCACACCCCAAGCACTATCCCAGGGGAGGCTCTAATAGTTTTCTTCCCCAATTTAATTGTTGCCCAGACAGACTCAGTCATATCCATTTCATCGCTTCTTATTTCTTTACATTCTATCTCATCATTGATATACAGTGCTACTCCACCACCTTTACCTTTATTTCGGTCTTTCCTAAACAGCACATACCCTTCAATACCTGTAGCCCAGTCATGACTACTATTCCACCAGGTCTCTGTTATACCTATAATATCTGGTTTCACTTCCTGCACCAGTAACTCTAGTTCCTCCATTTTGTTACCTAGGCTCCTTGCATTAGTGTACAAACATCTTAATTTTTGCTGTTTGGCCTCACTCACATTCTGTACCCTATTAGGCACGGTTATTTTACTACCAGTATAACCTATTAGACTTGTATCTACACTGCCCTTCCTCCTACCTACAGCTGTATCCACTCTTACTTCATTTTCTTTCCACTCTATGCTAAATTCTGGCGTGGAGATTACCTGGACATCTCCCAACCATCTCCCCCAAATTCCTAGTTTAAAGCTCTCTTAATCAGTTGTGCCAGCCTCCATCCTAGAAGTCTATTTCCTTCCCTACTCAGATGAAGTCCATCCCGAGAGAACTGTCCTCTATCCATGAATGCCTCCCAATGGCCATACATCCCAAAGCCCTCCTTATAGCACCACTGCCTAAGCCATCTATTGATAGTCATAATCTTGTCACACCTTTGTTGCCCTTCTCTAGGAACAGGCAGAATCCCACTAAAGATCACCTGAGCCTCAATTTCCTTAAGCGTCCTCCCCAGCCTAGCATAGTCTCCCTTAATACTTTCCAGCGAGAATCTAGCCGTATCATTTGTTCCCACATGAAGGATAATTAGGGGATTCTTTCCCGCTCCCTTTAGAATCCTTTTCAACCTCAGGTCTACATCCCGTATCTTAGCACCTGGAAGACAGCACACCCTCCTATTTTCTGGATCAGCTCTGGTTACAGGCCTATCTATTCTTCTCAGTAAAGAGTCCCCAATCACATAGACCTGCCTTTTCCTAGTGACGGTGCTATTCTCCAGTCTATCCCCTGTTCCCTCTGGCTGCAAGTTCTTTCCATTCCCATTCTCCCTTGTAATCCTTTTAACCCATCCTGTATCCTCCTGGGGCTCATATTTGGTGTAATCTCCATTAACTCTTCCCCTTTTCCTATAGGACTAACCGCTCTTCTCTTCTTCCTTGCCCTATCACCTTCAGTGACTACCTGCTGAGCCCCTTCTTCATTTTCCAACTCTGCAAACCTATTCTGAAGCTCTATTTCTCCTTCACTAGCCCGTCTTTTCCTCTGCCTAGTTCTTTTAGTCACATGCTTCCACTGACCACTTTCCTCACCCAGTCTCCCCTCAGAATTCCCTCACTCCATTTCGTGGATTGCATGGCTGTTCTTGCGATTTTTTAAGGGCCTAAACGTTAGGCCCCCAAGATGCTCAGCATTGCAATGCCTAAGTCTCTTCATGGCTCCCACCCTTCGGCTATGTCCATGCTCAGAGCTGTGAGTCCCAGCTGGTGGAGGCATACTGAGGTTAGCACTCAACAAACGACCTCGCTAAAAATAATAGTTCACAAAGTAGTGAGTGGCAGCATGGACTAGCCACCTGAGTATGTAGCCAGGGAGTCCGTATGGTTTTGCACTCGGAGCAGCTAGCCTGTATTGCTGCCCAAGCTACCACAGTGACCCTTCTATTTTTGACGTCCTAGCTCATGAAAGTTAGCACAAGTATGTCTGTCTGGGAAGGGCATCCTCACCTCCAAGTGTAGACATAGCCTAAGTGACTTACTGGGTCCCACAGGAAGTCTATGGCAGAGCCAGGAACTGGAGCCAGATATCCTGAGTTCCAGTGCATGGCCTTAGACCTGCTCTTTCTCACTGAGAAGGAGCATTTCCATCCTGATACCTTGGCTCCTGTGTAGGGTCTGATCAAAAGCTGGTCCTTGTGCAATGCCCAATGCTGCTGCTGGCACTAGTCACCCCAGATTGGGTTTGAAGGATAGGCAGCAAATGGGCCCATGGTTCTGCTCCCATTTCATACCAGCAGAGGTGGCCCTATGGGGTGTAGGGACATTAGGCTGCAGCATTCTCTGGAGCTGTGGGAGGCACGGATTCTGAGACATACACAACACCTGCAGGCGTTCCTCCTGGGGCAGCGCTTTTCCACACAGCCCCCGCTGATATGGTGCTATGTAACAATATCTCTTAAAAGTCCCCTGTGAAACAGCTAAGTAGTAGTATCTTCATTTAACAGATGGGCAAATTGAGGCCCAGAGGCTACATGACCTGACCAAGGTCAAACACTGAGTCTGCCAGAGCTAGCAAGAAGAGCCAGGGTTCTTGCCCGCTATTCTGTGGCTCTGATCATAAGGCCCTCCTTATCTCCGGTAACACTGGTTTTACTGATTATTTTAGTTTGTGGGGGATTAAAGAACTAGGCGTGAATCAAAAATCACAGTAAAGACTATCTAGTCTGACTTTTAGGATTTGTCAGTCTCTGTACTGCTACATCCTGGACACAGTACAGCAGTTGTACAAATTTATGTGCAGGAATTTTATATGGTTAGTGAACTATATGGTTTCTGTGTGATATGTACCTATGTTCTGCCTTGATAATCTAATAGGTCTTCTTTATTTGTGCTGTGATTGCTCATCTCTCAGGATGCAGGTGAGATCGCTCAGCTTGTTTCACTGAACACACAAGTTGGACTGGAAATCTAGGCTGAGTTAAAACAGATTTGGAGCATATGGAATACTTTTAAAAATGTGCCTTTTTGTTGAAGTCAGAGACATATTCTATTTACAGCACAGTATTGAACTCAGCTATGTATTTCAGCCACTATATGAATGACATGCTGAACATATAGATATGCACGTACCATGCTAAAATAACATTGTGTCAGATCAAGCCTAGCCTTGGAAAAACACATTCCAGGGACAGATTTATCCCCCAACCCCATTGCCCCCCAACAACTGAATGTCTCAGAATATGTAAAGAGAAACGAAAGACCTGGAAAACATACAGTAAAGAAATAACCCTTTAGTGCTCAAATTTAACATGTTATGTCCCCCAAGAACACAAAACAAGAATCCAACATAGTGACACTCATCTATTCACCCTTCCCATGCACACAGTATGCCGTACATCCCTAGATTCTGTGTAGAATAATGGTGCTGCCCTGGTTATGTCTTATATCCCAGGGCTGGGAAAGGGTTAACCCACTTTGTTCTGCTCCACAGAGCTCAGACCTGCATTGCAGCAGTGCACCAGTTCTTCTCCTCTTTCAGTCCGCTCTGCATATTGCTGGCCTCCGAGTGCAGAGCGAGGGCTTTCTGAATGAATTTGGAGGAACATATATAATGCAAACTTTTCTTTTCACTGTATAAATGTGATGTAGCCTGTGTTGCATCTATCACGGAAAGTTAAAGTAATTTAAGATTTGAACTGTTTCCTGGTTATAGAGAAAGCAGAACAAACTGTTCTTGACTGCAGGAAACTGCTGATCTTTTGACACGGAGACCTTACAGTTACCCTAGGTTTCAAAAGCACCTAGAGTGTGAACCTTGCAAAATTCTGTAACTTGAAGTGATTCTCTGAGATTAAACATTTAGATTCTGGCCGACTGAGTTGTGGGAAGAGGGAGGGAGAGAAAGAGGAGGTTGTGATCTAATCTAGCCCTCTGATAAAAGGCCCACAGAATTTAATACGAATTTAACCAATCAGGTTCTATATACAGTAAATATGTTTCTATAGAAATTATTAAAACAAATAGAATTTAAGAGAGAATATCTTCATAGCATTTTAAACCATTCTATAGAATTTAATATCCCTGCTGTGAAAACTTGTAGGCAAAGTTTGACAATTCTGTGAGAGGTTATTTTCTATTAGATTCTATATGGATCTAAGAATCAGTCATTATTGGAATATGCTTTTCTGTCAGAGATACAATACAAGATATGGAGTATGAAGCAGTGATATTTTTATTTGTTTTCAAAGACATTCTTAATATTACTTACGTTTCTTCATTTTAGATACATAATTCTAGAAATGTGGATAAATAGCCTGATTTATCAGCAATACCTGAACTAAATATCCAGGCTCTTCCAAACCCTAATATTAAAGTGCCTACAGACCATTATGCTTAGTATTTTTGTTTTTATTTTTTTACATCTTTTAAGAATTCACTTTAAACCCATTGATCTTTTAAAAAAAAGTGAATAGATTGATTATTTCGTTAAATAATCAGTCCTTATTAAACAGAAGATTGGTCAGACCTGTGGTGAGTGAATCCTATCAGAATCTATTTGCCTTGCTCATTGTTGAATCAGACTGATTTTAATATATTTTTGAAGCTCATTAAAAAAAACCCAACCCAACAACCCATAACTCAAATAATGTACAAGTCTACACATCCCCTTCGACTTAGAGCATTCTGAGATATGTACAGCAGCTACCCCTCCACCTCTATTCCTTTTGTTCTGTCTTCATTTGCTCAAGACACTCAGGATTTTTTAAAGGAAGAACTAGCTCAAAGTTCCATTCAATAATTTTTAAAGATTCTTTAGGAGGAGGGATCTCAAAGTTCCAGTGGCAGGTTTGTCTGGCGGTGGGGGGAAGGGTGTCTATGCCCGTTTGACATTGTTCAGCAGGTCTGTGAGTTCACTGATGTACTTGATGGTGTATTTCAGTGTCTGTATTTTGGTGAGAGGCTGGCCTCTTTGGCTGTAGACAGGAGGTAGGTAATTGCGCAAGGTGTGTAAAGCATCAGCCAGGGTCCTCATCCTGAGCTTCTCTCTCTCACTGGCTTTCCTTCTGCGCTGAGCTGACATCCTGGCCTTGGTGCCTTTCTGAGCCTTGGCCTGTCCAGAATTTGGTAAGTATGTAGAAGGAAAATCCATCAAGCTGTATCCGATCAGGCTGCCACCGCTGCTGCTGTTATAGGGCATCTCAATCACAGCTGGGCAAGGCGAAGAAGAGTACGATTCAAAGGAAGGAGATGGAGATAAACTGTGAGGGGATGAGATCTGGTTCAGCTCATAGGTTCCTGCATTGCTCTTCCAGTCCCAGGAAGACAGAAAGACAGAATTATCAGCGCCCAAACCATCTTCCATATTCGGCAAAGTCTCATGCAATTTATCCATCCAGGAAGAGCAGTTGTGAGAAGCAATTCCCTTAGCTTACAAGCAATGGCTGAAGTCTATGCAGGGAGACCCTTTTATGACGGGGTGGGGAGAAGTGACAAAGTGGGAAAGAGGGTTTGGTGAGGGGAGTTCAAAGGAGGTCCCAAGTGCTAAGATGGAAAATGAACTCCTGAAGTGTTATTTTCTTCTCACCGATAATTATCAACCTTCAGCTAAAATACCTTTAAACTAACAGGCAACAGTGAGAAGGAAAAAAGATTATCTTCTTGTAACTAACCAATTAAGACTGCACATCTACATTTAACATTGCAGTGGGGAATAATTATTAAAAGAGTCAAAGGAAAAAACAAAACACAGCAACAGCTTTATTTGATTTTTTTAACATTAAATCTAAACAAAGATTATATACTGTGAAGCGATCACTTGGCTAGAAAAAATTATCATCTAAAACCACGTAGCATTATTTTCTGTGTAGTTATTTGAAGTCAGTATATTATATCTGTGATTAATTTGGCCCACACTCACTGCTGGAGCAATATTCACTGATAATCTGTGTTGTAGACATAAGTCAGAAAGATGGGTTGCTTGGGTTTCTGTTTACACTTATAGCTTTACAGATTTCCCTTGACATTTGGTTATAACTTCTCTTTGAAGCTCTTTGTTTTTATTAGTAGAACAAGAAGCATAAAGGCTTATTCCCTGCAGCCTGCACGTTCATTTACCATTATAAATTGCCCAACTCAAGACAAAAAGAATCGGTAACTGTAAACAAAGTTGAAGTAAGTATTATAAGTGAAAAATTACAAATACAGGTGTATTTTTTTTAAAAATAGTGTATAAGCTCTATGCCCAGACAGTAAACATTTACATAGAGGTTTTTAACTGAAAGTCATAAGTACAGCAAACATACACACAACAAAACTAAAAGCTATTTATGTAAGATGCAGTACTTCTAGAAATCCATCTCTTGTATTAAGAGAGGCAACTTTCATATATTCACAGAAATCCTCTCCCTGCATCCACTGCAGTCACTGATAAAACACCGAATGAATTCAGTAGTGCAGCATTAGATCCATATCCCTTAAATGGGTGACAGAGGATGGATCACTTGATGATTACCTATTCTGTTAACTCCCTCTGAAGCACCTGGCATTGGCCACTGTCAAAAGAGAGAATACTGGGCTAGATGGATCTTTGGTCTGACCCAGGATGGCTGTTTTTATGTTCTTAAATTAATAATACTCCATGCACATATAGCAATTTTCATCTGTAAATCTCAAAGCACTTTAAAGAGGGTAATAATCATTTACCCTTTTACAGAGGGGGAGACGGATGAGATGCCTTGCCCAAGGTCATCTAGTAGGTCAGTGGCAGAGATTGGAATAGAACCCAGAGCTTTTGACTCCACTGCCCACTTAAGCATGCAGCCTCCAGACACAACTTAACATTAGTTAGTAATGAACGTGTCACAGAAAGAGCGAGAAACATAGAAGAGAGGAAATTTAGAGTCAGGAGGGAGGAAAAGCAAGAGGCTCCCTTTTAAGGCCAAACTGTGCCCTTGCATGTCCAAATGCAACTCTTCTTGAAATCAGAGGAAATCCTAAATCTATATATGAAGGCAAAACTTCATCCTTAATTGTAATCTGGAAAATGATACTAAATTCCATGAAATTCTGCAAGTTTTTTCTGAATCCTGTAAATGAGGATTCATTTACAGGATTCAGGTGGGGGACAACATCCATTCTGAAAAGGGTGGAGGGGAGATGCCCAAGAATGTTATGCAGCCAGTGAATATCAAAAATTGATGGGAACATTCCATTTCTCTGTGGTTATGGCACTTGCACTGGGTTCATTAAGGAAACTTATTTGTGTTCAGTTAGCATCTCGAGCCAATGTTCACTGAAATCAACAGACTCCCATTAACAGCAATGGACTTTGGATCAATAAGTTGTGTACAGGCCTTTATGCAATCAGTTCATGGGAGGCATGGTATGATATTAGAGTGTTCTTGTGCATGAGGTAAATAAGTGAGAACCACAAAGCAAAGGTGAACAGTTCTGGCACTTGGAGTGGAGGCTTGTTTAACAATATTGAGCAACAGAGTATGTAACGTGTTAGGAATTCCACTATTGCCCCAAGCAGGATTTGTTCCAGATTTTACGCTGAGTGAGCCTATTGCCATGCTGTATGCTGGTTTATTTCCTCATTTAGGAAAGTCAGTTGACTTAACCATGAGAAACAGATCATGCCCCTGCCTGTGGACATTAAAAACCAAATGATACAAACTGAGGGACATGCGTGCAACTGATAACATGAAAAAAACCAAGAAAGAAAGTTCTAGGGCACCTATGTATGGTAGCTATTTTTGTCCTCATCAAAACCTCTCTCCCACCTCTTCCCCCACTCCTTCTGCCTCAGTTTCTCTCTCCTTATATTCCCTGGTGACCGTCTCTTTCAAATTTTACCTTCTTCCATTTTATTTATCATTTTTCTATCAAAATACTTTTTCCATAGTGTCTCTTAACACAAGAACTGAAGTGGGTCAAAAACAGAGGAATGTTTTTGAGGGGGAAAAATTGGGAGTGGGGAGTGCTGGGTCAAGGAAGTTTCCAAAAAATTAAATTGCTCTTACCACTAATATTTGATTTGGGGTCAAATTTTTGAATCCTGAAGGTGAAATCAAAGTTAGACTCAATGATTTCGCCCATCCTTACAGTTTCCTTATTTTAAAGTAGTTGAAACCATCAACAACAAATGCATCAGCAGCGTGCGCAAGTATGTATGTATGTTCACAGTTCATTTTTACTAAGCAATATCATGTAAAAACAACAGACACAAACACAGGAAGGTTCCATAGCTATAAATTTTGGTTGCATATGAACAGCTTGTCTAGTATACTATGTACATAAAATTGGAAGGGATTTGGACAAGATATTTATGGGGGATGATAGGAAAATGCAGATTATCCCATATCTGCTTGCTATGGGGTTTCTTATACATTCCTCTGTAGCATCTGGTGCCGGCCAGGGTCAGACAGGATACTGGACTACGTGGATCACTGGTCTAATCCATTATGGTGACTCCTATGTTCATACAAATCTACAAAATGGGGGAAAGAAGGCAATGGGTCAGATTCTGAGATGTGCCCTCTCACTGTGCTCACAATTTTGTGGCCCAAAATAGGAGGTCAAGATGAGCCCCAAGGACCTGATCCAAAGCAACTTGAAGTAAATGGAAAGATTTACATGGTCTACAGTGGATTTTAGGTTAGGCCCTAAGCCTCAGTGTGCAAGCACTGGAATCACAAATAGATGGTCTCTATCAAACTAATTTGTATTACAATCATAACAGGAATAATTTCTTGATACTTGCTGAACACTTCATCATGTTGTTTTGACACTAGTAAAAATGAAATTATTTAAAATGTGCTACAGGGTGGAAAGATTTTACAGATAGCCTCATTCTCCAACTAGGTACCAGATTTATTTTTTTGTACAATATAAAATATTTGATACTCTTTCCCCTGCAAGTCTCAGTAGAAAATCAGAAAACAGAGAAATTCAGTTATTATGGGCAATACATCCCGACAGCTTTCCTTTAAGTTATGCAAAATTCATACATTGGGAATCTTAATTTCCCTCCATCTCACACAAATCTCAGAATGTCCCTTTTTTAAATCTTTCCACAATGTAATAATATTGAAGGTCATTGAGTTACGAGTCTAATATCATAGTAATACTCACTGACACTTAAATGATAAGGCATTTTCTGCTTGCCTGATAGTTTTGTTTTTTGTTTCAGTAATTTATTCAGCAGTATAAAGGCTAACGTTTCAATCTTCATCTCCTTTAAAATAAGAGATTTTTTGGTCAAATTTCTGACCTATAAGAGAAGGGCGGGGGAGGAAGAAAAGTAGGAAATTATTATTAAGCTTGTTTCTGTGTGAATTATTGCAGACAAAAGTCATTTTCTTAAATAACCAGAAAAGGCAGTAGAATAGAATATAAGATTTATCTTATAATATCCATCCAAATTGTGTAAAGAAGCCCTCTCACCCATGAATATGGAAAATTTTTATTAATGCAAATTTATCCTTTGGGAAAATTTACTATGAGAAATAAATATATCCAGTAGTGTGTTTTTGGCAAGCTTGGGGAATGTGTAGGCAGAACAAACATATAATAGTAAGGAGGAGTACAAAAAGAGAGAAAAAGTGTTGAAATTCGGGAAAAATACAGGAGCATCAGATTTTAAATGAATGAACGTGGCAAACATGTTTCAGTAGCAAAAAGAGAAAGCAACATTTTAATCTAATTTTATTTACAAGCAGGACAAAATTCCAGTGAGAACGCCTTTGTTTATTTCAAAAAGATGGAGGATACGTTATCATCAATTGCAATGGGACCTTGGCCTCCAGGAGCTGAGAACTATATAAATATATAACAAAGAAACAGTCCCTGCCGCACGCTGCTTACCATACTTTGTTTTGCTTTTCACATAACAATTCCCCAGACACTTTACAAAGGTTAACTAATTAATACCTCTTATCCAGCAATTGTGAGACTTTTATTTCCTGTTTTACAGAGGTTAAACATAGGCACATACCAGTTAATTACATGAATTTCAAAAATGCTGAGTGAGCATTCACAGTCCCCATTGACCTCAGTAGTTCAGCACTTCCAAAAATTAGCCCATAGGGTTCTTGCCCTAGGTCACACTCAAAGTACCCCAGATTCCCAATTTTCAGTTGCACTTTAACCAATAGACTATGCTTCCTCCCATGCTTGTCAGTAATTTGGATACTGGGTTTTTCAAACACAAGGACTTTTTCAGTATTCTTGCTCATGATGTAGGCCATGATCTCATTTCAGATAAATAAGAATTTTCTTAAGAGGACAATATTTTAAATAACTTTGATGAATAGCAAATTACAATTCACTCAGAAAGAAAACTAAAAGTCTTTAAGACAAGAAGACAAAAAGATGGGTGGACCTAACAGTGGACAGTGGACCTAACTCTGTGAAATGCCAAGAGTCCTCAGCTCCTACTGAAGTCAATGAGAGTTGTGTGTGCACATGTGAGGTTAGAACTGGGATAATAACTGTTACTTTCAACATTAGCAGAACATTTATGAACAGTTGGGGATGGGATTTTCAAAAACACTTTAAGCGCTGGTCTAACTCTGCTTTAATTAAAGTCAACTGGAGTTTTACTATTCTAAGCACTTTTGAAAATGTGATCCTTAAACTTGTAGCTCACGAAAGCTCATGCTCAAATAAATTGGTTAGTCTCTAAGGTGCCACAAGTACTCCTTTTCTTCTTTCAATGTTCTTAAGACACATTTTAAAAAAAACCTAACAAGGTCCCCAATCCTACAAGAGAATCATGCAGACAGATACCATTGACTTCTGTTGGACTCCGTATGGTCACAAGAGTCACCCACACAGTTCTCTTTGCAGGATCAGGGCCTATAGCTTGACTTTAAAACCTCAGATGTGAGTATTTGATCCTCCAAAAAGTGGCAATCCCAACTGACTGAAAAGTGACAGCAGCTCCCCAATTCATTAAAACAACTGATCTCTAAGCAACTGGCTTCCTAGATGAAAAGACTTACGTGTGGAATTTACACCTACCCACCTTTTAAGTACGGATTTTATTACTTAGTGTTTTTCAACTGATATTTGGGAATGTCTTTTTAATACCCCTGTTAACAGAAGTTGAAAGGAGAATAGTCTATGTGGTTGGTCTTTAATGTCTGCTGGCCATTCCAATCAGAGGGAAAGGGCAAAGGGGAAAAAATAGCCTAAACTGGCTTATTTGGCTCAGAAAATGGAAGACGACAGATGTGATCAAAATAATAGAGACCTATTCAATCAGGAGAATTTCAGTGTCCAGTTCTACGGCTCCATTATTTCAGCTGTTTTTCAGACACCTGCAGTGATATTTCACCTCCTTAATTCAATCTGGCATATTTCAAAGTTAATTTTGATATTTAAAGAACATTTGAAGACCAACAACAGTACCCATATTCCATTAAAAGCCTAGCCAAGTTATTTGAAGGGATTCTCATATATTTTCCATGAAAAGCTTAATTTTTTTTTGGTTAACATTTTTTATTGGGTTCAGATAGTACCTATTACTACAGCTATGATTTTGTCATGGAAAGTTTTAGTATATTTCATGGCAGAGGTACAGGAAAAAGAACAATAAGCCACTTGAAGGTCACAAAATATTGTAGTTTTCTCTACATTAATATATACAGGAGTATAGTGGGGGGTGCTGAAAGGTGAGGTCTGGGCGTTGGGGTTGGAGAGTGAGCTTACACTTCAGCAAACGGCTCCTGTCCTGCAGGGCTAGACCCAGCTCCTCACTCCAGGCATTGTGACCTGGTTCATGAGATCACAGCATCCCTCAGGTAACCTCAGGTTTGGCTTGTCTGCCCCCCTCCCTTCTCCTCCAACCCCCATAGATGGAGACAGGGGGCAGACATGCCAAACCTGAGTGGCACTGCAACATTGTGTACCATCTTGCAACACCATTCAGTTTGGGGGCCTAATCAAATGTGTTTTTACAACCACTTCCAAGATTTTGTGGACTTTATTCAAATTCATGATTTCCATGACCTCTGTGACAAAATCATAGCCCTACTTATTACTTATTTAAATTGTGGTAGAGTCTACAGATGCCTACAGGGACCATGGCCCAGTTGGGATAAGGCATTGTACTAACAAGTAAAACATGTTTTTCTTCCATTAAAACAGCACACACTACCTTGCATTCTGAATGGACAGTTTTCCAGAGCGACAATTGTCATCAGGATGTTCAGAACCTCTTTGCAGGGCTCACAACCAGCTCCAGCAGCTGAAGAAAAATCAAATTAAAAACAAAGATCTATCTTTATTTCAAGTCAATTTGTATATTCTTTAAATGCTACTTAGTAGTAATTTGAGTGGGTATGAACAGGGGGTGCTAACCAGTTATTCAGGCCAAATTTCAGCACATGCTGTTCTATTTTGCCTGCCTAAATTCCCTCTTCAGTTTCAACTGGAAAAGATCATCTTTACTTCCTGTCCTAAAACTGTTGTGTAGCATTGGTGTGTGCTGCTAGATAGTTGCCCTATTTCATCCCAGAGGTGGCTCCATTTTAGTGCTGGATGAAATGATCACCGGGGACATAGCTGGCATATCAATTTAATAGTTATAAAACTATTGATATCCTATGAAAAAGGGCAACGTATACATCTGAGATCATAAACACTAACAATAATTAGCCTTAATATAGTTTGCATGTTCAAAGAACTTTGCAAATATCAGGGCCCAAATTCAATGTAATACCTAAACAAAGACTAAAATCCAATTTTTTAAGCAAAGCACTTAAGCACATGCTAAAGTCATATTGACTTCAACTGCAACCGTTTCACATTTCTTAGCTCTTTTTATCTGCTCTGGAAATTAAGCATATGCCTAAAGTGAAGCATACATCCTTAAGTGCCTTGCTGAAGTGAGGCCTAACAAATTAAACATGGCACACCATTGTGAAATAGACAGGTATGAAAGTATTATCCCCCTCTTACACATAGGTGAACTGAGACAAAGTCAAGTAACTTATTCAAGGCTACACAGTAAGTCGATAGCAGATCTGGAACTAAAGCCCACATCTCCTGATTTCTGGTCCTAAGTTCTAACTGGAGAATGCTGCCTTTTCACATGGTATCATTAGACTCTTCCATTTTTCTTTCATGTTAAAATCAATACAAAGTCTAGGAAATGTTATGTTGTGAAGAATAGTGCCAGGTAATCACCAGGAAGGAATGTGTTGCCTAATGAGGCCACAATACAAGTTGGGTACTTGTGCTCAAATTGTTTTCAGCATCTTGCTCCTAGGGTTGTCACTTATCATGTTTTTCACCCTGACAATTTGTATTTTTGAAGGTTAAGTTCAGCGTGGCAAAATTTGTCATTTTTTTCTACAACCTAGCAAAGATGTGCATCGACTTTCTAATAATCACATGCTAGCCAATTTTTTATTCTTCTAAGCTTTTAACCTTCTTTGGGTCTCATACCTATAAGTTGTTATACAATTGCAATATTTTTTTCAGATTTCCCACCAGAGCTCTGGTGATTCAGGACTCCAGTATTTTTCCTGCAATCTCCTAATGCCTGAATTGGTTCTTGCTAAGTCAGAACTCCCCGTGGCTGAGTGACATAGGAGGCACAGTTCCTGGGGGACTGGATTTTCACTGGCTGAAATCCTGGTCCCATTCAAGACAATGAGAAAACTCCCTCTTTACTATCTTATTCCTACCTTCATCTTGTCTCCTCTGGCTCCTACCCCTATTACTATCTTCCTCTTTCCCTGATTATCCCTCTTCTCTTATACTCATTATCTCATCTCCCCTTCCCATCCTCTCATCTCCTGTAGGTTTCCCCATTAAATTCATCTTCTCTTTTCTTCATCCTTCTGGATTTTCCAAGTAGAACATGCTCACAAATCACACATACATAACACATGCCAGTTCACCTGCACCACTGACTGAATAGCTCTTTGCTACAGCCACAGAAAAATAGAGTCACTTACTGTGGAGAGGAAGCATTTGATCACCACCTGGGACAGGATTTGTTTTGTTTTTTTCCCCTTGGCTGCAACACATGGGAAATCCCCAAAGCATAGGTTGGAGAATTAGTCTGTCCATAGATTTAGGGTTGGGGTTCAGCTGAGGTTCTCCACTCCGTTATTGACCCTGCATAAGCTACTGTTGCTTAGAGAAGACTCTGCTTTAATATGTTAAACTCTTTTCACTTCCATTTTTAAAACAACTGAGAGAATAGAAAGGACAACCTACCAGAAAAAATGCTGAACAGAACAGTGAGTGAAGCACATCAATCTGTCGCCTCAAAGGAAGTGACAATAAAATGGAGACCTGCAATGAAGAAAGGCCTGTAATCAAATTCATTCATTCCCTTCTCTTCTGTGAGCCCAGCATAGTATGGGCCACTAATTTCACCCTCAGTAATGGGCACACACCCCTACAAGGAAACCTGGGCTCTATTCCTACCTCTGCCACTGACCTGCTGCAGGCTGGTGGGCAAGTCACTTTTCTTCTTTGTGCTTCCATTTCTCCTCCCTCCCTTGTATCTGTATTGTATATTTGTATTGTAACCTCTTCAGGGCAGGGACCATCTCTTACTAGATATTTCTATGGAGCTCAGCACAATGGGTCCTTGATCACATTTGGGGCCTCTAGGTGCTACTGTAATACAAATAATAATTTGATAGACTGTAGACACCAACAGCAAGGAGTTAAATTTAACCTGTATTGTCCTCTAGGATGCTATGACAACATTCTTTTAACACTACCCAAGCCCCGTACAGAAACAATTTACAAAAGTACATATTGGCAAGTGGGACAGAAACAAACAGAACCAAAGGGAATATTTAATTTCCTTAACATTGACCTGCTCTGTCAGGCTCTGATACACATCCATCAATCTAAGACTCTTGTCTGAGATCTGATGCTCACTGACAAGCCGAAATTGAAATAACACAGATAGATATCTGCCTTTTGGAGATCAAAATGTACCAGTAACTGAATTTTCTAGGAAGTGCTTCTAGAACTTAATTATCCTAAAAGCTGCCAGGACCATTTAATGGAGAAAACAGAAGAGGGGCCTATACAATGCATATTAAATATATGTTAAAATGTAAATATAGTATCAAAAAGTAATTTAGCACTTATTTTAAGATAGAAAGGGTTTATACAACTTGTCAAACAATAACTAATAATCTTAACCCCCCTTTAAAGTTCCTAAATATTATGGAAGGCAGCGTGGGCCTACTGATAGGGCAAGTCACTGGAAGTCAGGAGACCTGTGGTCTGTTCCTAGCTCTGGCACTGGCCAGTTAGTGAGATACAGAGAGGTGAAGTATTTTGCCCTATCCGTAGAATGATGCCTACCTTCCTTTGAAATGAAAAGCACCATAAAGAAAGTATTAATTACCCCCTTTGTACAGATAGTGAAATGGAGTCTGCGACACTGAGTGACTTAACCAAGGTTACAAAGGCAATCAATGTCAAGCCCAGGATTAGATGAGTTCCTAGTACTCAGTTCTCTGATCAGCCATTTTGACAAAAAGGTGAGGATATCTTCTGTTGTATTAAATGAGAGAAAATATTTGTGGTTCAACTAATTAGCTGGAATCTAGACAAGTTCCCAGTCAAAGTTTTGGGTTTATAGTTCAAAAGAACTGTTAGGAATTTTAATTTTAAAAAAATCACTTACAAGCTCTAGATGACAACTTCATTTTACCTGTTCACAGTCCTGGGGCAGATAAGCTCCCTGTTTTCATTTCTGTCTCTCTTTAAAGCTTTGCCTTTCAGCCCAGAATACTAAAACAGTGACCACAGACACCTACTCCCCAAAATGGATTGTATTGTAAAATATAAAAACAATACAATTCAAATTACAGATAAATGAGTCTGATTTTGCTTCAGGGTACATTGACTCAAGCCCTGTATTTCCCTTAAACCCTTCCAGGAGGATTTTTTTCCCTAGATAAAAATCTAACATCATATATTCAAAATATTTTTGGCCTGTGTTATACACAAGGTCAGACTACATGATCTAACTATGCTTCCTGGCCTTACAAATCTATAAATATATGAATATTCACTTTTGCTGATGTATGTTTTCCAGGATGTTTTTGAAACTAGTTTATCACTTCAAGATTTTCCACCTGGTACAATGTAGTGGGGGGGGGGGGAGATCAAAAGGTCTATAAATGCGTCAAACTTTAAAATGCAAATCACCTGCCATAATGTTGCTGAGAACAAATCTTTCATTATCACCTTTCTGTGAAAGGTTCAAATTAGCCTGAATTAGTTGAAAAGAACAAGCAAAAGACAACAAATTTATCTTCTTGTGGGTTTTGTTACCTTTTAGATTTATTTGGCTAATTACACAATACTCTATTACTCAATTATTCCACAATGAATTCTTCAGGCAACCTATAAATAAATAGCAGTGATCACATAATGGTGTCATTACAGTTAACTGACAGATATGGCAATGTTGCTGAAGTGTTGATAACTATAGAAATGTTTATTTGTAATGCCAAACGAATCCTTATAAGCAGGACACGTTTTAATTATTACACTGTAGGCTAAAATAACTCTACCATTCTAAATCAATATATGACACTGGAAAATACAGACATCTTATATTAACTGTACATGTCAATGATCCTTTAAAAGTTATAATGAGCAAAGTATAAGGGCTAGGAATTTTTCTAGATGTCAGTCTTACAAACTTCTAATATTGTCTGTGACAAATAACATTTCTTTAGTATTTAGGGGTATATTCATGTAGAAAGAAAGGTCTTCTGCAAAATTCCATCCTCCCCCATCCCCAGCCTCTACGTCACTTCCATGTCCTTCCAACTTACATTTTAGGCCCCAATTCTGCAATGAGCTACACAAAGCACCCCTGCTTCTGCGGCACATATCGCAGGATGGGTATCTTTATTCCTTACTCAGTTCAAAAGGTTTAAACTTTAAAGTTTAAAATGCTGAAACACTGTAAATACATTACTACAACAGAAGGAAATCTACATATATTTCAGAATTTTATGGAAGCAACCATTACTGTCATTTGCATTAATAAAAATGCCACTCCTTTCTGAGGCCAGCAAATTAAAAGCTGTTGTGCCAGCAATGCATGAGTTATGGAGCCTTTCCTCTCCGGGTTACCAATTCAAATCCAACCAAGGTTTGCAGTGATATGACTGAAAGTGATCTCAATGGACTTCTTATTGCATAGAGATCCCTGTCACAAAAATCAATACTCTAACTGGTGCCACTGGTAGGCTTAACAGAGAATTCATGGTCATGGATGGAAACTGAATCATCCTTCTGCTCTTAGAGCTGGCCTTTTTCGGGTGGGGAAGAGGCACGTTTATGGGAGAATGTGGGAAAACATAGTATGGCTACTTCCTGTACTGTCCATTTTACATATAAACTAGGGCTGTCAATTAATTGTAATTCACTCAGGTGATTAACTCAAAAAAAATAATCATAATTAATTGCAGTTTTAATCACACTGTTAAACAATAGAATACCTATTGAAATTTATTAAATATTTTGGATGTTTTTCTACATTTTCAGATATATTGTATTGTGTTGTAATTGAAATAAAAGTGTATATTATTTTTATTACAAATATTTGCACTGTAAAAATGATAAACAAGAAATAATAATTTTTCAATTCACCTCATACAAGTACTGTAGTGCAATCTCGTTGTTGTGAAAGTACAACTTAAAAATGTAGAAGTTTTTATGTTACATAACTACACTCAAAAACAAAACAATGTAAAACTTCAGAGCCTAGAAGTACATTCAGTCCTACTTCTTGTTCAGCCAATTCTTAAGACAAACAAGTTTGTTTACATTTACAGAAGATATTGCTGCCCTCTTCTTATTTACAATGTCACCAGAAAGTGAGAACAGGCATTTGCATGGCACTTTTGTAGCCAGCATTGAAAGGTATTTGTGTGCCAGATGCACTAAAGATTCATATGTCCCTTCATGCTTCGGTCACCATTCCAGAGGACATGCTTCCATATTGATGACACTCATTAAAAATGTGTTAATTAAATTTGTGACTGAACTCCCCTGCTCCGTTTTACCCTCATTCTACCATATATTTCATGTTATAGCAGTCTCAAATGATGACCCAGCACATGTTGTTCATTTTAAGAACACTTTCACTGCAGATTTGACAAAATGAAAAGAAGGTATCTATATGAGATTTCTAAAGATAGGTACAGCACTTGACCCAAGGTTTAAGAATCTGAAGCGCCTTCCAAAATCTGAGAGGAACAAGGTGTGGAGCATGCTGTCAGATTTCTTTAAAGAGCAAGACTCCGATGTGGAAACTACAGAACCTAAACCACCCAAAAAGAAAATCAACCTTCTCCTGGTGGCATCTGACTCAGATAATGAAAATGAACATATGTTAGCCCACACTGCTTTGGATTGTCTTTGAGAAGAACCCATCATCAGCATGGACACATGTCCCCTGGAATAGTGGTTAAAGCATGAAGGGACATATGAATCTTTAGCACATCTGGCATGTAAATATCTTCTGATGCGGGCTACAACAATGCCCTAAGAATGCTTGTGGTCACTTTCAGGTGACAGTGCAAACAAGAAGTGGGCAGCATTATCTCCTGCACATGTAAACAAACTTGTTTGAGCGATTGGCTGAACAAGAAGTAAGACTGAGTGGACTTGCAGGCTCTAAAATTTTACATTGTTTTATTTTTGAATGCAGTTATTTTTGTACATAATTCTACATTTGTAAGTTCAGCGTTCATGATAAAGAGGTTGCACTACAGTATTTGTGTTAGGTGACTTGAAAAATACTATTTCTTTTGTTCTTTATAGTGCAAGACTCATAATCAAAAATAAATATAAAGTGAGCACTGTACACTTTGTATTCTGTGTTGTAATTGAAATCAATATATTTGAAAATGTAGAAAACATCAAAAAAATTAAATAAATAGTATTCTATTAACAGTGCGATTAATTGCATGATTAATCACAATTAATTTTTGTAATCGCTTGACAGCCCTAATATAAACTAAGTACATGTCTTTGCCTAAGGCTATTAATCCATTCTGAGCACTTAATTACATTCATGAAAAAGTAGTATTCGCTCTTTGCTTTTTTATAGGTAGTTATATTAATTTGTATGTAATTTAATCTGAGTTTAAAAGTGCATGTGTAAACATTTGAATCACTACAAAGCAAGAGCAAAGAAGCTGATATATTGTGCCCAACATTTATCAAAAGAGGGGTTGGCTAGCATGGTGTTCTTTATGAGGGATGGGACCACTGGAAATTATTCCCCAGCACTCTTCATTTGTTGGAACCTGGATTTGTTAACCCTCTGGGGAGGCTGAAACCCCATTTTTAACTTGGGTTTTTGAGGAAATGGTAGGCTGAGGTCTTGAGCGTGGGTGTTGTAGAGATTTATGGTGGTAGCAGTTATTCACATTGTGCGTTTTAAGTCATGGGATAGGCACCCACAGTGCAATATATTTTGTATATAATGGAAGAAAAATAATAAACAATATTCACAAAAGTATACAGATAACAGTTAATGTGACAGACCTCATGACTTTTTAAAAAATAAGAAATATTCTATATAAAACAGAATAGTGCAAGGATTTTTTTTAAAGGAAAATAACTATATGATGGTGCACGTTCCTTGTTCTGCTATCAGCCCTAAGCACTAGAAACACGAGACTAGCATGTCCACTTGATATGGATTTCTCCTTCAGCCTGTCCACATGGAAAGGAGGAATGCCCCTGTTGTATTATCATAGATTAATTATATGGGCTAAAGATGTTAACATAACCCTGTCACTGTCCAACATTAAACAGTTGTAAACAAGGTTCAGGGTGTGGTATACAGCCTGCTTAGTACTATGCAAACACACCATTAAATCATTTTAGCTTTTTATTAAAAGGTACAGAGAAGAAAGGAAAAAGAGCATTTGAAATGTAAAATATTAAATAGGGCTTTCATTTTAACTTTCCTTGTTCCCCTTTTTCCTTAGCTGGAGAGAGTTTTTAGAAGGAAACACCCTTGTTTGACACTCTGTTAGATGGTATCAAGGATAGTAATAATTGTCCTTTTGGGGAAAAAAGAGAGAGGATGGACCTGTCATTGCTGCTGTTAAAATCCAATCCCGTTTCATCCCAGGTGGTACTTGGGATTTAGCTGGAGCTGGTGGAGGTGACAATGTTGTCTGGGTCCCTTTCTGGCCTGGACATCTCTCAGGATCAGGATGAAGAAGGTCCCAGGAGATGGTGGGGGCGGCAGTCATGATGGTGAAGCTCACTCCAGTAGCCAATATTTCTCCTTAAAGGCCCCACAAAGGGGACATTGGGCAGAATAGCCCATCCCCTCATTATTTTGTTCACCAGGCCTAGTTTCTGACACAGCAATTTTGGTTCACTGATTTCTGGTTCCACATTTTTCTTATTTATCAAGAATGATCTTAAAGTAGTCCTTGAGTTATCAGTAAGCCTTTTAGTTTGGACTAATTCAGTCTCTCATCTTTTCCCATCATATTTTATCATAGGTTACTGTGACATCTTATGAACTTGTACATACTTTTTAGTTGAGCCCACAATTAGAGTAAATTTGTAGGCCTCAACATTACAACCTTCCTCTACCCTCCCAATCCTAGGACTCTACTGGTGTCCCTCTGCTAGGGCTCCACAGAGTTTTGGATATATGGCTAGGCATGTGATTAGACAGAACAGGAAATGAGTTGCCCTCTGTCACACCAACTGTGCAGACCTGCTGAACTGCTGCATGCAAATCAGTCAGGAGTTTCTATTGTTTGGAACTCTGGGCTGCCTACTGGCATGAATCCTGTGAGAGCTGTAATGCCAGCATGTACAAGTAGACTGCGGAGAGATACAGGCTTTTGGACAACAGAAGTAGTTATAAAATGTTCAGCTGCAATTTGGCAAATTAAATTGTGAAGCCTGCTCTCCTTATGCACAGTATCTAAAACCAGGGTTTTTAAAACCATATCCTCAGGGTTCTGCATAAGGAAAGCACTGTTTGCAAAAGGAAACAGCACACATCGCATAAATCATATAGATTACAGGAGATCATCAGTTATATAAAGAAAGGGGTCTTGATCATACCTGCAGATGCAGGTACAACTCCCATTGACTTCACTGGAAGCTGCGTGCATGAATCTATGGGATGATGATATACCAGGTGTTTTCCCATGGCTGTTCTTACACTCAGTAGTAAAATGCATGGGGCACAAAACCTCACCTAGAAGCTGTTGTCAAAGCAAATATTTTCAGTGATAGAAGATAGTAAAATTAAGATCTATTGACTCTACAAGCAAATATCTGTGCAGAAGATCTGGAATAAATACTGGGATATGTGCACATTAGGATTATTAAATTATATTATAGTAGAACCCAATCTACCAATGAGGCAAGGATTCTATTATGCTAAGTACTATACACACACACACGACGACATGGTATCTGCTCTACATGTACTGATAAAATTGAAGTATGGTCATGGGGAAATATCTGTATTTCCCCTTGTATAGCCAAATTCTCTACTCTCTGTATGGATTTCAAGTGGTGGGCAATATGAAGGTACATATAATGATACGCAGAAAGGCATAGTTAGAGGAAACTGGTATCTGGATCTCTCTGCATGAGAGAGACCACTTCACCTACAACTGAAGTAGAGCTATCCAGCACAGAGAAATACTACATGACAATTTAGGATAGAAAGCGAAGAATGTACTCTCACCAGCTCAACTACAAGAGAAACTTAAGTAAAGCAAAATGTAATAAAACTGAAATATAGTCTGGATGTGGGGGTAGCACACCTGCACCCAAAGAGTGCCATGGAGTCTTTAATGACCATAAGTTGTCACTCCTTCACCCTACAGCTCATCTGAAAGACAGTACCTCCATGTATGTGCTGCCTTATGCCATACTGGGGCATTCGTTCGATAATGACTCACAGGAAAAAGGATCACTTACTCAATCTTCCGGAAGCAATGGTGTTTTCCCTGAAGATTTTTCACCCAAGGCCTGACCTAACTCACCACTTCTTCAGTTTTGAGCTTAAACCTGAGCTGGTGTTGCATCCATAAGGCCTCGTCTAGTTCCACTAAAATCAGCACTCTTATTGGCTTCAGGGATTCCTGCAAAGTCATTGACCAAACTAGGTTCTACAGTTGTAAATATAAAAATCACTGTTACCACCAATAGAAACCAAGACAATTTTAAATGTCTGAGCTATCGCTAAGTATGTAGCACAGTATCAACAAAAGGAAACAGTTCACATAGCATACATCATGTGGCAACTGTAAAAGCATTTGTAAACTCAACTCTTGCTCCTTTTAAGCTTCAAATCCATGGGAGCCTTTCAGAAACTCATCTGAATAATGCAAATGTGGGGCTATATGCATATGGAATGGACCATCAACTATGCAAAATGTCCCTCCCCCACCTCAAAAACAAACAACTCTCAAATGCTTTACCAGAATTTAGCTATTGACAGATTTTCTTCGTTTTATATAAAAGAAAAATGTTAAATATATATATTTATATTCATATTCTGATCCTAGCAATGGTGTGCACATCCTGAGTGACAGGTTTCAGAGTAGCAGCCACGTTAGTCTGTATCCACAAAAAGAAAAGGAGTACTTGTGGCATCTTAGAGACTAACAAATTTATTTGAGCATAAGCTTTCATGAGCTACAGCTCACTTCATCGGATGCATGTAGTGGAAAAGTTCCTCACATGTTCTCGTCAACTGCTGGAAATGGCCCACCTTGATGATCACTACAAAAGACCCCCCCCACAGCCCCGCTCTCTTGCTGGTAATAGCTCACCTTACCTGATCACTCGTTACAGTCTGTATGGTAACACCCACTGTTTTATGTTCTCTGTGTATATAAAATCTCCCCACTGTATTTTCCACTACATGCATCCGTTGAAGTGAGCTGTAGCTCACGAAAGCTTATGCACAAATAAATTTGTTAGTCTCTAAGATGCCACAAGTACTCCTTTCCTTTTTGCATCTTGAGTGACTGACATTCATCTTCATTGCATTTACTTTGAACAGAAAAGATGAACTCATGACAAATGCAACTTTAAGAGAATGATCAGTAAAAGGTTCCTAATCTCAGAAGGGGAGGGTTGAACTGAGCCCTGAGAATTTGTGAAGGCTGGTTTTCAGGCTATTGCTGTTGGGATGAAATGTGAGATTTTCTATGGTGAGAAAGATTAATGGGAGCTGTTATTTGAGACAAGATAAGACCTTTTCATGTTGAAGAAGGTGTTAAACCCTGCTATATTACATCAATAGATAAAAGGAAGCTGCTGTTAGTAATATTACTGGAGCCTGTTGCAGCCTAAGTGTTACTGACAAAACAGTAAAAGTCAGTGGTGGATTTAGCACTCTCTCCTTCAGGAAACAAACTAATTTGCATTCTTAAAACTGCTAAAATGTGTGATATAACCAGCATGTACTACTGTTCACTCAGCTCCCAGGTTCAGATAATCTGCACATGAGAAACTCAGTTTGTCAATAGCTAACCTTTTAATTTTATCCATTAAAAATGAAGATTGTGGGTAAAATTTTCAAAAGGGCCTTAATTATTTAGGAGCAGAAGCCCCCTTCTCAAATATGATTTTAAGAACTTGGGGATGGGAGACTTAGGTTCCTAAATGCCAAAAATTACATCTGAAAAGGGCATTTGAGTCCTTTAGAAAATTTTACCCAGTGAAAATAGTTACCTATAATTTAGATCAGATACATGGATTTTAGTCAGTCATCTATTTTGGTTTATATCACAATGAGTAGAGAGAAATTTATTTGAGCAACATCATTTTTAACAATTTTAGTTTTTATAGATATACATTTGTCAGGATATGTATGAGTGACAAAGCACCATTTATACACCCTTGTATTTTAAATGCAATGTGGTTAAATTTAGAAATTCTAGGTTCTAGCTACAAAGACTACCCAGTCCTAGGGTTTGGGGACAATCCAAAGTGAGGAAAAAGGTTTAATATTGTTCATGAATCCAGATCCAACAACACAAGCTGGGAACTGAATGGACAATATAAAGGTTCTAATGACTGACACACACATATATATATATATAAAATGGTCATTGTGGGTGTCATTATGTCAAAACTAATTTGTTGCTGCCTTCTCTAATCAGTCAGTGGTCTCTGTAGCAGGAAGGAGCAGTTTGCTTGGAGTTGAGGCAGCAAGACATCACAACGAAGGCCACAATGTATTTGCTTGCACCATCTCCATGTTGGACATACTATGGTTAATACACTGGTGATCTACAACAGCTTGACATGTTCTGTTTGAGTTACCATGAGTAGATCAATTTGAATGCCTTTTCATTTTGGTTATCTGGCCGATTCATCTCATTCACTTATACATGCTGCTAAAGAAATGTAACCCTTGTAAGAATTATTTCATGCAGAGGAAATTTGCTATATTTCATATTACTATGTTTTGAGGGTTTATTTTACGATTTTCCTTAAGGTGTATCGGGGTGGTTGAAAAGAACAAGTTTGTTAGAATAATCCTGGAAGTGCAGTACAGTGTGTGGTGTAGCCTGTATTTCTTTGCAAGATGTAGACTAGGTGTTGAAAACCACCGGGGGGGGGGGGGGGAAGGGGAGGAAATCAGCCCTTCTTCTTTAGCTTGTACGTGGGTTGCGCATCCATTATTTACCTCTATTCTGGATAGCAAAGCAGACAGCTTAGGAACTGTAAAAATAAAACACTAAGAAAGAGTATTGGCCCCAGCCATGAATTAAAACATGAGACAATTAAGAAAAATACCTCCGTTAGCAGCCTAGATAGAGCTGCTGCTGTGACTTGACCGAATTTAGAAAAATAGTGCATAAGCATTACACCTGATAAAAGACCAAACTTGATGTGGAATCTGGACATTGCACTGGGGGTAAGAGTAGCACACAGCACAAATAATGCTTTCCTCTACTCAATGCAGAAGCAGTATCAGCTGGGTTTTCTCCCTTCCCTCCAGAAAAAGGGGCAAAGTCTCCCCTTCCTTTGTGTTTTTAGCACAGAACTAGGCCCTAATTAGGCAAAGCTCTTTAGAACAAGCACACACAAGCCTAGATTCATAATACTGAGGTACCTAAGTCCCAGTTTTAGGCTTCACTGTGATTCACAGACTCCTGTTGAACCGTGTAGGCTCCTAAACTCACTTGGCACCTAAGTTTTTGCAGTAAAAAGTTCCCTCATTACCTATGTTTCTGCCTCTTGGCATGCACACTGCTGCCTCACTCTAGGCATCTAGAAAAGGAGTACTTGTGGCACCTTAGAGACTAACCAATTTATTTGAGCATGAGCTTTCGTGAGCTGTAGCTCACGAAAGCTCATGCTCAAATAAATTGGTTAGTCTCTAAGGTGCCACAAGTACTCCTTTTCTTTTTGCAAAGATAGACTAACACGGCTGTTACTCTGAAATCTAGGCATCTAGACACCCAACTCCTGCATAAGCCTCAAAGTGATTCACAAACTGGGGAAGATAGGTGTTCACACACCGACCTGATGTGTGGGGCCCGATCTGGTAGCTGTGCCCAGAACAAGCCTAACATATTGTGTGAGTTCACATAAAACAGGCTGAGGGAGAAGAGGAGGAAGACCTCCCTCATAACTTTTAGCCCAGTGGTTAAGGTACTTACCTGGGCTGTGGGAGACCCCCAGATGATGAGAAAGGATTTGAAGAGGGATCTGTCATCTTGCAGGTCAGTGCTCTGGCCATTGGGCTATGGATAGGCTTGGAAGGATTTGAATTAAGTCATTACTCCTTGGGAAACATTGATTTATTTGTGTCAGGTGAAATCTAAGAAAAAAAATCATCCACTGATAGAAGCTGGCAAGTGTAGCCTTCCCCGTACGTTGCATCTGCAGGGATTCAATATCCCAACTGTGCAGCCGTGGAGGGAGCCCCCTGCAGCCTCACTCAAACTGAAAATTTAAAATGGATACAAATCAGAAAAAAAGGTTAAAAAGAAACATCAATATTATCTGTCAAATTTGCAAAATAAATAAATAAATAAAATCAGATTCTGCCAAAACCAGCTAAGAGGTATTCTGATGTGGGGCTCCCTCAGTCTTTCCCGTTGAAGCAGTGCCACTGTGGATAAATAACTAAAGAGAGTCACTGGGCCAGACAGCAAGCGAGTGCAAACATGAGAACAATTTTGTAACATGAACTATTAAATACAGCTGTTTAAACTGTATCATCCTCTGATTTTTTCCCCCTCTTGCAAGTACAGTAAAGAGTATAAACTTCTCTTCACTAGTTTAACACTTACATTTTCCACAGAAATTAATCAAAAACCTAATACTTTAATAGAAAAAAGAGCCGCATTAAGTTAAAATCATGAAGAGATTGTTTTGGTACAAATTATATTTTGCAATACATAATTAATTACATTTTCAAATACTTAATTACTTTTATCCACAACATTTTGTAGGTAAAGAACATTTTGAAAAAAAAATCAGATATAATAAGCATAATAAAGGTAAACACATATCTTGGTCTTCAGTACAAATGGTGCAATTAGATACAATAATATGTAAGAACATTTTCTATGTCTAGATGTCTATTTAGAAGTCTAGTACTACCACAATCATTATTCAGTATAGGACAAAAGGTTTACTGGCCTAACAGTCTCCTAATTAGATTCAACATATTTAATGCAAGATGACAAAACAGAAAAGTAACATTTCTAACATAGGTGGGTTTCTTCATTGGAAAGATATCCCAAGCTTTACTTAACAGATTCACCAGCACAAGGCTATATGGTCTGTGCCAACTCATTGCAAGGGTGAGCTGAACTGTTTTAGGATTATTTTCCTCTCACATTGGTGTATATCTTCACCAAAGTTGCTCCTGATAATGGAGTTACACAGGTGCAAAGCTTGTGAAAAGTAGAGATGAATCAGGCATTAGAAATTATATATTTCCTGTCTGTTTCACATGCCTGGACCTGAGCTGTAGGACTGAATGTGGCTCTTACAGGGATTCCAAGAATACACTGATTCCCAGCAGTGCTGGAATCTTTAATAGATATACTTTACATATCTGACCTCGATGAGCCAAGGAAGAGTGGGTTCAAATCTGAATCCTGACAAAATACTTACAAGGTATCATCCATCTATGCAGTTACAAAGGCCAAGCAAAATTCATGGCTGTAGTGGAACATCCTCTGAGAACACCTCTAATGTCTAATAATCATCAGGCCCCATATTCCAAGAGGGAAAAATAGGAAAATGGTCACAAAATGGAGAGGACACTCATTTTAAATGCTTAATAATTCCAAATCTTATTCCATCAAAGCAAAAGAGTAGGAGCTGCATCTTTCTTGTTTTTCTAGGTAAAGAAAGTACAGTTCTTCTTCCAACATTCATTCAGTCTCCAAAATCAATGGGCAGTTTTAAAAACAATACCTTCAAAAGATAAAATCATGACCAAGTAAAAAGACGACAGACAACCACACAGACAATTCTGTAGTTACTTATAGCATTGGTCTCTCAAAATGTAGTAGTCCTGACCTAGTCAACCACTGATCCCTGCTCACATTTTCTAGTAACTGCATTTCATGATCACCTTTTCATATGTATACTAATGATTCTTTTGCTTCATTCCTTTATGTAGCTAGAATAAATGCTATTATTTTCAGAAGTAGTTTTAATCACTCTCTCTTGCCACCTGGCTGGACCAAGGCTTGACCCTCCCAAAAAGTTACCGATCTTGAGTTTTCTGTTTAAATGTCTCTCTTTTCCATTCTATTTTATGTACTTATCACCTCCATTACTGTAGTATCTAAACATCTCACACTACTTAAATACTTTTACCTTCACAAACCCCTGTGAGGTAAGGAAATACTATTTCCCTCATTTTGGAGAAGAGGAACTCATGGAAAATTACTGTAAAGGAGCCATTTCTCCCCTTTCCTGGGAAATATATTGAAGGGAACTGTCCTGCAAGAGGGAAGGGGATTGATTAGTTGAGATCAGAGGTTCTTCTAATTTCTACAAATTCTCTAAACCTGACATTATTCCTTCTTGATCAAAAAGTCTTCTTCATTGACTGCTAGCTATGATGAAGTCATGCATAACTTCACCTACCGCAGCAGTTCTCAAACATTTTGTATTGTGACCCCCTTCACACAGCAAGCCTCTGAATGTGACCCCCCCAAATTAAAAATAGGAGTGTGTGTTAATTTACTATTAAATTAATTTAATTTAACAGGGGCTCAGGCTTGTCAGTCCTGCCCATTGCCAAACCCCTACATGGGCTGACAGCTCGTGACCCCCATGTAACCACCTCATGACCCCCTAAGGGGTCACAACCTCCAGTTTGAGGGGTCATAACACCCAGTTTGAGAACCCCTGACCTACAGCCAATGGGGAATTCACTGGTGATCTGTGGGAATTTGTATTGTATTTTGGGATATGTAGTCCCATTGAGCTGTATCTCTGTATTAATGGATGAGAACTATTGTGTTGCTTTTTTGTTTTAAGTCTAATTTCAAGGCTCCTTTTACAATTATTTAAAATATGTCATGCTTGTAAATGAAGTTGCAATAACAAATTTAATTTTAGGTTTCCTATAATTTAACCTCTTCTCTGCTATTACTTAAAGGCAAGTCAAATCTTGCAGAGATTTCATGCTTCTTGTTCTGTAGCAAAAAAATGCCACCAGCTACAAACATTAATTTAATTCAATTACATTTAAATAAAAGTTCAGAGATAGCAATTACAGAAATAGAAAGCACCTAAAATACTCACTTTGAGTCCACTCAGCTGGCACTGATTCAAGTGGTTATTAATCCTTTTCTGGAACATGCATGTGTTCTAGCAGTTTATTACAGGACATGTCAGACAAATAAATTCAGCCACGCTGGACAAGCTCAACTGCTGAATTTATCTGGTCATTTATTTTAAAAATGCTCAACACCACTGGTAACGAAGTATTTGTAAGCCTGTTTTAAAGTTAACACCCCATCAAGAGAGTAGAGTACAATGGGGAATTTCAGTTACACAAAAGCTGTATCAGTTTGTCTTGCTGAGGACACCTGGTAGCAGCATAGCACACTGTAACTATATTATGAGTCTATCTTTACAAGCCGAAAGGCTAATGCTTCATTAAATAAACCTTACCTCCTTTGGAATAAAATATCAGTGTTGTATATTATGTCCATGGCTATGGTGCTTATGGAAAGAAAACACTATACAGTCGTAAATGGATATCAGTGCATGTCAGCTGTACTCCAGGGACTGCATAATTTTGACAATGTTTACATTTCAAACTTCACTACCAAGTAACCAGGACTTCACAATGCTTTTTATTAATTAGGACTATGTCAACTTAGCAACACAGTGTCTCTTGAGCTTGCATATACCAATGCTATAAATATGAGGAGAGGAACTATGTAGGAGTTTTAGACACCAAGTTAACTGTTTAGCATAATGTATTTTTTATGAAGTACTAATTGCTTTTGAGTCTTAGTTTAAGCCTTTCAGACAGAGGCAGGGGACTACCTACCCATACATCACAGTCGTCATTTTTGCTTTGTTGCAGAGAAGAACAGGAATCTAATCTTTTAAATGATAGTTTCCCAAGCCCAATACTGTTAGCTTCCACTACCGAGGCAGGTTTTGGAGATACTTCCATTGACAAATTATTGCTAGTTATTTTTAAATTTGCCACTTTCTCTCTCCGTTTAGTTGGAAGACTTGATCCTCCGTTACCCCTCTCTTTAGTGGTGTTTTCCTTCATCTGAGCTGGATTCGGTTGCCTCTGCTGTTTAATTCTATAAGTCTGATTTTTATCCATCATATTCCCATCATCACTGTCCTCACTAGAAGAAGGTCTCTCATGGCAAACACTCTTTTTAATGGAAGTTTTCCAAGTAGCTTGAGCAGAGAATTTTCTAATGTGACAGTTATCTTTGGCCTTTGCTAACTTCAGTGATTCACCTTTGGAGTGCAAAGGCTCTGCTGCTTGACTGCTCAAACCCACAGACTTTGAACAGTTTTGTTTGGGGTATTTTTGCTCCATTTGTAGCAGGTTGCCAGGTTTTTTGTACTGTTCCTGGTAATTTTGTATACTAGAGACCCTCAAATATTTTTCTGATAACATTTTGATTTTCTTTGTGGAGTCACTTAATTGAATTGAAGGATAAGTGGAAACAGTCTCAGGAATTGATGTTTCTTTCATTTGTTTCAACAACTGTAAAGGTTTTGGTTGCACTATGTTTAGAGACAGTGAAGTATCTTTCTGCACAGACGTCTTCAGAAATATTCGTTCTCTTAAAGGCAACTTCTGAAGCTGTCCTACCAGATCAGTAGGGGTAGGAACCAAATACTCTGCTCTGCTGCAAGGATCATTGGATTGTGTAGCACCAGAATATTTTGTGTTTTCTCTTGTTTTGTGCTGAAGTGTACATGGTTGGCTTATACAATTATTAGATGCACCAAGCTCAGACACTGAAAAACAGGCAGAATCAGCATGTGCTGGTGAAATGCTGAAGGAGGTTCCTTCCCAATCAATGCCACTCAATTGTAGATCAGCTATCATACAGGAAACATAAGAGGATGATGCCTCAGGGAGTTGAGTAAACTGTGCTGCTGAAGTAAGAGAGTCATCTAAAACACTCTGATATTGAGTGTTGGGTGAAGCAGTTAGAGGAAGGGTAGATACTGGGTTTTGTAACTGCGCAATTACAGTGGAGAAATCTGCAGCTAAAAGGGAATCATTAGATTTGGAGACAATTTTCTGCTGCATTTGATTATCAGGAAAAGTTTTTAAATCTGACTTGCAATTCTGCTCAGGAAAGCTTTCACATGTAGATTGCAAATTCATCAGAGACAGAAGATCAGTAACTTTACCATCGATATCTGAGTGTTCTTTTTCTTTATTTTTCTTACCTGAAAAGACAAAAAGACCATATATAAACAATAGGTGTTTCTTTGCTGTCAAAGTAAAAAACAAAAATTAACCTCAGCTGTTCAGAATTTATAATGCTAGCAGATGAAAAAGAGCAGGGTGAGAGAAGGAGATGGGATCTTGCTAGGGGCATAATCTTCCACTGAATATGATGTATAAACAGCTATGGAAGAGCTGATGCAGTCCTGAAAATATCTTTATTATTTGTGTTATGGCAGTACTCACAGAGTGCTAAGCACTGGTCAGCTTTCAAACTTACTTCTCTGTTTTTTTTCCAAAACTTCCAACTTTTCCACTTTATAGATGCCAACTATGTCAGGATAGGCAGACTGAAACAAAGATTCTTCTTCTACTGTAACCACAAAGGACTCTGTGGGCTGATCATCTGCTGTAACATAATGCTCTAGAAAATTAACAAAGGCACATTAGGGCTGAGGGCATGGAGAAAGGGAAAGGACCAAAGCAAGAACAATGCAGTTTCCTTGTCCTTACCTACAATTTTCAATATAAATGTCAGTAGCAGAAGATTACAGGCCAGACCCTGGTCATGCTACGGCCCCTTTGCACCAGTCTGATGCGGGCAGTTGAGATTCTCCTATCCTGGGGGATTTTTTCATTTGAAGTAGTGCCACCATAATACAGGGGATATGCTGGGGCCAAGAAGAAATAAAACTGGAGTCCAATGTGCTGTCGTGATCCCCAAGCCAGTGTAAGGGGCATCTTTGCTCTCCTCCAACTGTGCACCAAGTGCTGCTCTGACACGCCTAAAGACTGCCACAGACAACTCCTCCCCCACCAAGGGTTCATTGTTTGCACTGTCAAGCTGTTTGATTTTAAAAGTGTGTGTTTTCTGCATACGTTCATAGAACAGTTGTCCAATCTGTACTACAGGTCACTTGTGCACATTGCTGGCTGCCCACTTCCTTTAAAGGGGATTTTTGTCCACTGTTTTTAGTTACATTACAGAATAACCCATGCGTTTACAAGACAGCACCAACCTGGTTTTTGCCATTCAATTTCAAAACAAGGAATTCCATTTTTAACACGTGTCTTGACTATCCTGTGAAACAAAAGCAGACATGGTACCAACTTCACTAAGTGATTTTGCTAAAGCAAGAAATATGAAAAATCACAAACCTATTGCAAAATTTTAATTTTATAATCCATGCAAATTAATCAGAGGGAAAAAAATCCTATTCCTCTATCAGTAGATTTAGTACAGATTCTAAAAATCAGAAAGATTTTCTTTTAAGATTGTAATTTTTTCTTTGGTGCGGGTAAATAATAAACTTCAGTTCTTGACTTTGAACATTTAAACAGACCATTAGTGAACGTAGAGGTCATAAACAGGTACCAGATGAGCATCACTGGAGAGCGAAGTCCCCTTCTCAAAAGAGATACAAAGGCAGTGATACTGAAAAACTTCCTCATACTGCCCTGCCTATCGCCATCAACCCTAGCATGTGGACGATCTGACACAGTAGTTGTGACTCAGTTCATTCA
Organism: Lepidochelys olivacea; assembly: GCF_965140295.1. Taxonomy (NCBI): domain Eukaryota; kingdom Metazoa; phylum Chordata; order Testudines; family Cheloniidae; genus Lepidochelys; species Lepidochelys olivacea. Next base: position 24,288,811 of record NC_140413.1, read on the forward strand.
CTTCTTGTGTCTCTTTGCTCAGACTGGAGAGTTTTGAGCCAGAGAGATATTGCTTGGGGGGCAATATTCATTTTATCTGCATTGTGCAGTTTATTTAGGGGTGTGTGTGTGTGTGTACATACGCTGCCGATGCTTTTTTGTTACACTGACAGTTGCAAGTGAGCAGCCATCAGATGATCACTGCCAATAGCAAAATTAAGTTGATTTGAACCAGCAACTTAGAGGTTAAAAAGTTCCACGTCCTACTAACACTCCTACAAACCACTCAGTCCCTGCTTCCAATATTTCTTTGGGACAGAATTCTGAATAACCACCACTGATCCTGCAAAAACTCACCTTACCGCTTGTGCTATTTCACATCTGTGAGCAGTCCCACTGAAATCAATGGAACTACTCACAATAAAGTAAAAATGGGTAAATGTGTGCTGAACCAGGTTTTAGGCACTAATCCTGCATATATGGAAACTGGATGTGCTACACAGAAGCAGAAAGGGAAATTACTATGCTATGTAGTAGGCATAACTCTGCTCAGTGGTGGCTTTGCACCCATGCAGGAAAGGAGAAGGGTAATCAGATGTCTTTGGGTATCCATGAGGGTGCAAGATTGGTGATGAGATTGTCACAGGTACATACTGGCAATGTGTGTGGGTATATCATCTAAGCAGTGCACAGCCTCTCTGCATCCCCTTTTTTGCTTAATTGGTACTAGAATTTGATGGTAACACTGAACTGAAAGTTTAACAGAGTTAGACAATAATGATATTCGTTCTTGACAAGAAAGTATAGTAAAATTCAACAGCAAGACCATTCACTATTAGCCATAACAAGAGAAAAGCCAGTAGGTATGACAAGAACTTCAGCTCCCCAGCTGCAAACTGTTACCCACTAAGATTTATAGACCACAGGCCTGATTGTGCATGGACTTCAATGAGCAAAGACTCATGCCCATAGTGTGGTATCTCATGTATAGTCCCATTGAAGTTGAGGAGACTATGGCTAAAAGTGAAGAATCATGATCTATAAACTAGCATTAAAGAAACTTTTGTACACATTTTACTTTACACTTTACTTTTGTGTAGCAGCAATGACAGAAATGTGACACTGCTTTAAGCTTTTACCATTTTCAAAAGACAGCACATAACTCAAGGACGAGGTAAAAGGAGGAAGTAAATTTTACTTCATAAGTAATAAGATTTTCTCCAGCAACAAAAGTGAACAGAAATATGGAGTGAATTCAAAAACTTCACAAATTACGTTACCGTATTGCCTGCAGTTGCTCTGTATCTGTCTGACCAGACTTTCTTTTGATCATGTCATAGCGTGTCAACAGTGACAACAGTTTCTTGCATGCATAGTGTTTGGTCCATTCCATCTTCTCAAAAGCAAATCTCTGTTAAGAAACACAACCTTAATACCTTCTTACTTTGTTGTTACAGTGTCCTTAACAGTTATTTCAATGGACACTTTAAATATCTATTATGTTTTATACATCGGTTCAATACCCACCTTATGGTAAGACACTAATGACCTCTCAGTGCAAGATGGCAGAATAATGGACATCCATAAGAGGATAGATATAGCAGCCTGCTCATCTGAGAGTTAAGGGAGCAGTTGTATAGTAGCAGCAGGAGGAATGGGAAGGCCACATTGAAAGCTAAAAATTTTCTCATCAGATTCTGATAACGTATCTCTCCCATGCATGCACCCCCACAGATTTTTATCACATTCCACTAGAGTACTCATTAATGGTCCATTGTCTATACATCATTCTTGTAAACTGTGCCAGTAGTCTGAGAAGGTGGAACATCAAAACAGATCTTCTGCCCTGCCAGGAAAGGTGAGCCTTAACATTAGCCTTGGAGATGACCTAACCAAGAAGGGTATGGTTTCCAACTTCTGTACATCAGCCCCAAAACAAAATTCAGATGGATAGTTCTCTTTTATGCCACAAGAATCCACTTGATAAGATTGCACATTTATGTTGCTGGGTAGTCTGTAAGTCAATCTAGAAGAGTCATTGTCCCAATGGACACTGAAATCACCCCGCACAATAAACCTGGGAGAATTCTTTTCTGGGCACAAGAACATAATCACTCACTCAAGGCATAAAGGGCTGGCGTATTTCTGTGATTAGCACTAAATGGCATCACCAATCTTTGCATTGTAAATATCAGTCTCAAATTTTATCTACAGACTTATAGACAAAGCTGTTCTACTGTAAGGTGACCTCTTCAACTGTGTTGATTAAATATAATTTCATGTATACATTTCAATCATGTGTCCTTTTGTATTGATAAGAGTACAACTAAAACACATCTTAGAGTTTGATTAAATGTATAAATGCAGAGTTCTCACTGGTAGGCTACTGGTAGTCAGCCTAGTTCAACAGCACAATGAAGGCATCATTTATAGCACTAATGCTTAGAAGAACAATATAACATCAATATCGAAACAGATTTCTTGAAAGAAGAGACCAGCGGTTCACTTTTTTTTTTTTTAAATAATATATGATGCAGCTCTCTTTGCTACAGATTAGCAAATGGACATTACAATGTGTCCTTTTTACCAACCCATGACAGTTGCCACCAAATTCTCTTTTATTCTGTCCAGTTTCTCTCATGTGTTCTCTGCCCGCTCTCTCCCTTGCATGCTTTCCTTCTCTCTGTAGGGTTGTTATTTTTAGGTATTTCCTGGCCCCCCATTATTTTCTTGTTTAATAGATCATCCTCCTCCTTTCCCACTAGGCAGAAAGCTACATTCTGCTCACTCCTATGGAGCTATCTATTAATGGTCCAGATCTGTAACTACTGTAAGTCATACTAGTTACACTGAAGTCAGTTGTGCTGTGCTGTTTTACACCAGATGAGGATCTCACCCACTGTACTGGAAAACAGTGTTAATGATACATTGATCTCTCTCTCTCACGCACACTGTAGGCTGATAAAATCTACATCCACTCACATAACCTCAGGGGAGCATGCCAGGGCAGATCTTTGAATTTTTGGGATGATGGACTGTCACCGAAAAGCCTTCAAATTTGGTAGGTGGCAATTCAGAACTGGTAAGTGAGGACCAGCTGCCATAATTCAACTATTCAGGACAGGATGTGAAAAGGAACTTCATATCTAGCTAAAGCTGCAGTAGTTGTGAGTGACCCTGTTTTCCTGTTTCTCTCACTACATTGTCCCCTTCTACAGCTATTCTAAGGCCTTAATTTCAGATTTCCAAACAAATATGTATATTAAGGTTGTAGCAAGGTTCTTTCATTCTTCCCACTAATAAAAGTTACTAATTAACATTAATATTCTCAAGTGCACTGCATACTAACAAATATAACATGTCAAAGAGCTGGATTCTCTATGTATCATTCTGTACCTGAAAGGACAATAAATTTGGCCTCTGGCACTCCATTATCCTGACCAGCTTGTTTTTGTTTACAAGAAATTCTTCAATAACCTTGAAATAAAGCAAAAAGAGGACACTTAAAAGAAAGTTACCTGAAAATCCAATTCACTAATTCAAAATGAACCTTTAGCAGGCTTTTTAGTTACCTCAGAAAATGGAAAGCCCTCACAACCTCTAGCTTTTCTGCAAGTAAAACATACACATTAGGAATAGGATAGAAATGTGTGTGATGCAGGACTTGCATGCTCAACCTGCACCTGAAAGCAATGAGGAGCAGTTCATTTTGAAGACATTCCTACTTTCTGATATTGTCCTCCATTGCATTTGTCTGTTTCGCTCGCTCTGAACAATGCCACTCACAAGGGCAGCAGTATGGGTAGTCATGGGGTTCACAGTACTTAATACTTCCACACAGTTTACATCCACTGAACTTATGGTCCTTACAAGAGCCTACAGAAAAAGGAAGAAAGAGAACGAGATGAACCATGTTTCTCAAACTACACTAGTGTTTCATAAAGTTGAAAGAAAAGGATTACTTGTGGCACCTTAGAAACTAACAAATTTATTTGAGCGTAAGCTTTTGTGAGCTACAGATCACTTCATCGGATGCATTCAGTGGAAAATACAGTGGGGAGATTTATTTACACAGAGAACATGAAACAATGGGTGTTACCATACACACTGTAACGAGAGCGATCAGGTAAGGTGTGGGGTGGCGGGGGGAACCTTTTGTAGTGATAATCAAGGTGGGCCATTTCCAGCAGTTGACAAGAATGTCTGAGGAAGGGGGGGGCAGGAACAAACATGGGGAAATAGTTTTACTTTGTGTAATGTGACACATCCACTCCCAGTCTTTATTCAAGCCTAAGTTAATTGTATCCAGTTTTCAAATTAATTCCAATTCAGCAGTCTCTCGTTGGAGTCTGTTTTTGAAGTTTTTTTGTTGAAGTATTGCCACTTTTAGGTCTGTAATTGAGTGACCAAAGAGACTGAAGGGTTCTCCGACTGGTTTTTGAATGTTATAATTCTTGACATCTGATTTGTGTCCATTTATTCTTTTACGTAGAGACTGTCCAGTCTGGCCAAGGTACATGGCAGAGGGGCATTGCTGGCACATGATGGCATATATCACATTGGTAGATGTGCAGGTGAATGAGCCTCTGATAGTGTGGCTGATGTTATTAGGCCCTGTGATGGTGTCTCCTGAATAGATATGTGGACACAGTTGGCAACAGGCTTTGTTGCAAGGATGGGTTCCTGGGTTAGTGGTTCTGTTGTGTGGTGTGTGGTTGCTGGTGAGTATTTGGGGGGCTGTCTGTAAGCAAGGACTGATCTGTCTCCCAAGATCTGTGAGAGTGATTGGTCATCCTTCAGGATAGGTTGTAGATCCTTGATGATGCGTTGGAGAGGTTTTAGTTGGGGGCTGAAGGTGATGGGTAGTGGCATTCTGTTATTTTCTTTGTTGGGCCTGTCCTGTAGTAGGTAACTTCTGGGTACTCTTCTGGCTCTGTCAATCTGTTTCTTCACTTCAGCAGGTGGGTATTGTAGTTGTAAGAACACTTGATAGACAGAGACAAACACCTACAAGATCTCTGAGGGGTTGGAGCAAATGCCGTTGTATCGTAGAGCTTGGCTGTAGACAATGGATCGTGTGGTGTGGTCTGGATGAAAGTTGGAGGCATGTAGGTAGGAATAGCGGTCAGTAGCTTTCCGGTATAGGGTGGTGCTTATGTGACCATCGCTTATTAGCACCGTAGTGTCCAGGAAGTGGATCTCTTGTGCGGACTGGTCCAGGCTGAGGTTGATGGTGGGATGGAAATTGTTGAAATCAGGGTGGAATTCCTCAAGGGCTTCTTTTCCATGGGTCCAGATGATGAAGAGGTCATCAATATAGCGCAAGTAGAGTAGGGGCATTAGGGGACGAGAGCCGAGGAAGCGTTGTTCTAAGTCAGCCATAAAAATGTTGGCATACTGTGGGGCCATGCAGGTACCCATAGCAGTGCCGCTGACTTGAAGGTATACATTGTCCCCAAATGTGAAATAGTTATGGGTGAGGACAAAGTCATAAAGTTCAGCCACCAGGTTTGCCATGACATTATCGGGGATACTGTTCCTGATGGCTTGTAGTCCATCTTTGTGTGGAATGTTGGTGTAAAGGGCTTCTACATCCAGAGTGGCTAGGATGGTGTTTTCAGGAAGATCACCGATGGACTGTAGTTTCCTTAGGAAGTCAGTGGTGTCTCGAAGATAGCTGGGAGTGCTGGTAGCGTAGGGCCTGAGGAGGGAGTCTACATAGCCAGACAATCCTGCTGTCAGGGTGCCAATGCCTGAGATGATGGGGCGTACAGGATTTCCAGGTTTATGGATGTTGGGTAGCAGTTAGAATACCCCTGGTCGGGGATCTAGGGGTGTGTCTGTGCGGATTTGTTTTTGTGCTTTTTCAGGGAGTTCCTTGAGCAAATGGTGTAGTTTCTTTAGGAAATGGCCCACCTTGATTATCACTGCAAAAGGTTTCCCCCGCCCCCGCTCTCCTGCTGGTAGTAGCTCACCTTACCTGATCACTCTGGTTACAGTGTGTATGGTAACACCCATTGTTTCACGTTCTCTGTGTATATAAATCTCCCCACTGTATTTTCCACTGAATGCATCCGATGAAGTGAGCTGTAGCTCACGAAAGCTTATGCTCAAATAAATTGGTTAGTCTCTAAGGTGCCACAAGTACTTCTTTTCTTTTTGCGGATACAGACGAACAAGGCTGCTACCTTAAAACCTGTCATATACCCATATACATGGGTATATCACCAAAAGCTGCTGTATACAGAGCTAAGCACACTAGCAATACCAAGTAATAGTTACAATAAAAATCAGATTTTTCTTGTTAGTTCAAATGTTGCAGAATGTTATTCTGGAAAATTCTCTCTCTAAAGGCCCACAAACATCATGCATACGTGAGATAGTGAAAAACTGTGGAATGAAAGACTCTCTCTCTCTCTCTCTATCCCCTCCAAAAAAAAAAAAATATTCTTGCTGTAAGCAGCATTGGGTTTGAACAGAGTCCTTGAGACTGAATGCCACTTTAAAAATAAAATCCAGACAGTGAGAGGAATAGCAATGCAAATCTTCTCTGCTAATATATCTCAATCCTGTCAATGGAGGGCCTGCCAGCATGAATGACTGAGTCGTTCAGTCTCAATGTCAGTTCAGTCTCTGCCCTCTTTCTTGACACTGCCAAAAAGGTACCAATTATGATGGCAGTTTGTGATGTATACACCTGCCCAAACTAGACCTACACCGCCTAACAGCAATTCACTGTTAACAACTTCTGCACACAACAGGGCCTAGGCTTGTACCAGCGGCCTGCCGGTTAAAAAAAATAAAAAAGTTCTTACTCCATCACCAATCCGCAAGAGAGACCTTTTATACTTTTTAAAGAAACATAATCCAGAAGTTGAGACCTACATAAAAAGCAATTTTTAATGCAAGTGATTTAAAATATTTTAAAGGGCATTATCCTTTTTAAAAAGGTATTATACTTATAAAGCTCCAGAATGCAGGGCAGCATCATTACCCAGGGGCGCTGGTTGGGGGAGCAAATAAAATGTATCTCAAATTAAAACAAAAATCTACCCCTTTTCATACTGACCTGGATGATGGCACACAGAATAATGAGTCATCTTGTTAACTGTTAGAGCAGATGCATTACCACATTGAAGCTGTCCTTTCCATTGATCAAACCTAAAATTATATTAGAAATGTTAATGTAATGCAATCTCATAGCTTATTCATGCAAATTCTACCACTTAAGTTAAATATGAGGGAAAAAAAATCATACCATCTAATTCATCCTCTTAAAACTATCCAGTTTTCCATTACACAATTTGTTTGCAGTAAATGTACTTTTGAGTATGTACTATGGATTATTGGGATGTCTAGCTTTAAGACTCATTGGGGCAACAGGGCAAGTCATACCAGACAACATTAGGATCTAAAGCCCATTAAAGTCAACGAGAGTCTTTCCAAATTACTTTTGTGGTCTTGGGATCAGGATCTACCTGCTCCGATCCTGCAACCATGTATACGTGTGTTGTTGTTTGCAAGAATAGGGACTAGGAGTTTATGCAATTTTAAGCAATAATTAACTTTAAAAAGATAGTTTGCCTGGCAGAATGTATTGTTTGAATACAAAGCTGATCATCATGTAAGTAATTTAATATTTTGTTTCCTTAAAAATTAAAACATGAGTAGTGTAGACTCAGGTTCAAACTGCATCATAATACTGCCTTTCAATAAGATAATTTAAAACCCCGAAATATTTTAGGAGACAAGACAAACTTTAACTTTACCTCTGGAGTAAACTTTGACCTCGCAAAGTCTCAATTAACTTTAAAGCCTGTTCTTTTCCAACTCCTGGCACTCCCTTTTAGAGAGAGAGAGGGAAACATGGCACATATTAAAGTTTAAACTAATGTAAAACATTGATATCTGTTAGGTGTAATCTAACACGATTTTGTAGTCTTTCACACAAACTGCATCCCAAACGCTTTACAGAATCCATGCATTAAAAAAGAAAAAAGGAAAGAAATTCAGAGGAATGGGTGGGGGTACAAAAATTGGTTTTGACTAAGATTTGAAATGACCAATAAGACAGACACAAACAGGAAGGTAGTTTTAAATGACAGGAGCTGCAGAAGAGGGTCTTGCACTAACAGAAGAAGAGAGAGATGGTACCAGTATTAGATGACAGGAGAGTAAAGTAGAGAAAAAACATAGTGACAGACAGGAGCAATTTCAAGAAAGGTTGTGTAAACCAGGAGGGTAATTTTCAACTGTGTGTCTTGATGTGACTGGAAAGACAATCAAAAGAGAAGGTCACATTTGTTTACATGTCTCAGTAGTGGAATAACATTCTCATCAGCAGAGGTCTGAGAAGCTGGGACTTTAAGGAGTTCCACGGAGAAGGGAGCTTCTATTGTCTTGATAAAAAGAGATAAAGGCATGGGTTTGGATTTCAGAGAGACAGTATACACCATAATGTATTCACAATATTGTGGAAGGGGTGGAAGACAGGCTAGCAGAGAGGCAATGGAGGGAGCTGACAGACCGGGCTCTCAACTCTGCTCCTTGTCGGGAGCCCAGCTGCACCGTGGGCTTCCAGCTACCTGCCAGAGCTCCTGCTTCTCCGTCAGGAATGGGGCAGCCACCTGGGCTCTGAGTGGGGAGCCCAGGCAGCCGGCAGCAGCCCAGCTGGGAGTGGGGAAGACTTTCTTGTCAATTTCATAGCTCCAGCAGGGAGCTATGAAATTGACAAGAATGACAGCCAACAGCCAATGTAAGTAAACCAGTGTCTACATGGACACCGTCACCCTAACTACACTGACATAAGCCCTACGTCTCTCAGGGAGGTGGAGTTATTATGTCGGTGTAGTAGGGCACTTACATGAGTGGGAGCAAGGCTGTAGTGTGTACAATAACATAGTTATGTCGATGTAAGCTACCTTATGTTGACCTAACTAACTGTGTAGCGTAGACCAGGGCTTAGAGACATTATGCCATTGATTTACAAGCAGAATTCCACATTATTTTTTTAAGCACTGAAACCAATGGCATGATGTGGCCCTTAAACAGTCAAATGGCCAAAACAGAGTTGTTTTGAAATCATGCTAAAGCAGAGATTTACGTCCTGATTCACCCAAGCACTTTAAAAACACACTTAAGTGCTTTGTTGTATTGGAGACTTAGATGAGAAGACAACTCAAACAATTAAAGCGAGGGGCCTATAAGAAAAAAAAATAGTTTGGTAAAAAAATGTTTGGAATCTTCGAAGAGTAAGGCCAGAGTGCAAAATGTTTGGATATTGGGAAATCCAAGGCAACAGAATGAGAATCAGCTTGTGTTAATGGAGAACTGAATTCCTGAACTCCTGACAAACTTGAGTTTGAGAGAGTTTAAAGACAGAAGGGATTATCTAGTCTGACCTCCTGTATACCACAGGCCATTACATTTTCAGCTATACTAATCCCAACGACTTTAGACCAAAACATCCAATCTCTATCACATGGGATGATGATCTACTAACCAGACAGTTTTGTTTTAATAGTTTAACTCTACTGTCGCTCCCTCCATCCCCTTCCCCCAATTCCTAATTTGATAATGACTGCCCATGTATTGGGTAAAAGTAGTTACTGAAAAATTGTGTGTGGCAATAAAATGTATAGATCTTATTAAATTAAGTAGCTAGTTGGTACTACACTGACATAAACTTAAGGGCCTTATGTTTGTATGACAGAAGTGTGTCCTATCAAATATTTTTGTATAGGTAAGAGCAACTGATCACTTCAAATAAGCTTAATGCATGTTAATTAAGGCTTTAAACAAAATAAAGACAATTTACAAAAATGGTAACTCAAATTGTTCATGCCATATATGAGCAAACAGTAGTCCTGAGAGCTCTACTATGGAGGCATTTACTGACAAAGTAAATGAAACAATGATTGCTACTTTAATTTTGATTTTTTATAATCCATTGTTCCTGTGGAACCACTGGCGTGCATGACTTTTTACAAAGTCCTTACTCCAAGGAGCTTACAGAGTACTGCTAAATTACATGGCTTGAATTTGCAGCACAAACATAGGTTATATCATTAGCATAATGAATAAATTGATAATTCAAGAGGACTGGGGAGCTGTAGAGTTGCAGCTGAATAAACTGGATACATAACTGTATAGCTTGAATACACATTTAAAAATCAATTAAAAGTTTGTCACTGGACTGTGGCCAGCTGCTTAGGCATCTAATTACAGCATGTCAATCTCCAACTACTTCTAAGGAATGTATCATTTCAGAGTAACTAACTACGAATATGGAAATAAATGGTTATAGTCAAAGTAGAATGAACCACCTCTTATTTCCTTTTAATTCTACAGTTATCAGGAAGCCACTCCAGAAGATAACCAGTTACAACTTCTTGAGGTTTAGAAGCTTCCTCTGAGAAACTAAACAATACTCTTCAATGGCTGAGGACAACATGAATGAGATAGTCAGGTTAAATTTATTTTTGATCTGTATTAGGACTCTGGTATCTAATTAGTGCATCTCAGGTTTGGCCTTGAAGGATCTAGTTGTGCTTGGCTCTCAGTAGAGGTATAGTTTTGTCTCTGTTGAGGTTACCAGATCAGGCTTGTCCTATATAGCTCTTTCTTCCCATGTCTGGTCATACAGTACTGGCACAGCTGGTCTTTAAAGTACAGATTGCTTCTCAAGTACTCTGGTCAGCATCTCTGGCCTATGTAGTCTCTGGCTCTTCACAAGCCTTTCATTAGGTTTTCTGACACCTTTATATCAATACATCTTTCCTGATCTATCATATATTAATGATTTGCGGTCTCTCAGGTACATTTTGTCTATAAAGTGCCAAACACTCTCATGATGCTTCAGAAATACCACCACCACAACAGCTGCCTCAGAAGAAGACTGGTAAATATCAATTCTGATCACAGCAACTTAGCTAAAAAGCTGTTGTACATAAGAATTGGGTGGTGTTGCTAGTCCCCGGCCCCTCCCTGGCTGTTCCCCCTCCCCCGTAGCCAGGCCGCTGCACGGGCACTGCTCTGGCCCGCTGCTCCTACCAGGCAGCGTGGGAAGCACAGCTGGCTCCGGCTGGGCAGCGGGGTTGCGAGCTCCTGCTGCTCTGAGCAGCATGGTAAGGGGGTGGGGAGCAGTCAGGGAGCAGTTGGATGAGGCGAAGGTTCGGGGAGGGGGGCGTGGTCAGGGGATGGGGAACAGGGAGGGTTGGGAGTCCCGGTGGGGCCCGTCAGGGGGTGGGGGTGTGGGATTCTGGGGGACAGTTAGGGGCGGGGGGTCCCGGGAGGGGGCAGTCAGGGGACAAGGAGCAGAGGGCGGTTGGATAGGGAGTGGGCGTCCGGGGGGGATGGGGGGTAGTCAGGGGCAGGTGTCCTAGGAGGGGGTGGTCAGGGGACAAGAAGCAGGGTGGGTTGGATGGGTTGGGAGTTCTGAGGGGGGCAGTCGGGGGCAGGAAGTGGGGGGAGGAACAGGCTGTTTGGGGAGGCACAGCCTTCCATACCCAGCCTTTCGTACAGTTTTGCAGCCCTTGCGCCAAAAGGTTTGCCCACCCCTGCTTTAGATAGTTTGTGAGGCATTTAAAAGCCCTTACTGCTTTCTATGTTTTCAAAGCCATCAGAACCCTGCAAGGGGCATGTTGCATATAAATAGTACACATGGCTATTTGGACCCCACTGTGAATGTGGCTCCTTAATATTATGTTTCTTCACCTAATTATTTGGTTTACGTTTTAAAATAATAAAGACAGAAGCTGCTATATGGACTCACTCCCTTCCTCATGCCCTTCATTCTAGTCTTCACTCTGGAGGTTTACTTCTTTTCTGACTTCTGTTTCATTCTGTGGTTCTGCCATCTTTTTCTCAGAGATTTTTTCAAATTGTAGATGACTGTGCCTCCCTTATCCTATCAAAATTATCATCATCTACATCAGGTCAGAGCAAATAACTGGTGGAACGCAAGCAGAGCCAAGTAGAGTTGGTTCACAAGCCTTTCATTAGGTTTTCTGACACCTTTACAAGGCTAAAAGATGTACTTTCTTAATCCTGTTATGAAAAACATTAAATGCTAATCTTGCCCTGACAAGCCCTAACCTTCATAATTTTGCTATTTAACTCTCAGCTCCAGAATCAGAGCAATTCTTCCCAAATATGATTTTATATTTTCATGTTTCCTGACACTGAAAATAAAGTTAAGAACCCTACAATACATTGAAAACACAGGCTAAGTTCCTCAAAAGACTGATACCTGTGTTTTCAGAGGAGGATACAAATTCTCTCTCTATTGACAAATGTGATGTGTACAGCACAGATCAGTTACATAATTTGTTTTCAGATTTCTTTTCTTTGCATATTAGAAATATCTCTTGCAGAGATAACCAAAGTAATATGAGTATGAGCGAGCAAGCACACGTGTAGGAAAAAAGAGGAGTTGTGATTGCTTTTCTGCAAAGCCTTTTGGCTGACAACTCAAGATGTTCAGTCATAAGAAGCCAGCCAGAGAGAGACTGCAGAAAGAAAAGTGAGACCTTTTCTGGAATGGTGCAGTTTTCTGCTTAGCTCTTTTTTGATATTTCACCCAAAACCTATTCCCTCAGGTTTCTAAGTTAAGATTTCAGCAGTAGTAGCTAAGGGTCAGTAGTATAACTCTTTCTGGGAGGTCCTGCCTTCATTCACTTTTACTGAGCTGCAATAGTTCTAGAGCCTTTTTGACTATTACATAGCCAACTCACTTCAGAACCACATAAGAACCCAGTATTTCAGAAGCTCCCAGTCCATTGTACTATTTATTAAATCAGAGGTTCTGTTTTTCCTTTGGTTTTCTTTTTGCCTACAAAGCACTTCATTAAGAAAAGGAAATCCTCTCCTGGATAATCCCTTCCAAAAACACAAATGTCCACTGCTTGATTCTCAAATTCTTCGTTTGATTCCCATAACTTAATCTTGGTCTTTGCATACTATACACCAGTACATATAGCAGAATTGTTTGTTATTCATTGTGAGACAATTAAATTATTTAAAAAAAAAAAGTCAGAATTGTCTACCAAAGAGGTCCCACAGACGACTGATGCTCCATGATCCAAAGCAGAGGTTCTCAGGCAGGGTGTGAGGTATGTCAAAGTTTCTAGGGAGGGCAAAACAAGTCTTCTGATAATGCAATAAGTAAAGTAAAAGCGTGTGAGACACCCAAGCACCAGAGGTCATAATGCCACTTACTCAAATATGGCCTGTCTTGACAGATGGGTGGCGGGACCAAATTTGAGTGAGTGGTGTTGCAACTTGTGGTGCTTGACCCCCCTAATCTGAACAAACAATGCCATCTAAACACTGAGTGCTAGGTGGCAGTACCTTCTCGCTATTTTGGGGAGAAGGGGCTCCAAGCTTTTTTTTAAAAAAAGGAGCTCAGGTGGGGTGATTCAAAAAAGTTTTTAAACACCTGATTTACAGACACCATCAACTTGAAACAAAAGTCATTTTCTTTTGGAAATTTTATAAATTATTCCTGAGGCTTGGTCTAGAGTAGAAAGTAGTACCTGAAACACTTGCCTTTAAAAAAAAAAAAAAAAAAATTGCAGGAACATTACAGGGGAGGGAGAGAATCTCTCTATTTGAGTTTTTGTTCTGGAATTAATCCTGAGCCTCAGATGTCAATGGCAAAATTCCCAATGGCTTTGTTAGAGTGGGATTAGTGAATATGTGCAAATTAAACTAAACAGATAGTGTAGGACATGTTACACCTCCCTGTTTGAATGATATGCCTCTGCCATGTAACTCAGTACGTTCTAATCTGCAATGAGCTTCAGCTCTCAAAAGGATAATCTTGTATATTTGAGAGACTAGGGTTTAGCACAACTCAAGAGCCATTCTTGGTTGAGTGGAAGTGGCAGACACAAATGAGGTTTTAGTCTGGTAAACTGGATTTGAGATCACTGCACTTCACCTGGAATGAAGAAGCAGTTGGATAGACTAAGCATCATAACAGCTTCATAATGAGGTGCTCATTGCCATAGTTTGCAAAGAGTAGTGCACATCAATCTTACTGGCAGCTTCCATTTCAGCTCATCTTTTTCTAGTCAAGAGCAGCAGTACTTACAAACTGAGACTATTATTTCCCCTCAACTTCTTCTGCATGCATTCAAGCAGCAGTTTCCAATGAAATGTCAGGATATGCAGTATCAGGCTGGTCTGGTCACACCAGACAAATGCATTCATTAGACATTTCTTTAAGCCCTGCAGCAGAAGTGGTTAACTCCCCAATTTCTAAACGTAGCCATGCTTTTTGGTCACATCCACGGTGTCTAGAAAAGTCTACCAGCAATCACATTGGCAACTGTGCTTTCCATAAACGTACTGTAGACTACCCCATTTTCAAATATGCTTATTACTAGCATAGTTACAGCCACAATGTGGACAGACAGCATAATCTAATGACTTAACTGTGGGAGTGGGAGCTCAAAGTTTTAATAGGCTTCTACTTTCCTATGCCAGCTCATCCACATATTTGTTGCATGCCAGCTAAACGTCTGTAAATGATAATACTTACCTATCTCACAGAGTTGCCAACATTAATCTTCAGTACAAAGTATTATGAAAATGCCTTTACAGTATGAGTTAAAGTACTTTCTTCAGCTAGAAGTCTGTAGTCTACCATGCATTTCATACGTTTTAATACATGCTCAAACCTTAATTGGTACTGTATGTTCTGAAAATAGAAGTCACAGGAACATGGTAAATAATTAGTTTGCAGGTTACTCACCTTCGGAAGATAATCACAACCGAGAAGAATTGCTAGCCCAATCAGAGACTCTCTGTCACAACACAGTTTCTCCTTAATAGAGGACATTGTATAGCAGTCAACATGTGGGTCCTACAAGAAAAATATTACAGCTGGGAATAGTGTAGGCAGGACCACAAGTGACTAGCAAATTGGCTTGTTGCTGACACAGGTTAACAACAATTTGGCCTACTGTTGTTCAATGGCTAGCATAGAAGAGACCAAGCCATTTGTCATTGCTACACAAAGTATGATTGACAAAAATATCATCCTATATCGAAGACTGACCACATGATTTTAAGAATTGCAGATTCCAAAATCTACATACAAATGTAACTGTATTTAAGTAAAATAATTAATCAAGGATTAGAAATTTAACCAACATCCTAGGCTTACAGAATTACAAAAGAACACTCTGAAGCTGCAAAGGATGAATGAAGAGGAGGAAGTCAGGATTGACCTCTATCAAAGTATCTGAACTAAAAAAATATAAAAAATTATAACCCAATTTTCAAACTTTTTAGGCACCTCGACAGATATTTAGACAACTACAGTAAATACCCATTTTAATACTGATTTGAACACCTAATTTAGGGCATCCCACTTTGAAAACTGGGCTCTAGTTTACTCTGTACACATGTATAGCCAAATGAACACAAGCAAATTGCCCTACACCATTTTATTTTTTTAAATTATGTGCTCCCAGCTCTGCCTCTCTTTGTTCCATTAGTTCTCACAAAGATACAAGCACTTTTTTTTAGCTAAAAAACAGTTTCTCACACCAGGATACATTTAAAACTCCCATCTTTACTCCATTTGCTACCGCACTTGCTTGATGCCTTAGACTTAGCATTCATCTCTCTGCATGCTATAGAAGAGTGCACAACGAAGTTATATGTTCTGTCTTCTCCAAGGGTGGTATCAAACTACATTCCTAATGTATCCATAATTTTAATCAGGTGGTCTGTTTTATTGGCATCATCAGTGCTTGATTTGAGGAGCAGCAGCCATTATCATGTGTGAAAGTGTTACACATTTTAATTTAATGTAAGATGCAAACAAGTGAATTTGCATTTATTTAACCCCATAGACCTGTTGCTCCTATAGGCACACAACTGTCACTGCAGGGCTGTGTCCTGTATAAAATTTACAGCTTTAAGTCACATAAGAATTCATGTAATAGAAAACCTAAACAGACAGCAGATAATTTCATGTTTGTTATTCAACTCAGCTGTTTTTCTCATTCATTCAGTTCTTGAACACTAATAAATCAAGCAAAGAAAGTCTGCTGTGTGAAAACAGATTTTAAACAAGACCAAATACAGGAAGACAAAAGTATGATACTGTTAGTGACGTTAATATAGTATTTAGGCCTGTATATTTGCCTGAAATAAAATTTTGGGTTTTGTTTGCCTGTTTGACTTTTGATATTTTTACCAACATGTGTGAACAAAGACACTGCGTTGCATTTGCCCACAACCAGATGGGGTTTATAGCACAATGAAAAAAAATAAGGAAGTGAGTTAAAGTGTTGCTGGCTTTGGTGGGAGTTTAGTATGTACAACTACCTCAACTCCTATCGCAAGGTAAGGTCAAGCGACCAGTTGGGAGGGGCAAGGAGGGGTGGCATAAGAAACACTAAAAAGAGAAAGAAAACATGACCCTAGCTGAAACAAAATTTCGCTCCCTACCCCTCCGATGAGGCACAAAAGAGGTGGTAGCAAAGCCCCAAGACTCATGACCCTCCAAAACGGAGCATGACCATAAATTGTAAGGGGTGGGACCAGTGGTGTGCACTACAGATATAATTAAGAAGGAGGAGGTGGGAAAAAGGAATGGGGAAAAGCTCTGCAGTGTACAGAGCTATGGATATACTTGCTTGATTAACCCCAATAACCATTACATTGCCTCCTCTTTGGATTCTGGTCTTCCGCTTTATGTCTGTCTGACAAGAATCAAGGGAGGGGTGAGGGAGAAGCCCTAACAGATACCTACTTAATTGTTCAAAATATTTATGGTGCTTCACATTTAGTTGAGCAATATAATGAGAGTGAAGTAGTCTGAAGGAAAAAAGACTCCAAAAAACCTAACACAGTACCTTTGCATTCATGGTGAAATTTCTATAAACTGTTTGAGCTCCATACAAGAAAACATCTCCATCATTGGTAATGCAGCCATCCACATATCCATTTGCATTCAGGTAAGCACACATTGCCTCCGCTTCACCAGCTGCTTGAACCCAAGGTAATCCTAAACACTGCAACATTTCAAGGCACTAAAAAAACAAAAATATTCAAGAGAAGACAGAGATTGAATCTTCAATCATCCCTTTCTACAATTAACCATTTTTTTAAAATGGTCCTCAGGGTAATGTGTATGTCTGCAGTGGCCATCATTATTATTATCATCAACGTAGTACTATCACTGTATGTGTCACTTTGCAATACATGTGGCATTGCAAACAAAGAATAGATCCTTGACTGAACTAAATTTATAGTGAGTAGGGACATGGTTATGTTCAGTTTCCCAGTACTAAACACACACTGAGTGATTAGTGCTCATTCCTGCCAGAACAATTCACAGATCAGATAGGCTCATCAGATTTTTGAAGGAGAGAGGCTGGAGGATTGGCATACATTGCTTAGGAGGCTTCTGTGCAGAAAGGGGCACAGAAGTAGACAATGAGTGAAGCTTGGGTGGAGCATAGGCAAGACAAAGTATGAAACGGGACTTCTTAAACTTTCATCATGGATCGCATCTTAATGAAGTGCCTCAGGGATCCACGTCCCCTCCCATTCATGATCACATAACATCTCTGTGGTAATTACAGCGATAGCTTAAGTGGAAAAGTAATAGATGGGCATGTGCAGAGGAACAGAGGAGCCAATCCATAGATGCAAGAAAGTTGTGCATGTACATGAGTGAGGTAGGGGTCCAGCGGAAATCATGGTCAGAACAGCAGAAAAGGAAGGTTATCTTTGTAGAAGTGTTGGGTGCAAACTACCTGAAGTTACTGTACTGAATTATTATGGTGGCTTCTCTTCACAAGTCAGGATTTTTAACAAATCAAAACCACAAAAGTGACATTGTAAGAATTGCTGTCCTAGTGGAGTATAGCTCAGTCCAAGCAGCTTGACAATATTAATATATTTTATTCAGGTTATTCATCTGGTGCCAGAGCCAAAACCCACTGAAATCAAAGTGACTATTTCCACTGGCCTTTGGATCATGCCCTTGAAGAGCAAACAAACAAAGCAAATAAAACGTCTTCTCTCATTTCATTCCTGTTCTATAAGTACTTTTCCAACACTATCAAAAACTTTAAGTACAGTTTACTTCAATCACAAAAGAAATCTGGCAAACAAGTGAATCTCCCAATTAGTATCTCCCAAGTTACTAATTGCTCTACAATGTTACTTAAAAGGACAGTAGTAATTGTGGTCCAAGGCTCACAAATTCAACATGCAAATTGATATTGCCATGTATTTTTTTATGCCACAAGCAATCATGTAGTACATTATTTTGACATGAGAGCAAAGAGCTGAACATTAAGGAAATGAGGAATTAGTAACGAAAGATATCAATAAACAAAAACTTCCATACAGATTGACAGAGCTATTTGTGCTGCAACCTTGGTTCTTTCAACCTAGTTAAATACATTTCTCACTAAACATTTTCACAGCTAACTAAGTTGAACTCTAGGGTACAGATGTGGGGACCCGCATGAAGGACCCC
Source organism: Lepidochelys olivacea (assembly GCF_965140295.1). Taxonomy (NCBI): domain Eukaryota; kingdom Metazoa; phylum Chordata; order Testudines; family Cheloniidae; genus Lepidochelys; species Lepidochelys olivacea. The sequence continues at coordinate 24,307,301 of NC_140413.1, forward strand.
CTAAGCTTCTCTCTACCAGCTTAAGTTAAAAACTTCCCCAAGGCACAAATTCTTCCTTGTCCCTGGAATGGTATCGCTGCCACCACCAAGTGAGTTAGACAAAGATTTAGGAAAAGGACCACTTGGAGTTTCTGTTTCCCCAAAATATCCCCCTCAAGACCCTTCACCCCCTTTCCTGGGGAGGCTTGAGAGTAAACAAGGTGAGCACAGACCAGCCCCTTAGGTTTTAGGACACTAAAAACCAATCAGGTTCTTAAAAGCAGAACTTTATAATAAAGAAAAACTAAAAGAAGCACCTCTGTAAAATCAGGATGGAAGGTAATTTTACAGGGTAATCAGATTCAAAACACAGAGGATTCCCCTATAGACAAAACTTTAAAGTTACAAAAAAACCAGGAATAAACCTCCCTCTTAGCCTAGGGAAAATTCACAAGCTAAAACAAAAGATAATCTAATGCATTTCCCTTCTATTACTTACAATTTGTAATCTTAGATGCTTAGTTCAGGTATGGCTTTAGGAGATGTATTTTCCCTGCCCTGGTTCCTCGCTGTCCAGGAGAGAACACAAAGAAACACAAAACAAAAACCTTCCCCCACAGATTTGAAAGTATCTTCTCCCCTTATTGGTCCTTTTGGTCAGGTGCCAACCAGGTTACCTGAGCTTCTTAACCCTTTACAGGTAAAGGAGGGATTTTATGCTACCCTTAGCTGTATGTTTATGACACATGGCTATTTGCCTGGTTCACAGATCTAGGCTAGAAAACAAGTCTATTGTGTTATTTATGTAATGACCAAAAGCGTGCTAGATGCTTTAGAGCAGTGGTTCTCAACCAGGGGTCTGCCAAGCAGGGCCGGCATTAGACTTGCTGGGTCCCAAGGCAGAAAGTCAAAGCCTCAGACCTGGGGCTGAAGCTGAAGCCTGTGCAACTTAGCTTCACAGGGCCCCCTGTCGCAAGGAGCCCTGAGCAGTTGCCCTGCTTGCTACCCACTAATGCTGGCCCTGGCTTTAAAATACATAAAAACAGTTCTTGCAGCACAGACAGGCTGTGGAATTTGTACAGCATGTTTGGGGTTCCTCAGAAAGAAAAAGGCTGAGAACTCCTGCTTTAGAGACATATACACAGGTCTATACAACACAAATATGTTTATTAGGTAAGTAATCAAAAATATAAAAGAAAAAAGGCTTTGAGGAATTAGATGGCTTGAGAAATTGGTAATGAGATACAAAGCCTTTTACCTCATAATCACTAGTCTGAATCCAGCACAGATCAATAACGACTGGAGCGACTTGTCATGCAACAGCTGTTAGAAGAAGTGCTAGAATTTCAATCTACTTTCAAATGGATGGGTGTCCTGATGCCAAAATCACCACAACAATAGTTCACCTTCCTACCAGGATCAGCAAAGAAATTAAGGAATGGAACAGAGTAAGTCAGGTTTAAGGCGCATCCAAGGAATGGTGAAGAGAGCTTGTGCCAACACTACCTGCATAATGCCTATTGTGTGCTTAGCTAGAGACGAGTCTCCAGCATTGTCAACCTAGAACTATTAACAGGCACTATATTTACTTAGGATTTACTGTCAATATGCATACCTTGGGGTTTAATGAAAATGTATTGAAATTTGCATAGTTAGGGGAGACTAAGTGTGTAGACTCCAGAGGGTGCATCATTATTTTTACATGTGCTAATTCAAATGATCATTCTGCAGTGAGTGACATCTTTGTGTTCAATGCTGTACAGTACATATGGGAACACACTGCCCCAAGAAGTTTATATGAACTTCACAAAAGAAGGGGGTTCATAAACTTTTAATTTAACAAATTAAAGGATTTATATCCAATCTCAAAGTGATGTAAATTTTGGGGGAGGGGGTAGAATCTCATTGAAAAATCTGTGTGGAGTCATTTCTCTGTCAGATTTATTGTAAATTCTTTCCTTTTTTTTTTTTTAAATGTTTTTTCCTCCATCTCCGTTCTCTAATACCACAAATAATGAAATTCCTCTATCACTCACCTCTTTTAAAATGGATTTAAAATAGGATCTCCCTGTTTTTGCAGCCCTAGGTTTTTTCGAAGACCCATAGCGCAGCTCATTCCTCTTACTGATTGTTTCTGCTTTCAGCTTTGGGGCATCCCCCTCCATCACAAACACCAATTTGATTTCCATTGAGGTTAAAGAAGAGATTCGAAAAAATAGATTCCTGTATTAACAAAGTAAATAATTTCACTGAAAAATTTAGTTACAAATTAAGCCTGATGACAACTGGTGTGTATACACTAAATGGAAATTTCATGTTGGTCAAAACTTCATAATGAAACCTACACAGTTTCAAACCAAGGAAAAAAAACAACAAAAGAAACACCTTAAGGACAATTGGATTATAGCCCTACCCCAATGCTTCTCCATCCACCCAAAAAGATTCTATAGCTGCCATTTGGAAAACATACACAAAAATATCAGAAAAGATTTCATACCATTTTGTATTGCAAGTCTTTGTACAGGTACATAACTATATGGTAATATGGACTACCATGGATTTTGGAAGTACCTTGGCATAATTCTGGAAGCACAGCACCAAACGAGCAAACTATATCATACAGATTCAAATACTTACCGGTTACAGTTACCCACCCAAAAAAAGGGGGGGAAAAAAAAGATACTGTACCTAAGATGAGGCTTGGTGACTACTCCAATCATCTTTTTAACAGTCTGTGCCTCACACACCCACAGACTTAAATCAACAGCAAGGGTTTTTCCCCTGAGACTTCTCAGATGAACATGTTCTTTCACAGGCTCCAGGATCTGCCATAGATTAGTCACTCCCATTGTCCTGAATTCCTTCGTGCCAAAGTGAGGGCATCAGTTGTAAAGACTGATCAAAACAAAAGTTTACAGCTCATAATATGGAATGTGGTAATTTTTTTTTGGGGGGGGAGGGCAGAAGTAAGTGCTCTAAGTACTTCTAAAAATAACTGTTAATGACTAAGTCAGTGGTTCCCAAACTTGTTCCGCCGCTTGTGGTGGGCCGGCCGGTTTGTTTACCTGCCGCGTTCACAGGTTTGGCTGATCGCTGGCTGCGGTTCACTGCTCCAGGCCAATGGAAGCTGCTGGAAGCGGCGCGGGCTGAGGGACATACTGGCCATCGCTTCCAGCAGCTCCCATTGGCCTGGAGCAGTGAATCGCAGCCACTGGGAGCCGCAATCGGCCAAACCTGCGGACATGGCAGGTCAACAAACTGGCCCGGCCTGTCAGGGGCTTTCCCTGCACAAGCAGCTGAACAAGTTTGGGAACCACTGGACTAAGTGAATGACACAATCAAGCCATCCAAATATTTAGAGATTTCAGTTTATAAACCCCTTGTTTAATGGATGAGCTCCTTGTAGGACAACTTTTATTATAAACAGGCTACAGTGCTGTCTGAACAGAATGATAAAGATGTCCAGTTTAAGAAATCATTTTCATCTACATCTGAAGTACCTCTTTCTCACTTTACATGATAACTGAACATCTACTGCCCCAATCATTTCTCACAGAAAATCTGGATTTCTATGGATAAACATATTTCTGTTCGACTACAAGAAAAGAGCACAGATACATGCCATTGTGTCTTTCTATTCCAAAACTGAGGGTGAGACTGTTTGAAATTCATGCTCCTTTATTTCTTCTTGAAGTTCCCACTTCCGTCGAACATCTGGGAATTACTTTTATGGAAATAATGCTTTTTGTCCACAACCAGAAAGACACTGGAACAGATCCTCAGGTGGTGGAAGTGATCACAGCTCCACACTGGAGCTATGATCATTTATACAAGCTGAGGATCTACCCCAGTATATTAAATGGGATACATTCCTTTTAACTCTCTCTGCTTATGACTCTAAATTCTTCCTTTCCTGAATCCCTCCCCCATTCCTTCCTGTAATCTGATTTCCTTTTATTTCTGTTTTCTCGTCCTCTTTCCCATCCCCTTCAGCCTTAACTGACCCTCCTTTCCAGTGCTCTTCTCACTTTCACCCCCTGCCACTCTTAAAATATCAACCTTTTACCTCTACCCTGCTTCTTTGCGAGTGTCCATTTCTTCACCGCAACACCAATCCATTCCTCTTGGAAGGAGAAGAAATACATTTTCCTTATGCTTATTTCTCTACATTTCAATATGAAATAGACTTAAATAGAAATTGGATTTTTTTTTAAATCACTGTTGTTAATGGTTTATGAATGTGTCTATTTTACTTTTGAAATAAAGAAAATCTCTCATAGAAATGACACAGCAATCAGGTTACATTGTCACATTAAGAAAAAAAGATTGTTTGTGCTTAAAGAGTTTTGCACTACTTTCGAGAGCAAATCATGACCCTGTAGGTCAAAATTGTATCAAATAGGAAGACAACTGCAGAGAAGTTTGGATACAGATGAGGAATGCTGCCATCTAGCAGCCTCTTGAGCATGTGGCTTTCACAGAAAAGGGGTATCAGAGAAACAGTGTTAATGCAACACTAACAAAGAAGTATGAAGCCCTATATACCTGGGATTCAGCTAATTGATCAGTTATTTCTCTTGCTCTCATTGCAGGAATTACAAGTTGTTCTAATTGAAGGACTTCTCACTACTGATTTTCAGGGGTTACATTCTCCCAGTAGATGGTCCATGCCTCTGGAATTTGCAGGACCTAAATCTGTATTAATTCGCTCAAATAAGTGGACTGATTTTCAGAAGTGCAGAGCACATACAGTTTCCTTTCCTTTCTAGGGAAACCACTCACTCTGGGTAGTTAAGCCTTTGTTCCCTGGCCCCAATCAGGTCACTTAATTACGCTCCTACCTTTAAGAAGCCAAGCTTGGAAATGTTACCTTGTTTGACCTTTGAAAGATTTCTGCTTTAGTTTATTACTGGATATTGATACTTTTGCTGTTGAGCAAAGGGCTTCTCTGCTGGCTTTTGAAGCCCAAAGGCTGCTTTTTCTTTTCATAAACATAATGGTAAGGTGACCAGTTGCTTTGCAGTGGGAGCCAATATAATTTTTCAAACAGATAAATTTAACAAGAGAAAAAGCACATGCCTGCTAAATTGTAGTACTGCGTCTGGCAAGAAAACTATCCCCCTTAGCAACAATGTAGGCTTCCTTTCTCTAAGGACTTAAGAACTTCAGCTTCTAAATGCTGGGAAATCCCAGAAGTTAATTAATTGGCTAGTAAAGAGCTGATGACTTATATTAAGCATTTTTGTGCCCGATGGGCATTTGGAAAGTATCTAGTAATACAAGTCAAATACATTGGCATAGCTATGCTTCTGAAGTTTTATGTACCAGAACAGGCATTGTAAGAAATTAAGTGGCCCTGAGTGCAAATCTGTAAAAAAAATAAAAATGTGTGTTGGGCTACCTCTTGCACTGTAAGAAATCTGATGTTGTGAACAGCACAGGCAAGAGAACAGAAACAGGAAACTGAGATTTTTCCCACTCTAGTTGCTGTGTTTCTGCTGACACCTGGGGCTGGCCTGTACCAGCCAACTGGGGCTGCAGAGCTGTTCCACTACTGTGTAGACTTCAGGGCTTGGCCTGGAACCCAAGCTCTGGAACCCTCCCACCTTGCAAGGTCCTAGCACCAAGACTCCAGCCCAAGCCCAGAAGTCTACACAGCAATGAAAGAATCCTGCAGTCCAAGATTGAGTGGTTGGTACGGGGCAGTTGTGGGTGTCTAGTTGCTGTGTAGACATGACCGCAGAGACACTCATTTGCTAAGTAGTAGCGTCAACAGTATATACTTACTCAGATAAAAGATGCTTTAAAACTACACAGAAGTATTCTTTTTTGCCACCATAATATTTTAATATTTCCAATAGTTACCTTTAAAAAATAGAAAGCCTTGAACAGAGCACTCTGCAGGGGGAAAATTAACCTTCTTACCACCTAACTGGGACTTCCAGCTTTTTGGGAGGTGAACGAGACAACACTTAGCAAAAAGCCCTTTTGATGTTACCATTTGTTGCCTATAAATCAGTCTACGTTTCTTATATAGCTTCCTATAACCTTTGTGTTAATTGGTTTATTAGTACTATGATGACATAGCACATCAGTATTAATGCAAAGGGAGGATAAATGCATCAAAAAGTATTTCTAATTCCATACACATGCAGAAGTAGCTATATAGACAAAAGTGTGGCTAAGGCAACTTACAAAATGAAAAATAAAACAAGACAATGTTTCTCAACATCATAGTAAAATATTAATTTATAACTAGGGATGTGATTTTTCCTTTCCATGATTCAAAGTATATTAGTTGCTGAAGTAGCTAGACGTGCCATAATAAATTTTGGAGGTTCTTTTATTTTTGTCATTTAAATGATTTAGGTGCTAACCATCTTGCAGAAAACTGTACTGTCTTGAATGGGGCTCTTTGCAAAAGACCCATCTAAACAGATTTTATTTCAGGGGCCTCAGTTATACCAAATCTCCCATCCCACCTTCTATACCTTAGAGAAGGTTACATCTTCACAGCAGGACCTTATTTTTCCTGTAAGTCTGTAAATCACCCTAAAACACTGTTGATGTTATAATAAAAACAACAAAATTTAGGGAGTTGGTCTGGCTTCCACAAAAGTGAATTGCAATACAGTCACTGACATCAGGTCCAGGATCTAGACTTGTAAACCAGCCTTTAAAAGTTTAGAGCCAGTAAGTCTTACAAACAATGAACATTTTACATGATTACAATTAACTCAACAAAAACAAAGGGAGTACTTAAAATGAGTAAACAAATTTAAAGCTGATGACAATTAATGGTTTGCTTTAAACAGGTCATCTGACTATGCAAATTTATCCAAGAAATCTTGGCCAATGCCCCTCAATTCTGCCCTACAGTTCCCCTGCCCTTCCCATACTGAGATCTCCCCACACGGGAGAGTTCTGCAATTACTTGTTTTGAACTACAATCCTCACCGGTATTCCAAGTCCTGAGATATCACCACACAGCTTTGCCAACACACCTAAGCTCCCAAAGTGCATCACCCACTGCTATTTCATTTGTGGGATATCCCCTTGTTTTCAGTAGGACAAAAGAGTGAAAAAGTTTTATGAAATGAAACGCAAAACACATTCGGTGCAATTTAGTCTTACTCTTCAAATATAAAAAGACATGTTGCACAAGATTAAACACTTGCAATTCTTTCTTTCTGTAAGTAAAACACAAGAATAAAACTATTAAGTCCCCATGCTACTAGCTGCTTAGGCTGCATACAATGCTGCATCTGCCCTTAAAATACCAATACTTTTACCAATCCATGTGTATTCTCAGCATTAGTGGATTTTGGAGGGGGAAAGGGAAGAGAAACACTAAAATCCTGAACCCATTGGGGCATAGGCACTGAGTTTTTCTTTTCCCCCAGGGTGCTCCACCCCCACTCTGCTCTGAGGGCAACCCCCACTTCACCCCATTCCCTCAGGCCCCACCTTAACTCCGCTTCTTCCTGCCCCTGCTCTGCTCCCTCCCCAAGGCCCTCACCTGCTCACTGCCCTCCCCCAGCTTACAATCAGCTGTTTCAGGGTGCCACCAAACAGCTGGGGCTGGTGGTGCTGAGCACCCACTATTTTTTTTCTGTGGGTGCTCCAGCCCCAGAGCACCCATGGAGTCAGCACCTATGATTGTGGGTACTGGGACGGCCCACCCAGAACTAAAGGTCTATCCACTCACCCAGGCCATAACTGAAGTCTTGGGGCAACAAATGAACAAACAAGAATGGAGGGAGAGTCAAAAGTTAAAAAGCAGGGAACTAGAACAGGAAATAGACGAGAGAACACTCAACAGTGCACACTGCTCCTCAAAGGTGTCTAGGGAGCCAGTGGACACTGCCCAAGGAACTTTGCTTGGAGGTGTGAGACAAGGGACCAGAAATAAGCCCCACAGTCACAGAGATGCCAGTGCCAGGAGGCTGACAACGAGGTCTTGTGACTTTCTGAGGACATGGATGGGGTGTGTGTAAATGAGGTGTGGGGAGAAGTGCAGCCAGAACCTCAGTAGGAGGTTCATCAGATGGCAGCCCCTCAAGACCATTGGAGTAGAGTGTCCCAAACTTCTCAGGGTCTTGCCCCCCGTTACTGCTGTCTGTCCTCCACAGGAGGTTGTGGCTCCAGGGGCAGGGGGACATGGACGAGATAAGGGGCCCAAGGCTGGGGCTGCAGCTGGACCATGGTGGGGGCCAGCAGCTGGGTGCAGAGCCGTGGCCAGGGCTGAGAGCAAAGCTGGGTGGTGCTCCTGCACAACCCCCTCCCCCCTCTGCGTGGGGGCTGGTCTGGGCCCTGCTGTGTCCCCCCAAATGTTCCTCTGCACACCCTAAGGGGGTGCACCCCACAGTTTGGGGACCTCTTCTCTATGCAAATGTGCAGCACAGTCTCCCTCTTGCTGCAGAAAGGACAGGTGTTAGGGAATTCTGCGAACTGCATCAGATACATATGCCTGTGCTTCTGGCTCCCTGGAGGAACTGTCAACTAATATCCCTGGTGGGCCACCACTAAACTGCTGGTTTCAGTGTAATAGCCGTGTTAGTCTGTATTCGCAAAAAGAAAAGGAGTACTTGTGGCACCTTAGAGACTAACCAATTTATTTGAGCATAAGCTTTCGTGAGCTACAGCTCACTTCATCGGATGCATCGGATGAGCTGTAGCTCACGAAAGCTTATGCTCAAATAAATTGGTTAGTCTCTAAGGTGCCACAAGTACTCCTTTTCTTTTCACTAAACCGCTGCAGCTCACTCCTGATACTAGGTTCTTGGGGGACTATAGGCTACACTGCATCCAGGGCTCCTGCACTGTTTCTGGGGAGCCAGGGCAAGGCCAGGATTGGAGTTCAGGTCCCCACAGTGGGAAGCAGGTAACAGTCTTGATGGGGTCCGACTATAAACACACATCCCCAGGATGCTAAGCAGGAGCAACTGGGATGTAACACAGGGTTGGATATTTTAGGGAGACCAAGATGTGACCTGTGTGTCAGGAGAGTGAGTGTGGGCGGGGATCCGAGCCGGGGGGCGGGGGGAAGGAGAAGGGGAGAACTAGTGTGGGATGGGACGCAGAGAGGAGGAAACAGCCCAGGCAGGGAGGGGACTGGGAACCGAACGCGGTTGTGTTTGTGTGTGTGGGGGGGTTGTGACAGGAGGGAACAGCCCAGGCGGGGTGGGGGCTGGGCACCGAACGCGGGTGTGGTGGGGGAGGGGGGTGAGAGGAGGGAACAGCCCAGGCGGGGTGGGGGCTGGGCACCGAACGCGGGTGTGGTGGGGGAGGGGGCTGAGAGGAGGGAACAGCCCAGGCGAGGTGGGGGCTGGGCACCGAACGCGGGTGTGGTGGGGGAGGGGGCTGAGAGGAGGGAACAGCCCAGGCGAGGTGGGGGCTGGGCACCGAACGCGGGTGTGGTGGGGAGGAGGGTGAGAGGAGGGAACAGCCCAGGCGGGGTGGGGGCTGGGAAACGAACCAGTCTCCAGGGGGTCCCACCTGTGCGGCCGGCAGCGCCACGACGTCGCACTCTACAGACTGTATCACTCAGTCCCGGCCTCAGCGTCGGATTCGTATTTGGCGGGGGACCCTCCCACCTTCCCTCCCGGAAGCGGCTCCACCTCCGCGAGGTGGTGGGGCGCGGAAGTACTCGGGCCGCGCGTGCGCACTCAGGCGCGGGGACCGGGCTCGCCCGCTTTCCCTTTCCGGCCGGTGGTCGCAGGCTTGCAGCCTAGCTGGGGGTGAGGGCGGGGCAGGGCAGCGCGGGGTCGAACGCTGGGACTCGGAGCGGGTTTCAAATCTAAACGGATCCTAACGCTACCCGCTGTTCCTTCTCCGCAGCCCCGCCCTCCTGCCCGCGAGGTAAGCGGGGCGCCTGGGGAGCCGCTCCTCCTCGCGATGAGCGCGGGGCTCGGCGGCACAGCCGCTGGCGCAGGCAAATCGCCCTACCCTCATGGAAGGGGGGGTCGCCTGAGCCCCCGCCCCCGCTCGCCGGGCCGGTGGAGCTGCTGGGCAGCGCGTTGGGATGGCGTCCTTGGTGGCCAGGCTGCCAAGTCCCTGGGTGGCCGTGGGAAACCTGTGGTCACACTAACGTGGCTCTTCCCAGTGTATCAAAAAGTGTTGCGTTGTATTGTACCCCCAGGTGCCACTAGGCTAGATCCTGGTTTTCCTGAGCGCTGGGGGCCAGGGAGCCCATTGTGCTCGGCGCTGCCCAGACACAGAACACGACAGCCCCTGCCCAGAGGCGTTTACTAGGCAAAACCGACAGACTCGTCGCTTCCAAGGCCAGAAGTGACCCCTGTGATCATAACCCGGGACTGCCTAGAACTAATACCGGTATTCGTTAGAGTCTACCTTTAGAAAAAATCTAATCTTGATTTCAGACCTGTCAGTGATAGAGACTCCACCATGACACTGGTAAATTGTTCAGTGGTTAATTATGCTCACTGTTAAACATTTATGCTTTATTTCCATCTTAAATGTATCTGGCTTCAATTTCCACCCATTGGATTGTGTCCTATCTTTCTGTGGTAGACTGAAGAGCCCATTGTATATTTTTTCCCTATGTAGATACTCCTTAAATTCTGTTTTGTTAAGCTAAAGACAACGGAGTATGTGTAAACAGTGAGACAGTACTGGCCAGCATGATAAACTGTAGTCTCTGTACATTAGATCAGGCCAATGGAAGTGGTCTGCAAAATCTGGAAACCATTCTGTAATTGGACAAAATATGGTACTTTGCAACAGAGGGATCTGTTAGCCTGGTCTTCAGATCTCTGTAGTATATTTTTGTGTGGGACAGTTTCAGGGACCAGGCAACCAGGATTATTTGGGGGAGGTTTAGATTGGATATTAGGAAAAACTTTTTCACTAAGAGGGTGGTGAAATACTGGAATGCGTTACCTAGGGAGGTGGTAGAATCTCCTTCCTTAGAGGTTTTTAAGGTCAGGCTTGACAAAGCCCTGGCTGGGATGATTTAACTGGGAATTGGTCCTGCTTTGAGCAGGGGGTTGGACTAGATGACCTTCTGGGGTCCCTTCCAACCCTGATATTCTATGATTCTATGATTCTATTCACATGTTTGTTTGTTGAAGTGCTCTCAATGTGTTAGGTGCTTTCCAAATTGTCAATCCTAAAACTGTCACATATTGCCTATTACACAAGGTTAGAAGGAATGGGAAACTCTTCTAGTTGGAGCCAGAGTGTGGTTGAGAAGTGATGTGGGTTTATTTTTAGCATTAGGACAAAGAGTGGTTATTTCTTTCTGGTGCTCCATTTATAACTTTCCTTTAGGGTGAATTATTTCTAAAATCACTAGAAAAGGATGGAATAAGGGAGAAGCAACTGAAATCTTAGAGTTGCTGATGAAGGCGAATAGTCTATTGTTATACTTGGTGAAAGACCACTACAGAAAAATATGGGAGGGGAGGGGAAGAAATATACTGTAGCAAGACAGCTATTGAATGTTCTGAGCCACGGAACAAATAATTCTGGTAGGAAAAGAGTGACTAGAGAGAATTTCCACTCTTTCCTCTGCCTCCCCAAGGAAAACCCACCCTAAATTGCTGTTCATCAATTATAGTGGCTGAAGTGAAGAGTGTGATGATCATTCAGTCCATGTTGTTACAGTTTCATTTGGGATGTAAAGTATTCTACTATCTGAAGGAAAGATATAGTTTCTTTTTTAATATTTCCATATCTGCAGGAAAAATTTGGTCATGACGCTGGTTGTTGTCCACTGATTAATCAATCAGAACTAATATCCAGAATAGATGAGGCCTTAGTAATGAAAATTAACCAATTTAGCTGTATTTTTTTTGTTTGTTTCCATTAATGTTAATCTTAAAAGTTTACTCACTGTTTATAATTTCCATAGGAAAACATCATAATTAAATTGTGACACTTGTTTATTTGTCTTTTAGACACAGTGAGAGATTTTCAAAGGTGTCTAAAGGAATTCTTCAGCTCAGTTCCCATAAAAATTAATGGTAACTTTGAAAATCTCAGTCCTAATCTTTACTTGATTACAGCATGCTAGAATTATTATTACCCCAGCAGCTCCCCGCAGGGGGATGCCCACAGCCACCAGCCCCCTCAGGGGCAGGGGACACTTGGAGCTCCAAACCGCAGGTGGAGGGGGACCCTGGAGCTATGAGCCTCCATGAGTGGTAGGGGCCCCCAGAGCTCCCAGCCATCCCCACCCTGCAGCTGCCCAGCGGCTTCCCATTTTGTAATGGATATTTTTCTTTATTGCCTGTGACCTGTCTGGGACTTTTACTGAAAATATCCATGACAAAATCTTGGCTTTAATTATTATTCGTGCAGTGTATTACCACAACACCAGTTTAACCATAAATTCCTTTATATGCTCTAAACATGATTAAAAAGTCAAAATAATAAGTAATTTACTATGTCCAAACAGTAATATAAAACGTTTATAAACATTTGATGAAGATACTTACAAATGGGCTAAACCTAGGAATGCTTAGATCATCTTGGTCAGGCAGGTATTAGCAATGAACCCTTACTTTTTAATGCCCTTTAATGAACAAATGATGTCATTGCCAATTATCTACTTCACCTAAAAACAATTGAGACAATTCATCTTTATTTCCAGTCTTAATTCAGATAAGATTTACAATCTCCTGTCTTCCCAAGGCCTTTTCTCCCTATCTCTTCGCTCCTTGCTGAACAACAGTTTTTCCCTTGCATGTGGGTTAACCTCAGCCCTAATTTTTGAAATAACACTGGTTTGTTTTTCTTTACAACACGTATTTCTTTAACCAAACTTAAGTTAACTCTAATTCTTTAATATTATATTCTACACAACATCTAAAACCTGTGTTGGGTTCATTTCAGAAACATATGAAAGGGGGACTTTGTCTCGGCAATGACAAAGTAAGCCCAGCTTTCTTACTGACAGCAGGTGAGGTGATTTTACCCTGTTCTATCTTTATCTGTTTGTCTTTTCTCTCTTCAATCAAACAGGAAGTAGGATGGAACAGATGTAACCCTGGTGTAAGGCCTCCTTGATACTGTTTTATTTTTCCTTAGGCTATGAGTGACTGGCTTTCAGCATAGGCTCTGCGCTGTCTGTAAACTTGTCAAGTGACAAGTGTCTTCATGGTCTAATGACAGAGCCACTTGTGTGCACTTGGGATTTATCTTTCTTGAGCCTCACCTGCTGAGTAACTTCACTTGCTCTGTTAACTTTGGATATGTTAAATTCTTTAAGACTGGTAATTCTTTATTTTTTTTAAAATCTGAAACCAGTCCTCGTCTGCCAGCTAGTGCTTTATCTTGTAGAGGTGAGTACTGAGTTCTTAACACCTGTTGACTTCAGTGTTCAGGGCTTCTAAGCACCTTGCACAGGGTGTTTAGCAACTTGTAGAATTGTGCCCTTGCTGTATGTTCATGAAAGATATTTTTCAAGTAAATCGTGTGTCACACGAAGTTGAGATCCTGAGTAGAAGAACTTAACCAGTTAGAAATCTTTTAACATTGGAGTAGTGTTTTGAAACTGTTGACATTTCTGGATCCTGCAAGGACTTCTGCACAGGCTTAGTTTTACTTACTGGGCAGACCCACTGAAGTTAGTGGGAATGCTTAGATACATAAAATTAAAATGTGAATGAGTGTTTGCATGATTGAAACTTTATTGTTCCTTTTTGATGCAGAAGTGTGCTTCCCTCCCATGCTTCCTGTAGTGCTAACCATACTTTGGTACTCTAGAAATAAATAAATTCCAGTACAATGTGTACTTTGTTAGTGTCATAACTAAACCTCTAAGTTGAATAGGAGCTATCCATTTATAGTCCAATTGTCGTCATTACCATAATTGTACCAGCACTGATGCCTTTCTGTTGGGTTTGCTCAGCTTTAGGTTTTCAAAATTTTTTCTTTTTGTCTGACTTAATTTTCACTTTGTTTTACTGGGACTTGTCAATATTGCTTCAAAAGTGGGCAGATTCTGTCAGTTTGCTCTTTGTGATCATTCATATTTTTACGTCGATATAGACCTGTGTGTTACAATCTGAGATATTTTTCGTTTAGCTAACTGGAACTTACGATTTACCCTACTTTTTTTCAGTACTTATGGGTAAGAGAAAAGAGGAAAGCTTTTCAAAACCTGGATTCCACAAAAGGCCAAGACAGGAATACACAGATGAATCTAATGATGAGCTTGATGAAGAAGAATGTTCACAGTTTCAGTCTAACAGTAATTCCAGTTCGCAGTCGGTAAGATGTGTGTCCTGTTAGAAATGGTAGTGTTAAAAAAGAGGAAATAAGCAAACTGGTATAAATATACTACTGTTTGACTCAGGTTGATTGTAAAGCAGGAGGGTCTTGCATGTAGGCTGCAGAGGGAACAATATGAAAATAAAGCTACCAGTGATGTTTCTATCTTGTCGTCTTCAGTTGTCCTCTGCTACATTTGAGGAAACATCTTTCCTCTGGAATAATTTTTTAGGGTGCTATCAACCATAATGATCTCTTCCTCAGATTCATACGCACGTGTTACACAATTTCTTGAAGCATTCTGTTTTGATCCTTTTATAAATTTTACAGCCTGTTACAGTCCCCAGTTGTCCTTTGGAATAGACAGTAAAGATTACTTTTTTTAAATGCAACTTTAATAATTTGTGCAATACATACTCATGGCAACTAAGCATTGTTTAAAATTAAAATCATAAGTTGCATTGGCAACCACCGTCAGTTGCATTACTTCTGAGGGCAAAAAACATAGGCAACCAAGTTAAGGAAACAAAATGTTTGGTTAGTCATCCAAAAACGAACCAAATATGTTGTGCAAGTTGATTTTATGTTGCACAGAAATGGGGGGTGGGTGGGAAGTATTTAAAAGATAAATGAGTGACTTGAAAGGAGCAGTTGGAGCCACTGTAGCTTGTTAAACATATTCCAAATACTTTGTGACACCATCAAAATAGAATCATATTTTTGAAATATTTTTTTTGTGTAAAGTGGTAATTTAAAATAAAATGAGGATGAATGTCATCGTTATTGCTCTCTAGAGTAGATGAGTCATAATGAGATAAATATTTTAAGAAAAAATGCTTTAAGAAGAAATGCTCTTCAAATGCAGTGTTGTGTTGTCTGATGTGAGAACTCAAGTTACAGGTGGCCTTTATATATGCTTAAAACCGTTGTTTCTAGGAAACAAAGTACAGAGAAATGTATTCCAAAAGCTTTAACTTTACCCTAAAAACTTTCTAACAAAATATATTTCAACATTTTGCCACTGGATTATCCCTTCTGCTTCTAAATTCAGCTCCTTCTTCCCAACTTTGAAAGTTGTTTAAAAAGAGTAAAGATTATTGTAAAAAAAACAAAAAAAATCTATATGGTGTATGAAGAAAATTATACCACATGGAAGCTAAATAATAAAAGCATGCTGTGTAAGATGTTCATGACTCGGTAACTTTAAGGGGAAAAACTAAGACTATATATACACGGCATACCTCTTGTGTACCTATACCCCACAGTGAAAGGCAGGCTGCATCCACACTGCTGTGTGTAGCTACATGTGTCCCCAGAAGCAGGGAGCTGCTGGAGCCTTTCCCTACTGCCTCCCTGCTGCAGGGGAAGACTCCAACAGCAGGACACTACACTGCTAAATATGGCAGCGTACATAGGGAGGCACTGTGTGGGCAAGTAGAGAGCCCTGTACGGTACATACTCAGGTACATACCTGCAGGGTTCAGGAAGTGTCTTTATTAACCTACGCAGTGACTCATCATCTACACTGCTATTTATACCCATGCTGGAGGGGTGTCTGTGGTGCATATACTCTAATGCTATGGAAAGGAGTATGCCGTGTAGATGTACCCTAAAACTATCTTTGATAAATGAAGGATTTTGATAACTATTTGCATTTAATGCTACCTTATGACTGAATTACACCACCAACTATACATTTTCATATTGTTGTGTAATTTGTATGCATCATCACCTAAAGCCCTTCCATCTGTTGTCCTGTTTTGGCTACAAAAGTATATGACTTTTGTTACCACTGCCATTTTATCACTAAGCTCTCATTTTAATTTCTCATTTTACATGACTCAGTTTTGTGTTTGATTTATGTCATTTTCATGATATTTCTGTAGACTTCAGGGGAAGTGGGGATAATTGAAAGCATCCAATTGAAGAACTTCATGTGCCATTCAATGTTGGGGCCCTTTCAGTTTGGATCCAATGTAAACTTTGTGGTTGGAAACAATGGAAGTAAGTATTAATTTTCTCATTTCTCTGTCAGGGGCATTTTTGGGGGACTTATCCAAAAACTAAGCCAAATATGTTCCTAAATATTTAGAGCCAAAGTTCATTAAAAAGTCTTCCTTTTAACTACAGAAAAGGAAAATCATTATATACAAACTTCTGCTTTTTCATTAATGTTTGTCTCAGTGCTAAACAAGATAGAGGTTTCTGTATGTTGTGATTTTAATTTATACAATACAACATAGTCCTTAGTCCTGCCATGAGTGCAGGGGGCTGGACTAGATGAGCTCTCAAGGTCCCTTTCAGTCCTACGATTCTGTGAGTCTATGGAAGTTCATTACAAAAATCTGTAAAGTATGCCCCAAAGCAAGTGTTGAGATATATATATATATATATATATATATATATATATAAATAAAATAAATATTCTTCAAGTGGAGAACAGAGTTGTGATAAGACAAGAAACCCAAAAGTCCAAAAGAAAAATACTACGCAACTGGTAGACTCACTACTTTCAGAATAGATCCAAAATGTACAGAAATTGAGAACTTTATCTGGTGCATGATTTGTCTTAATTCTTGTTCTCTGAAAATTATTTTGTGATTAGAGGTAAAAGGTCAGTATGAACTGAACTCTTGCACATTCAAGCTCTGGAAAATAACTCTTGTTAAACGCGTTGTTACCTTCAAGGGGCTAAAATGCATGACTTTTTGTTTAGTTTGGGTTTTTTTCAAGTCGGGTTTTTAGTAAGTTTATTCATAATTTAAAGGACGGGTGTTAGGTAAAACAAACCAATTTAAATTTTTCTTGTGCATTTCACCTGCTTGGACAAATCAATAAATAGAAAAATAACTAGTCACCTCAGCTTGCATTTCTAATCACTTTTGCTCTTTGTGTGTTCTGTCCTAGTGGAGCACTGCAATGTTTGGATTGCAGACACTGGAGAAACTTATTATTTTCATACTTAAAATGGTGATCTTTGAATTTTTTGTTCTGTAAAATCTTTTAGTATGGCTTTGAAAAAACAAAATGCACAAACACTACTATTACTTCTCAAATTTGGACGTGAACTACTTGACCTATACTTGTTTATGTTAGGAGACAAAATTAGGGATATTCTTTTCAACTCAGTTTGAATACATTGAACTAAGAAAGCTTTTTGTGGAATAAAAACTGGAAAAGTGGTAATATTTTGCCAACATTGGAATGGTTGGTGTATGCGCCTATCAGATCTTTTACAATAGATATTCTTAAAGTCTATTTTCAATTTTATTAGTCTGACTTAGATGTGTACAGGTTTGGCTAAAATTATATACACTGTAATTGAATTGTATAAATAGAAGATTGCTTGTTTGCTTTTTCAGGTGGGAAGAGTGCTGTATTAACTGCTCTTATTGTTGGGCTTGGGGGAAAAGCTACCACAACTAACAGAGGATCCTCCTTGAAAGTATTTGTGAAAGATGGAGAGAAGTAAGTGAAACAGTGTATTTATTTGTTTGAGGTGGGCTGTTAGTTTGATGTTTAAAGTTAGTTTGGTCCATTGAGTTACAAAGTCCTTAGTTTTCTTTTTTGCTTTATTGGGCCTTTTATAGGATGAGAAACATTTTTAAAAATACAGGAACGTGTGGTTTTAAAATAATAAAAATTAGTAGGTTGGACTTCGGTGTGATATCTGAAACGACTAAATTTTTTAAATTAATCTGAAATTTAGTCACAGTCTTTAAACTGCTATATAAATAGAAATTTCATTTCCTCTCAGTAGTCAATTCTAAGATAACTTAAATATTTTAAAGAATGCCCATAAGTACTGAACTTTCTTTAAACTCTTTACTTTGAGCAGCCTATTTATCCCCTTCTGCCGTGGAACCTTATTTTCGTCTGGAATGGGTTGTCTGATACCCAGAGCTGATTGTTAATGTTCCTCTCAGCCCCCAAAGTAGAAAGTTGACTTATGTACTAATTCAGTTATCTATTTGATTTATTACTTTTTCACTGAGTTGAGCAGAGACAAATGGAATGCCTTTTGCTCTAATATCAGAGCATCTAAAATTGTTGCAGCACAGCCAGTCTGCATCCTACCCTTTCAGATAGATTTAAACTTTCTGTTAACATGCTACTTAAAGCCTTTTTTAACGTTATGTTTTACATGGAACTATAGCTGAGTGCCCATAAAAGTAAAGGTCTAGTATCATGGTTAGATCCAGACACATAGCTCAGACAGCTCTGACCATGCATCTCAGTTTGGCCTATGGAACTTTCTGCTTTGGAGCTCAAACTCTCCTATGCAAACACAGTGCCATGGTAGTTCTCTGTGGATCTACAATTAGGATGAAACAGACCCAACTAACTTCGGTTGTGGCCTAAACAGGAATTGAAAATCTATTGGGGGAAAGTCTATTTCTTTATCTTGAATGATTCAAACTCAGATATTTTAAGTTAATGTTTATTTTAGTTCTGCAGATGTTTCAATAACGTTAAGAAACCGAGGTAAAGATGCATTTAAACCAGAAGTATATGGCAGTTCTATTATTGTGACTCAACACATTAGCATGGATGGAAGTCGAAGTTATAAACTGAAAAGCAAAACAGGTTTGGCAGTACTTCATTTTCAATTTTAAAGCATTTGAAAAAAATATTTTCATTACTGTCTTTCGTATGTTTGTGGAGGATTAGGTATTTCCTGTGAGCCAGTGAACATTCAAAAGGATATGACAGTGTTAGCTAGTTTTTCTATACTGGCTCTGAGAGAGAGAGATGCTTGAATAATAAAATGAATAAACAAAAAATGTAACTTCCATTATTTTAAAAAGTAAAGCTTAATATCTTTCTAGTAGCATATTTGCATTTCTGTATTCTGACTTTAACAGTACTGTGAAATTATTAGCCATGTTCTTACAATTAATTAAGAAATACTAAGTAGTATTTGTCACATTCTGACTAGTGACAGGTTGGTTCACCCCTTGTTGCCAAAGAATGGTTACTTGACAGGTTATTGCCAATCAACTTTTACACCTGGCTAGAGGCATCGACTTGTCCTTTGTCTTTGAGAAACTGGTTTAGCCAGTCCCCAGACTTGTCTCCTAAACATATTACAGTCATAATTGCAGTTTGTTAATAACTTTGCATAATGTTATGTTAATAACTAAATAATGTTGCTGCATACATTTTACGATCATATTATTGACCAGTGAGCTATTAGTTTTCAAGTGATACCTCACAATGTATATTTTGTACAGAGATTATTAGAATAGTGTGTAGAGTGTGAATGCAGTGGTGCATTCAGTCACAGTATATCAAGCTATACATTTTTTGTACTTATCTATGATTTTGGATATAAACTGATACGGGTTTTTTCATTTTTTTTTTATACTTTCAGGGACGTTAATTTCTTCTAAGAAAGAAGAACTTACTGCAATATTGGATCACTTTAATATACAGGTAATTGCTGAAATATTTGTTAGAGTTCTACGTTACTTGTAGAGGCAAACTGAACACTTTTGCTAAAGCATGCTGCATTTTGATGAACGAGGACACCAGTTCTTTCATACTAACACAGTGCTGCATCATTTACATTCAAAAGGTTATCTTTACAGGCAGTGGCTAGGAACTCAGGTTTGAAAAGGAAAAACAGAAAATTTACATTCTGCAGGATATGAATTTGCTATAGAGATTGGATAAACCAAATAAGCAAACCAGGTGTGACCTCATGTTTGGGATTCAGTCATGCTGTTCTGGGAATTCCCAGTTTATGTATTGATGCCTGTTGTTTCATCCATACAGTAGAACGTCAGAGTTACGAACACCAGAGGTGTGAACTGATCAGTCAACCACACACCTCATTTAGAACCTGAAGTACGCAATCAGGCAGTAACAGAGACCAAAACATAAGCAAATACAGTACAGTAGTGTGTTAAATGTAAACTACTAAAAAAAATGAAGGGAAAGCAGCATTTTTCTTCTGCATAGTAAAGTTTCAAAGCTGTATTAAGTCAATATTCAGTTGACAGGTTTCAGAGTAACAGCTGTGTTAGTCTGTATTAGCAAAAAGAAAAGGAGTACTTCTGGCACCTTAGAGACTAACAAATTTATTTAGTACTCCTTTTCTTTTTGCGAATATTCAGTTGTAAACTTTTGAAAGAACAACCATAACATTTTGTTCAGAGTTATGAACAATCTCCATTCCTGAGGAATTCGTAACTCTGAAGTTCTACTGTAATTGGTATATATAGTATCTTATCTTATGTTACTCAGTTTCTGCAGACGGTCTGTAGATCAACCTGTTCTAGCAGAGACCTATTTGGTTAGTTTTCTTCCTGTTAAGTGATTCGGTGAAGAAAAATATGTACTACTATTCAGAGCCCTATAAAATGTGTTACAGCAACACATATGCAGAGAAAATCTTTAATATGTTACAACTTAATGTAAATATTGTACTGCTTCTGTTGGAATTTCCATGCCAAGTATAATTTTTTGGGATGTGCTGAATGGTTTATGGAACTGAAGATGGATTCTTATCTTTATTTCACTCATATAGAATTGATTCCAGATCAATCGTGGAGAAAATCATGACACTCTATAGCTGTTCAGTGGTCTGTTTAACCATACCAAACCATACTTCCTCCATCCTCCTCCCCACATATATATTTTTACCTTCATTTCACGTCCTAGTAACCAGTGTTCACGTCGTAAACACTACTCCCACGGTGTACCTCTCTTTTGCCTTAGCGTGTGCCTTCTTGGAAGACTCAGCAGTCAGTTTAATGAACAAGAAGACTGGACTAATGTCTTTCCTTGAGGAAGTGAGCTGTAGCTCACGAAAGCTTATGCTCTAATAAATTGGTTAGTCTCTAAGGTGCCACAAGTCCTCCTTTTCTTTTTGCGAATACAGACTAACACGGCTGCTACTCTGAAACCTTTCCTTGAGATGTGGCTCGTCCAGGTCATGACTTAGTCAAGTTGATAGAGGAATGTAGGAAAAATGGAAACCTCATTTCCCATTTCTGTCTTGTGCTTTCATTAATATTAACTCAGTTTAAAATACTTATATTGTTTGTAAATGTGGTGTTACAGGTAGATAATCCTGTGTCTGTTTTAACCCAAGAGATGAGCAAGCACTTCTTACAGTCTAAAAATGAAGGTGACAAATACAAGGTAAGCTAATCAAGATCAATGGCATTTAAATAAAATATTATAAAATACAGTTCCTGTTCAGTCATTTTTAATTTTTAAAACTTCTGTGGGGTTGTTGCATGCAGTCCAATGAAAGCAGAGTTATATTCAGAAAAATATGATGTAAATGGGAATATATTTGTTTCAAATTTGTGTAAAGAATTTACCAACGGCATATGAAAAATAATTTTGAAAAAAAAAAAAGTTAATTGTCTGAATTTGACAGCCTTCAAAGCACATTGCAAAGCTTACTTTTACTCCCTGGCCTGTGAGGAGATGGCTATTGGTAGGTCAGGATAATGGTGGTGTGGGACTATGGGGAATTGTATAGGGAGGTTAAGTACATATTGTAGTTCCGTTATTTGTTACGTTATTGCTGGGTTATTTGATTTTATGTGCTTTGCAGTGTCTGGTGCATTGGCTTAATGTTTTATAAGACTGTTTAGGGTGCTCAGAGTATTGGATGGGTGCACGTTTTCTAACAGTTTTTAAAATCCACTTAATTCCCTTTACAGTTTTACCAAAGCTGAAGTTTCGATCTCTCTCTTCTTTGGTTTTAGTTCTTTATGAAAGCAACCCAGCTGGAGCAGATGAAAGCTGATTATTCATACATTATGGAAACTAAGTCAAGAACTCATGACCAGATAGAACAAGGAGTAGGGGTATGTAAAGGTTACTGTGGTTAATTACTACACACATAGACACTGAAATAATATAAGAAATACAGCTATTACCCATTATAAAATGCAGTTGCACCATAAATTAACTATCAACCTGTAATATAGTTTAGCTGGGTTGCTTAAATTCATTAATCTGAGTCATTTTAAACTTTTAAAAAATTATCCTCCTACAATTCCATATTACACCAACAATCCTTTATGCTCATTAACATTTGAATCTTTTTACTTTTTTTAGCTTCTTCAAGACCTTAGGCAGCACTATTTTGAGAAAGAGGAGCACTACAAAAGTATTGCGTTCGTGAGCGAAATGCAAACCAATCTAGAGGCTTTGAAACATAAAATGGCCTGGGCAGTGGTAACTTTCTTGTTAGAATATCTTTTTCTTCAACTGAAGTTCATTTAATTTATCTTCAAATTACCTTGACTGGTCTGATGTATATTTCAGTCTTTCTTTTAAACATTTCAGGTGAATGAAACTGAAAAAGAAATGAAACCAATCAAAGATAGTATTGATATTGAGGAAGGACGTACTGAAAAGTATGATCAGAAGTTAAACGAATGGCAGGTAGGGTTGTCTTAAACAACATGTTAATTCTGAATTTAGTCTGGAAGCATAATGTAGTAAAATCTCATAGTAAACAAAGCTGATAATCAATACCACTGAACTGCTTCTTTTTTGCTGATGGTGGCAAATCAACTTGAAGAACTCCTTCCGTTTATAGTCATTTGTAACATTCAAAGAGTTAATCAGGTTTCATATTCTTAGTATTAACTGATAACACAGTACTATTAGTCAAGGCCACAATTTAACTTTGTGAGGGCAGCGTATTTGACATGCATATGTTAAATTATAATTTTAAAAAGTTGATTTTTAAACATTTTCTTCAATATATATCTATATAATTGTTCTAGGTTTGTTGTGTTTGGTAACATTATGTTTGTGGGAGAAAGGGCTTTCGAATCCCACTCCTCTCGACGCATTTCTGATGACATTTGATCAAAATTTCCACCAACAGGATACTTCAAGTTGGAAGGTGGGTGGGTGAACAGCGAGTCTCTCTTGCCATGTTACAAAGGGTGGCATCATTGAAATTCTGATTCTGTAGATTTTTTACAAGTCAAAAGACTCCTTCCTTACTTTGCTGTCATTAACTTGCCCTTGGAATTGCTCCCAGACTATATGGCTTTTTTGTTCTAGTGAGGCAGTGAAATTAGTTCAATTAAATTTCAGAGTAACAGCCGTGTTAATCTGTATTCGCAAAAAGAAAAGGAGTACTTGTGGCACCTTAGAGACTAACCAATTTGAGCATAAGCTTTCGTGAGCTACAGCTCACTTCATCGGATGCATGTAGCTCATGAAAGCTTATGCTCAAATTGGTTAGTCTCTAAGGTGCCACAAGTACTCCTTTTTAATTAAGTTTATAATTCTCCACTGTTTAAGTAGATTATCAGAGCTATCTCCTCAGTTTCTTCCAGGTATAGCCTAAAGAGCCATATCTAAATAGCAGTCTTTATTTATGCACTGTTGATTAGCAGTCTGAACCTTCATGGTCAGATTAGTGCTCGTTCACCCCTCCAGTTCACTGGGGACCAACTCTAGGATGGGAAGATAGTTTGTTCTCTGTGCTTGCTGAGTCCTAGGTGTTTTGTTTCGTTGATTCACTCAATGACTATCTATGTGATGTGGAATCACTCACTGAGAACCAAACTGAGATGACCAATTTTGCATAGACTAGTGAGTAGAATTTGAATGATGGTTACTTTTAGTTCTTTTATATATAGGTTCTTATACAATGCTTCTCACAATAGTATTTGAATGCCTTTCAATAGTGTATTAAGCAACGTGACTAACATTTGTCATGTGTTATGTCAAGTCAGCACTGGCCATTTGAGAGCTGGAGACCGGTAGTGAAAGGCACAAGTATTCCGCAAAGAAATCATTCCCTGAGCCATATAGAGACTAAATTGACCTTTCATGGCACTGGAACTTTCAGATATGTTGAGAAGGACCTGGCGAATCAGATATTCGGGTGATATGCATAGAATTTGTTCAACACTGGATCTATAAAACATTACTGTTCTGTGTGTGTGGTTTTGAGTCCATTAAAATCCTTCAGTGTTTTTTTTTATTTTTCAAACTTAGCGAAGCACTTGTTCATGATTGAAAATTACATATGAGCCAAATATACATGTTTAAAATGAAGCTTATTTTAGTTGCTTTTTTCAGTTGGAGTATTTCAGCAGTCTTAAAAATAGGCCATTAGTGTAATCTCTTTTACATACTGTTATCACAGTAATAGTTTACTTTGTGCCGTTGTCAGCACTTTGTGTTTGATCAGTTTAATTGACTTTCCTCTGTAGGGGTCATCTGTGCCTACAATAAAAATTAAATAAATTGTAAAACCTCAAGAACAAAGAAAACAGAGATAGATAGACTTGAAAACTACTCTTAATAAGGCAACCACCACCTGGAGCGTCCTCTTGCTGTAGGCCACTGTGGCACAATCGGTGCACCCATCTCAGTTTCCCCTCTGTCTAGCCATGTAAAGAGAGCTCTCGCTGTCTAATTCAGACTCCCATCTCTGGGCATCATTTATTCATTCTTAGAATCCTCATAGTAAAACCGTTCTCCCAGTTCCCAGAGTAAAACAGAAAGAGACATGGATTTTCCATTCTTTCTAGAGATATCACTTCAAGGTCCACCCACCTGGTGAGTCTACGAGCAGTTCGTTTCTGCCCTTGTTCCAGAGCCCCACTCTCCAGGCCATCCATCTGAGAGAGTGACCAGTCTCATGATTCTTCTGCTCAAAACACAGTCCAACAACTCAGCCCTTTTCAATCTCTTGGCACTGGCTCTCTAGCTCAGGAAGGTCAGCAGGCTAGTCCCTTTCCTGACTGATCCTCAGGCAGCTCTCACCTGCACCTCTCCTTGCTCTTTCAGCTTGTTTTCTCAGGCATCTGTCCTCTGCATGTTTTCTTGATTTTTCCAGGCAGCTATCACATGCTTTTTCCTATCTTTCCTTTATATGGCCCAGGTGCCTTCTTTTAACGGCATTTTTTTTTTCTTTTGACATGAATACAGTTTTTTTTTTTTTTTAAGGACTGAGAGCAATCTCAATGACAGCAACAGACCTATTATTTTAATACTGAAAGCTTTCCTCTTAAACTTAGCTTGTAACTTAAACCACGTTAAATATAGAAGTATTTTAAACAGTGTCTTAAGGTACATTGTAAAACACGGCAAACCTTAAATATATCAATTATAAACTCGGTATGCTGGGAGGCAGCCAGTTAGTCACAGGTGCTCTGGAGCCTGCTCCTCCTTAAAGGAGTTTGTCACACTGTGACACTACTCGTGAGACTTTTTTTCAAAGTTTCTGGTTTATATTGTTAAAATGTGCAGAATCAAATATCCTTTTACTTTCCCAGAAGCCACACATTTGGTAACTCAAATGTAGTAAATTTTGCCAGACAACAAAACAAACTCTTTGCATTAAATTTTTCAACTCGAAGGATAACTACTGGGTAACTTTTTATATGCTTCTTAAACCATGGACTGACTAACTCATATCTTCTAATGTCCCTGTGGAATATAATTTTGGGGGAAAAAATCACTTCAAATAGCTGGCTTCATGTTTGTCTCAGAAAGATTTTCCTGGTTTAAAGAGTTGTGGAAATAAAATATTTTGTTTCATTACGTGAACTCATGTATTCTCTATATTTTGTTGTAAGGTCAAAGTAAATGAAGCAGAAGAAAAGTACAAGGCCATCCAAGATAAGTTAGAGAAGATAAGTGAAGAAGCACAAGCATTGCAGCCTCAGTGTGTTTCTTTGAAAGCTGATGTACAAGCAAAAAGAAAAGCATACAACGAGGCTGAGGTTGGTGGAAAAACACATTTTCTAATCCTATAATGCTAATGGTGGTGTTCTGAAACATATGCTGTAGTTCAAATTACTTTGTGGAAGTTCTATGGCCTGTGTACATAGGCGGTCAGACTTGACGACTGCATTGATCCCTTCTGTTCTTTATGAAAAAGGCCCCAGTCGTGCTCTGAGCTCTGCCCAGGTGGACTCCTGCATCTATGTGGAGGCCCACTGAAATCATAGTGACTTAAGGCAAATGCACTGTGAGAGAGTAAGGGAGTGAGGGAGCTGCCTGCAGGAGACTTGAAGCCTGGAGCAGGCTTGCTAAATGAGCTAACCAGATACACCTTGCATGGAGAGGGAACCGCAAACAGCTGGTTTCTAATAAGATAGCTGAAGCAGTTGTTTGAGGGAGGTGATTCTAGGATGTCCGCTCTGAGCAGGACAGTTGCAAGCCAAACCACAGGTTGGTGACCCCCTAAGAAGTCTGTGTTTTTTTTTTTTTTTTTTTTAAAGGGACTTAGAGGAAAGCACCCTTTTTCTCACCAGTCTCTGCAGCAAGAGCCGTGCCTTGGGGCAGATTTTTGGGACTCTGCATTTTACTTTTGAGTTATTTTCTAACGCACACCCCTGTAAGAGTGGTGAATGGATCAGCAAATGTGTGGAGTCTCTGTAAAAAGGCCTAGAAGAGGCAGAATAAAGGGCAGAGTAGAGGCACCCCTGCCACAAGAGGGTGCACAAGGCCAAACAGCTCATCCACGTGGAGGCTTCCACTTGAATGGAGCCAGTTGTGTGATCAGGACTATAGTGTGCACATCCTTTATAATGGTACTAAAGACTGGATGGCTATTGGGGGCACGTAAACATAATTAGAAAAGGAACTGATAAAATGATTAGCATGAAATTCAAGCTCTGAACTTCTGCTGCAGTATTGCAAAATGGTAAATCAAATAACATTAGTGTTTGTCTTCAGAAAAATAGTAGATGTGTTTAATTTATTCTTTGTGAAGACCAAGTAAACAAAATCCAATAAGAATGAATATATTCAATGTGTCTAATTTTCTTGGTAGGCACATTATAATCGTTCGAGAACAGAATTAAAACGACTAGAAAAAGATGATGACCAGCTATGGAAACGAATTGAAGAACTGAAAAATAGGTAAATGCCCCACAGCATTTGTAATACACATTTGTGGTATGCAGAGAATGAGCTCTTCAGAATTGGATGATCCAATATCTTTATTAAAAAAATCTCTAGCTTCCAGCAGAATTTAAGATTTTCACGACTCTATAATTTTGCTTAAAACGCAAAATATAAAAAGGTTGAAAATTCTGTCCTGGGACTGACGTACACACACAGCTGGCTTGTTTTTCTAATCCCTATTAATAGACACTTCAATTGAAAATAGTATGGTCTGTGAGAGAAGAAGTATAGTTCTGAGAAGTGTCGTCTTTAAATATACACTTTTGGTCCAATGTAACTTTTGACAGGTGAAGTTGGAAACAAAATAGAAAAATCTGGCTTTTTGACAGAGCAAGCCTTCCAGGTACGTTTCGCTATATGCAAGGCTGATTTAGCATTTTTACTATAAATTAATATCCGAGATTTCAGTGTCTCCATTACAAAAGCCTTTAGTGAACTGAAACTCGGAGTTCAAGTTGTTACTCTTTCCAGATGTTATATTTTTGAGTTTACTTCTCTTTAAAAAAAACCAAAAAACCGCTCATAATTTGAGTATTCATTTAAATATCTAGAACCAGATAACATGGCTTCAAACACAGTTTAATTTTAGAGGACACTGACTAAAGCAGCGTTTTTCAAATGCAGCCACTGTGGGCGCATGCGGCCACCAGGGGCTTTTCTTGTGGCCACAGCCTTCTGGGAGCTGATTTCGGGGGGGGGAGGGGCAAAGCAGCAGTCCGTCCTCTCCAGGGGCCACCAGCAGTGGTTGAGCCCTGCCCACCTCTGGGGAGACAAAAGCTGGAGGGAGCAGGCAGTCAGTGAGTTCCCCACATTGCTGGAAGTGTTAGGGTTGGGCTTCAGCCCTGGGGTGGTGGGCGTCAGGCATCAGTCACGGGACTTCAGGCTCTGTCCCCAGGGTGTAGGGCTTTGGGTTCCATTCCCAAGCTGTGCGGTGGTGGGCTTCGGCCCTGAGCTCACCCACCCCATCATCTCTGGCACCCTCTGTCTTCCCCCAGTATCCCTGTAGCTGCGTCTACAGCTACCTCCCTGTCCAGAGCTTAATTTGTTCATGGGCTTGCCGGGGTTGAGTAAGTCTGCTATGAAAAGTGCTATTAACAAACATACAAATACCACTTTTCACAGCAGACTTATAGCTAGCAAGTCTTAAAAAACAAAACAAAAGCAAAAGAAACAAAAATAAAAAAGACAAGAATGTTCAAAGCACCTTATTTGTGTTTCTATTTTGTGTAGGTCCAGTAAAGAATAGAGACAACTGTACATTATTTTTATTATTGGGTCTGCAAAAAACCAAACACCCCTATGTAGATAAATTACAATGATTTGGACATGTATATGTGCATATTTGTTTTTCCTAAAGTTAATTAAGTATTTTAGGAAAAGTTGTCAGTGTGGCCACAGCAAGGGTTGGTGGCCGCACTCTGAGGCCACCAAAATTTTGTTGAGAACCCTTGGACTAAA
Organism: Lepidochelys olivacea; assembly: GCF_965140295.1. Classification (NCBI taxonomy): domain Eukaryota; kingdom Metazoa; phylum Chordata; order Testudines; family Cheloniidae; genus Lepidochelys; species Lepidochelys olivacea. Next base: position 24,335,891 of record NC_140413.1, read on the forward strand.
GCATGTATTTAAAGCTTTTACCAGGAGCAGAAGTCTTTTAATGTGTACTGCTTTAGTAGTGGTTGTATTCTTGCTGTTTTCTGTCTTGTTTTTAGTGTGATTGGCACCTACTATATTCATCTGTGAGTTTATTTGACACACATTTCTGGTGAAGGAGTGAATTTTTTGGCTGGGGGTGGGGAATTGAGGTTTGATTTAAAAAAAAGAAGAGTTACATGCCCATTTATTGCTCTTAACGGGACTAAATCCTTTGACAGAAGAATTTGAAGCTATACCATTCAGAAATCTGACCTAGATGCAGGAACACACACACATATATATACGCTAAGGCAAATGATAAACAGTTGGACAAGAGAAATATAAAACACTTAGACAAGGGCTCAAAAAACCCCAAACTTCCACTTTTGTTCATATTTAACCATACATGAACTGCCATGATTGCCTGTTTCTTGTTCCTCATTTGATCTTTTAATTCTTACCTGTTTTCTTTAAAAGTAGAAAATGAGGATTAAAATAAATAGTTTGCCTTTTTGTTTGTCTCAATTTCAAGACTTCAAGTTACAGAGAATCGACCATTTACTGTAGTTCAGACCACAGAGGACGGCGAAAACCACCCCCAGGGTCTCTGCCAATATGACCTGGCGGAAAATTCCTTCCGGACTCCAAATATGGTGATCAATTAGACCCTGAGCATATGCGCGAGACCCACTAGCAAGACACCTGGAAAAAAATTCTCCGTTGTCAGATTCCTTCCCATCTAGTGTCCCATCTCCAGACGTTAAAATATTTACTGATAGCACTCATGGATGGGACATAAGCCACTGTAGGCAGTCTCATCAAACCATCCCATCCATAAATTTAACAAGCTCAGTCTTGAAGCCAGTTAGGATTTTTGCCCCCACTACACTCCTTAAAGGCTATTCTAGAACTTCACTCCTTTGATGGTTAGAAACCTTTGTCTAATTTCAAGCCTAAATTTGTTGATGGCCAGTTTATATCTGTTTGTTCTTGTGCTAACACTGGCTCTTAACTTAAATAACTCCTCTCTCTCCAGGGTGTTTATACCTCTGATGTATTTATAGAAAGCAACAATATCAGCCTTCATTTCATTAGGTTAAACAAGCCAAGCTCCTTAATCTCTCATAAAGTAGCAAGTATTAGGGGGTAGCCGTGTTAGTCTGTATCCACAAAAACAATAAGGAGTCTGGTGGCACCTTAAAGACTAACAGATTATCTAAACCTAATCTGTTAGTCTTTAAGGTGCCACCAGACTCCTTGTTGTTCTCATAAGGTAGGTTTTCCATTCCTCTAATCAGCTGAGTAGCCCTTTTCTGCATTTGTTCCAGTTTGAATTCATCTTTTTTGAACACAGGAGACCAGAATTGCACACACTATTCCAGAGGAGGTCTCACCAGTGCCTTCTACAATGGAAATATCACTTCCCTGTCTTTACTGGAAATACCTCGCTGGATGTATCCTAGGATTGCATTAGCCTTTTTCATGGCTGCATCACACTGATGGCTCTCAGTGATCAACCAATACACCCAGGTCTTTCTCCTCCTCTGTCACTTCCAACTGATATGTCCCCAGCTCATAGCAAAAATTCTTGTTCGTTCCTAAGTGTATGACCTTCAGTTTGCCAGCTATCACATCCAGGAATATCTGGGCCCAGTTGGTATTAGTAACATTTGTGCTCATAGCTGGACCTGGTACTTTAAAATCTCCCATAATCACACAGTTCCCAATAGTATTTGTGGATAGGGATATCTTTAATTAAATATCTCCCAAACGTCTCCCCCAGATTACTAGTTTAAAGCTATTTTAATCAGTTTTGCCAGCCTCCATCCCAGAAGTCTATACCTTCCCTATTCAGGTGGAGTCCCTCCCATAAGAACGGTCTTCAGTCCATGAATGCCTCCTGGTGGTCGAACAACCTCCTTATAGCACCATTTCCTGAGCCATCTGTTGATTATTATAATCTTGTCTCCTCTTCGCTTTCCTCCTTTAGGGACAGGTAGAATCCCACTGAAGATGACCTGAGTGTCTGTTTCTTTAATAATCTTCGCCATCCTGGCATAGTCTTCCTTGGTGTGTTCCATGAGAACCTAACAGCATTATTTGCTCCCATGTGAAGGGACACTTGGATTCCTTCCTGCTCCCATTATGATCTTCTTCAACCTCAGGTCCACATCCTGTATCTTAGCTCCTGGCAGACAGCCCATCCTTCTGTTCTCTGGATCAGCTCTGGTGACAGGCCTGTTTGCTGTTCTTGGTAGGGAGTCTTCAGTCACATAGACCCCCTCTTTTCCTGGTGTAGGTGCAATTCTCTGGCCTGTCTCCTTCCTTCTGTTCTTTCTGGTTGCAAGTCATCTTGACTTTTGTTCTCATTTGAAATCTTCTGTGAGTCATTCTCTGTCCTCCTGGGGCTCTGAGCTCTGGCTGTCTTAGTAGACTTTCCCTCTTCCTGTAGGACTTAGCTGCTCTTTTGTTACTACTTGCCTCGCTCCTTCATTTTGCAACTCAGCAAACACATTCCTCTGCTCTCTTTTGCTAGCCTGTCCTATTATTTTCCCTGCCCTTTTCTCGTAGTCACATGCTGGATGAGGAAGGTGGCCCACAAAAGCAATCTACCTTCACAGTTATCTGGTCCAGCTTGTATCTGCAAGTCTTGAGTTTTCCCTTCAGCCTCCATCGTCTGCGAAATCGTCTCACACTCCGTTTTCCTGTAGAGCTTGCTGATTTTCAGTCAAATCAGGATCTACTGGGTTCTCCTCAGTAAATGGATAACAGAGTTATCTTTTTGCTTCAGGTTTCAGAGTAGCAGCCATGTTAGTCTGTATCCATAAAAAGAAAAGGAGTACTTGTGGCACCGTAGAGACTAACAAATTTATTAGAGCATAAGCTTTCGTGTGCTACAGTTCACTTCCTCGGATGCATACAGTGGAAAATATAGTAGGGAGATTTTATATACACAGAAAACATGAAACAATGGGTGTTACCATACAGACTGTAACAAGAGTGATCAGGAAAGGTGAGCTATTACCAGCAGGAGAGTAGGGGTGGGATGGGGGGGGACACACCTTTTGTAGTGATAATCAAGGTGGGCCATTTCCAGCACTTTACAAGAACAGTAGGAGGGGAAATAAACAAGGAGAAATAGTTTTACTTTGTGTAATGACACATCCACTCCCAGTCTTTATTCAAGCCTAATTTAATTGTATCCAGTTTTCAAATTAATTCCAATTCAGCACTCTCTCCCTGGAGTCTGTTTTTGAAGCTTTTTTGTTGAAGAATTGCCACTTTTTGGTCTCCTCCTCCCTCTCCCCCCCCCCCTCCTGCTGGTAATAGCTCACCTTTCTTGATCACTCTTGTTCCAGTCTGTATGGTAACACCCATTGGTTCATGTTCTCTATGTATATAAAATCTCCCCACTATATTTTCCACTGTATGCATCCGATGAAGTGAGCTGTAGCTCACAAAAGCTTATGCTCTAATAAATTTGTTAGCCTCTAAGGTGCCACAAGTTTTTGCTTCAGGTATATTTCTCCAAAACTCAATTGTTTTGACCTTAGAGACCAGATAACCCCCTGTGGTCTTGGTCTCCCATGCTGATTACAACTCTCTTCTCTCCACTCCCCTCAGCCAGCATGTTTTCCTGTTGACTTGATATGTAAATGGGGCTTCCTTTGTGTTTGACTTATTCTGCATGGAAGATCTAGGGGCAGACAGGTAAATTAATGTAAAAGCTTTGTATGTCATCCCTGCTTACTTTAAACATATTTTTAGTATAAGTCACACAACTTGTTGTGTAACACCCATATATATCTCTCGAAAGCTTATGATGATCAGTATGATATAAGCTTTTGAGACTTTACACAACATTTCTTTATAGATAAATACTGTGACAGCAATGTGTGAGGTGTAGTGAGTTTGTCAGGTTTGATAGGAGTTGTTAGAGAACAGGGAACCCTTTACCAGGCATCCAGGGGCTCTTTAGGGTCATAGGCATAGTGTTGATTTCATGATCAAGCTGTGGCATAAGTTCCTGAAAGTAATGCCCTGCTGTACAGTAGGGAGACAAAGGGGGAAACATATTTGTTTGATGCATCCACACCTTGCAGTAGGACACAAACTTGTTTTGTAAAATGAATGCGACATGAGAAAATTGATAACATTTGTGCTTATATCATAAGGGACTAATTATTTGAGCAGTGTCAGGGAGAATGGATGACACTCGGGTCCTATAACTTGTAATACATCTGGTACAGGTTCTACACATATGGTACTTGTGGTGTTTGAAGGGGGGAGTGTTGGGCAAAACAAAAACAACCTTATTTTGTATTTATTTTTAGTTACAAAGTTTATTTCCATTTTTTCCTATGGGAACTACTTATTGTTATAGAGCACCTGTTACTCAAAGAAAGCATGATAGACGTTGGCATGATGTGCGTTTTAAAACAAACATGAAAAAACCTGATCAGTTTCTACAATATTAAAAATAGATAAATGCTTTGTTCTGCATTGTGCACCTGTGGTAGGTAACCATAATTACCCTTCTGTGTTTCTTAGACGTAGATCCTGCCTTAAGTTATCATACCTCCATATCTAATTTTATTCACTTATCTAATTACCTGGATTTTTTAGTTTATTTTGGAAATGTTTAATTCTGTTTTTGGTAAGGGAAATTCATCGTTAACAGCCAGAGTGTGTGTGGTCATGATCCCAAATAGACCTTGCATGTAGTTAGAAAGCGTCACATGCAGGCCAGACAACAAGACAGGTTTTTCTGCTGTTGAATAATGTTGGATATGCTTGCTTAATAAAACCTGTTAAGTGCTAAAATGTACGTTTTAAACGTTCTTTTCACGATCATCCATTGTGTGTGATTTTAAAATGTTGAATTGTGGTCTGTGTACTGTTACAGTGCTGATCAAGTTTCAGAGTCTGAAAAGCTGGAAACACAGAAAAAAATAGCCCAGTTGAAAGAGCAGTTGAAGATCGTCCATGATCAAGAGGTCATGATGGTTCAAGATATGGATCAATTTCAGCAGGCTGTCTACAAATCCAAGGAAGAACATGCTAGACTCAAGTAAGTTTACCTTTGTTTTTAATTATCCAAGTTTCTTTACAACAAGTGGCAATAGGTGTTCTGCTTCATTACCTGTATTTCAAAGTACTCCATGCAGCACTAGACTTAATTTATTTTTTAGTCCTAATTCTCCCAAAGCACCTTACGATCTGGTACTTCTTTGTCCATCATCCACAGTGAGTCTAAGTTTGAAAGTTCTCAGCACAAAATACAAAATGTGCTGGCATTTAAGGTGACATGCAGTGCTAAAATTAAAATCTGATTTAATCTAAGACAGGGTGGGTGAAACCTGTTTTTTTTTTGTTTTTTTTTTAATTTAAAAAAATCTGACTTTTTTTAAAAAAAATCAAAGGCAGATAATGGTGGTTGTGACTGTAATATAATAAGGGACTTGACATATGTTGATGCTTACTCTTCTCATATTAGTCCTGTTAATCTTCCTTAATTCCCACTATCTTACTTCTACATCAAAATTGTTTCTTATTGGTGTGTTGTTACCTAGAAGAACGTTTTTGGAAGATGCTGGACTTCTAATTACATTCATAACATGATTACCACTTGAATTCTACCGATATTTCCTGTATGTTTTGTATATCATTTGTTTGTGCAGACTATTTATGAAATGTTGATGATATCCATAAGATAAATGGTAGAACCATATTTATAAATTGCATTTATCAAGCCTCTTCTGGTAAGCTCACATGTACAATGGAACACATGTTCATATTCTAGCTTACACTTCCTTGAGCTCACTTAATATTATGTTACCATCTCTACCTTCACATTTCGGTTCTGAGCCTGTGTACACCTAACATCGAGTTAGTGAAATTCCTTTCTGTAGTCACACTTCTGATATTACTACTATGTACCTTTTGAAGTTATCTTGGAAATCTTTCTTTCTGTTTTTATTATTGATACTCTTGCTTGTGTTGTATTGTTGCTCTGTGCATGTCACCTTGGTACAAATGAAAATGTTTTTCAAATCCATGTACTCTAGAGCAATGAGGATAGTTCAGCATACTCTTCATTTTGAAGCCTAAATTCTTTTTCCAATTGTAACAAGCTTTGTTACGGCAACAAGAAAGTCTGACTGCTAAATTTGACAGCTGATAAAATTTTGTCAAAAGTTGTTATATTAATTAAAGTAAATGTTTCAGTAGCCTTTCCTTTTCTCAGGCGAGAAGAACTTGATGTGAAACAAGCATTGGATTCCAAGCAAAGACAGCTGAAGGAGCTGACAGACAGTAAAACAAATAGATTGAAAAGATTTGGACAACATGTGCCAGTCCTTCTTGAAGCAATTGAAGATGCCTATAGAAAAGGACATTTTAAACACAAACCTATTGGACCTCTAGGTAAGATAGCCCTTGCATAAAGGGAAGTAAAAAGTTTGCCTCTATAGAGTCCCACTGTACACTTGGTCATGTGAACACAGAGCCTTTTTGAAAAGTATTTGTCACTTAAGGGGCATGATGTCCAATTCTCTTAAGGTCTACATTTCCTAGACCAAATATATAAATACCCCAGCCCACTAACTGTCCCTCAGTTTCTTTCTTTTTCAATCTACTGGAGCAGTCACAGAACCATCCTCTACCAAGCTGGTTAGTTGAATGCAAATCGTTTTAAATAGTTTGAATAGGTCTGTATGTAGACTCAGTCTAAATCTAATTGTAATTTTCATGTAGTTTCCTTGTTGAGTTGAATTCTTGCTGTCTTTGGGTCACCCCAGGCCTTGCTGAAGATAGCAGTTATGTTTAGGAAAATGTAGTTTAGGAAATGATCTTGTTCTCCTCTATTCTGTGTATAGGTTTTTATACCATGCTCATCACCGTGATATAATCTGAGCACCTTGCGGTAGTGCATTTAGCAACATATAACTGCATTTAGCATGTGTTTCTTTGCTTACATCCCCTCTCCAGAGGGAGAAGCATGTATAGTGGAGTGTTTTTTTTTTGTAATGTCTTGTTTTTTTATTTTAACATAAATATAGCTGTTACTATGTCTTGTTAGAAAAGACAAGGTCAAAGAAATGTGGTTTCCACTTGGAGCAGAAAGTGGTGAGGTTTGTGATGGTCCTTAGTTCCTGGAGGAGTTCATTCCACCATCTCAGACAGCACCTGGAAAAAGTTCTGTCTCCTCCACAGACAAACTTTTCTCTTATTGTTAAGAGTTACATTGTGCCAGAGAAGCAAAGTTTGTCAACCATGGTCTTCATCCTGGAGCTTTTAGATGATCTCTTAGGTATCCTGGCTCCAGGTCATGGAGTGCTTTGAAGAGAAGGACTGAGACCTTGAACTTGATTTGAAATTCTATGGTAAGCCAGTGCAGAGAGCAGAGGACATGTTTGATATGTTTGTGGTAGCTTGTGTTGCTGCATTATTAACTAGTTGGAGTTTAAGTGGTGAAGGCTCCATGCCCAGGTATATTGCATAGCTATAATCCAGCTGAAAGGTGATGAAAGTATGAATAATGTTTGTCCTCCGGAATGGGACAGTTTCCTAACCAAGAAGGTATGGTAGAAAGTATTATTTACAGATGCTGCTATGTGAGAGTTCTGTGTCAGCAAGAAATTCAAGAGTACTCCTACACTATAGACAGTATTGACCAATTGTGGGGGTGTATCCTTAACTGACATCTGACATAGACTGCAGCATAGTTGCAAGCTCTTCATGGTAGAGAATGCTACCATGGAGATTCATGGATTTAGCCATGAACTACTTCCAGAGATTTCAGGGGAAAGGACCCACCCATTGTGAGGGTCTGCTTCTCAAAGTGTTTGTGAGAAGAGAAATTTGCATGTAAGAGAACGAATTATTTATTTGTATTTACATTATTGCTTAGAAAACCTAACCTGAGCTTAAAAAAATTAAATATATGTTCTCAAATGTTTTTTTAAACTAAAACAAAGAATAATGTAGTTACATTTTAATTGCACTTACATATTAAAATATATTTGATACTGTGCCTCTGAAGTCTTGACTTTTGTCTATATTTAGGTGCTTTCATTAGTCTCAAAGATGCTGAACTTACTTTGGCTGTTGAAACTTGTTTAAAAAGCCTACTGCAGGCATTTTGTTGTGATAATCATCATGATGAGAGAACACTTCAGACACTGATGTCAAAGTTTTATCCATCTGGATATCGGCCCCAAATAATTGTCAGTAGGTTTCGAAATGAAGTTTATGATGTCAGACCTAGGTGAGTTCCAAGTTTTGAATAAAATTGCTGCTTCAGAACCTTGATCCAAATGGCTTAATAGTAACCCCAATATATAATGCATTTTCTAATGTATGATCAGGTGAATTTTTAAAGCGGTTTGCACTGTTTAAATATGTACATTTTAGTTTTTTCTTTTCTTCTTTTCTCATAGGGCCGTTCACCATCCAGAATTCCCATCAGTCCTTACAGCTTTAGAAATAGATAATGCAGTTGTTGCTAATTGTTTGATTGACATGAGGGGTATAGAAACAATCCTGCTAATTAAGGTAGGACATAACTGCCGTATTTGTTTTTGCTATAAGTTTTAAAATGAATTTATATGCTAATGAGGCTTTTTGTAATTAAAAAAAGGCAACCTGATTGCTTCTTGCTGCCCAAGATACCTATAGAAATAAGGCATTCTTCTTTGAATGGTTGCAGATGTGTATTCTACACATGTGCACAGAGCCAGTGCACTGAAGCTGGAGAACTTTTCCTAGCAGTACCCATAAGGGTGGTGCTTCTGCACTCTGGCCCTAAGACCTTTCCATGGTTATTTAAGGGCAGTGCAGCCCCAATCGTGCTTACATCCTTCATTCTAGAGTCAGAGCTTCCCATGTTGTTTTTTCCTCATTGGTTTTCGACATCAGTTATTTGTAAATAATTAGTAAGCTTTCATTTGTGTTAGTGTTATATAGTGCTATGCCCTCGCCAGGGTTTGAGAACTGTCCTTCATGTGAGATGGCTATTCCCAATAACGACCCGCATATTTGCTGTTAGTTGTGCTGAGGAGAGGAGCACATTAGAGAGGTTCTTCATTAGCCACTCCTTTAAAAATAAGACTCAAGTGGTCCAAGACTTGTGCTTAAAACAGCACCTCACTTAATAGGATCAAAGGGGGTCCTGGATAACCCCCATCCAAGAATATTAATGGAACTGGCACATGAAACTGCAAGCCCAATTGCAAGATTTTGAATGAATCCGTCAACTTTGGGGTCATACCCTATGACTGGAGAAATGTGGATATCCTACTTTAAGAAAAGAGGAAAAAGAGTGATCCAGGAAACTACAGACCCCTTAATTTGACCTAAATTTTGTGCAAGGTCTTAGAACAAATTTTGAAAGAGTAATTAGTTAAGGACATAGGGGTAAAAGGTAATTAAGATAAAATACAACACTATTTTACCAAAGGTAGATCGTGCTAGATCAGTGGTTCCCAAACTAGGAGTGTCGCTTGTTCAGGGAAAGCCCCTGGTGGATCGGGCCAGTTTGTTTACCTGCCGCGTCTGCAGGTTCGGCCAATTTGCGGTTCCCACTGGCCGCGGTTCATCGCTCCAGAACAATGGGGGCTCCGGGAAGGGCGGCCAGCACGTCCCTCGGCCCGCGCTGCTTCCCGCAGCCCCCACTGGCTGAGAATGGCGAATCGCGACCAGTGGGAGCTGTGATAGGCTGAACCTGCAGACGCAGCAGGTAAACAAAGCGGCCCGGCCTGCCCGGGGCTTTCCCTGAACAAATGGCGCCCCTAGTTTGGGAACCACTGTGCTAGGTCAACTTAATCTTTCTTTGAGAAGCTAACTGATTTTCTAGACAAAGGAAATGCACTAGATCTAATCTAGTTGGATTTTAGGAAAGCATTCATTACAATTCCACATGGTAAATTATTAGTTAAATTGGAGAAGATGTAGATTACTATGAGAATTGAAAGGTGGGTAAGGAACTGGTTAAATGGGGGACTACAGCGGGTCATAGTGAAAGGTGTATTGTCAAGCAGATGGAAGGTTACTAATGGAGTTCCCCATGGATGGTTCTTGGGACCAGTCTTATTTAAAAGTTTCGTTCATGACATTGGCACAAAAAATGGGAGTATGCTAATAAAATTTGCGGATAACCTAGAGTTTGTGTGGTATTGCCAATACAGAAGAGGCCTGGAATATCTCACAAGAAAATTTGGATGAACTTTGAAATTGGAGTAATAGAAATGGGATGAAATGTAACTGCAATTTGCAAGGTTAATGGTTTACTTAAAAGCATTTTTGCTATAAGATGGGGACTTAGCAGTTGTTAAGCTAGAGGACGAGAAAGATCTGCGTGCATTGGTCGGTTGCAGGATGACTGAGCTGCCAATGTGATGCAGTTGTGAAAAAGGCTAGCACAATCCTAGGGTGCATCTGGCGAGGTATTTCCAGTAAAAATAGGGAAGTGATGTTTTCCGTTGTAGAAGACACTGGTGAGATCACATCTGGAATACTGTGTTCAAAAAAGATGTATTCAAACTGGAACAAATGCAGAGAAGGGCTAGTAGGATGATTAGAGGAATGGAGAACCTGTCTTATGAGAGGAGACTTAAGGAGCTTGGCTGTTTAGCCTAATAAAATGAAGGCTTTAGGGAGATATGATTGCCCTCTCTAAATATATCAGAGGGATAAACATCCCGGAGAGATAGGAGTTAAGGGCCAATGTTGGCACAAGATCAAATGGATATGAACTGGCCATCAACACATTTAGGCTTGAAATTAGACAAAGGTTTCTAACTGTTAGAGGACTGCAGTTCTAGAACAGCCTTCTAAGGGCAATAGTATAGGCAAAAAACCTAACTGGCTTCAAGAGTGAGCATGATAAGTTTTATGGAGGGGATATATGATGAGGTTGCCTACAGTGATGTATGGCCCATTTGTGACCGCATTTAACAAATACCTCCAATGGCTGGCGATGGGACACTAGTGGGGAGGGGTATGAGTTACTACAGAGAATTCTTTCCCAGGTGGTTCTCACCCACATGGTCAAGATCTAACTGATTACCATTTTTGGGGTCGAGAAGGAATTTTCCCCAGGTCATATTGGTGAGACCCTAAAGGTTTTTTGCCTTCTCTTGCTGTGTGGGATATGGGTCACTTGCTGGTTTGAACTAGAGTAAATCATGTGTTCTCTGTAATGTGAAGTTCTTAAATCAAAACTTCAGTAACTCAACAAGAGGCTATGGGACTATTCTAGGAGTGGAGGGTTGAGGTTCTCTGGCCTGCAATGGTGCAGGAAGTCCGACTATATAATTCGGATGGTCCCTTCTGCCCTTAAAGTCTATATCTAATATTAAGGACACACCAGAGAACCATCTACAGTTGGAAATTTAACCTGTTACTGATAGTAGTTGATGACAGCAAGTCCGCCTGAACCAGAGCTGAAAACTGTTTAACTGCCTTTGTCTGTTGGTCAAAGCTATTTTCAGCACCCTCAGAAAGCTGTGTTTCAAAAAGCTTTTCTTTAAATGAGTTAAATAATGTTGTTCTGATTTTGCTAGCAGTTAAAATAGTTCTTGTCACTGGTTCAAAACAGGGTGGATTTGATTTAAATCAAATTAGTGATTTAAATCATGATTTAAATCACTAGTCAGGAAGACTCTATTTAATCATGGATTTCTACATAAAAGTTCATTCTTGTTGGTTGTTATAACCTTAATACATATTCTTCACAACTCAGAGATATGAGACCCAAACTGGGTCTCTCTTACGGCCTGCTGCCATTATAGGTTTTCCCTTCTAGTGAGAATGGTTTGGTAGATCTCAAATCAATGAAGGCTACACTGAGAGAGACCTCAAGATTTCTGGAATATGCTGCTCAGACAGTTTCACTTTTGTTTCTACTGCTTGTCCCTCCCGTCTCACATTTATCTCCAGAACTACTTCTCCTTGTCCAGATCTATTCTGCTCCCAACAATCTTCTGTTCATTGAATTCTTTGAAACTTTGCACTTTTAGAGAGAGGTAAGGGATTGACTCTGTGTACACAAATTTGCAGAGGGAAAATAGGGTTGAGGTCTGTTATTTCTCACCACTATATTTTATTTATTTAGTTAGTTATTTATTTAAACACATTTTTGCTGTTAACAAGCATGTTCTCTGGAGACACAAATCCACAGTTTGAGAACTGCAAAACTAAATATCTCTGATGGTATCTTCTAGACTTAGCACTGAGTCCCATTGGGTAGCTAGAAAAATTAACGTAAATAATCTATACAGAAGCCTTTGGAACCCCATAAGATTGGGTCCCTAATCCATGAACTATTGGAACTCTTTTACAAAACTTTTCTTAAACATTACATGAATTTATTGTCTCATACTATAGAATTAGAATTTATAATCCCTATTCCATGATGAGATATCTTTGAGCTATAATGTATCTTAATTAAAACTATCTTTAGATTGTTTGTTTTTTTCCTCAAAAAGCATTTTATCCAAAAAATCTGATTTAAATAAAATCCAATTTTTTATTTTTTTTTTATTTTTTTTAAAAAATCGTTGATTTTTATCCACCCTGGTTCAGAGAGACCCATTGCTGGCAGTTGTTGTCTGTTTCCTAATGTAGACTAAGCTTTGAAAAGCTGTAATATCTGAGACCTTCTCTCCTCCTCCCCTGCTCCCCCCCCACCCCCCGAAGTTCTGGTTCTCAGCAAAATAGATACAAGTTTACAATGTAATATGGCGGGGCGGGGGGAACTAATGGGATTAGCTCTGTCCGGACTGCACTTAACATACTGCTCCCCGTTCAGGGCATCTTAATATCTGAAAGATATAGAAAATTGCAGGGAATGTGGAGAGGAGCAAGAAAACGGTTTACAGGGCAGGAAATAATCGCTTATGAGGAAAGAAACTAGTATTACAAGTATTTGATTAATTTCTTTCTTCTGATAAGTATTGCTTGGGTAAGTAAAAGGACACAGTCCTCTAAGGGTTTGTCTACATTTAAAATGGTGTAGTGCTTCAGTGAAGTTACTGCCTGCACTGAGGGGTTCTCCCATTGGTGTAGGTAATCCATCTCCCCAAGAGGCGAATTCTCCCATCGACCTAGTACTGTCTACAGTGTGGGTTAGGTCGGCATAACAACATCTCTCAGGGATGTGGATTATTTACATCCCTGAGAGACGTAGTTGTGTTGATACAAGTCCCCAACGTAGCCCTAAGAGAAACTGGATGCCAAGCATACTGGGCTTGGCCTAAACAAAGCTGCATCAGTTTTACTGAAGATGTGATTTTTAAGGTGTTTTGATTAAACCAGTGCAACTTTCTGTATGTAGACAATCATTTAGTTGTGGAGTATTTTTCCAAAGGAAGCAGGGAAAGGTCATTTAATTGAGAGATTTAAAATGCAGCTGTACAAAGAAAACTGCCAGATGAATTCAGTAGATGATCTAAGGATGTATTCCATCTTGAATATCAATATTTTTGTCATCTTAAGACCCTTTAGTACACTCATTGGTCCAGGTAACTCTTAAGTGGGTTGTTTTTTTTATTCCAACTGTAAGGGGCTTAAACTTCTCTTAAATTTCAAATGAATTCTTATATTGTAAACTCAGTTTTATTACTGTTCTGAAAGCAAGAAATACCACGCCTGAGGTTGATAGAAGTCAGTGAGAACGTTGGGTGCTCTAAGGATCAGAAACATAGCATTTCAAATTGCTAGCCATTGTGAGTACTTTTTATGAGAAAATACATTGTTTTTCAGAGTAACCCAGAGGCTCGTGCGGTAATGCAGAGAAAGAGGCCTCCAAAAAACTGTAGAGAAGCTTTTACTGCGGAGGGTGATCAAGTGTTTGAGAGACGTTATTATTCATCTGATAATACCAGGCCAAAATTCCTAAGTAAAGACGTGGAAGCAGAAATAAGGTTAGTATCATGTATTGCTGAAGTATAAAGTATTCTCTCTCAAGGTGTTAGAAGTAACATCTTTTGCTCTTTGTCCTTCTACTCCTGTTTGAGGGGCTCAGGAGTATTTTATAGCACAAAATCTAAAAAAAAAAACCCTCCCCTCTGCATTGTAGAAAAAGGTACCCCTCTCTTCAATTAACCTATCTTTTCCTGTAGACTTAACTCCATGACAGTACCTGCGTCACACTTCTTTCTTGTGAAGTTTTTTTTCCTCATCCAGACTTATTAAAATCAAGTATATATTTTCCAGAAGTACCTTTTGTAATAGATGCACATTCTTGAGTTCCTTCTTAATTGTTTTGAGCTTGTGACATGTGGATGTGGCCCAGAGACATGGGATTTGCAGAGGCAACATACTCTGAAAAATCCAGTTACCTTCCTTTCATTTTTGTAGCCTTGGTCAAAGAGCAAGCCTGAAATGAAAGGTCTCTAAAAGTACTCTGAAAATGGAATAGTGCTTTGATTGAGAGTAAGATAACTTAGTTTTTCTATTCTAAATTAGCCTCACGCCAAATGCCCTTTGTGAAAAGATTTGTAGCTATTTTGTTAGGGCATGTCTGTGCTACAAAATTAAGTCAATCTAATTTACGTCCTCATACAGCCACTGCAGTAATTACATTGCTTGTGCATGTTTACACTTTGTTCCGTGTGTCAGTGGTGTGCATCTTCACCAGGAGCACTTGTATCAATTATACTGTCAGTTTCAGGCATTGTGGGATGACTTTTGAAAGCCAATACATCTGTGTAAGCAGTGCAGCACTGTGTAAACTTAATTACCCTGACGTTGACTCTGTGCCTCTCATGGAGGTGGAGTTAAGTTGGCATAGCAGGGCAGTTACTTCGATGGGAGCAAAATTTTAGTGTAGACACTTACCTTGTTAGATCAGTGTAAGGTGCCTTGTGTTGACCTAACTCTGTAGTGTAGACCAGGCCGCAGTCCCAAACATTTGGCATAGCTACGTGCAGCTATATGTAGTCATCTTGATTATTCTGGTTACTTTTTCAAAACAGCAACTTTAAAAGAAAACCAGCATTTACTCTTGAGAGATTTCAGAGGTGGTGGTGGTAACTTCTTTGACCAACTCCAATTAGTACCATTAAAATACTTTATTTTGGGGACTGAGCTATAATGCAGTTGAAGTGAGAAAATACGGCACCGTTGAATTAAAAATGTATTGAAAAGAAATTTTCCGTAACTATTAATACCTAAGATGTTTTTTTTAAATTCTGTGAGTTCTAATAACAACTTTTTGCTATTTAGGGTATGGTTTAGTATTTATATTTTTCTCCATTTAGATTATTGAAATAAACCAGTCAGCTTCTCTTATGTTCATAGCCAGTTTCTAGTCCACTTACTTTTTTCAAGTTTTTAGTTGTCACCAAAATGCTACAATATTTCTGTTGCAAATTCTGTGAGGGGAGGGAAGTGGGTTTTCTGTTTGTTTTTTAGTCTCTTGTATTATAAACATTATATTTTTATTAATTCTTATACTATAAAATATTATTAAACCTTATATTGGGATCCTGCTTAATCTGTTGTTCCTTTTTAAACACTAAAGTCTATATTGAATTATGCATGTTTTACTGCAAAAAGTGTTTTTTGCTATGGTCAGCTGAGATGCTGCCACTGCCATTTCCAGTTATGAAAGCTATATATGAGTATTTTGTCCACTATATATGAAGGTTAACTAGCGTGTCTGTTTTGCGTTTTAATTTACTGCTCACTAACAGTGCCATATTAACAGTCCTGAGGACTGAAATCCTTCTTAAAAAGAACAAGTGTGGGAGGTGGTAGGCCAAGTTTCTCCATACTGTCTTAATTACTTTGCTCCAACCAAAGTTCTATCTGGTCTTAAAGTATACTAGCATTTTTAGAACTAATAACACAGTTTAGTTCAGGTACTTGGCCTTTCTGCTAAGGCTGCCAATAAGGGCTTTTAATGAGGTGGTGGTTTATTTGACATGAATGCAGTACCCAGTAGGGACTGAACAGAGACTACTAAATAGCTATCGGATGATAACCAATTATGAACTAGTGAGCTAATGGTAAAGCGCTCAATCTCCCTATCAGTCATTAGAGCCTGTGTCAGAATTCTTGTTTTATAGCCATGGTTCAGTCCATTTGGTAGAATTTGTAGTTGGAGAGCATATAATCTTATGATAAATTGTATATGTTAAGTCACTTGCAGAAAGAAGTTGAAAACAAAATGGCACAGTTGTCAACATCTCAACATCGTTTACGTTCCGCTGAAAATGAGACGAGAGAAAATGAAGATTATCTTAATCATCGTCGTAGACAACAAAAAGAATTACAGGTACAAATATGTAATAGACTGCTAAAGTCAAAAATGCATCTGTTTTAGCCTATTGTATTAGTCTTTTTTTAAACAGTACACTTTTAAACAAGTGATTTTCGCGCACATTTATTTTGGTGGCTTTGCTTTTGTTTAAAAATGTGCAGAGTCTCAGGCTCTAGTGTCATTAAGCGTCCTTGCATTATGCAGCTAGATTTATGCTAGCATGTTTCCCTTGTTCTATGAATGCTCACTACAGCATATTTTTTATTGATTTTTTTCCCTTTCTATGTAAAATATTATTAAAAATTAGGGTTTTTGCTTTCCTTGGGAGACCAATATAATAAATACACCTCTACCCCAATATAATGCTGTCTTCAGGAGCCAAAAAATCTTACTGTGTTATAGGTGAAACCGCCTTATATTGAACTTGCTTTGATCCACCAGAGTGCGCAGCCCCGCCGGCCCCCCTCCACATCCGGGAGCGCTGCTTAACCGTGTTATATCCAAATCTGTGTTATATCAGGTTGCGTTACATCGTGATAGAGGTGTACTGCTTTCTAGGATGTGTATTCCTGATCTTCGGTCTAATTTCTTTTTCTTAATTTTGTCCTATTAATCCTTGTATATGCTTTGTTCAAACATAATTAAGTTCTCTTCCTGTTTAGCATTTGCATCCTTCAGCTGTTTGTGTATTAATTTTGTGACACTTCCTAGGGGTATCCAGGGTAACACCTATTTTTAATGTGAGGAAGCCTTGTCTGTATCTTCCTCAGGTCAACTCCTTGACTCTCCAAGCCACAGGCCACACAAGCTCGCAGGCTCTGCTGTCCCTTATGCAACTAGCTGTAGGCATACTCCAAACCCCAAATCCTCCGAGCAGTCCCCTGCAACGTTAAGCCCCTTATCCATTGGACATTCACAGAATTACCAGACCCACTGTTCCCAAAGGAACAGTACACCACAGCTTAACACAGAGCTGTGTAACAGACAATACTTAGATTCATTCATAGAGAAAATCAAGTGTAAATTTAGTTAATGAAGACTAGATTCAAATGATAACAAACAGAAATACAGTATACCCCCGATTATTCTAATAGCATAGATTCTGATAATCAGGAGTTTGGATAATCAGGAGGGCAGGAGCCATTCATCCATTCAGCAGTAGGGTGGCCTTCGCCACCGCCATCTTCCTTGCAGTCTTGTCTGGGGGGTGGCTCTGCTCTGCCCCCACTTACTCAATCCCCTGACTGTGGGGCTGCAAAGGTCTCTCTGCAGGGCTGGTGACACCCGAGGGAGGCTGCAGTCCTGGTGAAGCAGAACAGAGACCCCCAGCCAGAACTCTACTCTGCCCCACCAGGACTACAGCCATCTTGTACCTTGCAACCTCCAGAGGGGAGTCACCAGTCCTGTGGCAGTACAGGGAGCCCTTTGAAGCTCTGTTATTATGGTTCTGTTGCTTGCTTACTCCCATGACAGTAGCCTTGCTGGACCCATTCAGCAGCAGGGTGGCCTTCCCTGCTGCTGGGGACTTGTTGTCCTTCTCTCATTTCTGGCCAGGGTGCTCTGCTTTATTATCTGAATCTCCACATTATCTGAATTCCTTCCTTGTCCCCCAGCAGGATAAATGATACAGGCTGTATTTCGTGCTGGGGGACAAGGAAGGAATTCACATAATGTGGAGGTTCAGATAATAGGGTTTTGGATAAATGTAAATATATTGTATTGGAAACAAAGGGTTACAAATAAAATAAAATTGTACCACACGTACTAGTGTCTAAACTCAGCTAATAAAATGCCCTCTTGTCTTATAAAGTACTGCTTGCCCCAAAGACTGTCTCACAGCATTCTTCAACCAGGATGACTGAGATCTACCTTACATGAGACCAAGCCTGCTGGTAGCCTGTCTTCCCCCCAGATGAAGGATGCCAGGGCATCTTTGTGCACCGCTAGATATTGTAAGACCAGTCCTTTGTTCTTTACCTTTAAAACAGACACCCCACCTCCCACTGTTCCTGTTAAGTTTCCTCCTGAAGTCCCTACTGTCTCAGCATTGGCGTTTAATTTTTTATGCTAGTAGACTTCTGTTGTAAAAGACACAACAGAAAGCTAGGGAGATAATGGTATTCCTCCTCCTGTCTGGGAATCAGTCTCAGGGCATGCGACTGCTACAAGGCCTGAAGAACATAATTCTTTATCTATATCTGTATATTTATAGATATTATTTGCATGTACGTTTCGCAGAGATTATGATGACCAGTGTGATAAAGGCTTTCAGCAGAAACCTTGAGAGACACTTTGGTAAACTAGAGTGTAAACACCTCATCAGGGGATCTCTGTAGCCCTTATGACCTCCTGTGCCCTCTGCCAATTGGCATCACAAATGGTCCTTGTTCAGATATCTTTCCTTCCCTCCACATTCCCTTAGTTATTGCTTAATCGAGTTTTGCATATTTAGTTACTTTTACCTTTCCTTATAAATCTCTTTCCAATCAGTCATTTTTCTTGTTCTCAGAATACCTCTTTACAGTAGTAGGCTAGGTTCTACAGTTCACTTATATTGGCCAATGATGCTCAAATTATCAGGTAAACAATCGCCTAGTGTCCTATTATGGAAGTATGTGCACTGAAGTGCATATAAACAGTTGTACGGTATCAGCACATGGACCAAAATTTAACTACTGCAGAAAAATATTTTTGATGTTGTTTTTTTATGTAATATAGGAAAGTTTTACTTTCCATTATTTTGAGAAAAATGTAATTAATGAAAATGTAACTTTTAAAAATCACTTGTCTTTGGAGTGCCTGCACTTCTGGATCAAAATGTCCTTGTTCTGGTATGATTTTGTGTTACCTGTTTAACTTTCTAAGAAAAAAATTGTTTCTTTTTTCAGATGAAAATAAGAAGAATAAACATAGAAATAGCAGATCTTGAGAACGTAGAAGAACACCAATCAGTAGACATCTCTACATTAGTAAGAATGATTGCTGTATTCTTTCTCACCTTCATGTATTTATTCTATTTTTTTAAATGCTAGTAATGAGAACTTTTTTGGCTAAAGCATGCCTTGATCTGAAGGCAGCCAATCTTGATCTGAAGACGACAACAAGACTATTGTTCCAGTAGTTAATCACCCTCACTTAAAAAGTAATAAATACAAAATATTGTGCCTTACTTCCAGATTGAATTTGTCAGGTTCAGCTTTCAGCCATTGGTTCTTGTCACTCCTTTCTGTGCTAGATTTAAAAGCCCTTTAGTACCCAATATTTTCTTTGCACTGTAATCAAGTCACCTCTCAATCATATTTCTGATAAACTAAAAAGATTGAGTTCTTTAAGCCTCACACTATAAGGCATTTTCTCTTGTTCTCCAATCATCTTTGTGGCTCTTTTTTGTGTGCTCTCCAATTTTTCAATATCTTTCTTAAAATTGATACTTTGAGATCATTGATGACCGTGTTCAAGACAGACTTAGAATCTCCTGTGCATAGGGCAAATGAAGCAACCCATCTTTTCCAGTGCTGTCTGTCCAGGCCAAGATGTTTGACTCCACCTTAAGTCCATCTCCATAATGGCAGCATCCTTTTAAATTGTACTGTGACGGCATCGGGCCTAATACCAATCTCTGCAGAGCCCCACTAGAAACACCCCTGTTTAATGATGACTCCCTATTGACATTAGTTTTGAGATCTGCCAGCCAGTCCTTAATCCATTTATCATGTAGTTTATAATTTTTGTGTGGTATTAAGTCAAATGCCTTGCATAAGTCTAAGTATATGACATCTACCCAGTTATCTTTATCAACTAAACTTTTGATCTCATTAAGGTTTGTTTGACCAGACCTATTTTCAGTAAAACCATGTTGACTGGCATTAATGATATTCTTATCCTTTAATTCTTTATTAATTGAATCCGTATAAGCTTTTCCATTGTTTTGCCTGGGACTGAGGTCAGTCTAACCTGCCTGTAGTTAACTGAGTCATCCTACTTGCCCTTTTTCAGTATTGGCAAAACATTGGCATTCTTCCAGTCTTCTTGAATTTCCTTGGTATTCCATTAGAATATTTATTAAAATTTATTATTAAAAGTGAACATCAATGGGCCAGAAATCTCCTCAGCCAACTGTTTTTAGCACTGTTGAGTGCAAGTTCTTTGAGCCTGTTTTAAGTTATTTTTATCCCTAGTAGATATTCTTGTTAGCTAATGTACTGGAAAGAAGCTTAATCATCCTCATGTGATACAAGTACAACATTCTGCTTCTTTCCAGTACAGCACTGAAATATTTAATGAATACTTCTGCCTTTTCCGCATTGTTATTAACAATTTTGCCATCTCCATCTAGTTTTGTGCCTATAGTATTGCTGTAATTTCTTTTGCTATTAATACACCTAAACTCCTTATTGTTTCAACAGCTGCCAGTCATGATATTTTCCCTGATAATTTTAACTTCCTTATCAATTTTCTAATTTGTGTTGATTGCCATCATGGCTTTTTGGCCATCTAATAAACTCTTCTTAAAGAACTGTCAGTTCACATTCACATTTTTTTTCTCCTAATCAGTGTCTCAGCTTTGAGAAACTAGCCCTTTTTGAAGCTGTGTGTTTGTGTGTGTTGATATGACTGGTTGGGAACTGTCCTCTGTTTGCTCATATTGAATGTAATCAGTTCATGATCACTAAGGCTAAGATTTTTTTTTAGTAAAAGTCTGGGACAGGTCGTGGGTGAAAAAGACAAATTTATGGAAGCTGTGACCTGTCAGTGACTTTTACTAAATATGTCCAGGACAGAATGGGGATCTGTGGATCCCCACACTACCTCAACGGGGGCAGCTTGGTGGGGGCTAGGAGCCACTTGCAGCAGCTGTAGGCTGTGGGGTACCCCTGTTGCCTGAAGCTCTGGGGTTCCCCGCTGCCAGTGGGGGCTGGGAGCTGTGGGGTGCCCCGGCTCCTGTGTCAGCCAGGAACTGCGGGGTACCCCTACTACCCACCGCTCTGGGGATCTGTGGCAGCCAGGAGCTTAGGGGTTCCCTCACCGCCGGCTGGGAGCTCGGGTTTTCCTCCGCTGCTTGCGGTGGCCGGGAACACCCCGCAGCTCCCAGCCTTGGGGGCGGCAGAGGACCCACCGCTGAAGTCACGGAGATCACTGGAAGTCATAGATTCTGTGACTTCCGCGATCTCTGTGACTAAATCGTAGCCTTAATGATCACTAGTTCCTAGGCGATAATCAGTGTTGAGTGATTAATGCATCTGTATGCAGAAAATGATGTTCAAAATAGTTATTTTATGTTGGGTGTAATACTTTCTGTCTTAAAACTATATAATCTAGGACTTTTGAAACTCTAATATTTTGCCACTCGCTGTATGAGACCTCCGCATATGTCTCCTAAATCAAAGTCCCTTGTAGCACAATTTTTCTTTCCACACCTTACAGACAAGTGCCTGAGGAGTAACTCATCCAGTTCTCTGGGTTGATTTGGTGGTCTGTAACAGCCCCCTGCAGTATCCCCCCTCCTGGGCTTGTTAGTTAGCCCATTGATTCATAGGCATTCTTATTAGAGAACTGAATACTCTGTTGCATGTAATCTCACAGCCATAAAAGTGACTCTGAAATGAATATCTTGTACAACAACCAAGGGTGGTGTTTTTTCTCTTAATTTTCAAACCTATGTTTATATGCTAATAGGAAGATGAAGCTCATGAAAACAAGCATAAGATGGAATCCGTTAAGCGGGATATGGAACAGCAAAGGGGAAAAATGGAGGAATTGAAAAATATTCTACGAGTGGCTGAACATAAACTAGAAGAAATTAAAGAAAAACTTCACCAAGTAGAAGAAATAGCCAGTCCAGTCAAGGTAGAAACCGTAGAAATATACAGCTTTTAAAAACATATTTGATTTTCATTTGTTGGCAAATGTCGTACTAATCTTTAAAGAGGGGAACAGAGGATCTGGGGAATTATTCAAGTCAGCCTGACTTTGATATCTGGAAAGATACTGGAACAAACTATTAAACAATCCCTTTGAAAGCACCTAG
Source organism: Lepidochelys olivacea (assembly GCF_965140295.1). Classification (NCBI taxonomy): domain Eukaryota; kingdom Metazoa; phylum Chordata; order Testudines; family Cheloniidae; genus Lepidochelys; species Lepidochelys olivacea. The sequence goes on from NC_140413.1 coordinate 24,358,204, forward strand.
AGAATAATAGGGTGATAGGAAATAGTATGTCAAGAATAAATCATGCCAAACCAACTTAATTTCCTTCTTTGACAGGTTACTGGCCTAGTTGATGCAGGGGGAGCTGTAGACATGATGTATCTTGATTAGAGTAAGGCCTTTTGATACAGTCCTACATGTCATTCTCATAAGCAAACTAGGGAAATGTGAATCTAGATTAAGTTGCTATAAGGGCAATGCACATCTGGTTGACAGATCATACTCTCAATAATTATCAATGATTTGCTGTCAAACTGGGAGAATGTATTTAGTGGGCTCCAACAGGGGTCAGTCCTGGATCCAGTACTATTCAGTATTTTCATTAATGACTTGGATAATGGAATAGAGAGTATGCCCATAAAATTTGCAGGTGCTTTGGAGGACAGGATGAGAGTTCAAAACGACCTTGACAAATTCTCCAATTGGTCTGAAATCAACAGATGAAATTCAATGAAGACAAGTGCAAAGTGCTACCCTTAGGAAAGAAAAATTGAATGCATGTCTTCAAAATGGAGAATAGCAGGCTAGGCAGTAATACTGCTGAAAAGGGTCTGGGGTTCTGGTGTGTCAGATTGAACAGGAGCCAACAATATGATGAGGTCAAAAAGGCTAATATTCTGAGGTTTATTAACAGGAGCATTGTATGTAAGAAAGTAGAGGTTATCGTTTTTGTTTTACTTGGCCACCGGTAAGGCTTCAGCTGGAGTAGTGTGTCCAGTTTCAGCCACCACATTTTAAGAAAGGTGAGGGCAAACTGAAGATAATTTTTGCTGCTTATCTCTGGACTATCAAAGGTTTAGAAAAGCTTTCCTATGAGGAAAATGCTTAAAAAAACTGGTTATGTTCAGTTTTGAGAAAAGACGACTGAGCGGGAGCTGGTAACAATTTTCAAAATATGTTAAGGGCTGTTATAAAGAATATTGTGATCAATTGCCTTCCCTATCAGCTGAAGGTGGAGGCCCTGCCAGGTGGCTCTGCATGCTGCCTCCGCCCGCAGGAGCTGCCCCTGCAGCTCCAATTGGCACCATGGTCAATGCTCCTAAGTGGAGGAACAGCCACAGGGACTTCATGCTCTGTCCCTGCCCTGTCCCGAGCGCTGGCTCCACAGCTCCCATTGGCTGGGGATCACGGACAGTGGGAGCTGCGGGGGCGGCACCTGCGGGCATAGGCAGTGCACAGAGCTGCCTGACTGTACCTCCACTTAGGAGCAGCAGGGACATGTCGCCTATGGAGCAATCCTTTCCTTGAAATCAATGGCGAAACTTTGATGTTGAGAGAGTGGGTGGACAGAGGAATTATGACTGTCACAGCTAATTGACAATGATAAATTAAAAATATCTTTCACAACAATTTGGCTTCACCTACTCCAGAGCATGAAAATATCTCTAGTTAAAGCAGTGATACTCAGACTGAAGCTCATGAACTGCAAGTGGCTCTTCAGTGTTTCTCCTGTGGCTCTTTGCAGCACGTGATCTTAAAATACTATGTGATTTAATGATTAATCAGTCTAAATTATTAACCAATCAGAATGCTTTTACCATGTTGTTAAACCAATTATAGAATACTTGGTCAGTTATTTTGCTGTGAGAATATATATATGTATATTAAATGAAACCATGAATTCACACTACTGTGGATCTTTTGTGGTTTCTTGCTAACCTGGCTCCTGAACCACTGAGGTCTGAATATCACTGAGTTAAAGCATTTACTTATGAATGTATTTGGACCAGATGCATTGGGAACTCCAGAACCTCCAGAATTTATACTTTGGAGGAAACTTCTAGATCAGTGGTTCCCAAACTTTAACATCCCGCGAACCCTTGTCACTAAAATGTCCTCCTAAAAATGAATATTTCCAGGGATGGTCTCCCTTACCTGAGCATAAATTATAAAAGCAATGATCTTGGAAATATAAAATTTATTTTTATGACATACTTATTACACACTTTGTTTTATTATTCATAATTACAGTATTAATTTTATTACATTATGAAAATGGCAACACTCTTCCAAGATCTCACTTTTGTAGCTTGTATCACTTTGATTAAGCCTGTTATAAGACAAGGCTCCTACGTTTCATCAAGGAGTATCAGATATAAAACAGCATAAAGGATGTAACCAACTCAAATAGAGTTCCTCCTGCCCAAGCATTCAGGTCTTGAGCAGTCCAGGCAAACACTGCACATTACAGCAAAGCTTAAACTTGTTCTTCATAATTTTAAAACCAACACTAGCAGCCTATTTAATTCTAAAAACAGAAAAAAATATCCACCTTCTTTTCCATTTCTTATAAGGAGTCTTAATGATTAAATCTCCTCAGTGTGATGGATGAGTTTGCTTTGATCCGCATCGCTCTTGAAAACCCCTGGGACTCAGGGCTGCCCTTGGAACATCTTTATCTGCCATTAGGGAATTTTTTCCCGACAACCCCCTGTAACATTTCGTGAACTCCCAGGGGTTCATGAACCCCAGTTTGGGAACCACTGTTCTAGATTTATTCGGAGAGTAATATCCTTACTATGGTTTTCTGGTGCAAAAAAAACTCTGCCAAAAGATTGATAATCTGAGAGTTGCATTGGATACCCAACTATCTCCAACCCAATGGAATATAACTGTATCTACTGTTAAAAAAGCAACTACAGATCTGAGACTACTGCTTCTTCACCAAAAGCCACTTTTTCAAATATACTGGTCCCCGCATTGGCTAATGGTAAAGGGCCTCATAAATGCTGACCGCTGTTGGAAATGTAACTCCCGGGTGCTACCCTCCAGCACACCAGCTCTGAGCCCTCTCCTGCACCCAAACTCCCTCCTTCTTAGTTAATTGGAATTTTTGACTTACTGGCTGGACTGCGCAGGAGGAACAAGCTTTGCTGTTTGCCGGGCCCAGACATGCTGCAGGGTTGGGGAAGGATGGTGAGCATGATACAGAGTACTGTGAGAGAAACTATGTAGGAGAAATGCCCCAGCAAACACTCCCCCAGGGGGAGGAGAAGCGATTGTCACCCAATTTGTTCATTAGCAATACTAATCGCTACCTTGTGAAGGACACTGGCAGAGTCCCCAGCCCCAGATACAGCAGTGGGTTCCCAGGGAACTGCAGACCCACTGCTGTATCTGGGGTTGGGGACTCTGGATCCTTGCAGGGTTTTTTCTCCAGCTTTGTTGTGGAACTTAGCCCCTGAGTTGGCTGGATAGCTTATTCCTTGTCCTTAGACTCTCTCCGCAAAAGCTCAGAAGTTCTGTGTTGAAGTTACAGCTCCTCAGGGCATAGTGGGCACCTGACATTCCGGTCTGACTAAGCCCTATGCCTTAGCAGTGCAAAGGTCTGCTGACTGGCAACAGGCAGGGCATAGTTCATCCTTTGTGGAGCCTGTAAGTGCACATTGGGGACACCACTTAGATTTAAGCCAGGTATTAACAGGACAGCTCTGCTGTGTGTGAATGGGAGCAGCGTAGTCTGGCAAGAAGGTACTGCGGTGGCAGATGAGTTGAAATCCCGCTACTGTTTATCCTGTCCAGGACAGGAAGAGGAGGAAGATTATATTCATAACTAAAGAGAGAAGAAAAAAATAGAGGTTTTAATAATGGTCAGGAAAAACTGAATCACCAACCTGTTCCACCAGTGGCAGGAAATGTGGTGGCCTGAGTCTGAGCTGAAAGGCGCAGCTTAGTCCTGGAGCCTCCAGCAACAACATTGGACCTCATCCTAATTCCACAGGTGGGGGGCACCACTAGCCCATGAGTAATGAATTAGGAGAGAAGGTGTGCAACAGAATGGAAGGGTCTCAGCCAGGTGAGAAAAGACAAGGTGTGTCTACACTGAGATTAAAAACCCACAGCAGCAAGTCTCAAGGCCCAAGCCTACAGACTCAGGCTCACATTACAGTGCTAAAACCAACTATGTAAGGCTTTGGGATTGGGGTGGAGCTTGGGCTCTGAAGCCTGGAGAGGAGGGTGGGTTTCAGAGCCTGAGCCCAAACTTCTACACAGCTGCTTTTAATGCTGTAGCTCGAGCCCAAGTCTGTAGACCCCCAGGCTCTGAGATTCACTGCCATGGGTTCTAAAGTATATACATACCCTAAGAGAGAGCGATAATTCTGTATGAGGAAATGTAAGAAAACTTGGGACTGTTTGGAGGAGAACCCTAAAAGGGAACATGATGGAGGTATACAAAATACTGAATGCTTTAGAAAGTGTAAACTGAGTACTGCCATTTACCTTTTTGCATAATATGAGAACAAGGAAACGTTCAATGGAACTGAAAGAATACATTTTTTAAATTCATAAAAAGACACATTTTTTCATATCATGTAAAATTAACCCGTGGAACTCTTTTTGCCAAATTATATAATAAAGCTCAAGAGCTTATGTAGGATTCCAGAAAGAATTAAACATTTATAGGAATGAGAAGATCCAAAGCTATATTAGATAGGCTAAAGATATGAACCCTCATTGTTCAGATCATAAGACAACCACTAACCTAATAGGGTTTAGGGAGGATTTTCCTTTTTGGCAGGTTATTCCATAATTGTCTACTACAGTTGATCCTTCTGAAACGTGTAGTACTGGTCACTGTCAGAGATGGGAGGCTGGATCATTGGTCTGATCTGGGTATGGCATTTGCTATATTATGTATGTTTTATAGTTGAAAACAGCATACGGTACAATTTGCAATCACTTTCTGACTGGGAAAATATTCCATTTTGTAACTGGGAAAAGACTTCGAATTTTCAAAGTTTTGAAAGCAGATGTGGTGTGTGTGTGTACAGTGTGCCTGTAAATGCTTACAGTACATTTTATATCTTTTTATAAGAGAAGTGTTCATTTAATGGGATTCTCTGTTCTCTTCCCATTTTTCAGCCCAGTGTCTCTGAGTTCTTCTTCCCAATGAGTAAAGAATACTACTCCTCATTTACAGACCACATACCACCCCTAAAAGTTACCAGTATGGCAGAAGAGCAACACAAGGCATTCTCTTACTATACTCTTTCTGCCAGAATTGAGTATGTGCGCTCACATAAATTGCTGTTACCGCCACTGGAGTTAAGAGGGAATGACGTAAAATGTGAAAATCTATAAACTGTGTTAGTGGAGCAGTAATGACTGAACATACTCCCTCATTTTAAGTCAGTAAATATTGGCAGGTGTTCACAAATCTGCCACTCCAGATTAAATGTGACATTTTGATTTGCTCCAAACAGGATGAATTAAACCAAGCTGACTTAGAAGTGGAAAAGAGTAAACACCACTGGCAGCACTACGAAGAAAAACAGAAAGAGCATTTGGCATCCATAAAAAAACTTAAAGGAGAACTAGCTGCTAAAGAAAAAGAATTAAAGGTATGAAGGTTTTTGACAATTTGTAGGGGACAGAAGTTGGGTATTCAAGGTCCATTTATTACTTAGTCAGCTGTTCCCTCTCCTAAGTGAAGTTTCTGTTATTTTAAAATTAGTATGATAGTCCATTGCTCTAACCCCAAGTACTCAAGAAATCTGTCCTGCATACTATTGTCGGTATTTTAGTTGTCTTTAAGTATTGATTGCTAGGTCAGCTAAAAAGAACTTGAAGTGTATGGAGTGTAGTTTCCTTTTGATATATGTCTTAATGAAACATTATTGTGATTTTAAGCCTACCAGTTAACTTAAATCTTTCTGCAGCCCACCGTCTCCCACAATTCTGCACATCTGGGCTGTTCTCTCTCTGCCACTCAGAGGTAGGTTCAGCATTTTGGCGCCACATGGTCTGGTCACACCTACTCTGCTCTTGCGTGCTGCCAGATTCTATACCTCCACGGCCACAAACAGTAGTAGGTTCTTTTGTTCCTGCCTTCCCCCCTTCTATTTTAACTTTTATGCACATTTTTTGGCAGGGAGCAGTATTCTCCCTCCTTGGCATTCCTCCTCTTCCCTGATCAGTTAATCCTTCAGGGTTTAACCCTCCCTGAGCCTCCCCTATTGCATCTCCCTCGTGGACAAAATCTTTTCTTCCCAAGAGAAATTCCTCCTTCCTTGCTTCCCAGGAGGTTGTGTTTCCTTCGTTCTGTTCAACTGCAAAGGTGTGACGCATCTTAGGTGTCATAAGTTTTGAAAGCATACAGAATCCACAAGATGATTGGGCTCCTAATTAATTTCCTTCCACTCGAAATACCTTGGACTAAGAGCTTCCAAGTCCTCCTCCATTAGGTGGATAGACTATGTATTGTGGAAGCGCTTAAATCATCAGAGATTCCTCTCCCAGAAGGGATCAAGGCTCACACTCTCTCATGAGTGGGGGGAAAAAGCAAATGCATCCAGTTTGGGAAATTTTCAAAGTGACTATTTGGTCTACAGCTAACATCTTAAGTACTACAAGGTGGACCTTCTGCGGACACCACCTATGGTAGGAAGGTGCTGCAGGCCATGGTCCAAAAATAATAGACTTTTGAGCAAACTCATGAATAGAGGAGGGTACTTCTTTCCTACCAAATTTCTTGTTTCACAAGCCTTCCTATATCTGTTCATTGCTGACTACTTCCCAGACATCCACAATTGTGGGAGAATTGGGCTGCAGAGCAGAAAATTTCTTACCGCTTTTCTTTCAGCCTGTAGTGTCTCCCACAGTTGTACCCACCAAGGATTGTTAATGAGTAGAGTCAGCTATTAAGTGGAATCGTTACCATATGACTGTCTTCCTTCATCTAATGTATATAGTTATTTCATTATCTCTGGTATATGTGTTAACGATATTATGCAAGTTGTAAAGCTTGGGAATAACTCATCTGGCAGCAAGCGGGAGCAGATGGGCTATGGCCAGAGTGTGTGTCACCAAAACACCGAGCTGCAGAGAGAAGAGAGCAGTGCAGACATACAGAATTGTGGGAGACACTGCTAGCAGAAAGGAGATGATTGGTAAGAACTTTTCCATTCGATAACTCAGGCTTATCAAGCCAAGAGTGCTGCTTTTGTACCAGTGGGGAATATATGATGAAAATGTCTTCATTCAGTAAAATGTATACTTACTGTCTCCGATCTGAAAACAAATAGCAGTTTTTCTGAGCATTGCATTTGTTCAGTGTGATAGTTTTTATAAAACCATCAATATGGAATTTAAACACAAATGTAATCATCAAGAGAGCTCTATGAAAGGATTCAAGACTAAGGACAAAAGAAAGGCTATTTAGATTCTAAACTTTATAGGAAAGTATCTAGCAAATGGCAGGGGACAGACACAAGCATTAGATTTTTGACCAGTGGCTGTAACTTTATTATAATTTAGAACAGCAAACAATTGCTAAAGGCGTCCTGTCCTATTGGTAGCCTGCAGGGGTGGGGCCTCCTTGTACAGTAACTTGCCAGGAGCCATAAGCTTTGGAATTGGATGCCTCATCTGGTCTGGTTAGTCTTGGGCAGTAAGTTTATGCCGAAGTCAAGCATCAACAAGCTGGGGTGCATGCTGCATCCCACATTTCCCCTTTTCACTGCTACCAGGTTGCCTTTAGAAGTTGATTTTAAGTTACAAGCATCAAGGAAAAATGACTAAAACAACACTAGATGGCTAAAGGAGTGCCGCTTCATTTTTTTGTTAATAAATGAATAGAAGGTAGGATATTAGAAACCTACTGATTTAGATCATGTATCTAAAATATAGTTTATTATAGATATAGATAAATTACTATCAATATATAGGCGCTTTCAGATAGATATTCCATTTTCATATTGTAATAAATAAATTATTACTACTACACATTTCTATTAAAATAATGACGAAGAGCCCCAAGAGGAGATCCATTGTACTGAGTGCTATGTGCAAACAAGAGAGACACGCTTGCATTAGAGACTTCATTTCTTTTTGCACAGCTTCTCTCATAGATTACTAATAGGCTATTGCTCCTGTGGAATTTGGAGGCGGTCTAGTGTTGTTGCTGGAGACTCCAGGACTGAGCTCTTCCCTTCAGCTCAGACCACCAGATTTTCTGTGTCCAGAAAATGTTGTTGGAACAAGTTGGCAGTTCTGTTTTTCCTGACCATTTTGTTTTAAAATCTTTGATTTTTTTAATTCATTTTCATGCAGTTGCAACTTCCAATATTCTCATCCTTCTCTTCTCTTGGATTGGGTAAATAGCAGTGTTTGATTTCAACTGCATGGATCTGCCACTGCAGCATCTTCCTACCAGACTCCTGTGTCTCTGCTCAGGCATGGCAGAACTATCTTATAAAGCCCTAACTTAAATCTAAGCAGTTTTCCATATGTGAAGCTGTGTATACAGGTTCTACAGAAGGTGAATTATGCCCTGCCTGTTGCCAGCCAGCCAGCCCTTGCCTTGCTAGATTAAGGGGCTCAGTCAGATTAGCATGTCAGTTCCCCACCCTGCCTGAGGAGCTGTGATCTGAACACAGAAAAGTCCAATTAAGTGATTCTGGGCTTTTGAGAGAGAGTCTAAAGATGAGGAGGAAGCTATCTGGTCAGCTATGGGTAAATTCTTGCAACAGACCTGGGTTGGAGGGGAAAAAGCCTAAAAGGATCCAGAGTCCTCATCTTCTCTGTCTCTTCCCTTCCTCCCCCAAAGATACAAAAGTGAGTTCTCAGTTCCCTGGAGAAAGAACCAGGGCTCCAACACAGCTCCCTTTCCTCCCGCTATGAATTGTATGATATCCATGCCAGGATGAATAATGTATTACCTCCCTTCTCTAAACAGCCAGGGAAAGAGGTACCATAAATACATCACACACAAAAAACAAAAACCAACCAACCAGCAAGACATTTCCAAGAGTGGATCCCAATCAATGGCTTGCAAGGAACTAATTGATATTTATACAATATCTTCCCTTTCAAATATAATTAGATACATGTTTTCCCATTGATGAGAGCATCATAAAATTCAAATGGGGATATCTGATTAAGCAAAAGGTTAAATTAAAATGCTTCTATAAAAGAAAAATTTAATACATTTTGGGAATAGGGTTGTCAATCACAGTTAACTCTCACGATTAACTCAAACAAATTAATCACACTGTTAAACAATAGAATACCAGTTTGAATTTATTTAATATTTTTGGATGTTTTCTACATTTTCAAATGTATTGATTTCAATTACAACACAGAATACAAAGTGTACAGTGCTCACTTTATATTTATTTTTAATTACAAATATTTGCACTGTAAAAAAAAAAAAAAAAAAAAGAAATAGTATTTTTCAATTCATCCAATACAAGTACTGTGCAATTTCTTTTTCATGGAAGTTGAACTCAAAAATGTAGAGTTATGTACAATAAAACCCTGCATTCAAAAATAAAACAATGTAGAATTTTAGAGCCCGCAAGTCCACTCAATCCTACTTTAGCCAATTGCTCAGACAAACAAGTTTGGGTAAAATTTGCAGGAGATAACGCTGCCCGCTTCTTGTTTATAATGTCAACTGAAATTGAGAACAGGTGTTCGCATGGTACTTTTGTAGCTGGTGTTGCAAGGTATTTACATGTCAGATATGCTAAACATTCATATGCCCCTTCATTCTTCGGCCACCATTCCAGAGGACATGCTTCCATGTTGACGATGCGTTATTTACATTTGTGACTGACCTCCTTGGGGGAGAATTATGTCTCCTGTTCAGTTTTACCTGCATTCTGTCATAAATGTCATGTCATAGCAGTCTCGGATGATGACCCAGCACATGTTCATTTTAAGAACAGTTTCACAGCAGATTTGACAAACGCAAAGAAGGTTCTAATGTGAGATTTCTAAAAAATAGCTGCAGCACTCAACCCAAAGTTTAAGAATCTGAAATGCTGTCCAAAATCTGAGAGGGATGAGGTGTGGAGCATGCTTTCAGAAAACTTAAAAGAGCAACACTCAGATACCGGAAACTACAGAACCCGAACCACCAAAAAAGAAAATCAACTTTCTGCTGGTGGCATTTGACTCAGATGATGAAAATGAACCTGCATTGATCCACTCCGCTTTGGATTGTTATTGAGCAGAACCTGTCATCAGCACAGATGCATGTCCTCTGGAATGGTGGTTGAAGCATGAAGGGACATAAGAATCATTAGCACATCTGGCATGTAAATATCTTGCAACGCTGGCTACAACAGTGCCATGTGAACGCCTGTTTTCACTTTCAGGTGACATTGTAAACAAAAAGTGGGCAGCATTATCTCCTGCAAATAGTAATCAAACTTGTTTGTCTGAGCGACTGGCTGAAGTATGACTGAGTGTGCTTGCAGGTTCTAAAATTTTATATTGTTTTGTTTTTGAACACAGTTTTTTTGGTACATAATTCTACATTTGTAAGTTCAACTTTCATGGTAAAAAGATTGCACTATAATACTTGTATTAGGTGAATTGAAAAATACTATTTTTTTTTTTACAGTGCAAATACTTGTAATCAAAAATAAATATGAAGTGAGCACTGTGCACTTTGTATTCTATGTTGTAATTGAAATCAATATATTTGAAAATGTAAAAAAAATCCAAAAATATTTAAATAAATGGTATTCTATTATTGTTCAGCAGTGCAATTAATCTCACGATTAATTTTTTTAATCTCTTGACAGCCTTATTTGGGAACCTACAGTTGATGCAGTAGTAGCTCCACCAGTGAAAGACAGTCAAACCTTCCTAAGGGGACTTCCTTCCAAAAAGACCCCATACACCATAAGAGGTTGGCTTACGATTGAGACGTGTTTATATCCTTTTCCAAATCAGGAAATAAACAGCAGTCAAAAGCTTTTCCTTGATGATGGAAATAATGTCCTGAGTAGAGAAGAAATTGCTACTTTTCAAGATAGTTTACATAAAGGGTACAGAAAAGAGAAAGAGAGAGGGTTGTAGTGGTCCTCCTACAGAAGGCACTTTGGACTTGCTAGGTAGCCAAAGACCCCACATTATACTTACACAGAACACCAGACTTCTTGAAGCAGGGACTCCTTCAGTCAGACTGGGAACATCTACAGTTAACAAATTAGTCGAATTTACTTTCCTGGTGTGAGGGGAAACGAAAAGCTCCTTGGGGCAAAGACTGCCTTTTTGTGCAGTCCCCAGCACACTGCGTCCCTGACCTCTAGATGATGATGTCATAGAAATGCAATAATAATCCCAAAGTTCTGATGTGATTTCAGGTACACTGAGAGTTTCTTCAGGCGGCTTGGTTGGAGTCCTACAACCAAGCATGATAAAAATGTGGGTACCAGCCATAATGTTTTGTCATCAAGTACTTGGAGTATCAGGTACCATTTTTAATCACAGTGACAAATTAGACAAGTTTGCGGTTGGCCTTGCTAGTCATACTACCTGTGAAAGGCAAGTTTTGGAATTAGTTCCCATGTTCATACAAAAACCCCACTGCCTTTGTCATGAGAGAAAGATTATGCTTATAGGTCCAAAAACCTTTCAGTTCAAGATAAGTTCCCTTTTCCACAATTTCTGGAAAATAGTTCTCCCACCATTTTGTTCTAACATGTGGAAGGTGTGTCATAAATGGGCATTCCTCGAGTACGAAAGATCTCTCTCAAGCATATGAAGTACATATGTACCTTTTCATCTCATTCTGTCAAAAATGCCAAGGCCTCACAGTTTCAAGTTTGTTGCAAGGAGAAGGTAAAAATGGGGGGAACTTCCATCTAAATTATTCTGCTATAATAATTCAACTTATTCTTTCCCTCCCTACCTCTGGGATACACTGCGTATTACTTCCCATGAATAATTAAAGAGCAGAGAAGCTTTGCAACTGAATGATCAGTTTCTTACCTGATAATTTTCTTTCTTTTTAGCAGTTTCTCTCTGTATTCCATCCACCCTGGTAGTCTGGTAAATGATCAGAATATAAATTGAAATTTTTCTCTGAAGGGAGACTTAGACATTGACAATTGACAGGTTGCCTTTATACTAATAATTGGTTGCTGGAGTGTTTATACAGCTTTGGAAATTTTTTTGGGTGGCCTGAGATGAAAGACAAAGCTTAGTCCTGGAGCCTCCAGCTACAACACCTCCACCTACCTGTAGCCTCCAGCTACAACATGTCTCTGAATTCCACAGGTGGGGATTGCCCATTAGTAATGAACTTAGAATTTCTCTCTTACTGCTTTTCACCATACAAAATATTAACTATTTAGAGGAAGATACATTATGGTTTATTTGTACAGCGTTTTTTAGCATTTCAAACTTCTCTTTAGGAAAAGATTGCACAGGCCACACAAATCTGCCCGCAACGGATAGAAGTCAACAGAACTGTCAAGAGTCTTGACACAGAAATGAATCGCTTAAGAGACAAGATCAATTTAGAAAGAGATCATCATGGAAACAGAGAAGAAATAATAAAGTAAACAGTGGCTACATATTTTGGGGTTGGGGGGCAGAATAGTTGCTTCATTGGGACAGTAGATTAGTTTTATTTTAATTATCTCTAAACTTTTTTTAAAAAACAAGTCTGATTAATGGTGACGGGTGCTCTTCTTGAACTAAGGAGTAGTCATAGCCTTAAATATGTTTGGCTGCTCATTGCATTATTTCTGTAGCACCCAAATGTGGTGCTGTGTGCTCCAGAGAAACTGAATAAGACATGGTCCCTACCATAAACAGTTTTCAATTTCTATTTTTATATACAATGTAACAAAAATAGGAAGAGTGGAGTAAGGACCTCTGTCCACCTATGTCTGTTGCTCTGGCATTAGGATGCTGACCACCTCACTTTGCATGACACTGTTTCCAAGGCAGGGTCCATCATACTCATCAAAGTAAGTGGTGCCAGCTGCTGTGGGCATTTGTATTTTTGGAGTTAGAGAATTCATAGATTTAAAGCCAGAAGGACCAGGATGATTATCTAGATTGGTGTTTCTCAAATATATTTGATTGGCCCCCCCTTTGTGTCTGTAGTTTGCGCACCGCCGTCCCTCCTCCCCCCTGAGTACATATACCACCACCCAGCTCTGAAGGCAGAGTGAAGAGCAGCGGCTGTTGTCTGGGCTCCCAGCTCTGAAGGCAGCGCTGTACCAGCAGCAGCACAGAAGTAAGGGCAACAATATGAAAAGTGATATTTGTCAATATCACTTTTCACAGCGGACTTAGCACTCCATTGCCACCCTTACTTCTACACTACTGCTGCCACCATGGGGCTGATAGCTAGACCCCTGCTGCTTCCAGGTGAGTAGTTTGGAAGGCCTCTGGCTGTTACCTATATCCCCATCTCCTGGGTGTGCATGGCCTTCTGCACATGTCCCAGCCCCTGGGACTGACAGCCAGAGTTCTTAAATAATGGCACACAGCTCGCACTTCCCTTGATGCATTCCCATGCCTCCCTTGTGAGGTTCGTCCCATAGTTTGAGAATCACTGATCTAGTCTGATTTCTTGCGTGATACTGAACTTCGCTCTGTAATTCTTAAATCAAGTCCAAAAATTTGTATTGAACTAGAGCTGCCTTTTAGAAAAAAAAAATCTAGTCTTGATTTCATAAATTCTAAGGTTAGAAGTTACCATTGTGATCATCTAGTCTGACTGCCTGTATAACACAGGCCATAGGACTTCCCCAAAGTAATTCCTAGAGCATATTATTTTAGAAAAACATCCATATTTTGGGTTTATTTACATTACCCTCCATTAGTTAATCATCAAGCCAATTTTTTTTGCGGGGAGGGGCGGGGGGACAGGGGGAGACACAATGTGGGTTTTCCTTACTAAACATATGAAAAATCTTTGGTCTGAATAGTTATAGGTGAGGCTTTGAATCTACTGTGCTGTGTGTCATAACTCTTATGGTTATCAAGTACCATATCAGCTGGTTCGATTATCTTGCCTGGGATTGATGTCAGGCTGACAGGCTTATAACTACCTGGGCCTTCCAGTTTACCCTTTTTTAAATTGGCATGTTCACTTCCTTCCAGTCTTCTGGAACTTCATGGTCCAAGATTTTTTTGAAATCAGCATTGATGGTACAGTGAGCTCCTCAGACAGCTTTTTAAAAAATTCTTGGATGCCGGTTATCTTGACTTGCTGATTAAAAATGTCTAAGTTTGGTAACTAATATTCTCCAGAGATACTAGTGGAATGGAGTATTATCACCATGTGGTGAGTCTTCATTATGTGGGGTTTTTTACACAAATACAAATATATTTGTCGAACACCTTTGCCTTTTGTGCATTGTAACAGATAATTCTACCATTTGCATCTAGCAGTGGACCAGTACCATTTTCAGGATTCTTTTTGTTCCTAGTATAGTTAGGAAAAAAACAACTCCTTTATTGTCCTTAACTTCATTGGCCCTAGATTTCTCCTTGTGTCCCTTGGCTTTCTTTATCAATTATGTACAGTTACTAACTTCTCATTTATAATCATTGCTATCAAGTTCCCCTTTCTTCCATTTGTTATATATTATTTTTTACAGATGCCTTCACTTACCCTCTAAACAAAGTTGTTTTTTAACTAGCACAGCCTTCTTCCTCAGTTGCAGGATTGTTGCTTTTGGGGCATTTAGTAAGGTATTCGTAAATGATTTCCAATTCTCATTCACACTCTTCTGATTAAATTCTTCCTCCCAGCTGGTTTGGCTCACAATTGTTTTCATCTTTCTGAAATTGGTCCTACTAAAGCTCTGTTTGTTTGTCTATCAAATAATGTATGTTACCGGTCTAGACTTTTTTTCTGTTTGTACATTATAAATGTCATCAAGCCATGATTACTTGTACCTAAGTTACCATTAACTTTTAGTTCTGTCGTCAGTTCCACTTGATCACAGAATATCAGGGTTGGAAGGGATCCCCTGAAGGTCATCTAGTCCAACCCCCTGCTCGAAGCAGGAACAATTCCCAGTTAAATCATCCCAGCCAGGGCTTTGTCAAGCCTGACCTTAAAAACCTCTAAGGAGGGAGATTCTACCACCTCCCTAGGTAACGCATTCCAGTGTTTCACCACCCTCTTAGTGAAAAAGTTTTTCCTAATATCGAATCTAAACCTCCCCCACTGCAACTTGAGACCATTACTCCTCATTCTGTCATCTGCTACCATTGAGAACAGTCTAGAGCCATCCTCTTTGGAACCCCCTTTCAGGTAGTTGAAAGCAGCTATCAAATCCCCCCTCATTCTTCTCTTCTGCAGGCTAAACAATCCCAGCTCCCTCAGCCTCTCCTCATAAGTCATGTGTTCCAGACCCCTAATCATTTTTGTTGCCCTTCGCTGGACTCTCTCCAATTTATCCACATCCTTCTTGTAGTGTGGGGCCCAAAACTGGACACAGTACTCCAGATGAGGCCTCACCAATGTCGAATAGAGGGGAACGATCACGTCCCTCGATCTGCTCACTATGCCCCTACTTATACATCCCAAAATGCCATTGGCCTTCTTGGCAACAAGGGCACACTGCTGACTCATATCCAGCTTCTCGTCCACTGTCACCCCTAGGTCCTTTTCTGCAGAACTGCTGCCTAGCCATTCGGTCCCTAGTCTGTAGCGGTGCATTGGATTCTTCCATCCTAAGTGCAGGACCCTGCACTTATCCTTATTGAACCTCATCAGATTTCTTTTGGCCCAATCCTCCAATTTGTCTAGGTCCTTCTGTATCCTATCCCTCCCCTCCAGCATATCTACCACTCCTCCCAGTTTAGTATCATCCGCAAATTTGCTGAGAGTGCAATCCACACCATCCTCCAGATCATTTATGAAGATATTGAACAAAACCGGTCCCAGGAGCGACCCTTGGGGCACTCCACTTGATACCGGCTGCCAACTAGACATGGAGCCATTGATCACTACCCGTTGAGCCCGACAATCTAGCCAGCTTTCTACCCACCTTATAGTGCATTCATCCAGCCCATACTTCCTTAACTTGCTGCCAAGAATACTGTGGGAGACCGTGTCAAAAGCTTTGCTAAAGTCAAGAAACAATACATCCACTGCTTTCCCTTCATCCACAGAACCAGTAATCTCATCATAAAAGGCGATTAGATTAGTCAGGCATGACCTTCCCTTGGTGAATCCATGCTGGCTGTTCCTGATCACCTTCCTCTCATGCAAGTGCTTCAGGATTGATTCTTTGAGGACCTGCTCCATGATTTTTCCAGGGACTGAGGTGAGGCTGACTGGCCTGTAGTTCCCAGGATCCTCCTCCTTCCCTGATCTGTAGAACAAGGTCTAATATAGAATTCCACTGTGGTGGCTGTAGCACTTTTTGAGTTAGGAAATTGTCATCTATACGTTTAGAAATTCTAAGTATATTTTAAGTACAGGCAGCATGAGACCTCCAGCATATCATTCATATTGAAGACACCTGTGATCAGAGTTTTTTCCTACACATTGTAGAGAGGCACCTAAGGAAGTCATCCTGTTCTGTGTCATGATTTGGTAGTCTGTAGCACACACCAACTACTACCCCATCTTGTGCTTTATCTGTTAGGAAATTGATCTGTAAGTATTCAAGACCATTTTCTTCTGAGTTGTCCATGACTTGGAAAAAATGCCATTTTTGCTGTAGAGTCCTACTCACCCTCCCCTTTTTGCCCATTTACTCCTTCCTAAATAAGTTATGACCATTGATTTTAAGATTCCAGGTGTGCAAATAAACCCACCAGGTTTCAGTAATACCAACTAGATTGAATTTATGCTCCTAAATTAGCAATTCCAATTATTTTTTGTTACCATGTCTTTCAGTATTAGTGTGTAGGCAATTCAGTAATTTCTTGTCTTCATGCTCATGTTCCGTGATTAATCAACATCCTGATTTTTGTGCTGATTGCTTATCTCTCCTTCTTTTTATCCTCCCCTTTTGTTATTAGTTTAACCCCTCTTGACTACTCTAGCCAGTCTAGAGTAGTCAGAGATTAGTCTACCCTCTACTGAGGTGAAGACCATGTAAACTATGTAGCTCCCTCTTCCTATAGCTTAGAAGGTGGACAAATCTTCCACAGAACCAACCCCCAATGCCACTTACCTAGCCGGCAATTCACTCCCAGAATCTTCTGCCTCCTGTCTGTCTTTGTGAGACAGGAAGGATTTCAGAGAAGATTTGCTTGGGTATTTTTGTTCTTCAGCACATTTCCAAGTTCCCTGAAGTAATCCGCCATCTGCGAGAGATCTCACAACGCAGTGTCAGTAGTGCCAATATGAACCATTACCAATGTATCCTTGCCCATAGATTTCAGAAGTCTATCCAGTCTTAGAGTGACATCTTGTGTCCTGACTCTAGGAAGGCAGCTCAGTGTCCTTTTGTCTGCCTGTTCCTTGCCAAATGTTCTTTTGGTTCTTCTGTGTATTGACTCTGAAGAGTCAGAGCGGTGGAGAATCTGGGTTTGGACTGCTTGCTAATTCTAAACAATCTGTTCCAGACTGACAGATGGTGAGACCTTTTCTTACCTGTAATTTATCTGCTCATAACAGAAAATCTGTTGGTCTGGATTATTTCCCTTCCTTGTAAATTTGAGTTTTATAGAGTTAGAAGCATTTGAAATTTATCTAATGGAGCTTGTAATACCGTCACTGGGGGAGATGTTAGATAGCAAATCTCAACCAGTGAGGTACTGCTGTGTGCTGTTGGACACAGTCAATCCAACAGTTCATTCTAGACTAAATAACTTCTTGTTATGAGAACCCAAATGTAGAGGTAAAACTGAAATTGTTGTTCAACCGTCAAGCGTCTCCCACGATACTAATATGTGTGGGCTATTCCTCTCACGTCTGCAGTTCAAAGTGGTAGCACAGCACTGTTCTAGCATGTCCCCTTCTCTGGCTAGCCGCCAGATCTTTTTGCTTTATTGCATTAGTCACATGGCTAATTGCTTTGCTCCTGACTCTTCTTTGCCAGGCTTTATTTTTTTTTTTTTAGTTGAGGGTGAGGGGCAGTAGTAAGCAGCTGTCCTTTGTTGTCATTCTCTTCCTCCCCTGGATTGGGTCTTGAGCAGTGTTATGGTCCCAGCCACGCGGAGCCAGCACTCCCTGCAAGACTCCTGTCCCTCTTCTCTGCTCCCTCCCGTTCCCCCCCCCCCCCCCCAAGGTATGGCAGAGCAGCTGCATCATCACCAAGCTAAATTCAAGCAGTGTTCTATCTGAGACAGCTTTTGCAGGCTCTCTGGAGGGCAAATTGTGCCCTGCCTGTTCTCAGCTAGCCTACTGTTGTACTGCTAGAGCACAGGGTTATTAATCAGAAAGGCATGCTGCGTCTCTTACTGCCCCAAAAAGCTGCAACTCCAACGCCAAAAAGTCCAATGGGGAGACCCAGACAGAGTGGCGAAAGAGATTCCAAGAATGAGGAGGACTTCAGTCAGCAAGCCCATGGAGTAAATCCCAGGGCAGCACAGGACTGGAAAGAAGGAGGGGGAAAAAAACTTTTAGGGGCCTCCTGGTCCCCCTGCCTAGGTCCTAAAATGAGTTCTCTATTCCCTGGGGAGAGAAGCAGGGCTTTTATCTAGTTCCCCTTCTTCCTGGTTCAAACCAGGGAACTAGACCCCATCTCCTGAGCAGAGGCAATGGGACCTTAGAGTGGGAGAACAATGAGGGAGGCATATCCAGAGGGCACAAGACTCTGTATTCAGCAAACTGCAAGAGACCATGCTCTGGCCACAGTTGGGCAGCAACATCTACAAAGCAGGACAAAAAAATCTCCAGAGCGCTAAAGAGGGTAAGGAAAGCTACAATGTCCTCTGTCTCAGGCAGCTCCTACTCTGCTGAGGTTCTGTTTCTGAGCAGGATATGGGAAAAATGCAGCCAAGGACTTCACCATGAGATGTTCAGCACCATGTGCAGAAAGGTTGCATCCACGCTCCAGATCCAACCTGAAGAGGAACACTAAGACAAGCCTAAAAACAAATACTTGCCTTCCAAATCCTCACCCTGAGGAAGCAACTCCCCTGTACCCATGCTTTGAGGATGTGATCCGAGAAGGATGGGAAACCTCAGACAAGTGTGAACATACAAACAGGCATGCACCTAAAATACTATAAATGTCAAGGGCCCAAAAAGTGTAATTTTGAAGTTCCAAATGTCAATGCTGCAGTGACATTACTAGCAAAAGATATGGTGATACCATCTGAAGGGGATTTCTTTCCCAAAGATCCAGCCAACAGAAAGGTGGAAGCCAGCCTTGGAAGGGACTTCGAAGCTTCCTTGTCTGCCCTTAGAGCATCCTTGGAAGTTACAAGAGTTACAGTATCCTGCCTGAAGAACGGAGATCACTTAGACTTCTGGCTTGCTAATTAAGAAAATTTTCCTAGCAACAGCCTTCATGCCAGGTGCCTTAATGCAGGTAATGAGATTTTCAGCAAGGGCCATGGAATCCAGGTCAGTAGCCAGATACAGTGTATGGCTTCTTCTGTGGAACAAAACAAACAAATCCCATGTTCATCTAAATTAACAGTCTCTCCTATTTGGGGAAAAACTGGATAAGATAGTGGCAGAAGGTGCTGCCAAATGGAAACAGTCCCTCCCTTCTCTATGCAATGCTCTGAAGAGTGATTAGAAACCCAGCAAGAGACAGAAATGCTCCTTTAATCCATCCTCACAAAAGTACCAGAGGAAGGACAACAGACATATCAGGGGAAAACCCTGGAACCAGGGCTTGGGTGGAAAATCCAGAGGAAGTCCCACTGCCTGTAAGAACCCACTATGACAAGGAACAAATGTGTGCCTGCCCAGATCCTATTTCTCAGAAGAATGGTACATATCAACCACAGGCAAGTGGTAAGAGGGGTAGTGAGTTACAGATAAGTCCTTTGTACTAAAGGCCTCACCCCATCCTTCTATGCCTTCTGTGACGAGATAACTGGTTCTCTGGATAAAGGGAAAGCAGTGGACGTGTTGTTCCTTGACTTTAGCAAAGCTTTTGACACTGTCTCCCACAGTATTCTTGCCAGCAAGTTAAAGAAGTATGGGCTAGATAAATGGACTATAAGGTGGATAGAAAGCTGGCTAGATTGTCAGGCTCAACGGGTAGTGATCAATGGCTCCATGTCTAGTTGGCAGCCGGTATCAAGTGGAGTGCCCCAAGGGTCAGTCGTGAGGCCGGTTTTGTTCAATATCTTCATAAATGATCTGGAGGATGGTGTGGATTGCACCCTCAGCAAGTTTGCAGATGACACTAAACTGGGAGGAGAGGTAGATACGCTGGAGGGTAGGAATAGGATACAGAGGGCCCTAGACAAATTGGAGGATTGGGCCAAAAGAAATCTGATGAGGTTCAACAAGGACAAGTGCAGAGTCCTGCACTTAGGACGGAAGAATCCAATGCACCTCCACAGACTAGGGACCGAACGGCTAGGCAGCAGTTCTGCGGAAAAGGACCTAGGGGTTACAGTGGACGAGAAGCTGGATATGAGTCAACAGTGTGCCCTTGTTGCCAAGAAAGCCCATGGCATTTTGGGATGTATAAGTAGGGGCACTGCCAGCAGATCAAGGGACGTGATCGTTCCCCTCTATTCGACACTGGTGAGGCCTCATCTGGAGTACTATGTCCAGTTTTGGGCCCCACACTACAAGAAGGATGTGGAAAAATTGGGAAGTGTCCAGTGGAGGGCAACAAAAATGATTAAGGGACTGGAACCCATGAGCTATGAGGAGAGGCTGAGGAAACTGGGATTGTTTAGTCTACAGAAGAGAAGAATGGGGGGGAGTTGATAGCTGCTTTCAGCTATCTGAAAGGGGGTTCCAAAGAGGATGGCTCTAGGCTGTTCTCAGTGGTAGCAGATGACAGAACAAGGAGTAATGGTCTCAAGTTGCAGTGGGGGAGATTTAGGTTGGATATTGGGAAAACCTTTTTCACTATGAGGGTGGTGAAACGCTGGAATGCGTTCCCTAGGGAGGTGGTGGAATCTCCTTCCTTCTAAGTTTTTAAGGTCCAGGCTTGACAAAGCCCTGGCTGGGATGATTTAATTGGGGATTGGTCCTGCTTTGAGCAGGGGGTTGGACTAGATGACCTCCTGAGGTCCCTTCCAACCCTGATATTCTATGATTCAGTCCCAGAGAACATCCACAGGGGTCTTCTCATATGCTCTCTAGACCCACAGAAACTCTCAACCAATGCCAGCCTGATGGGGTGGGGAGCACGCGTCTGAGCCACAGAACAACACAAGATGCCTCAGACTCCTGGGAAAGGAACCAGAGAGTCAAACTAGTTCTGCTAAGGTTCTAGAGCTATCTAGAGGATGACCAGTTGGACAGGCCACAGAAGTTTGTACTGTTTCAACAACCAGGAAGAGAAAGGAGTTCAACTCTACATGTAGAAAAAATATCAGTATTGGAATGGGCAGAGAGGACCCTTCCTTCCGTTAGAGCGATACACACAAAAGGAGAACTGAACCAAAAGACAGACTGGCTCAGCAGACAGTCATCAACTTAGAATGGTGCCTAAATCAAAAAGTCTTCACTCTGATCTTGTAGACATTTGGCCTCACTTCAGTCAACCTGTTTGCCAATCACAAGAACCCAAAGCAGGGTTCTTCACCGGAGAAATACTTCACCAGGAAAAGAGATCCAGTGTCCATGGGGACAGATGCTCTTTCACATAGATGTGGCCACAAGGCCTGCTATATTCATTCATGCCCTTTACACATCTAGGAAAGGTGATCCAGGAGATAAAGTGAGAAGGCACAAAGGTGACAATGCCAACTTCGCAACAGCAAAGGAGACCATATTTCTCTGATCTGGTAGAATTGAAATTGGGACCACCATTGCAGCTACTAGTGAGAACAGAGACATCCTTCGCCAAAGCCCATTCCTCCAACCAGACCATCGATACAACTGATAGCCTGGGTATTGAGAGGGAAGTGTTGGTCTATCCTCAAAGTGATCAGAACTCTGCTGTCCTCCAGAGGAGCTTCCACATTAAAGGCTTACTTCTCCATCTGGAGCAGGTTTCATGGTGTCAAGAATGCCAAGGATCCTAATACTCCTGTTGTTCAGGACTTTCTTGAAGAGAAGGGACTTCAGTCCAGCACGGTAGCACTTCAGATGTCAGCCATAAGTAGCATACTATTTGTAGGATCCTCTGTTTCCTTAGTGGATAATCCTCAGGTATCCAGATTCCTCCAAGCAAAACCAGTATTTCCTAAGTGGGATTTACCCCGGTATTGAAAGCCATAACCACTCACCCTTTTGAACCACTGACATAAATATCTGCCTTCTATCTGTCCATCAAAACCTGTTTTGTGGTGGCCATGATGTATGCCAGACAAGTTTCTGAACTGGTAGCCTATCCATGCAGGAACCCCACTGTGGGTTCCAAGATGACCAGGTGGAACTACAGAATTGTTCTTGCCTAAGGTGAATTCATCTTTCCATGCCTCACAAGAGATCATTCTCACTTCATTCGGTCCAAAGCCACAGTACCCGAGTGTAAAGCTGTGGCGTGCTATAGATGTTCGAAGAGCGCTAAAGATCTATGTCAAATGCACAGAATGAACAAGAAGGTTGGGATCCTTGTTTGTCTTCATTCATCTGAAGTGCCAAGGGCTCAGAGTTTCCAAACTATCCCTCGTTAGATGGATCAAGCTCTGTATCTTAGGTATACATGGCATAAGAGGGGCTCCTATTCCAGGTGGAATCAAGGTACATTCTACAAGATCTGTGGCAACCTCATGGGGCAAAAGAGTTGTACTTCCACCATAGAGATCTGCAGGACAGCAACATGGTCTCAGGCTAACACCTTTTAGGCACTATAAAGTGGACTTTCTGTCCTTAGCAGAGGCCGCCTGTGGTGAGATGGTGCTGCAGATGGTGGTCCATTAATAGTATTGTCGTTTAAGCAATCAACAATGCTGTTCCCTGCCCAATTTTGTTTTTCTCTCTCCATCCATCCCTACTTCTGGTCACTGCTGGCTACTTCCTCTGTGTATATCAGAACTGTGGGAGACACTGGGCTGCAGAATGATAAATTTCTTACTGCTAGCAGAAAGCAGTTATCAAGTATCTCCCACAATTCTGCCCTCCTTGGATGTCTTAATAGCCAAGGGACAAAATTTTATTTTGATAGTTACCTTTGTAGACTGTAGCCTGCCGTACGCAATTAACTGCCCGTCACTGAAGTTACTGTTACTAATCACGTTCTATGAGTTTTTACTTTGAAATGACTCATCTGGCAGCAAACCAGAGAAGGGGTCCTGTCTAGCATAAGATGTGCTAAAGCTTTGTACTGGAAACTGAAGACAGGAGGGGAATAGTCCATATATATCAGAATGGAAGGGAAGTAGAAGAGCAGGAAATAGCCCAAACGTATCAGAATTGTGTGAGACACTGCTAGCAGAAAAGAAAGTACAGAAAACGCTCTTTTATCCGGCACTTCACCAGCTGACAAGCGGTATAAACCAACATTTCTGATCTGCACTGAAAGTCTGGTTTATAGTACGGTTGTTCAGAGGCCGGCAGGGGGCTGGGGCATGGGCAGGGTTCAGGGTGCCAGATGGTGGGGGCGCTTACATCAGGTGGCTCCCCGCAAGTGGCTCCCCGTCCCTGCTGTTGCTGGCAGAGGCACAGCCAGGCATGCTGCCTCTGTCCCCCACTCCCCGAGCACTGGCTCCATGGCTCCCGTCCCAGCCTGTTGGCCGGGAACCGCGGCCAATGGGAGCTGCGGAGGGGTCGGGGGGAGCGCCTACAGATGGAGGCAGCGTGCCTGCTTGCAGGGGCACCTGGCCACACCTCCACCTGGAGCAACAGGGATGGAGAGCTGCCAGAGGTGAGCGCATGCCACCCCCCACGGCACCCCAAGCCCCCTCCCAGACCCAAACTTCCTTCCAGAGCGTGCCTCGCAGCACGCCCCTGCCCCCGCCCCACTCCAAACTCCTCCCTCTGAGTTAACTGGCATTTTTAATTTACCAGCATCCCCATTCTCCCAGCATGCCAGTTAAAAAGCTTTTACTGTATCAGCTAAAGAATTTACCATTCCTTTTCTCCCCCAACAAAGAACAATAATCTTTTTTATTAACAATGATTTTCCCTTCCCTGAGAAAATTCAGCTTATGTGCCCACATGATGTTAGTTTTAGAGTGATGGTTTAATAGATTGTAAGCTTATGTTTGTTTTTTGTTTTTGTTTTCTGAAAAGAGAATGTTGGTTGTCAGTATGGTTTTAAATTAAGCATCAAGAGTTTGCTTGGGTCCTAACAGCATCTTTTGAGTTTAACTAGATATTTATGAGAATCTTTTTGCTGATAAAACAGGCAGCTTCTTGACGCAAAGGACAAATATCAGGATGCAGAAGGTAAAGTGAAGAATCTGAAGAAGTTTATTAAATTGTTGGATCAAATAATGACACAGAGATACAAAATGTATCAACAGTTCAGAAGGTGAGTGTGATCTTTATTTTAGTGTTAGTGGTTCAAATACCTGTGATGGGGCAGATTAAAAATATTTGTCATAAAATTCTATTGATTGGGGAAATATAGGTATTTCCCAGGGCCACTCAGAAGAAATTTCTGTATTCAACACATTTAAAATTCCTGTGATAGGCCTCCACACCATATGTACTTTTTTCAATAATTCTGACTGACCATTATCCTCTTCTTGCCCCTCTTTTAAAAATACTCAAACAAAATTGAAATTGGGAAAGGTATAACATAAAATATTTTAAGAGTTGCAACTAATTGCAGCTAAAAAAAATCAAATCTTTGCATCGCTTAATTCCAGGAGAGAGTTCTATGTACTGGATGTTACCAGAAGGCTTTGCTTATATGTTGTTCAACTGCAAATGGGTTCTTTATTGCTGAGAGTTCAGAAATAAAAATATGCTATTGAATGCGCACCTGGGGTTAGAATATGGCTTCAAAATTAGAAGCTACTGTTTTCTAGCAGCCCTCTTTCTGTGTGGGATATTGTGGCATTGACTCCTTCTTCTTAGAGTGATTGTCCACGTGGATTCCACTTTTTGTGTGCATATGCCCCATGCACGTGAGGTTGGATTCTTTTGGCCTGCAGTGTTGGTTGGGGATGTGCCTGTGCCATAAATGCTTTTGGGCATAAAGGGCAGAACGGGCCCAATCATCCCTCAGTTCCTTCGTACCACCCATGGCAGCAAGAGAGAACCTCTGCAGCGTCCATCTTCTTCTCTGACATGTGCTAGTACAGGGGCAGCTAACCTGTGGCTTCAGAATTTACTATGCGGCTCCTTGTATAGGCACCAACTCCAGGGTGGAGCTACAGGCTCCAACTTTCCAATGTGCCAGGGGGTGCTCACGGCTCAACTGAGATTTTTGTCAGTAGTGTCTGCAGATCCATGCCTGCGCCATAGATACCCTTGTGCTCTGGTATGAGAGTATATAGGGAGGGGACAGACCAGTTCCTTCTCAGACACCTGCAGCTTGAGACGGAGCATTGCTGTGTCGTTGGCTATCTATGCAGCTTGCTACCTCTTTAGCTTAATCTTTTTTCTTTCTTGATACTTACTTTATTATTTTATTTAGAGCAATCCTCTTCCGCTCTGTTTCAGATCATGACTGGATTCATGGTAGAGTAGGAACTGGAGAGGCAGTCAGTCCACACCCCACATTATATCCGCAGTGCTGAGCATTAGGAATTCCAGGGCAGAGGTACAAACTAATGGACACTACTTGCAAGATATTCCAGTTTCAGACTCATGGTATGCGTTCCCACATGTAGAGTACAGATAGGGACCACACATCAAAGAACTTAGAGTTAGAAGTAAGTAACCTCAATTTGTGTTTATTTATTTATTTATTTATTGCATAACCATGGTTATGCAATTTACATTAATCACTCTGTAGGGATTCCTCAGGAAATCCACTTAACTCTTATGGTCTCAAAATCCAGGCCTGAATGGCACATTTTAATATAATCATTTGAACTCCTTGTACTTCCCAGGTCTCTCATTAGTCACATCTGTATTTAGGTTATTTTTCTGAGATAAATTTTCAGCGAGACTAAACTTGCTCTCCTGTACAGAGATGGTAACAGCATGGGAGAAGCTAAAGCTCCAGGATCTGCCCCTCATGTGAAGCTTTGCTAATTAATGACTGGCACTCCCCATGCCTGCTCTACCTAGGTGAGAGGGACATATCCCCAAGTGAAGTTCCATATGTCGTTCCTTCTTTAAATGAATTCAGAAAGCTAGAGAAGTATGCCTGAAGTTGTTTCTACAAAAAAGCTCAATGCAAGCCACAGACACAGAAGAATATCATTGCTGGACTACACTAATCTAGTCAGTCTCTCTCCATTAGTGTCCTGATGAGCCAATATTTCACCCCAAGATCTTGGACCAATTCCAAGAGGCCCTAGTCATCCACAGCCATTCCAGGGTCACTGTTCACTGATGGGCCAAACGGAACGTTGCTCCAGAGAGAATCATAGAATATCAGGGTTGGAAGGGACCTCAGGAGGTCATCTAGTCCAACCCCCTGCTCAAAGCAGTACCAATCCCCAATTAAATCATCCCAGCCAGGGCTTTGTCAAGCCTGACCTTAAAAACTTAGAAGGAAGGAGATTCCACCACCTCCCTAGGGAACGCATTCCAGCGTTTCACCACCCTCCTAGTGAAAAAGTTTTTCCTAATATCCAACCTAAACCTCCCCAACTGCAACTTCAGACCATTACTCCTCATTCTGTCATCTGCTACCACTGAGAACAGTCTAGATCCAGCCTCTTTGGAACCCCCTTTCAGGTAATTGAAAGCAGTTATCAAATCCCCCTCATTCTTCTCTTCCGCAGACTAAACAATCCCAGTTCCCTCAGCCTCTCCTCATAAGTCATGTGTTCCCGTCCCCTAATCATTTTTGTTGCCCTCCACTGGACACTTCCCAATTTTTCCATATCCTTCTTGTAGTGTGGGGCCCAAAACTGGACATAGTACTCCAGGTGAGGCCTCACCAATGTCGAATAGAGGGGAACAATCACGTCCCACTGTAACCCCTAGGTCCTTTTTTGCAGAGCTGCTGCCTAGCCACTCGGTCCTAGTCTATAGCATGCATGGGATTCTTCCGTCCTAAGTGCAGGACTCTGCACTTGTCCTTGTTGAACCTCATCAGTTTTCTTTTGGCCCAATCTTCTAATTTGTCTAGGTCCCTCTGTATCCTATCCCTACCCTCCAGTGTATCTACCTCTCCTCCCACTTTAGTGTCATCTGCAAACTTGCTGAGAATGCCATCCTTCAGATCATTAATGAAGATATTGAATAAACCTGCCCCAGGACCGACCCTTGGGGCACTCTGCTTGATACCGGCTGCCAACTAGACATGGAGCCATTGATCGCTACCCGTTGAGCCTGACAATCTAGCCAGCTTTCTATCCACCTTATAGTCCATTCGTCCATCCCATACTACTTTAACTTGCTGACAAGAATACTGTGGGAGACCGTGTCAAAAGCTTTGCAAAAGTCAAGGAACAACACGTCCACTGCTTGCCCCTCATCCACAGAGCCAGTTATCTCGTTATAGAAGGCAATTAGATTAGTCAGGCATGACTTGCCCTTGGTGAATCCATGCTGACTTTGCCTGATCACTTTCCTCTCCTCCAAGTGCTTCAGAATTGATTCCTTGAGGACCTGCTCCATGATTCTTCAAGGGACTGAGATGAGGCTGACTAGCCTGTAGTTCCCAGGATCCTCCTCCTTCCCTTTTTTAAAGATGGGCACTACATTAGCCTTTTTCCAGTCGTCCGGGACTCCCCCTCTCGCCATGAGTTTTCAAAGATAATGGCCAATGGCTCTGCAATCACGTCCGCCAACTCCTTTAGCACTCTCGGATGCAGCGCATCCAGCCCCATGGACTTGTGCTCGTCCAGCTTTTCTAAATAGTCCGAAACCACTTCTTTCTCCACAGAGGGCTGGTCACCTCCTCCCCATGCTGTGCTGCCCAGTGCAGTAGTCTGGGAGCTGACCTTGTTCGTGAAGACAGAGGCAAAAAAAGCATTGAGTACATTAGCTTTTTCCAAATCCTCTGTCACTAGGTTGCCTCCCTCATTCAGTAAGGGGCTCACATTTTCCTTGCCTTTCTTCTTGTTGTTAACATACCTGAAGAAACCCTTCTTGTTATTCTTAACACGTCTTGCTAGCTGCACCTCCAGGTGTGATTTGGCCTTCCTGATTCCTCTCCTGCATGCCTGAGCAACATTTTTATACTTCTCCCTGATCATTTGTCCAATCTTCCACTTCTTGTAAGCTTCTTTTTTGTGTTTAAGATCAGCAAGGATTTCACTGTTAAGCCAAGCTGGTCGCCTGCCATATTTACTATTCTTTCTACACATCGGGATGGTTTGTCCCTGTAATCTCAATAAAGGTTCTTTAAAATACAGCCAGCTCTCCTGGACTCCTTTTCCTCTTATGTTGTTCTCCCAGGGGATCCTGCCCATCAGTTTCCTGAGGTTGTCAAAGTCTGCTTTTCTGAAGTCCAGGGTCTGTATTCTGCTGCTTTCCTTTCTTCCCTGTGTCAGGATCCTGAACTTGACCATCTCATGGTCCCTGCCTCCCAGGTTCCCATCCACTTTTGCTTCCCCTACTAATTCTTCCTGGTTTGTGAGCAGCAGGTCAAGAAGAGCTCTGCCCCTGGTTGGTTCCTCCAGCACTTGCACCAGGAAATTGTCCCGTACACTTTCCAAAAAGTTCCTGGATTGTCTGTGCACTGCTGTATTGCTCTCCCAGCAGATATCAGGGTGATTGAAGTCTCCCATGAGAACCAGGGCCTGCGATCTAGTAACTTCCATTAGTTGCTGAAAGAAAGCCTCGTCCACCTCATGCCCCTGGTCCGGTGGTTTATAGCAGACTCCCACCACGACATCACCCTTGTTGCTCACACTTCTAAACTTAATCCAGAGACACTCAGGTTTTTCTGCAGTTTCATACCGGAGCTCTGAGCAGTCCTACTGCTCTCTTACATACAGTGCAACTCTCCCACCTTTTCTGCCCTGCCTGTCCTCCCTGAACAGTTTTATATCCATTCATGACAGTACTCCAGTCATGTGAGTTATCCCACCAAGTCTCTTATTCCAACCACATCATAATTCCTTGACTGTGCCAGGACTTCCAGTTCTCCCTGCTTGTTTCCCAGGCTTCTTGCATTTGTGTATAGGCACTTGACATAACTCGCTGATCATCTCTTTCTCAGTATGAGGCAGGAGCTCTCCTGTCTCACGCTCTCCTGCTCGAGCTTCCTCCCGGTATCCCACGTCCCCACTTACCTCAGGGCTTTGGTCTCCTTCCCCCTTTAAACCTAGTTTAAAGCCCTCCTCGATAGGTTAGCCAGCTTGCTTGCAAAGATGCTCTTCCCAGTCTTCGTTAGGTGGAGCCCATCTCTGCCTAGCACGCCTTCTTCTTGGAACACCATCCCATGGTCAAAGAATCCAAAGCCTTCTCTCCGACACCACCTGCGTAGCCATTCGTTGACTTCCACAATTCAACGGTCTCTACCCAGGCCTTTTCCTTCCACGGGGAGGATGGACGAGAACACCACTTGTGCCTCAAACTCGTTTATCCTTCTTCCCAGAGCCACGTAGTCTGCAGTGATCTGCTCAAGGTCATTCTTGGCAGTATTATTGGTGGCCACATGGAGAAGCAGGAAGGGGGTAGCGATCTGAGGGCTTGATGAGTCTTGGCAGTCTCTCCATCACATTGTCAATCCTAACTCCTGGCAAGCAGCAGACTTCTCGGTTTTCCCGGTTGGGACGGCAGATAGATGACTCAGTCCCCGACCACCACCACCCACCTCTTTCTCTTGGGAGCGGTGGTCGTGGAACCCCCATCCCTAGGACAGTGCATCTCATGCCTTCCAATTGGCGGAGTCTCCTTCTGTTCCCTTCCCTCAGATGTATCATCTAGTCCATTCTCCGCATTAGTACCTGTGGAGAGAACATGAAAATGGTTGCTTATCTGTATCTGCATTGCTGGTACATGGATGCTCCCCTTTCTTCTTCTGGAGGTCACATGCTGCCAAATTTCTTCACCGTCCTCCTGTGCCCGCTGCACAGCCTGCTCTGAATCTTCAGTATGTTGTGTCCGTAGAAGCATGTCCTGATGTCTGCCAGGAAATCTTCAGTTTCTCTTATGCAATGCAGGGTTGATATTTGTTTCTCCAGACCTTGAACCTTCTCTTCCAATATGGAGAAGTGGAGCAAGTGCATATCGCATTGTCTAATGCCTAGCGAGCCAAGACAGAAGTCGTCAGACTTCTGACTTATCTTGGCCAAAAGCCTGACCAGACCTCTTCGGGAGCCTTGGTACTGATTAGTTAGAAAGTGCTTGTGGTACTCACTGAATGTGTGGACTTTCTCTCTTTTGGTACTGTCCCTTCAGCACCAATCTCTGTACTGGGTGTCTCAGGACCCAGTACTTACCATCTCTGTATTTGTAACCTTGGAACTATGTTCCTTGGTAGCGGCTGTCTCAGTACAAAAATCATATAAACTTAACTGTGGGCCCAATAGAGAGAGAGGTTCAGAGTAGTGAGATCTAAGCCACTAATTACTGAATTATTGGTACTCCCTTAATTTGATATATCTCTGATATCCCCATAGAAGACTCTGAATAAAATGACTCCTCTCTTGGAGGAATTTACTCCTTTTCCTCATCCTCATCTGAACACAGCAGAGAGCCATCGCCCAACCTGCCTTCCCCTCCTTGGGTGAGTAGCACAATGGGAGTCAGAAATGAACTCCAGTGAGGATTCTGTCAGAGGTTGCACCAAAGATATCCCTAATTAATCTTCCACTCCACAGTCTGGATCTTCCACCAGACAGTAGGTTTGATGCAACTGAGAGCCTGACAGAATTGTATGAGAACCTTTCTCTTTCTGCCCTCTCTTTGGCACCCGCCTCTTATTTTCAGGAAGTCTGGACTTGGATCACCTGAGAGCAGTGGGTCCTGGAAACTATAAAGAAGGGGTATTCTATCCAATTCCATCCTTTTTCTTTTTTTTTCTTTTTCTTTCTCTCTTTCTCTGACCCTTCTTGTGAGATACTACTAAAACAAGAAGATTCATTTCTACAACTTGGAGCAGTGGAGGAGGTGCCCTTAGAGTTCAGGGACAAGGGATTTTATTCCCATTGTTTTCTCATCCCCCAAAGAAGGTAGAGGTTTGGTTACCCACCCTGGACCTTTCCTATATCAATACATTGATCTGCTGTTTCAAGTTCAGAATGACAACTCTGACCTTCGTAATTCCTTTGTTAAAGCCTCAGGACTGGTTCATGGCTCTCAACCTGTAAGATGCATATTTCTACATGTCCATTTATCCAACTCACAGGCAATAACTCCGATTCCTGGTGGGAACTTCTCACTATCAATAAGGCATCCTGCTCTTTGGACTTTCCACAGTACCACAGATATTCACAAAGTATTTGTTATATGTGGCAACTCATCTAAGGTGGCAAAGACATCAGGTCTACCCATAACTCAATGAGCTGATTTGGGGAGATCACCGTAACAGATGATCAACTCAGTACAATTACCTCTGGAGCCCTGCAACTTCCCAGCCTTCAGAACATCTTGGCAGATCAACTCGGCAGACGGCTCTCAGATAATCGCAAGAGGTCGGTTAAAATACGCAGTCTTGCAGAACATCTTTTGCAGGTGCGGAGTTCCCAGTTAAAGATCTGTTTGCCACAAGCCAAAACAAGTGTCAAACTTTTTTTCCCACAAAGCGTTCCAGCCCAGGTTCCCTGATGGATGCCTTTCTCATCCCAGAAATCATGA
The DNA here is from genome assembly GCF_965140295.1 of Lepidochelys olivacea. Classification (NCBI taxonomy): domain Eukaryota; kingdom Metazoa; phylum Chordata; order Testudines; family Cheloniidae; genus Lepidochelys; species Lepidochelys olivacea. Next base: position 24,389,798 of record NC_140413.1, read on the forward strand.
ATGCCATTCCACTGATCCTCATGATCCAGAGGGTTCGAAGAAAAATGAAGCAAGGTTCAGGGTTGGTGGTGATGATAGCCTCAGCATGGGCCCAGACTGTTCTGGTATTCAGATCCGAGGAATGTTTCAGGAACCACCAATTACTTTACCTGCTGAGCCTGACAGAAAAATGGTCAAATCCTGCACCTGAACCCAGCATTGCTTCATCTGGTAGCCTGAATGCTGGCTGGATGGTGCCCACTGAAAGAAGACTTTTGGCTGATGTTCAGTACGTTCTGCTCCTAAGTAAGAGAGCCTCAACCAGACTGATTTATAAAGCAAAGTGGAAGAAGGTTTCTATTTGAGCTTTTCAGCAACAGTGGTCTCCCTTGACAATACCCATTTCAGTAGTGTTGGACTATCTAATAGCTCTGAAACTGGTGTGAGGCTCTGTCCCTGAGGTCTGATTGGCCTGCTGGCACTACGTAAGATACAGCAGCAGGAACTGGAAGCTGTCAAACAATGGGGCTCCATCCTGTTCTGGACTGTGTGCCTTGTACTTCCTGCTGCCCACTACTTATTCCTGTTCCTGCTTCTCTGGCTTGATTTCCTGGCATCTAAGATGTGGTTTCTGACCTCCAGGTTGTCTCCTGCCTCTGACCCACCGGTATCCCAACCCGACTCTGGTTCCAGACTTTTGGTTCTGATTTCTAGTTTGTTTCCTACTTCTGACCCAGCCAACTCTTGACTCCTGTCTCATGACTTTGGACTTTGGTTCGAACTGCTAGAACTGGCTGCCCATGACCTGTCTGTGAAACTGTGGTAAAATTTCCCTAAACATTTTATTTTTAGTCTGGGAGCCCCCTCCCTCTTGGGACCTCAGTGTAGTATTTATGGCATTGTTGGGTCCTTCCTTTGCCACCTCTCAATGAAGCCTTCTGTGCTTCCTTAGCTCCAAGGGTAGGTGATATTCAGGCCCTCATGGCAGTTTCCACTGTGTTTGATAAGGAAAGTTTGATACTCTCAGCCCTCCTCATACCCAAAGTTGTTTCAGAAATCCCCATCAACCAATTCATATCTATCTGTTTTCTTCCCCAAGACTCCTTCGACCTTGGGAGAAACTAAACTTCATATACTTCTTGTTATCTGTTGTCTTTTTACACTGCCAGGACAAAACCATTCAAGAATGCACTAGACTGATTATGGCCTTTCCAAAGAGGGCTAAGGGGTCAGGAACTATCCTCTCCAAGATAATTCAAGTGGATCTCCGTTTGCATAAGGACATGTTATGAGTTACCCAGGTTAGATCCACCTTAGCCACATTAGAGCTCATTCCAGCAGCTTCTTCTGCCTGTGAAGAATGTCCCTATTCTGGAAATAATATAGACTAGCTCTGTAAAGCTCAGTCTTCACGTTCACAGGAACCTATTCTTTGGTAAAGGCTTCCAAATCGGATGCCCAGTTTGGTAGGGCTTCCCTGCACTCATTGTTTAAGTAGGTTTCAACTACCCACCTCCAAGCAAATAGATAACTTATTCTTAGTCAAAGAGAGTGGAATCCATGTGGAAAATCACTTACACTTTCTACTGTACACTTCCTGTGTTTCTTAAAGATGTGTTGTCCGGATGGATTCCACAATGTGCCCTCCTTCCCTGCTTCTGTGAAGTCCTACTTCTCTGGAATTCTGTATTGTGAGGGAACTGAGGGTCAGATGGGTCTGCTCTGTCCTTTATTCCCTGAGGTGAGAGCATTTAGTATGGAGGTGCAGCCCCAGCAGACACTGCTGGCCGAAAGAATATGATCTTCTGCACATGGGGTTCATGCACACCAAGAGTGGAATTCATGTGAACAACACATCTCAAAGAACCATACTTACTGTAAGGTAAATAACTGTTCTTTCTTGAAGGACTTGTGAAGTGGAGCTTTTGTAGAGTGGGGAGATAATATATTTTAACAAAAAAGCTGTAGATCCTTCCCTGTTCTACTTCTCCAGTGGCTTTTGGGTATTGGCTGTAGAGTAACAAGTTAATTGCAGTATATAACTAAAATTTAAATTATTGCTTTTAAAAAACTAGCTTCAGATGCTGTGCAGTAAATACTTACTTGGTGTTGATCTCCAGAAGTGGATTTAACTTTTCTAATATATGTTATGGTGGAGCCATTGAGACATCACAGCTAAGGCTGCATTGTGTTGTGCTCTTAAAATGGGAGTTCAACCTCAAAGACAGTGCATCTGTCCCAAATTTTAGTGTATAATTTCTGATTAAAGCTTGCATTTTCTGAGGATTTTCAAGAAAATGAGTTAATTTTGTCCCCCAAATAAGTTCACATTCTCAATCTCATTTTTTGGCTTCAAAATGTCAAATTATAGAAAGTCAAAAAAATGTACATAGTGCTGGTTTGTTGGGTTCTCTGGAGTTGTTAAAATATTTTGTAAACACCCCCGCCCCCATGAGTGGTCTTTTGCGCAAGTTAGCCAGGGGGAGTTCAAGATTTATAATTATCATGTAGCTGCTGGTTTCTCAAAGAAAGGCCCTCTTATGACACCCTTACAGCTGAACAGCTTTCACGATGACCAGGATCCTCTGTGCAATAGCTGCTGGTTTATTGAAAACTAGGAGCTCCATAAAACGGCAGCAGCCTCTTTGATAAAGCAGTTAATACTGCGTCAAGGATCTCGTTTTTTGTGAAATCATGCAGCCAGCACAGGAGCTCCTGGACTTCATGAAAGCAACCACTATCAATCTCAAAGATCCTGTTCTTTGTCAAACTGTTCAGCTGTCTTAAGAGTTCCTCTCCTGAACCAACAGAAAATAGGATCTATGACAAAGCAACAGGAACTTTGACAAATACTAGGCTCTTTATGAAAGTGCCTTTCTGGGTCAGGAGCAGGTATTGTTGTTCATAAACGTAGCCATTGCTGCATTGGAGAGCCTTTCTTAATCTAAAATGTTAAAGTGGGAAATTAATAGACAAAAGCACTATGGTGTGTGTGAGTTAAAGTTGTAGATTTTACATCCAATGCAAAACCACTAAAGCAAGGAATGAAAAGTTAAGGCCTCTAGCAGTTCATACTTTCTACTCCTCTATCCACACTTCACAACTAAAATAACCACTGTACCACACAAAGCATCTCAACTTCAACTTTGCCCCAATAGAAATGCCAACATTCCAGCAAACCCTTCTCCAAACATTGAGTGAATGTGTTTTTTCCCCCAGAACTGTGAAGAATGGAAAGTAGTGGGAGTAAATCTGGGAAGTTGGTGCTAGATGGCTCCCATCCATACTAAAGTAAAACTAAGTTGTTGAGTGTTTTAGTAATGGGGTGTATGTGTGTCTGGGTAGAGGAGTAGAAGGGGTATGTGCTTTTAGATATTTTGATTTATTTCCTTGTTTTTATGATTCTATTAGGTATGTTATAGCTGCAACCTTAACACATAGAACAAAGGTATTGTTGTGTGTTATGTATTCTATTATTAAAATGAAGCAGTAATTAAATGTTGATTAAGATTCCACTCTTTCATTTTTGATGTGGGATCTTCGACTCTAAATCTGTTCACCTTTTTATGTATATTATTTTTAAAGATCACTGATCTGATGTTTATTTGCACAATTTATCCAAAAAGGTGCCTTACTTTACGATGCAAGTTCTATTTTGACTTCTTATTATGTCAGCGATCTTACTCTGGAAAAATGAGTTTTGACCACAAGAATGAAACACTTTCAATAACAGTAAGTCACTGTATTTTCTTTATTAATACCTTACCAAAAGTTATGTTTGATGTTAAACGTCGGTGGAATTTTAACCCTTAAAAAAATCTGTTCCGGTACCTTTTTGTATTCAGTTACTTGGCATTTACTAATGCAGATTTTTTGCATGAAAATAAAATATCTGGTTTCTGTCAACTTTACTATTTTCTGTTCTCCATCTGACATTACAGTTAATGTGAATTGATTATCCTGTCAGAAGACGGAGATGCAGAAAAAAACAAGATGAGCTGTTACAGGAATAGATAACTAAATGTAAATTTAAAATGTGAAGATGTAGTAAATGTATAATTGGTCAGCATTGTTTCAGACTTGCATTCTAACTTTTCAAATAATGATTAGAAAATGAAAACAAGAGAAGTCATGGTGTCCAGTAAATTCCACCTGATATTTACAATTAGTAAATCATTTGATGTCCTCCCACCTTAGTGTGGTTAGTTTCTCTAACTAGACTTGCACAGTTTTTCAGACCCTTGAACAGTTGAAGTCCAATTATAATTTTTTTTTAAAAAATCATAGAAATTACTTGTGATCAAAATGTTTTTCTCTAGATGGGAGAAATATGAGATAAGGTACAAAACTTGCATAGCATTTTAAATTCTTGCAACATACAAACACTATCTTTAAACAAAACAAACAAACAAGGCAATTCATTATTTCTGCGGCTCAGATGCATCAAGTCCCTCTTTTGGGTCCATCTTGGCTTGATTTCTGTCCTGTTGACATATTGTGGAGAGTGATTCAACACCTAAATGAGTCCTGAAAGGTAAAAAAGGAAGAAACAAATTATACAATACACTTTGTTTAAAATTTTTACCAGCAAACAGATTTTATGTTTACCAGTATATTTTGTTACAATATCTTTAATTAAAACAACTTTTTTATTTTTTTTCAAGCACTTCAGAATACCAGTAAAAAAAATATAGATAGATACCACAAGGTGTCACTGTAATCCAAGGAACACAGAACTGTTTACATGTGTCATGTATTCATACAGAGGGGCTATTCCTTGTTAAAACACCAGTAGTGATACAATTAGCTGCAGTTCTAAGATCATTGGGGTTTGACAGAAACATAACTACACTGGGTGATGAGGTTAACAGTTATAAAAATAGGTTTCAGAGTAACAGCCGTGTTAGTCTGTATTCGCAAAAAGAAAAGGAGGACTTGTGGCACCTTAGAGACTAACCAATTTATTTTAGCATAAGCTTTTGTGAGCTTGAGCTGTAGCTCATGAAAGCTTATGCTCAAATAAATTAGTTATAAAAATGGAGAATTAAACAAGTCACAGGCTGAGTTATTGGTTTAAATTAAATCTGTTCCATTTTTATTTGGGCAGAGCAGTGGGACAGTTGACTTGCAACTACCCCTTACAAAATTGTGTGTGATTGAACTATTTTAGTTTCATTGAGACACATTTACACTGAAGTATACAAACTTACTGTGTCGCTACATTTTATAGATAGATTTTCATGTTGTTTAATATTTGTAAACTTAAATCTTGTATGAAAAAAATTACGCTATTCTTCTTATGCAAGTATCAATCATGATCTACTAATTAAATGAATGTCTTAACTTAATTTAAGGTCCAGCCTGGAGATATAAACAAGGCTGCTCTAAATGACATGAGATCTCTATCAGGAGGTGAACGTTCTTTTTCAACAGTTTGTTTCATTCTTTCTCTATGGTCCATTGCTGAATCTCCTTTCAGATGCTTGGATGAATTTGATGTCTTCATGGTAAGTATAAATTTCAGCTACATCTTCCAGTTTTGCTGGATAAACTACCAAAGTAATTAAGTGGAGATCATTGGAAAGTTGAAAGACTGTGGTAGTTAATTTTGGTTGTGAACCTACTAACATTTTCCCTCCATAATGCTAGTTAGAGAATACATTAACTTTACTCTCTCGTTTTCCAAGTTGGTAACCAGAAATAAGGCGCTTGTCTGTGTAAATAAGTCTGACTACTTTAAAATATAAGTCGAGTTCATGAGATAACTCAGAAATATAACTTCCACATAACTTGCTTTTCTGGATCTTAATATTTTCCCCAGTCCATAACTGTCCACATAACATCGCTGAGTTTCCTCAGAGGTCTGCTAAGAAAACTCTGGTCCTAGCTCATGCCCTCACTTCATCAGTGTACAGTTTTGCCTTCACTGGTAGAACAAGTGTAGCAGTTTAGCTCAGTGTTGTTTCTTGGAAACGTGAGGTAGGTTTACGTCCCTCTCCACGCTTATACACCAGAGTTCTTCCGAAGCTATTGAAACACCGATGAGTTAATATCAAAATAGCAATACACACTCCTATCTTCTTTCTTGATTTATAAAGAATGTATATAGGAAAACCCTGTACAGCATCTGCCTACCAAAGGATGTCTCTGTGGAGATCAGGCAGACTGCTTTGTAGTGTGTGTTCAATTTGTCAGTGGCGAGCCAAGTGGTTGCCATTCATCTTTCCTCTGTTATAGCTGATTACCTCTCTGACCAGAACATGATCATGGATTATGTTGAGGATGGGCATTTATGGCTTCAAGACCTTGCATGATAGATGCATTGTATACGTTGGTTTTACAAAATATCATGAATCTGGACAGGCAGGATACAGACACTCTGCAGTGTATGTACCTCAAACAAAAATGCCAACTTCCTACCCGATTTGGGGTTTTTGTGATGTAATTCAGTTGTTCTTTGAACATTGTCCTAAAAACAAACAAATCTAGAAAATTCCAGTGAGAAACTTTGTTGAGAGAACTTTTAAGGTTGCACGGTGAAGTGATCAGGACAGCATAGGTAACAACACCACTGCGCATGTGCATTACAATACAGTCTTTAATTTCATGGTCATATTCTGGTTTTCAAATACGATATACATGCATGTTTTTCTACATCTTTGTATGGTCCATTTGTGTAATTGACAGCAAAGGGGAGGCAGGTCATTGTAGGAGTCTGTGCTTTGTACATTGTGCATGTTGTATATAAGTGACTACCAAGCACTCTTAAGCATATGCTGAGTGGTGTATGGTAGCATAAGGGGCTGTACGTATCCAAAGTAGTAGAAAAGGGTATGATGTATTAAGATATCGTATGTTGAGTATGTAATTGAAGGCTGTATCATAATACACATATGCAAAGGGATAGTGGTAATGACAGGCACACAGCCTCTATTCACTTCTTGAATTTCAGTGCTTGACTGTAACCTTCATGTTCTCTTGATGTAGATTTTTTTTTGATGGAATTTCAGTGTACATGTTTTAGTTAGTTAATTAAATAATTGTGTTAGCAAAATATCTCCAAACTTAATTAAGTTTTTGCAGATGTTTATATTAATAGCTTGTCTGTACAGAAATGCAAGACAATAAAAATATATTCTAAATATCAGTAACTGATCAATCCTCTGTTCTTAGGACATGGTTAATAGAAGAATTGCAATGGACATGATGCTCAAGATGGCAGATTCTCAACGTCATCGACAATTCATTTTGCTCACCCCACAGAGCATGAGGTAATCATTTTTCCTTAAACTTCCTCGCTCAAAAAGTGCACTAGAAATGTTAAATAGATACGTAAGAAAGAAGGCAATAGACTTTTTTCACAGTATATATGCCTAGGATATCAGCATCAAAAGCATTCTTAAATGGCCACCATGATGAATTGGGGATTTTTAGTATTTGTTCGCTTCCCTACTCCATTCTCCTTCAACGATTTCAAGTTTCAAGATACTGTGGTCACTCTTATTTAAGGTACATCTTCACTGTGAGAGATGGTGTGGTTCCCAGGTCACATAGACATACACGAACTCTCATCGGAGCCAGTACGCTAAAAATAGCAGTGTAGCTGTGGTAGCATGGGTAGCAGCAGCAGCGGCACTGTGCTCGCTGCCCCGAGGGCAAACCCTGCGGGTACATAGCTGGAGCTGCCCGTCTGGGCTGGTGCTGCCTGTGCTACTACAGCTACGCTACGACTTTAGCATGCAGGCTCGGCGGAGATCTAGCACTAGTATGTCTACACAAGCTGGGAATCAGGCCCCACGCTTATAGTGTAGATGTCGCCTTAGTGTCTTCACTACATTAGCTCTCTGAACCACTTCCCATGTTACTTAAAATTAATTCAAAGTCATCTCTCCTCTGTATGCTCCAGAAGAAACTATTCCAAGAAGTAATTTGCTTAAGATATCAGACTTTCTCCAAGCTGTTTTACTGTTACAGTAAACCATTTTATCTGGAGTAATTGTTCTCTATTGTTCTCTCTCATTATTTTAGTAGATTTTGTTGCTTTTCTCATCTCCTGCAACATTCTGACTTGTTCACTCATTCAGAAGCTGTTAATTCACCCCTACTATTGTTAATATTGTGGACCGGATTTTGTAGCTACACATATTCTGTCCTTAGAAATTTTCATTTGATAGCCAGTGCAACTGTAGTATTCCTCCACCTTGGTGACCAGGTTTCTTCCCTATATTTACTCCCTGGGGAAATTCTGCGCCAATGCGCAATGCAGAATTTTGCAGAAATTAACATTGTGCGTGCACAAGTTCCTTTCTTCCACAGAAATGGGCTGCGGTGCTGCTTGCTGCCACTAGGGGCTGCTGGACCTGGCAGAGCCCAGCTCCCAGAAGACACTGCTGGGGGGAGGGAGCTAGAGAGTTCCTGGCAGCTGCAATTCCCAGCATGCCCTGAGGGAAGGACAGGGCATCATACAGGAAACTGTGCAAGCCTGGCACTGAGCATCAGGCTGTTTCTCCCTCTGAATCCCTAGGCTCTGCGGGAGGGAGAGGGGTATCTGGGCAGGGGGGTCCCCAGGGCTGGGTTCTCACGGGGAGGGAGGGTGTGTGGGCAATGGGGGGCTCTGCAGCTCGGCTCTGGGGCGGAGGGTGTGTGGGTGTTGTGGGGGGTGGGCTCTGTGGCTGGGCTTTGAGGGGGGGAAGGCGGTGTGGATATCAGGGGCAGGTCTGCAGCTGGCTCTGGGAGGGTAACGGGGTGTGGGTATCTGGGCCCTGGGGAGGCTCAGGCGTGGAGGGGGAAAGGTTGTTTGGATGTATTGGTTAGGGAGGCCCCCGTGGCTGGGTTCTGCCGGAGAAGGGTTGTGGATGTCTGGCCCCCCAGCTGAACTCTGGAGGGGTGGGGAAGGGACTAGAGAAACAGGAACTGGGTTGTCATAGGGGTTTCATTAACTCTCTACTACTGGGGGAAATTTTGTGTGTCTGTATTGTTACAGACATACTTGCTGACAGGTATTTTGGAATAAATTACCAAAATAATTGAAACTGGTGTAATTATGTAGTGTTATTTTGACAAATAAAATATGCAGAATTTTAAAATATTATGTGCAGAATTTTAAAATATTTTGGTGCAGCATTCCCCCAGGAGTACTATATAGTTTGATGGCCAGGAATTACTTACTATTTTTGTGCCATGGTGTCTCAGAAATGCTGTTATGTCTAAGTGAGTCGACAGGTTTGCTTTTCAGTGATCTGTTTTCATGCATCCTTATGTAAAATAGTTTAGGAAAGAATGGCTGTTGTATCTCCACCTCTGAGAGTCTGTAGGTTTGAGCTTGATGATCATTAAACATCTAGAAGTTCCTTTTGAGCTTTCTATTAGAGCACCCTCCTGGCTTCAATCAGATCAGTCAGGAGGGTAGATTGATTACAAGCCCCTCCTCATTTGATGTTTACTAGCCACACTGGTGCCAATAAAGATGTCTCTCCTTATGCTCATGAACCATGAGGATCTGGTTTTGTGCCTGGCCCTTTTGCAAGGACCCAAGAGACAGGTGTGGAATACTGCTTGCACCATCTCCCCTTAATCTATGCAGCTATGTGAGGTGAAGCACAATCTGTCCCTGAAGATGAGGATAGCATACTTAAGTTACTGAAAACTAATGATTAAATATATACTGGACATGGTTATTAAAAAAAAAAAAATTCCTTCTTTGGGAAATGGAGAGTAGGATATATATGAAATACAATTGATGCTAGTCTTAGTGTCTGTCGCTCTGAATAATGTGAGCAGAAATAAATGTTACATAACTTTAAAAAAAACAGGGAATGTTTTTATCACAAGAATGTGCCTGAGGTGGAACACAGAGCAAGTTTGCTATAGATGTATCATAGCTATTCTATCAAGCATTTGGGTTGGTTTTTTTTTTAAAGGCATTTAGGATTTAAGAGCACAATTAAAGTCCCCACAAACCCCGCTCAAGATAAGTTAGTGTAAGTCAACATGGTAATGTTATAACCCAGGAAAAGGAAATACGGTACTGTATATCTAAGGAGATCACAAACTTAATCTAATCAAATTAGGTAGCTATAAGAAAAATGTTGACATAACAGGGAAGGTTTGTGGTTGTTTTATGGGTTTTTTCCATAAATATAGGGGACTCTTTTTCCATGGATAATCAATATTTAGAATAAGTAAAATCACATAATAAAAAATCAAAGTTAGTATTAATAAAGGCATTAATGCTAATAACTTTTTTGAATATGAAATGTGAACCATCAAGAAGTCACCAGAAGATATGGATGGAATTAAAGCCTTTATGTTGAAATTTAGTTTTTTATAAATGTCTTATTAATTTAGGAGCAGAATAGAATTATATTCTATCATAATATTTTTAAAAAGCTAATACCTTTCTGAATAATTTATGAAGCTATATTTAGTTAGGAATGTTGGACTTCACCATTTGATCGTATTCTAGCTATATGGTTTCATACATTTAAGTGAAGTATTATGAAGTCAAATTTTACATTTTGTTAAAGTATATGCATTTAATTGCAGTATTAATATGGAGGAACACTAATATAATGGAAACAAAAATGCAAAGAAAGTACAGTTAAGCTATTTTGTTGCCACAATTTAAAGCCTGGATCCTGCATACACATATGTGCATAACTACACTTGGGTTGAGTGTGTGTTTGTCGCATCAGGATCTAAGGTAAATGTAAACTTTAAGGGGTGTTTGAGCACTAATTTTATTTCTCTTGGAGTTGGTGCTTTCAGTTTAAAACTCAATTTGTATAATTTATACAGTCTAGATTTTAAAATTTTGGGGTTGGAATAAAAGTGGTATTGTTGCATAAAATATATAGAGTTCACAGCTCGTAAAGGCTAGGGGTTAACATCCTGGACATATTGAAGTCAGTGGAAACTTCGCTATTCACTTCAGTAGCGCCAGAATTTCACTCCATTTTACTGTTTCATATGATCAAAGAAAAATTGCTGTCATGTAAGGCAAACAGGTAATGGAGAGTCAAATTGGCAGAAACATTAACGCATTCGCAAGGGTCATAATTTAAATAGTGTGTTTTGTTTCTAGTTCCCTACCTACAAGTGGCCTTATTCGGATCCTCCGAATGCAAGATCCTGAAAGAGGACAAACAACGCTGAATTTTCAACGTAGACATCAAGAAGAGGAAGAAGACTAAAATTAATAAATACTTTGACACATTAATATGCTATCCCTAATGTTCAGGTTTTTATAGTATAAATGTATATAATTTATATGTCTGTAAGATTACTAAGGGCTTGTTTACACACATGGTGCAGCAGTGTGCACTATGGGGGTAGGATTTCTAAAGCATACCAGCGTGTTGCACACTAATTGGTCTGTGTATACCCTGCTGATACACATTAAAATTTCCCTAACGTAATTCACTCCACAGCCTGTGTAGACAAACCCATACTTGCTTCTTATTGCAGGTTAAGAGAATTCAGTTGAAGGATATTTCTAGTACAGGAGACAACTCCTTTATATTTATAGAGAAATAGTTTGTGTAATGAAAATGTAAATGAAGTGTGTAATTTTAGTAAAACTAGAATTTAGTTTAAAAAAAAATCAGTTTGGTTCACTGGAAAAAATTAAATGAAAATGTTCATTTTGATTAACTTTTTTTTAAACTGCCAACTGCTAGAGATTAAACATAAAATATACTCTTTTGGTTTTTCTGAAAAATTGAAATATATTTTGTGTAATTATGCTGGAGAAAAATCATTTAAAAAACTTTAAAAACTGATATAAGTAGTAATGTTTTAAAAATAAAAGGTGTCCAAGTACACTTAAATTCTGCTAAGTTTATATTGTTCAGCACTGCTCAAGAAGGTTTTAAAATGTGACGTAAAATGTACTAAATTTTCAAGACTGGATTTTGCTGTTCAGTCTATCCAGGACAGGATCATTTTGCTATCAGGCAGTATCTGAGATTTGTTTTGAGTATATTAACTGTGTTTACATATTTAGCTGTGGAAATATCACCTGCAGTATTTTGCCTTGATATATTTAAGAACAGAACCACTTATAAATGAAAGTGTAACAAAACAATAGGTTCTTCTTTGAGTGCTTGTTCATGTCAGTTCCAGTCAGGTGTGCACGTACAAGTGCACAGCAGCCGGAATATTTTTCCCCAGCGGTATCCATCGAGTCAGTTTGGGCACCCCCTAGAATGGTGCCATCCTGGTGCTCAATATAGAGCCCTACCGACCGGCAACCCCCTCAGTTCCTTCTTACTGCCAGTGACAGTTAGCTGGAACTTCCCCTTGCTGTTGTCGTGACAAGCGCATTTGGCAGTCTGTATATAGTTCTCATTAGTTCTGTAGTTAGTGTTAAGTAGTTAGTAGGTACTTTACTTAGTTCTTAAGTTTCCTTTGGAGGGGTTTCCCCTCCAGTGCTATCCCAGTGCTAGGGATGCCGCGGTCTCCTAGGGATGCTGCGGTCTCCTGCCCAGAAGCAATCCTCACACTTCATGTTTGAAGTGTTTGGGGGAGAGCCATCAAAAGGATCGCTGCAGGAACTGCAGAGGGTTTTGCCCCAGGACACTGAAAGAGAGAGTTCAGCACCTGAAGATCCTACTAATGGAAGTGGCACTCCGGCCCTAGTCCAACCCTGAGTCGGCAGACTTGGTACCAAGTATCTCCTCCTCGGTATGCAGTGCCCCGTCACTGTCGGCATGGGGATCAGTGCAGAGTAAAGACAAGGATTCTTGTCACCATCATGGCTCCACTCGCAGATCACATGCTGCAGGCAGGCACTGGTCTCAATTGTTCTGCAGAAGAAAAGGAGGATGGAGAGGGCTCCATCAGATTCCCTGGTCGTGGGCATTACTAATCAACGCGAGCGCCAGGGCTACCAAGGCCCCTCCCCAAAGAATCAGGAGGTGAAACGACTCGACTTTTTTGGTAGAAAGGTCTACTCCACTGGCGCTTGCAGCTCCGTGTTTCTAATCAGCAGGCCATTGTCAGCAGGTACTGCTACAGTACATGTGGGGGAATGGCAAAGTTCACAGAGCTGCTGCTGCAAGACTCCTGTGCTGAATTCTCAGCCCTGGTGGAGAAGAGCAAGCTCATTTCCCGAGCTTCATTGCAGGCCACTCTGGATGGGGCTGATGTGGCCACTTGGGTTATGTCTACCAGGATTGCCAGAAAAGAGGACTCCTGGCTCCAGGTATCAGGTCTGCCATAGGAAGTCCAGCAGACCATTCAGGATCTCCCCTTTGAGGGTGTGACTCTATTTTCCAAAAAGATGGATAAAAGGCTACATAGCCTAAAAGACTTGAAAGCCACCTTCAAATCGCTGGGCCTCCACATCCATGCCACTCAGCGGAGGCATTTTAGGCTGCAACCTCCTCCACGGTTCTACCAACGGAGGACGGCTCATAGAGAAGAAACAGGAGCAGCATGAAGAGGCTGCAGCTGTCCTCAGGCCAGGGCTCTGGCCCATCCAAACCAGAAGCAGGCCTTTTGAAGGTGCGAACGAGGATGATGCAACAGAACTTGGACTGAATCCAACTCACCTTACCTTTTTTGTCCTGACCATCTCCTTTCTACCCTGTGTGGGCCTGAATCAATTGGACATCTGGGTGCTCCGTATGGTAGAGAGGGGATACTCCCTCCAGTTCTCTGCACTCCCGCCCTTCCACCCCCTTTCCCCATTCCTCTTCAGGGACCCTTTTCACGAGCAACTCATCATACAGGAGGTACACTCGCTTCTATCACTAGGAGCAGTGGAAGAGGTTCCTCAGGAGCTGAAGGCCAAGGGTTTCTATTCCTGGTATTTCCTAATACCATAAGCCAAAGGCAGGCTCAGGCCCATCCTAGACCTGTGTCATAACCATACAGCTAAGGGTCGCCTTGAATTCCTCCTTACCTGTAAGGGGTTAAGAAGCTCAAATAATGTGGTTGGCACCTGACCAAAAGGACCAATGGGGAAGAAGCTACTTTCAAATCTGGGGACGGGGGGGAAGACTTGCTTTGTGTTCTTTGTTTGTGTGTTCTCTGGGGAAGCATCAGGTCAGAAAACTCCTTCTAAAATCATCCTAAAATGAGTCTCAATATTGCAAAAAGAGTAATTAAATAAGGCAACTCGTGTTAAATTCTTTTGTTTTTAGCTTGTGAATTTTCCCTGTGCTAAGGGGGAGGTTCATCCCTGTTTTTTTGTTTTTTTTGGTAACTTTAAAGTTTTGCCTAGAGGGTAATCCTCTGTGTTTTGAATCTGATTACCCAGTAAAATTACCTTCCATCCTGATTTTACAGAGGTGCTTCTTTTACTTTTTTTCTTTATAATAAAGTTCTGTTTTTTAAGAATCTGGTTTACCTATTTGGTTGGTAGATTATTCTCACGCCTCCCCTAGGAAAGGGGGTGATTGGGCTTGGGGGGATATTTTAGAGAAACAGGAACTCCAAGTGGTCCTTTTCCTGAATCTTTGTCTAACTCACTTGGTGGTGGCAGCAGTGCCCATCCAAGGACAAGGAAGGATTTGTGCCTTGGAGAAGTCTTTAACCTAAGTTGGTAGCAATAAGCTTAGGGGGTCTTTCATGCACTTTCATGTACCCTAGAGTTCAGAGTGGGGAGGGAACCCTGACAACCTGCAAGAGCTCAACAAGTTCATGAGCAAACTGATGTTCTGCATAGTCTCTTTGGCCTCCATAATCCCTTCCTTGGATCCAGGGGACTGGTATGCTGCCCTCAACTTGAAGGACGCGTACTTTCATATAGCAATTACACCATCACACAGAAGGTACCTCAGGTTTGTGGTGAGCAACAAACACTACCAGTTCACAGTCCTCCCGTTTGGCCTGTCAGCTGCGCCTTGTGTGTCATGGCCACATTCCTACATGGACGCCAGGTACAGGCATTCCTGTACCTCGACGACTGGCTGATCAAGGGCCGCTCCAGGGCTCAAGTGGAGGCAAAAGTCAACTTCATAAGAATGATGTTCAGTGAACTGGGCCTTATCCTGAACGTGGGGAAATTGACTGTCCCCTGTTCAGCGGATAGGGTTCTTAGGGGTGGTGCTGGACTTGACACACACCAGGGCATATCTCCCGGAAGCGAGATTTGGGGTCCTGGGCAGCAACATTTGAACTCTCAGGCAGTTTCCCACCACCACAACAAGGAATTGTCTGGTGCTTCTAGGACACATGACCTCTTGTATCTACGTGGTGCAACACACCAGACTCAGACTCTGGCCTTTCCAATCATGGCTAGCTTCGGTATATTGGCTGGCTCAGGACAGTTTGGACAGAGTCGTGACTCTGCCTCACCCAGTCTTCTACTCCGTCAGTGGTTGCTCAACCCGTAGGTAGTGTGTGCAGCGGTCCCTTTCACCGGTCCGCAGCCATCCCTCTTGCTAGTGACGGATGTGTCAGTCTTGGGCTGGGGAGCCCATCAGGAGACCTCTGGAAACAAGGCCTCTGGTCTCGCACATCAGTGTCAGAGAGCTGAGAGTGGTGCGTCTAGCATGCCAGACTTTCCAAGCCCATTTGATAGGGAGATGTGTATCAGTCATGACAGACAACACAATGGTGATGTTCTATATCAACAAACGGGGGTGCATGCTCCTCTCCCCTGTGCTAAGAAGCCTTCATGCTGTGGCACTTTTGTGTAGCTCATTCAATACACCTGCAAGCATCATACCACAGGAGTACAGAACAAATTGGCAAATCATCTCAACAGGTCTTTTCACGGCCACAAGTGGTCCCTATGCCCAGATGTCGTGAACTCCATCTTCCAGCGTTGGGACTTTCACCAAATAGATCTGTTCACCATACGACGCAACAGGAAGTGCCAATAGTTTTGTTCCTTCCTAAATCTCAGCCTGAGCTCCATTGCAGATGTGTTCTTCCTCCCATGGGGAGGCCGTCTTCTCTACGCATTCCCACCCATCCTTCTTATTCACAAGCTGCTCCTCAAGATACAGAGGGAAGAGGCTTCAGTGATATTGATAGCTCCAGCCTGGCCCCGCCAACACTGGTACACCTCTCTCCTGGAAATGTCCATGGAAGTTCCATTACCTTGCTGCTCTTCCTGGACTTAGTAACTCAGGATCACGGCCATCTCCAGCACCCAAACCGTGAGTTGTTGCACCTCACGGTGTGGAAGCTCCATGGCTGAACCCCACAGAGCTCTCCTGCTTTGACCTGGTTAGACAAGTCCTCCTTGGCAGTAGGAAACCCACCACCAGGGCTGCCTACCTTGCCAAGTGGAAGAGTCTCATTCTGGTCAGCACAGCATCACTCATCCCTTCTATACTACTACTCATCCCCTCTATACTATATAATGTTCCCCTCTATACTACTCATAGTAGACTACCTTCTCCATCTCAAGCAGCAGGGACTGTTCATGTTGTCAATAAGGGTTCAGTTGGCCACCATCTCTTCCTTCCATCAAGGCTCAGAGGACCAGTCAGTGTTTGCCAATCCTGCAGTGCCATTTCCTGAAAGGTCTTGACAGGCTATATCTGCATGTCCAACAACCAACCTGAGACCTCAGTCTGGTCCTTTCCAAATTGATGGGTCTGCCCTTTGAACCACTGGCGATGTGTTCCCTGCTCTGCCTGTCATACAAGGCGGCGTTTCTAGTAGCGATAACCTCAGCCAGTAGGGTGGCTGAGCTCAAGGTCCTAACATCAGAGCCCCCTTACACCATGTTCTGTAAGGACAAGCTTCAGCTCAGGCCACATCCAACTTTTCTCCCGAAGGTTGTCTCCCAGTTTCACATCGACCAGGATATCTTCCTCCCCATGTCTTATCCTAAGCTGCACTCAAGCGGCAGAGAGCAGAGGCTTCACTCATCGGATGTCCACAGAGCGCTAACTTTTTACATTGAAAGAACGAAACCATTCCACTGTTTGTGACTGTGGCAGACAGGATGAAGGGTCGTCCAGTCTCCTCCCAACAAATTTCCTCGTGGATCACATCCTGCATCTGTGAATACCATAACCTGGCAGAGGTGCCTGTCCCTCTGCTCACAGCACACTCCACTACAGTGCAAGTGTAAGCGGGGGAATAGTCCTGCTATTGTGGGGAACTATCCTGGCTTCTGCACTACCCCAGTGAAGTGGGCTAGGGAAAGGATCTGAGTCCTCGCTCCCACTCCCTTTACCCAGTGGCCTCTCTGCCCTTGAGGACTCCCCTTCCACTCTCCTGTCTGGCAGAGTCCTCGTAACCCCAACAAGGCTGGGCCCAGGATTCCTGGGGGGCTTGACGCCCAACCCTGCTGGGGTCACCTAGGACAGGGGCTAGGGTGTCCCCATTCCAGGATACTCTCTGCACTCGGCACTTAGAATCATAGAATATCAGGGTTGGAAGGGACCTCAGGAGATCATCTAGTCCAACCCCCTGCTCAAAGCAGGACCAATCCCAATTAAATCATCCCAGCCAGGGCTTTGTCAAGCCTGACCTTAAAAACTTCTAAGGAAGGAGATTCTACCACCTCCCTAGGTAACGCATTCCAGTGTTTCACCACCTGCCTAGGGAAAAAGTTTTTCCTAATATCCAATCTAAACCTCCCCCACTGCAACTTGAGACCATTACTCCTTGTCCTGTCCTCTTCTACCACTGAGAGTAGTCTAGAACCATCCTCTCTGGAACCACCTCTCAGGTAGTTGAAAGCAGCTATCAAATCCCCCCTCATTCTTCTCTTCTGCAGACTAAACAATCCCAGTTCCCTCAGCCTCTCCTCATAAGTCATGTGTTCCAGACCCCTATCATTTTTGTTGCCCTTCGCTGGACTCTCTCCAATTTATCCACATCCTTCTTGTAGTGTGGGGCCCAAAACTGGACACAGTACTCCAGATGAGGCCTTACCAATGTCGAATAGAGGGGGACGATCACATCCCTCGATCTGCTCGCTATGCCCCTACTTATACATCCCAAAATGCCATTGGCCTTCTTGGCAACAAGGGCACACTGCTGACTCATATCCAGCTTCTCGTCCACTGTCACCCCTAGGTCCTTTTCTGCAGAACTGCTGCCTAGCCATTCGGTCCCTAGTCTGTAGCTGTGCATTGGGTTCTTCCGTCCTAAGTGCAGGACCCTGCACTTATCCTTATTGAACCTTATCAGATTTCTTTTGGCCCAATCCTCCAATTTGTCTAGGTCCCTCTGTATCCTATCCCTGCCCTCCAGCGTATCTACCACTCCTCCCAGTTTAGTATCATCCGCAAATTTGCTGAGAGTGCAATCCACACCATCCTCCAGATCATTTATGAAGATATTGAACAAAACCGGCCCCAGGACCGACCCCTGGGGCACTCCACTTGACACCGGCAGCCAACTAGACATGGAACCATTGATCACTACCCGTTGAGCCCGACAATCTAGCCAACTTTCTACTCACCTTATAGTGCATTCATCCAGCCCATACTTCTTTAACTTGCTGACAAGAATACTGTGGGAGACAGGGTCAAAAGCTTTGCTAAAGTCAAGAAACAATACATCCACTGCTTTCCCTTCATCCACAGAACCAGTAATCTCATCATAGAAGGCGATTAGATTAGACAGGCATGACCTTCCGTTGGTGAATCCATGCTGACTGTTCCTGGTCACTTTCCTCTCATGTAAGTGCTTCAGGATTGATTCTTTGAGGACCTGCTCCATGATTTTTCCGGGGACTGAGGTGAGGCTGACTGGCCTGTAGTTCCCAGGATCCTCCTTCTTCCCTTTTTTAAAGATTGGCACTACATTAGCCTTTTTCCAGTCATCCCGGACTTCCCCCGTTCGCCACGAGTTTTCAAAGATAATGGCCAATGGCTCTGCAATCACAGCCGCCAATTCCTTTAGCACTCTCGGATGCAACTCGTCCGGCCCCATGGACTTGTGCACGTCCAGCTTTTCTAAATAGTCCCTAACCACCTCTTTCTCCACAGAGGGCTGGCCATCTATTCCCCATGTTGTGATTCCCAGAGCAGCAGTCTGGGAGCTGACCTTGTTCGTGAAGACAGAGGCAAAAAAAAGCCTCTGACCTACTGACCATTACATACATGTTAAAGCAAATGCAAGTTATTTAATCAACAATTAATTTTAAAAAGAATAAGGAAAAATGGGAAAGGTGCAAGGAAACACATCAACCTGCTCTGTGGCAGGAAACATCACAAACTGTGTCTCTGGAATGTCAGAGCAGTTCACAGTCTGTTCCTCGTAAGTCCCAGGCCTCCTTCTCAGGCCCTGGCTGTGCTGCAGGGATGCTGTGGGTTGGACACTTTCTCTGGTGGTGGCCACGCTCTCGGGCTCTAAGTGGTAGGACCCTTCTTCCCAGTGTTGCCTCTGCCCTGTCGGGGCTACGATCCAAGCCTGGCCTGCAGAGCCTCTTGGCTGAGGGGTCTCCCTGTGCTGGGCCTGCTGCCCAGGGTCCCCCTCGCTCTTCCCAGCTGCTCACCGCACCCAGCTCCGGACTGCTCCAGCCCCAGCTCCACCACTCTGCCTCAGCACTGCTGCTGCTCTGCCTCCAGCTCCCTGGGCTGCTTCTCTGTCCCCTCTGGCTCTGGTTGCTACAGCTCTGTTTCCAGGACAGGGTCTGCTCTGCAGGCTGCTTCTGTGACTCTGCTCCCAGGACTGACCACCTTCGTGGGCTGCTTCTCTGGTCCCTCTGGCTCTGGTTGCTGCAGCTCTGCTCCCAGGACAGGGTCTGCTCTCTCTGGGCTGCTTTTCTGGTCCCTCTGGATCTGGCACAGCTCTGCACCCCAGCTCAGCTTGGGCCCCTGCTTTCTCCTTAGCTTGGCCTCACTGTCGGACCCAGGCAATTCCAGCTCACACGGAGGACGGGACCTCCCTGGCCTCTTGACTCTCTGATTAGCCTGTCCACCCTGTCATTCAGGCTGACTTGGAGCATTGGCCTTTCCCCATTGTTCCTGGGGACTATCAGTCTCAGGATCCTGGTTTCCCATAGACCCTTCCCCTTTTAATACTGGGAGTTAGCCAACCAAAACACCCCCACTGAATGTTAGTAAGGGGTCAACCATCCCCTTACACAAGCTTCTTCAGCAGTGTTCCTGGCACAAGTCCTGACTGAGGAAATATGTAGAGCGGCGACGTAGTCCTCCATACATACTTTCACCATGCATTATGCGATTACCGAGCAGGCCGGAGACGATACGGTTTTCAGTAGAGCAGTGCTCCAATCAGTGGACAGTTCTAAATCCACCTCCTGAACTTGGGCTTGGGAGTCACCTGATCGGAATTGACATGAACAAGCACTTGAAGAAGAAAAAAGTTACCTTCTCGTAACTACTCCGAGATTTGTTGGTCATGTCCATTCCAGTGCCCACCCTCCTACCCCTCTGTTGGAGTAGTCGGCAAGAAGGAACTGAGGGGGTGGCAGGTCCGTAGGGCCCTATGTTGAGCACTAGGATGGCACCACTCCAGGGGGCACCTGGACCGACCTGACGGATACTGCTAGGGAAAAACATCTTCCAGGTGTTGTGCACGCGTGTGTGCACACACCTGATTGGAATAGACATGAACAACAGTTACGAGAAGGCCAGTAACCATTTTTTCTGAAACTTTTGCACAGTTCTTTTTAAAGCTGTTTTCTCACCCAACATTATGTAATGTTAGAGGAATTATTAGTTAATACATTCAATCTAAAAGTAAAATTTGCATGGTGCTATATTAGAAATACCTATACCAAAAAATCTAGCACTATAGGCAGGACAACCTGTGCTTGCTGATAGTGGGTGGGAGGCGGGGGGAGAAGGGAGGCAGAGGGACGGCTGCCAGCTTCAGCAGTGTTACTGAGCACGCATAGTCTGTGTAAGCGTGCTCAGTACAAGCCAAGTAGCAAATGGGGGGGGGGGAGGGCAGGAGAGGGGGCAGGGGCACGTGACCCCTTGTTTCTCCATGCATAGTGTCTGACTAGATAGCTGTCATAATTCTAATCTTGGAGAGTTCTCTGCTGCTTTGTTTTTTTTTACTTACGTTCTTGGTGCTACAGAATGGGAGAAAACATGTTCGTTTAATTCCTGTAAGATCTCAGTTTCCTAAACCAGGCAAGTTGTTCCCCAAATGGGAGGAAACCAAGCTCTTCCTAACTTAACTGCCAAGTTTGTTTGAACACTTTTACTGTATTTGTCAACATCACTTTAAACATACATGTTCAATTTTCCAATGGAACTGGAGTTGCTATGTGTATAACAAGATTCTTAATTTTCAGTATATGTTCTCACGACTAACAAGTGCAGAATTTGTTGGCAAAACTATCTTTGACTGGAAAACTACCCTCTCACGCTTCCCAAGTGGTTCTCTTTATAAGCCATTTGAGGCTCTTAGGACATAAGCATAATTCAACTAGCAAATATTGCCTTTTAAGAAGTTAGATCCCTGATCCTATTTAAACAAAGCATGTATGTAATGTCTTGTGCAGATAGCATGCAGGCATGCATATCTAACAATTTCGATCTATAGTAAAACAAAAATAAAGGAAACAAGCATACCCCACACAGAGCTGCCAATACCAGGGAATAGACAACACTGGAAGACAGGGCACTCTGATAGTATGGTGATGGCCACCCTAGCTTAAGAGACATGAAACATCAGATATTTTTAGATGGCAATTGCAAGGTAGCATGTGCAAAAATATGTAAAACTAAATACAGTTATAACATGTTTACTGAAATGCATATTGGGGGTTAAGATCCGTGTGCAATAGCATGTATAGTAAATGTGACAGTAGTTTACTTCTGTTTTCTATTATACAGTTCTGCTTCTGATTTTGTACTATACCTAGGAACAGTAGTATAGTGTTAACACATGCAGGTATGTTATACAATAACCTAACTGCTTTGTTTTTGCTATTGTACAGTGTAGTGGGAGCTGCTGCTTTAAAAATAAAAATGTTTTAATAGCTTTTGATCATGAAAAATAGGGGAAAGTCTATTTTTCTTTGTTTATTAATTGGATTTTTCAAATTATTCCAAGTAAACTCTCTGGCCCCTTGAAAATATAAAGCTGTTAGGAGCTTTTCTGCAACTCAGTTTAAAATTCAGCCATTCTGCCTGCATCCTTTTGAAGTTGCTGTGGCTCAGGTATAACTCAATTCTTTCAAATAACCAGCTGTTTTAATTAAAAGGTGGGTTTTTTAACTTTTTGATGCCAAATTTTAAATTTGTCTAGAAAAGCTTCCTTTTCAATGTTACGATTTTAACTGACCTCAACGGTCCAAGTTTTCTTCAGTTGCAGGAGGGCGAGATGTCAATGGCTTAAGATAGAGGTGGGCAAACTACAGCCCGTGGGACTGTCCTGCCCGGCCCCCGAGCTCCCAGCTGGGGAGGCTAGTCCCCAGCCCCACCCCCCGCAGCCTCAGCATGCCGCGCTGCCAGCACTCTGCTTCTGCCGGGCGGCGTGGCTGGCTCCGTTCGAGCGGCGTGGTTGCGAGCTCATGCTGCTCCGAGCAGCATGGTACGGGGGCGGGAGAGGAAGTTGGATAAGGGGCAGGGGGTTCCAGGGGCAGGCAGGGGGTTCCAGGGACAGGCAGGGGACAGGGAGCGGGGAGGTTGGAGAGGAGATGTGGTCCCTAGGGGGCCTGTCAGGGGGTGTGGGGGCAGTCAGGAGACATGGGGGGGGTTGGATGGGGGTGGGGTCCCAGGGGGGCGGTTAGGGGCAGGGGGTCCTGGGGGGAAGTGTTCAGGGGACAAAGGAACAGGGGGGTTGGATGGGTTGGGGGTTCTGAGGGGGGCAGTCAGAGGGCAGGAAGTGGGAGGGGCCAGATAGGGGGGAGGGGCCAGACTGTTTGGGGAGGCACAGCCTTCCCTAGCCAGCCCTCCATACAGTTTTGCAAAGCTGATGTGGTCCTCAGGCCAAAAAGTTTGCTCACCCCGGCTTAAGATGTCGATGCTCAGTGTTCACTTGTCTAGGTTCATGTGCATTGGGAGCACACAAACTCTGCATGCCTGATGCCAAGGACTTTGGTTTTTCCTCTATAATACACCTGGTTCTTTGCTCTCTTGCATGAGCTAACCAGTAGCTTAGTTTTAGATTGGTGTGGAACCATGGTCTCACTACATGGTAAATTTATTAAGATTTACTTACTTCTGCTGCCACCAGGAAGAAGTCCTCTAAGGCCTTTGCTGGCAAAATGTGAACCAAAAGAATGGCATGGCATTTGTTCCCAGTGACTTTCTTCAGGATCCAAGAGAATGAAGTGCATAGAAAGTGTGTATAGGCAAAAGGAAAAGTCTGCTTCATCTTAAATATATGCAGCCTTCATTACTGCCTTTTTAGATAACTGCTGGGAGGAAAAGGGCTAGAGAGTGAAATTACTGCAGCTCTCACTAAATATCCTTCTAGCTTTTATACTCGATCCCAACTTTTCTAGCAAATTCCAGAAATAGGTAGACTTTTCTTAAACTATTCAAAGCAACAGCAAACATTTCTTCGGGCTTTCTGTTGAAATCACATGATGTATTTCTTCTGAATATATCAGTTCCTGTAAAGTATAAAAATGTGGGACTGACAGGATTTCATAGGCATCTGTTTTCTTTTGAAGTTGATTTCCCCTGAATAAATCAATTCATGCAATTGCTGAATCACCTTGTTCTTGTAATGCTTTTCAGTGGAGACTTCTTGGTTCTCAAGTTCTCCTATTCTTGGTACTTTTTAGATAAGGATTTACTTATGCCCGTGATACGGCTGTTGGACTACCAAAAGACAATCGTAATGCTGCCATAATTACCTTTGTGATGTTTATATTTAAGCCAGTGGCCATTTTGTACAACACTGCTTTAATGTCTTGAGCTAATTGCCACTGAAATCTGTTGGAGCTTTTTCATTTACTTTAACGTGATGCCCTAAGTGAAATGTAGAAGACCCACTGCAAGTCACAGTAAATAAGAGTGATGGATATGAGCATTAATTCCAGGAAGTACTCAATATATAATTACTAGCTTCGTGTTTAATAAGCACTTGATTATTTTTAAACTAACATGAATTATACCATTTAATAAATTTAGTGAAGATACTAATTGCAGTGCCCTAGTGAAATTCTGATGCAAAATTGTAGTTGAAATTTCTGCATTTGGCTGCTCAATGTGAGCAGGCAAATTAAATGACAACATGCTTGTAGTCATGATGAGGGTGGACCAACTGAACTGATTCTGATCAAGAGAGGATTAAATTATTAGTGTGCTTCAAGGGAAGGTTTTATGGTGAAGAATCTGCAACATATGGACATGTCAAAACAGTGCTTCCTGCCTGGATGCTTCTTTATTGACTTGTTTGGAGATGTTTACTCTGACTTGAAACTTAGAGCCCAGCTTGCTTTTTCAGTCTAGAAATGCAGGGATGCTTTGTCTTGTTTTTTGAGGCATGATTTGCAGATTGGCAGACCTGCGTGGCTTCTTCAAAAGGTAACAAAAGTAATTGTAAGATGCTAGAGATCTGCTGTCTTCCCCCAACTGGTAAACATGGCCAGAGTGCACGCATTGTATTTTTCTGCCATTTCTGTAATCCTGTAAAGCATTTTAAAGCAAGTCAAAGGCTAATACACTTAAGGGGGCCTTAAAGAGCTGGACAAGTGAAATGTTATCTGCAGTTCTGGGTGAAATGATGCAATACTTTAAAAATTGTCAGGAAATAAAGCAACCCTTTTTCTTGCAGTTTTAGAGTTTTGAATTAGTGGCCGGTTGGCCTTGAAAATGTTTACCTTACAGTGCTTGTAACCATTGAATCTTAAACTCCTCTCTAGTTACTCTATTGTTGCTGCCCTCTGAAGAGTTAATTCTGAGTGAGAACCTCACTCAGGTGTCTGTTGTGTCAGTTTTCTCCTCCATAATCAAGACTTCTGAGGAACTTATTTTTAAGCTTCCTAGAAAGAATCTTGACCTGAACCTTTTGAATATCAGACTTGATTTAGAATCATAGAAGGTTAGGGTTGGAAGGGACCTCAGGAGGTCATCTAGTCCAACCACCTGCTTGAAGCAGGACCAATCCCCAATTTTTGCCCCAGATCCCTAAATGGCCCCCTCAAGGATTGAACTCACAAGCTTGGGTTTAGCAGGCCAATGCTCAAACCACTGAGCTATGCCTCCCCCCATTTAATAGGCCTATATAGAATAACAGCAATGGTGATAGATCCAAGGCATTTAATATAGAGGTATTACATGCTTGGAATCAAGGTCCTTTTGTGGGTGGGACATGAGCTCTAATATTCAGTGACTTTTCTGAAGGAGGTACAAGGAGAGAGGAGCTGCAAGTTTACACAGTCATATCACAGCTCTTCTGACAATGCTCTGAGCAGTGCCACTGTCCTATTCCCTAGCTGCTTTGTCATCTGTGAAATATACTGTAGTAGTGACTACTTCTGCAGAAGTAGGATTTGCTGTCAGTGCCATATTAGGGAGACCAGATACTGGAATACTACTGGATAAGGAAGAATTTGGAGGGTGAGCTCCTCTGTATTTTTACCGGCTATTTTCTCTCTGACACATAGAGTTGAGAATCTGTCCCTACAGATATATGTGAGCACCACGGCATTTGATTACAATTCATCAAATAAGGCAGTTTGGACAAAAATTAAGTTCTACCTCCAGTTTCATGTACACTGTTTTCTCATGAAATATGTATTTTTCCCAGTATTGTAGTAGCAGATTCTTGTAGTGACTGAATTATATTTTTTCTCGCAGTAGCAACATGCTAAAGATGTGAAATAAGAATTAGGGGGGAAAAAGTCAAATGTTATAAATTTATTTTGGACATATATTGCAACCTCTTTAGAAGCTTTTGAAAATTCAGGCAGAAATCAATAAACTTCCAATAAAACTTTTTTAAACTTCCAGTAAAACAATATTTTAAATGTGTAGATAGACTTTTTAATTAAGGGAACATTTTAGCAGGATTTACTTAACTTTGTTTATACTGCATTCCTCTGACATAGCTCTTTCCAGACTGAAAGGATGCAAATGAGGTAAGAATTAAGGCAAACCTAAAAGGCATGCAAATGAATTACATTTATATTCACTGACAATACAAGCACATGTGTGGATCAGACTCATGAACTGAGGAACTTTCGCCTCTGTCTGTCCAGTACTACTTTACAGCAGAATGGTGACATGGTTTATAATCAACAGTTACATTACCATGGGAAGTCAGTGTCACTAACATTACTCAGGCTAGGAGACACATAGCTAGCGTCAGTAAAACGAACAATCAATAGTATTTCACTGCAGCACGGTTCTGCTGCACAGGCTTCAGAGGAATAGGGTTGTTATGAAATGACATTGCACACATCACATTGTGGCCGTTTATTTTTATAATATATACTTTTAAAATTCTTTAGCAAATGACATTCTCATGCACACGAGTGTTTCAAACACAAGAAGCAAGTCCATTTATAGGTAGTCCAAGCAATTTGTGTGTGTGTGGAAATAGCTGCAAACTGAATGGAACATCTAAACTTCTGTGCAGTCCATAATGCATTTTACATTAGCTCATTTTTGAATGTCACACTGCAGGAGTAATACAATGGAAGGATCACTCTTTGCAGCTTCTTTGAATTCATCCAGTGTGATCTGGTCATCTTTGTTCTTATCCATCTTGCTGAAAATCTTGTCTACTCGTTGCTCCGGCGTGAGACCATCCTCATTCATTTTCATCATTATCACAGTACCCACCATCTTGTAAATGGCCTTTGGAAAGAAAAAGAAAGGAAAATAATAATGTTAAAAAATCGAGACTTGGAATCAGTATAATTAAGTGTAGTCTGTACATGGTTCTGGGTGTCATGATTATATGCAGAGTTGATTTTCTAACTTGAGATGGTGATTATGCCTTCAATTTAGCTTTAAAAATCCCAAACCCATTTGCTTCTGACAAGGAATAACAGCCTCTTAAATATTTTAATGAAATTCCTTAATATAAATACAGGCTTCTTTAAAATACTTATTCCATTTGTCACTTTAGAACTAATTTGATTCTTCAAACACTTGAAACCTTTGTTTAAAGAAAATCATAATTGTACTGTTATAAGTGAGTTTCCAATTGCAAGTAGATGCATAGTTTTATTTGTGATAATCCAGTAGAAGTGTGGTCCTGTAGTCTTAAAACAAACTAGAACAGCACTACAGCTCAAACCCCCCTGTGCTCTGGATCAGATGTGTGCGCACTTCTGGAGTCTGAGGTTTTTAACAACCTTCAGCTCTTTGAAACATTTTATACAAAATTTGACTGATCAGTTTTCTACGGTCATACTCGTCAACGGTTTGGAAAAAAGATTTTGTTTGGTTTTTTTTTTACAAGATCATCTTGGTCTGGTAAGAAGTAAACATGATCATCTGTGGAACACTTGACCAAGAATGAAAAGATGTTTCCATCAGGTAAAGATTTAAGCTTGTATTAGAACTATATGTAAGTTTGAGAATTCCTATCTGAGGTCCTAGAAGCATTCAGCTGTACTGGTTTTCACACACATCAGAAAAGGATCAGATGTACCGCTATTAAGATATAAGTCCATGCATGTGTGCACACACTGCATAGCCCTCAGAAATCATGGAAACATTTTTTTTTAAAAGTCTTTCTTTCAATTTGCTAATCACGTTGAGAAACGATACTAAATGATGGCTCTGCATTACATCATTATTCTATTAAAATGGGGACCAACTGAACAAGTCTGGATAACAAATTTCCAATGTTCAGAGGACAGTGGAATATCCTATTTTAGATAATGGACTGTTTTGTACAACTGGAAATATTACTGTTTGGAGAATCCAACTAAGCTATTGTATGTACTAAAAATATCCAAGTCTATATTCTACACCTCAGTAATCACTAATTTGGCAACATTTTTAGAAGTTATTTCTACTGCACATTTTTATAATGGAAGATCCTAGTTACTCATAGAATTGGCACTCTAATGTTGGACAGATAAGTTCTAACTATCTTAATGTGTTGTGAGATGCAAACTCCTTGGTGAAACTATGCTTTCCACAAACCACTATTACTTAGTTAGATTTCAGCATTATCAGCACAGCTTCTATAGAAATACAAGTTCTTTCTGCATATGCTTCATGTTTTATGCACAAATTCTTATGAGCTCAGCACTCCACCTATGCCTGCTTGTGTGTTTATATCAGGAAATTTGTGCTTATTGGAATGGGCGATACACCTGCCTTATGGAAAATGTTCAATATGTACAAAAATTATGTTTGTAATCCTGTGTAATATTTCTTACCTCTATAATTTCCAACATCTCCACTCTGGTAATTTTACCATCGCCATCTAAGTCATACATATTAAAGGCCCAGTTTAGTTTCTGTTCAAAACTACCCCTTGAGGTGATGGACAATGCACAAATGAACTCTCTGAAGTCAATGGTTCCATCGCCATTCTTATCAAAGGTTCTGAAGGCATGTTGGGCAAACTTTGAAGCATCTCCATATGGAAAAAACTGCAAAATGAAATATAAATGCAGTTATTGGGTGTTTAAGGAAACAATCTGTCTGCATACAGAAATATTAAAGTGAAGCTTTTATGAAGACTTAGTGATCTGAACATTTTATTGCATATTCTCAATTTATCGGCAATAAGTATATCTATCAGTGCCTAATGCTCAGAAAGTGACTCCTTAAAAAAGTGCATCATGATACATTGTACAGTAAAGTATTATGAGCACTTTTCATAAAAAGAGAAGAGGGGAAAAAAAAGCTCCCAACAAGGAAATATTAGTTATTTTGTACCCGCGCACTACACTATCGTCAAAGCTAACATTAAAGCAGATCATTCTTAAAGTGCAGCTATGCACTGAGAAGTGATGACAAATAAAAACAATAGCACTGAGGGAGCTCGCGTTCCATGTTTGTTTATAGCAGCGACTTCCAGAGGAAATTTGCTGAGTTGACATGTAGAGAGAGGGGTTCTATCTTCCAGCCTTGCAAATTCAGCCTGTCATCTGAAAATCAAGCTGATTCTTTTTTTTCTGGCTCAAGTACCTTTCTCAGGAATATTCTGCATTTGAAAAATGTAGCGTAATCTGATTCCAAATTAAATCAACAGGGATTTTGCCATCAAATGCAGGCTTCAGCCATTAGTTAACAATTCTATTGCTGGTGGATTCTATTCTAGCTTGAACAATTCTAATTCTCCTGGTGGGTTAGCTCTATAGTGTGAATAGCAATGAAAACCTTAACTTTGTGAGAAAGGTAAGTAAACATCTGTGACTTGAATACAATGTTAGCGAGGGTGACCTTTTAGAGCCATTTTTCTGATCATAACTGCCTTTTACAGCGGGTGCCCTTAAATGGGGTCATCAGAAATGGATCATCAGAAGTAGTTAAATTTACAACTGCATTTGCAGTGAGATCTGTTTGAAGTAGAGGAATTATTGTAACAAATGCCACAAGTTCAGATGAACAGCACTGTCTTTATTTTTAAATTCAGTATTTTTGCTGCTTAAGAGAAATCAGTTGTTTTTCTGCAGTCAAGTACATGTGCATGTTTACTGCTGTTTTTTATTTATTATAACAAATTCACACATACAGTACAAAACCAGGAACATGTGTTTACTTATGTTGATTTGCATAATACAAGTAAATGGGAAATAAACGGAGATCCAACTAAATATTACATTATGCTACTCATGTTTACTTATCAGTTTCTATTAGGTAAAAAGGCAGCACATTCTTGTTTAGTCAAAAGATTTTCAATTACTGGTGCATGCATGTCGGGCTGAGACTTTCTAGTACCTATAATGTCCTACTCAAGAGATCCTCTCTCCTATGGACTCAATGCAAGAAAACGTCCTTATTCATGGAGGATGTTTTCAAGTTCATGTTGAAATCCTACTGAGGGCACAGGGACTTAAGTGCTTCCTGGCTCTGGACATATGTCCATACAACCCCAACACCATGGAATCCGATTGAGGTCTTTGGGCACTGCCATGATATAATGCTGCAGTGGGGATGGGGGATACCATTCGTTTCATCTTGACTAATGTTGAATACGAGGGAATCCTTTTAGAGCCAGGCCAACCTTTCTGCTTCTAGGGGCCTTATATGCAGTGTGGTACAAGCGTGCACAGGGGCACACGCTGCCTGTGCACTGTAGAACAGAGGTGGATGGGAGTAGGGTAGGCCTGGGAGCTAAAGGATCTGTAACTATGCACGTCCCATCAGCTATTTCCCCCTTGCAGTCCTGAGGCTCTGGTAGCGGGGGTGAAGCAGCTCTGCTCCTGTAACTTTTGTGGCAGGAAGGGGAGGAGCAAAAACTAGGATTATGCCCTTCACTCAGCTGCCAGCACACCCCTGCTACTTCATGCACTGGGATTAGGCTGTACCCCTCACTGAACACACAACAAGATGCTCATTGGCATGTGTGAATACCCATTTTTATCAAAAAGAAAAGGAGTACTTGTGGCACCTTAGAGACTAACCAATTTATTTGAGCAAATAAATTGGTTAGTCTCTAAGGTGCCACAAGTACTCCTTTTCTTTTTGCGAATACAGACTAACACGGCTGTTACTCTGAAACCTGTCATTTTTATCAATTGAGAGTATATTAATCTTGGCCCTAGGCCCCTAACCAGATATGTACATCATACATCTTTGGACTGTAATAGGTTAAGCTACCCTTACGAAGTATAATATATTTTAACCATTCACATTCCGAAAGCTACACTCATAGAGTATGTCTACACTGCAGTGGGAGTGAGCTTCCCAGTCTGGCTGCACAGACTCGCGTTAGCGGGGCTCACACTAAAAACAGCTGCACAGAGATTGCTTTGACAATGCTGCTTGGGCTGGAGCTCATGACTACGCAAGGTACAAGTGGAGCATTGGGCCTGAAATCTTAATCTATGTATGCAGCTATGCCTCAAGCAGGTATTTGGCCAAAGTTGGATAAAAAAATGCAACGTGGTTGTCTACTTTATCTGTCTTCATGCCCTTCTTCCACTCTGACCTCTACGTGCACTTTCTGTAGTGTTGAACGAGCTGATAAACAATGTTGCTTTCCTTGTGTTTGCCTAAAGGATAGTGTATATCAGCCTGTTTTTCAGCTTGTCAAATATTTATGGTCCCTGGCATTACACTCTCCTACCAATAATGACAGCAGCAATGTTAGAAAGGTACAAAGCGAATTCAAACAAAGTTCCAGTGATACGTGTTGCCATATAATAGTGCAGTGGTCCCCAAACTATTCAGGGGCCAGGAGCAGAGCTGGGGGGCTGGCCTGGGCCCCAGCTGTGGCCTCCCCCCCCAAATGATCCTCCCTGCTCCCCTAGGGGGATGTGCCCCACAGTTTGGGGACCTCTGGAATAGAGACTTAAGAAATGTGGAAGTTGATTGGAAGACTGGTGAATTATAGGAAGTAGCTTTAGCCATTCAATATTAGAATAGTTTTGATTCCCATTAAAATGCAATAGTGCCACAAGACATTTTTATAAAATATATGGACAGTGAACAGCTTGGAAAATCTGTTCCTTGTGTCTGAAGCCTGTCCGAGTGGCCTGAGCCCCGCCGCATCCCCAGGGAGGGGGGTGTGCCACACTGCGGATCACTGATGTAGGCTGACTTGTATAGATCATGCCCTTAAACTTCACCCAGGTACCCCTGTATTGCACCCAATAACTTATGTTTGGCTAACACATACATTCCAGAAAGGCATCCAAGCTTTCCTTGAAGACATCAAGAAATGGAAGATCCACCACTTCCCTTGGTAGCTTGTTCCAATGGTTAATTACCTTCATTGTTTGTTTAAAATAAAACAAAAAACAGGTGCCTAATTTAAATTGGTCTGGCTTCAGCTTCCAACTCTTGATTCTTGTTATACCTTGCTCAAGTTGCGCTGCTAAATTAAAAAGCACATTTAGTATTCGCTATTGTCGCCCCACAAAGGTATTTTACACATTGTAATAAAGTCATCTCTCGATCTTTTGGATAAGCTAAACAGGTTGAGCCCTTTAAGTCTCTGACGATAAGGCATTTTCACCAGCCCTCGAATCATCTTTGTGGCTCTTTTTCCTGCACCCGCTCCTATTTTTCAACATCCTTCTTAAAATGTGGACACCAGAACTGTATGCAGTATCCATTATCAATTTCACCAAGGCCATGCACCGTGGTGAAATCACAGCCCTACTCAACACTCCTGTTTCTATAGCCAAGGATCGCATTAGCCCATTTTGCCACAGCAACAGACACTGGGAGCTCACGTTCAGTTACTTGTCCACTGTGACCCTTAAATCTTTTTCAGAGTCACTGCTTTCAGGCTATGGTACCTTATTCCGAAAGCATAGCCTGCATTCCTTGTTCCTAGACGTAGTCCCTTGCATTTGGTTGTATTAAAACACATCTTGTTAAAATGGGCTCAGGTTATGAAGCAATCCAGATCACTCTGTATGATGGACCTGTCCTCATAATTATTTATCACTCTGCCAATCTTTGTGACAGCTGCAAATTTGATCAGCAGTGAGTTTATAGTTACATCCAGATCATGGATGAAAATGTTGAATAGTTCTGGACCTTACTAGGAACACCCCCATTTGATGGTGATTCTCCATCGCCAACCTCTTTCTGAGATCTGTCAGTTCTTAATCCATTTAATGTGTGTGTTACTGATATTATCTAGCATTATTTTTTTAAAAAAATTAGCATGTCATGCAAGGCTCCATCAAATGCCTTACAAAAGTTTAAGTAGATGATATTTACTCAGTTACTTATCAACCAAACTTGTATCTCAAATAATGAAGCTAGGCTGCCTGGCATTAATTATTTGGCAACGGGGATCTTTGATGCCTTGGACCCCAAAGGACAGCCCAAAATTAGGGCCACAATCCCATGCATGCACAGGGATAGAATTAGGTCTGCATTGAGTTTGATGCTTTCTAAGTTGGGGAAGCAGATGTCTTTGATAGCAGGGTTGCCACCTTCCTCAGGCTGTAAGCTGAAGAAATATTCTTGGTTCATTTTTAGACTTCTCTAGGGCCCAAGTGACCTCAGCATGAGTGAATTCCTCAAGTGTCAGAATAACAGCCGTGTTAGTCTGTATTCGCAAAAAGAAAAGGAGTACTTGTGGCACCTTAGAGACTAACCAATTTATTTGAGCATGAGCTTTCGTGAGCTACAGCTCACTTCATCGGATGCATACCATGGAAACTGCAGCAGACATTATATATACACAGAGACCATGAAACAATACCTCCTCCCACCCCACTGTCCTGCTGGTAATAGCTTATCTAAAGTGATCATCAAGTTGGGCCATTTCCAGCACAAATCCAGGTTTTCTCACCCTCCACCCCCCCCCCACCCCACACAAACTCACTCTCCTGCTGGTGATAGCCCATCCAAAGTGACAACTCTCTTCACAATGTGCATGATAATCAAGGTGGGCCATTTCCTGCACAAATCCAGGTTCCCTCACCCCCCTCCAAAAACCACACACACAAACTCACTATCCTGCTGGTAATAGCTCATCCAAAGTGACAACTCTCCCTACAATAAGAAAAGGAGTACTTGTGGCACCTTAGAGACTAACCAATTTATTTGAGCATGAGCTTTCGTGAGCTACAACATCTCCCTACAATGTGCATGATAATCAAGGTGGGCCATTTCCAGCACAAATCCAGGTTTTCTCACCCCCCCCACCCCCATACACACACAAACTCACTCTCCTGCTAGTAATAGCTCATCCAAAGTGGCCACTCTCCCTACAATGTGCATGGTAATCAAGGTGGGCCATGTCCAGCAGAAATCCAGGCTTCCCCCCCCCCCCCGCCCCTTTTCCCGGGGACACACACACACACACAAACTCACTCTCCTGCTGGCAATAGCTCATCCAAACTGACCACTCTCCAAGTTTAAATCCAAGTTTAACCAGAACGTCTGGGGGTGGGAGGGTAGGAAAAAACAAGGGGAAATAGGCTACCCTGCATAATGACTTAGCCACTCCCAATCTCTATTTAAGCCTAAATTAATAGTATCCAATTGGCAAATGAATTCCAATTCAGCAGTTTCTCGCTGGAGTCTGGATTTGAAGTTTTTTTGTTTTAAGATAGCGACCTTCATGTCTGTGATTGCGTGACCAGAGAGATTGAAGTGTTCTCCGACTGGTTTATGAATGTTATAATTCTTGACATCTGATTTGTGTCCATTTATTCTTTTACGTAGAGACTGTCCAGTTTGACCAATGTACATGGCAGAGGGACATTGCTGGCGCATGATGGCATATATCACATTGGTGGATGTGCAGGTGAACGAGCCTCTGATAGTGTGGCTGATGTTATTAGGCCCTGTGATGGTGTCCACCTGCGGAAGTGAAGAAACAGATTGATAGAGCCAGAAGAGTTCCCAGAAGTCACCTACTACAGGACAGGCCTAACAAAGAAAATAACAGAACGCCACTAGCCATCACCTTCAGCCCCCAACTAAAACCCCTCCAACGCATTATTAAGGATCTATCCTAAAGGATGACCCAACACTCTCACAAATCTTGGGAGACAGGCCAGTCCTTGCCTACAGACAGCCCCGCAACCTGAAGCAAATACTCACCAGCAACCACACACCACACAACAGAACCACTAACCCAGGAACAAAGCCCGTTGCCAACTGTGCCCACATATCTATTCAGGGGACACCATCATAGGGCCTAATCACATCAGCCACACTATCAGAGGCTCGTTCACCTGCACATCTACCAATGTGATATATGCCATCATGTGCCAGCAATGCCCCTCTGCCATTTACATTGGTCAAACTGGACAGTCTCTACGTAAAAGAATAAATGGACACAAATCAGATGTCAAGAATTATAACATTCATAAACCAGTCGGAGAACACTTCAATCTCTCTGGTCACGCAATTACAGACATGAAGGTCACTATCTTAAAACAAAAAAACTTGAAATACAGACTCCAGCGAGAAACTGCTGAATTGGAATTCATTTGCCAATTGGATACTATTAATTTAGGCTTAAATAGAGACTGGGAGTGGCTAAGTCATTATGCAAGGTAGCCTATTTCCCCTTGTTTTTTCCTACCTCCCACCCCCAGACATTCTGGTTAAACTTGGATTTAAACTTGGAGAGTGGTCAGTTTGGATGAGCTATTGCCAGCAGGAGAGTGAGTTTGTGTGTGTGTGTGTGTGTCCCCGGGAAAAGGGGCGGGGGGTGAGAGAGCCTGGATTTCTGCTGGACATGGCCCACCTTGATTACCATGCACATTGTAGGGAGAGTGGTCACTTTGGATGAGCTATTACCAGCAGGAGAGTGAGTTTGTGTGTGTGGTTTTTGGAGGGCAGTGAGGGGGTGAGAGAACCTGGATTTGTGCAGGAAATGGCCTACCTTGATTATCATGCACATTGTGAAGAGAGTTGTCACTTTGGATGGGCTATCACCAGCAGGAGAGTGAGTTTGTGTGTGTGGGGGGGGGGGTGGAGGGTGAGAAAACCTGGATTTGTGCTGGAAATGGCCCAACTTGATGATCACTTTAGATAAGCTATTACCAGCAGGACAGTGGGGTGGGAGAAGGCATTGTTTCATGATCTGTGTGTGTATATAATGTCTGCTGCAGTTTCCATGGTATGCATCCGATGAAGTGAGCTGTAGCTCACGAAAGCTCATGCTCAAATAAATTGGTTAGTCTCTAAGGTGCCACAAGTACTCCTTTTCTTTCCTCAAGTGTGAATATCCAAAGGTAACACACTGAACCATGGTAAGAAAACTTTCTCTCTCTTTTGTTTTGGTAATAGCTTACTAAAAGGAAACCTCTTATAAGTCCAGTTACAGGAGAGCACACATACTATTCCTGTTCACATCATTACCAACCTCCGGTGTTCAAAAATCATGAAATTGACTTAAAACAGAATCATAAGACTGGAGGGAACCTCGAGAGGTGATCTAGTCCAGTCTCCTGCACACATAGCAGGACTAAATATTATCTAGACCATCCCAGACAGGTGTTTGTCTAACCTGCTCTTAAAAATCTCCAGTGATGGAGATTCCACAACTGCCCTAGGCAATTTATTCCAGTGCTTAGCCACCCTGACAGGAATTTTTTCCAATGTCCAACCTAAACCTCCCTTGCTGCAATTTAAGCCTATTGCTTCTTCTCCTATCCTTAGAGGTTAAGGAGAACAATTTTTCTCCCTCCTCTTTGTAACAACCATTTTATGTACTTGAAAACTATCATATCTCGTCTCAGTCTTCTCTTTTTACAAGACTAAACAAACCCAATTTTTTCAATCTTCCCTCGTAGGTCATGTTTTCTAGACCTTATTTTGTTGCTCTTCTCTGGACTTTTTCCAATTTGTCCATATTTTTTCTGAAATGTGGCACCCAGAATTGGATACAATACTCCAGGTGAGGCCTAATCAATGCGGAGTAGAGCAGAAGAATTACTTGTCATGTCTTGCTTACAACACTCCTGCTAATACATCACAGAATGATGTTCACTTTTTTTGCAACAGTGTTACCCTGTTGACTCATATTTAGCTTGTAATCCACTATCACTCCCAGATCCCTTTCCGCAGTATTCCTTCGTAGGCAGTTATTTCCCATTTTGTATGTGTGCAATTGATTGTTCCTTCCTAAATGGAGTACTTTGCATTTGTCCTTATTGAATTTCATCTTATTTACTTCAGACCATTTCTCCAGTTTGTTCAGATCATTTTGAATTTTAATCCTATTCTCCAGAGTACTTGCAACCCCTCCAGCTTGGTATTCTCCGCAGACTTTATAAGTTTACTCTCTAGGCATCATCTAAATCATTGATGAAGATACTGAAGAGAACTGGACCCAGAACTGAGTCCTGTGGGACCCCACTCATTATGCCCTTCCAGCTTGACTGTGAACCCTTGATACCTACTCTCTGAAAACAGTTTTCCAAGCAGTTATGCACCCATCTGATAGTAGTTCCATCTAGGAGTTTGTTTACGATGAGGTTTTGGTTAGTTTTAAGGACTCTTTATTTGCCTTTTGCTTTCTGAGCTTTAGAATGCATTCTGGGTCATGTTTTCAGGCTTTTCTCTGAAACCATAAGGGCTGGAAAGTTTTTTTTTTTAAAAAGAAAACGGAGATTCTCAAAGGATTCCAGCATCCAGGGCTTTAAGAAAAACACCAACTATTGTGAGGTTCATGATAAAATTTCACAGTTTGGCAACACTGTGCTAAATACAAGGGCAGTCTAGGGGCAGTGACAACTCAGAACTAGCTCCTGTGGCAGTTCCCCCCAAGTTCTGCAAACCATATCGGTATAAACATTCTAACATTAACTGTATAACAGTGATGCTGCTCCACATTGGTTTGTTCCAACAAGAGCTTGGTGATGGTTCAACCCCAGAAGGGAATTAGAATGAACCTAATCTGTTTCCACTGCAGTCTCAGGGAGCAAAGTTAGATGAACACTAAATGCCTTTGAAAATCCCACCCTCATCCTGTTGGAGCAGGAGGCTGGCCTACTGCATATGTAAGGGGACTGTTGCCCCCTTACTAACATTCAGTGGGGGTGTTTTGGTTGGCTAGCTCCCAGTACTAAAAGAGGACAGGTCGATGGGAAATCAGGACCCTGAGTCTGACAGTCCCCAGGTACAATGGAGAGAGGCCAATGCTCCAGGTTAGCCTGAATAACAGGGTGGGCATGCTAATCAGGGAGTCAGGAGGCCAGGGTTGTCCCATCCTCCATGTAAGCCTGGGTCAGACAGTGTGGGGCCGAGCGAAGGAGAAAGCTGGGGAGCAGAGCTATGCCAGAGCCAGAGGGACCAGAGACATGGCCCAGGGAGAGCAGACCCTGTGCTGGGAGCAGAGCTGCAGCCCCAGAGCCAGGTGTGGTGAACAACCGGGGCCAGCCATGGGGGACTCTGGGCAAAGGGCCCAGCGCAGAAAGACACCCCTAGCCAAGGGTCCTTGCAGGCCAGACTGGGAGGGGGATCTTAACCCGAGGCGGGGCTGACGCTGGGAAGAAGGGTCCCACCACCCAAAGCCTGGAGGCGTGTGGCCACCACGATTGCAAGTGTTCAACCCACAGCATCCCTGCAGCACAGCCAGGGCCGGAGAAGGAGACCTGGGACTTATAAGGAACAGACTGTGAAGTGCCCTGACATCTGGAGACACTGTTTGTGATGTTCCCTGCCACAGAGCAGGGTGATGTGTTTCCTTTAACCTTTTCCATTTTTCCTTATTCTTTTTAAAATTAATTGTTGATTAAATAACTTGCATTTGCTTTAACTTGTATGTAATGGTCAGTGGGTCAGAGAAGTGCCCATTGCAGAGAGAGTACCCTGGAGTGGGGACAGCCCTAGTCCCTGTCCTAGGTGACCACAGCAGGGTTAGAGGGTCGAGCCCCACAGGAATCCTGGGCCCGGCCTTGTTGGGGTTACAAGGACTCTGCCAGATAGGAGAGTGGCAGGGGAGTCCTCAAGGGCAGGGAGGCCACTGGGTAAAGGAAGTGGGAGGGGGGACTCAGATCCTTTCGCTAGCCCACTTCACTGGGGTAGTGCAGAAGCCAGGAAAGTTCCGCACAATAGCGGGACCATTCCCCCTCTTACACATAGTGGGTTAGGTATATTGTTATGGTTACTATATTGCGTGGGTTTGCAAGGCTGTTTACATTGTGTATGTATGTGACTCTCTCTTTCTGATTTTTTAGGATATGAAGCGTCACAAAATCATGCTGTCTCACAAAGCGCATGTTTAGGTTGAGGAGCCTGGCTGTTGTCGAGGAGATAACACGTACTGCTAAAGAGGATTGATAACCCCTTTGCAGATCTCTGTTACTTTCATTGGTGGTCACTATAAACACTATGGAGAAAGACAAAGAGATGAAGCAAATTGGAAAAAATAAGTTTTGCCTCTCATATAACTAGAGAACCCCGCTAATGTGCCTCACAATTCTACTCCCTGCAAACATCCTGGGTGTAATGTACAAGGCCCTGGGCTCCCAGGCATTCCTTAGACACTGACTGCAAGCCATCATTAGAGGGGTTCTGGGCTGTCTGCAGCAGAATGAGAAATGCTCTTTTGTCTTCATCAGTCATGCTTCTGTGCAGTGACTCTGTTCCCCTGTACTGAGAAGCGCCAGAAATGGAATTGCCCTCTGGAGCCAAGAGGCATAGCATAGCAGAGTATCCCTTTAACCCATTAGAGCAAGCGCTGCCAAATGAATGATAGAGACTGTAGGAAATGGGTCAGGAAGATACTGGGAGCATGGACTGCTCTGACTCAAGGAAACTAGACAAGGGAGCAGGGAACGAGACCAGCTGCTAATGAGACTAGGCATCTACCGTCTCATCAGAAACACTCTGGAGCCCAGCAGCCAGGCTGAGAGCCCTAGAATTGAGGAGGGGGGGTTAGGATGGACTCTTTGGATAGCAGGGTGAGTAAAAAATAAAGAGGGGTCTTTCTAAATTTGTTCTTGGGGACCCATCCGTGTATCAGTACAACTCTAGTTAACATGAGTGTGTGGGCATAGTCTTGATGTAAGCACAGGACTCCCATTAATCTGTGTTATGCCCATACAACTGGGAATTGAATAATATTCTATTACTCTTCATCAAGGCCAAGAGCTAGATGTGTCTCCTCTGGGCTAACATGAAGGCATTTAAGATGTTCCAAATATGAGTATTGATACTAATGAGTGAGCTCCATGCTTTTTGCTGTTTCAGTTTGTCCTCCAATTGACAGCAAATACAACATCAGGTCCTTGAATCACTAAATTGGAGCTCTCTTCCCAACTAGGAACTGGAACTTGTAATTGATGCCTGAAATACCCGGAGGAAGCCCTTAAACTTGCACCTATGGATTTCTATTATTATTGCTTCAGACAAATCAAAACTCATTGTCAAAAATGTTTAAAGAAAAAAGACATGGATAATGTTTCCATTGTGCAGCTTCCAGCTCTTAGAAGATTTCCATGTAAGAAATGGAGCCAAGAACCGATTTAAGAGGAAATTGGCATCTGGCCTGTCCTTGAATTATTTTTAAAACTATCCTTTTATACTCTCTGCTTCCAAACTAAGGCACATTTAACATGTTTTGTTACAGACAATTGGCCTAGAGATGAAGAAAGGAGGACAAGAACACTGCTGTGCCCCCTATTCCTAGGTAGAAGCAGGAACTCAAATAACCTCCCCCATCTATTCCCAGCAAACAGAACATGAAATTACCTAAATTGGAAAGTTACTTGATTTTTATTAAAGCGGAGAATCTGCTGAGGAGGGTGAAGAGGAAGAGAGAGGTTTTTCACATCCACACACTAAAAGGCAAACTTGCTGAATCCATCTTTGCGTGATATTTAGAAATAAATAAATGCTTAATGTCTATTGCTGTGAGTAGATCAGGAGTACACATCAGTATAGAGAATCTAGCATATGTCATGGAGAATTAAAGGAATTAAGCTTTATCATTATGAAATCACTAGGTCAGAGAACAACAAAACACACTTCTTTGGTTTTGTTTGGTTTTTGGAAAAGTCCTATATAGTTTAATTGGTCTGAAACTGACAGGGCTGTATAGACATTATATGGTATGGTTGGTTTACAAACTATACAAAGGCTATTGGTCTCTATTAAACTTTTTCTTTTTCATAGTGTGTACAGCGTGTTACCTACTGTAAAAATAGCTAATGTTCAAAGGAAAAGGAAAGAAAATGATGCCTAGAAGGCACAGAAATGGTTCTGGAGAAAATGGAATTTACCAGTCAGGCAACCTGCCATAGGCCCTGTATTTGATGGTTCAGAAACAGATAAGAAACCAAGACAGGGATTGTTAAAAGATCCTAAGGGAGTTGGGACACATTCCCATTGAAATTCCTAATTCCCTTAGGCTCCTTTGGAAAAACCTAACCCAAACCCTGGCCAATTTACAATGTGTTATGTCAAAAGGAACAAAATCCTCCTGGCTGCCATCAACTTACAGCAGGAAGGATGA
This sequence comes from Lepidochelys olivacea, assembly GCF_965140295.1. NCBI lineage: Eukaryota > Metazoa > Chordata > Testudines > Cheloniidae > Lepidochelys > Lepidochelys olivacea. The sequence goes on from NC_140413.1 coordinate 24,430,652, forward strand.
GACTGATTTACTTTTATCAGTATAGGATCTTGCCTTTGCCATGCATGTTAGTGACCGTAAAATTAGCCATTTATAAAATCAAAGCAAAGTATGTCTTTGTGACCTTGTGCAGCATTGAATTCCATGGCTGACCAGCCACAGCCTCTCCAAAGGGCAGGTGAGAAGTTAAATTTAACATTTCTTGCATTTCTGCCTGTCAAATCTCATCTCTTTTCTCATCCATACTTTCTAACTGGAGTAAAGCAACTGCTTAACAGCCACATCACTCCTTTGCAGTGCTAGGGATCTGCTAACTATTAGAATGAGTAGGCAATTTTAACTGGGGGGAGGGGAAGGCTCTTTTTTTGTAATGCTAGTTCCCAGTCTAGGAAAAGAAGATAATTTTAGAGGGTTCTTGTCTCCTGGAAGATTTCTGAGAAGTCTCTCTGTCTCTCTCTGGTTTTGTTCAACTAGCTCAAGAAATAGCTTTAACAGTCCCCAGACCACAGCTCTAGGAAAGTTAATCAAATATCTAGAAGTCTTAGTTATGGCTGCACCTTCATAATTCCAGGAGGTGCGTCCTCAACCAGTAACAGACCTTTGAAGAAGTATTGTCAGCTGCAGCTCTCAAAGCACTCTAACATTAACACTCAGATCCCCCTAGGAAGATTATTAACCCCATTTTACACATGGGCAAAACTGAGGCAGAGAGGCAGGGGTGAAAGTAACTCCAAAGACTTAACAGTACGGGGGCCAGGGCTGGCTCCAGCCCTGGAAGGCGTGGGGCCTCAGGCGGAAGGGGCAGAACTGCGGGGTCAGCCTCCCACACTGCCTGGTCCGTGCTGCCTGGGGCTCCAGCGGTAATTTAAAAGGGCCCGGGGCAGCTGCTCCCTTTGCCCTGCGGCTGGGGCAAGGGGGCAGGCAAAAGGGCCAGGGACGTTAAAGCGCTGCCGTGGCAGCGGTTTAAGGAGGTCCTTTGCCGTGGCAGCGATTTAACATCGCTGCCCCTTTTGCACCCCGCCATCGGTGACCCTGCTGGTAGGGTCCCTACCAGCAGGGCCTCCGATGGGGCACAGCAATGTTAAAGCCTTCCCATGCCAAAGGACCCTCCTTAAAGCGCTGCCGCAGCACGCTTTAACGTCCCTGCCCCTGTTGGCGGCCCTGCCGGTAGGATCTGTACGGGCAGAGCCACCGACGGGGGAGAAGGGGCAGTGACGTTGAAGTGCTGCTGTGTGGGGGCTGCGGGTGAGTTTGTACCAGCTTCTTACTGCTACGCCATACCGGTTTGTACTGGCTCACTTTCACCCCTGCAGAGAGGTTAAATACATGCCCAAGATCATAGCGTGAGCTGGTAACAGAGCCCAGAATAAAACCTGTAATCCCCTGCTTTAGCCACTCGCCAACACTCCCTCTACTAAATATGCATATTGTGACTTGTTACAATAATAAATTGTCCACAGCATTGTTACACTATATCAGCGTGGTCCCACACTTTTGAAGGCTGAGTCCACTTGCTAGTACAGGAAAATAAAAGAAATCACGAGCTTGACACCCCTATTCTAGAATTGTAATTAAACTGCATTTTAAAATATGGCCTTAAATGTTTAGTTCAGTGATTGCATTGGTTTCCTGTGTGGCCAAAACTTGGTTTTAGTTTAGAAAGTTGAACGTGACGCTAGATCACAGATAGAAAAATCAACTCATCACAACTCTCTCACCCAGCCTAACATAGGGCTAGAGTCTCCGAGTTTGCCTACATGGAGAAATTTAACAGCAGAATTATATTAGTATAATTAAACCACTCCAGTTATGAGTATAACACCCCTTGTGGACAGAATAAGCATGCCTTTTTCCTGCTTAGTCTATGGCCAAGCTAGATCTCAATCAGTTTAGCATTCATCAAAGGAAGTCGGGACAACTTTCATAAGTGCCTGAGTCCTATTTTCAAAAGCGATTTAGGCACATAGGCTCCTAAACCCATTGAAAGTCAAGGAGTGAAATCCTGACTGCATTAAGAAATCTTAAATTCAAACATGTAATCTCTTTACAGTAGCAGAAAGGACTAAAAAGAAAGAATCTAATTTCAGTTGATTTAAAATACAAAATGTCTGGTATATGAAATATAGAACAACAAGCATCTAGCTATGCAGACCAAATTTTATTGTCTAGATTTATTATCAGTACAATATATTTCATTGAAGCAAAATTTGAAAGCTTATCACAATACCTGATTTGAATCATTTTGCAATCATAAAAGCCATCATTTAGATCCCAATGAGACAAGAAATCATGAAAGAAGATAATCTAAAATAAAATGTTTTAATTTATTGACAATTTTGTATTTAGAATTAAATTAGTATGTGGTCATTTCAGACCTGCAAGAAACTCCCTCAGACCATAATAAATGTAATAGTGAGAGAATGGATTGTATGACCACCAGAAAAAATAATTGTGTCTTTAAAACTCCAAAAAACATAGGTTTGTTGGCAAATTAACATTGCAGTGTACTTATGTTTCTGATGAATTAATGATCACCTGTATCGTATATTCAGAAACCTACTGGAAATATGAGTCTTCCATTAAAAAAAAATTTAGAGCATAATTTACCCCATATATTAGAGGGGTTTATGTTTCTACTAAAATCAGCTATCCGGGCAGGAAAGTGGAATTATCTGTGAAAATGCAAGAAGGAAACATGCATGGCATTTCTGAAATTACTAAGCGTGGGATATTTGGTGTTATATCATTTAGCCCAAACACTGTCTACTGACCTTTGAATGCACTTTGATACATATATCCTTAATCAGAGGCAGTTGAAACTGTCTCCGGTTATTGTTAAGAAAGATGCTATTGTCCGGCTATGCTGAACAAAGAACGGAAGACACTGCATGTGGTTTAATTACGCAGCAATTCCATTCTTAAATGTCTGGGAGTACCTGGCAATAAATGCACAGTGCAGGTAATTTCATAATCATTTCAATATATACTCAGGGGGCTTCCATCAGCCCTTCCTTTACCCATCCTGGTCCCCAGCCAACCCTCTGCTGGGATCTCACCATCCCTCACATCTTGAATTAGGCATGGAGGGGGGGGGCTGTAAAGGAGGGTGGGGTGACTCCCTGCCAGACCAGTCATAGGAGCACTGAATCCTCCATTTCAGCTCCTTTTAAGACTACCTCCTTTAAATGCTTTACCAGTCCATTTTATCTGATCAGTGCATCCCTTCCCGATGGAGTACCTGCACTGGTCACCCACCGCATGTTTACATAATGAGTTTTGACATCATAGCCTAACTCCCATTTCATGTTGACCCCCAACTAGCTGAACCTGCAGTGGAGAAGGTGGAAAAAACCCTCACTTTGCATTGGCTAGCGTGGCAGTGAGGAGAAAATGCCTTCCCAGTCCCTCAAGGAAGAAGCAACTAGCGCAGTGCCCACAGCCTCACAAAACCTGGTATTTCACCACTTCCATGGGAGGGAGGATGGCTGCTGCTGTGCCTGGTCTGGGTAGAAGAGGGCTTTTCCTGCACCAAAATGGAGCTATATAGTCCCTCCCTCTCTTCCAGTCACCTGGGGCAGATGGATCCCTGTCCCCACACGCACCTGGTCTGTAGCTACAGCTAAAAGTCACTCGCTGGTTCTCTAGCCCTTATAGGAGGACACACCTTTTCCAACAAGCCAGACAGTGGCCCCCACTGCTTAAATGTGCAGTGAGGCCAATATGTTAAGTTTTGCTTAGTTGTATTAACTTATAACAAATTCTAGTTTTAAAAAGTTAAAGAGTTATCCAGAGGAAATATTCTCAAAAAAATACAGCAATCTGGGTGCAATGTTCATATTAAAGCCTCACTTCCACTGACAAAGGCATATTTAGTTTGATACCAATACTCAAAATCCAATTTGAATTCTTGTTTGTGAAGGGGATAGATTTAAACAAACTATTTGCTCAGCATTGTTTGAACTTTGAATGCTTAGTTGGTTATATAAACTGGAGGCCTTTTGAAACGCCTTTGCTGGAATATTGTACAGTACGCAAGTAAACCATTTTCTGGAGAGGGATAGAATTTCAGATGCTACATTTTATCCCTAACTTTAGATATTAATGTTAACAGATTGATCTGAATTAGATAATGTAACCTGTACTCTGCGTATACCAATAGCTTAAAGCTGTCTGAGCCTGCAGTACATTAATACTATGGATATTTTTATCCAGGAAGCTGAAGCCAACACTACAGGAATGCTCCTGATGCTGCTGCAAGGCAGGCCTATTCAGTAGTTCTTTCAGAAGACAATGCATCAGATACGAGGTCAGTTTTCATTGATCTTTCTGATCTTTCCTTATACAAAAATTTTCTCCATGAAATAAAAAGAAAATGTACTTATTTGTGTTCTCAGAAGAAAATTATTGTAATTAGAAGTCAACATGCTTGGACTTCAACAACTAGGGCATGAGAATTGAGCTAATGTATAGACCTCCTTGGGAAAGTCATATATGATGTGACATGAGGGTGACCTAGAATATCACAGGGCTGGTCTTCACCACGGGGAGATCGATGCTGCTGCAGTCGATGCAGCAGGAGTCGATTTAGCGGGTCTAGTGAAGACTTGCTAAATTGATGGCAGAGTGCTCTCCGGTTGACCCCCAGTATTCCAGCTCTCCGAGAAGAGTAAGGGAAGTCGACCGAAGAGCGTCTCCCGTTGACGCAGTGCAATGAAGACAGCAGGATAAGTCGACCTAAGCAATGTCGACTCCTGCTACATTGTTCACATAGCTGGAGTAGCGTAGCTTAGGTCAACTTACCACGGTAGTGAAGACTAGCCCATAGCTTCCAACTGCCAGCTCCTTTTTGAGCCAAACTACAAATTAACATACGAGAACACACTGCAATGGCTCAGGGGGAGATGGAAGGACAAATGTGGCTCATTTATAATTTCTATACATTGCGTTTCTGTTTCTCCAGAAGGTAAGTTGTAATAGACTTGCACTCCTGGAGACTACATAGCTCAAGGGATGTCACCATAACAGATCAAAAATTTGCAAAGAAGAAATAGCATTAGGAAAAACTTCATTAGGACACGTGAACCAAAAGTCTATGGGGCAAATCATGACACCCTCACTCATGTTGGGAATTGTCTTATCCTTAAGTAGTGTCAGTGAAATGATAGAGACTAGTAGAGCAGTAAGGAACTATGCAGTAACCTTGTCTAGACAAGGATAAAAGGTGTATTAGAATTTGCTTGATAACTCATTTGAAAAGTTTAGAGAGCACTCAGGTTAAATCACCACCTCATGTACCTTCAGCTTTTCTACTCCCCAGAGCCTCTTATCCCCATTAGGAATTCTCAAGCCCCTCCTGACAACTGGGGTGCAGTGGGGAGCTGCCTTGCAATCTCAATAGCTCTTCACCCAGCAATGCATTTTTTGCTTTGTAAAAGCTGAAACTGGTGATGTTGCCCATCAGTCCTGACGTGAATACACACCTGACTTGGAGTGGAGGAGCACTAAAACGCAGGATAGAATGCTTTTTTATCAGCTTATGTTACTTATTTACTTTTTTAAAATAGCAGCTCCTACTCCCATCCAAATGTAAACGAAACCAAAAACACAAATACATTTCCTAAACGCTATGAGCAAAATTCACCCCAATATATGTATAAAGTTTGAGAACATTCTTCTCAGGCAGTTCAGTTCATACTTCTTCATCAATTAACATTAAAATGGGGTTTCTTAACATTTATTTCCAATCTTTCATTATGAATGAGATTATTTTTATGCCCTGTGCACTTTATGGCCATAATACGCAGCACAGTGCATATTATTACCAATATGGGGTGATGGAAATATTTTCATTTATTTCAGTGGGCTTTGGTTCAGACCCAGGCTATATGAGAAAATTCATCTTTAAAGCACTTTCTTATAATTCTCTATGTTAATTAAAGGTGTCACTAAGTAAGTGTTCATTTAAATCTTTACTTAAAAGATCCACATTTAACATTTGGTAACAATGGGTCACATCCCATTCTTGTTACTCAGTCCTAACTCAGGCAAAACTCCCATTCTCTAAAATGAGAGTTTTGACTGCAGAGGCAGTTAATAAGAACTTCAGAATTTGGCTCAGTGTAAGCAGTACAGAAGCTGATCATCCATTAATACTTTAATAAAATGTTAAGTGATTTAGATCTTTCAAATGCAAAGGTTTCTGTAATGTTCTCAGCCTTCATCCAGTTAGAGCCATACCACCACAGACAGTCACAAATACGCAGTTTGAAGAATACATCTTAGTCAGAGCTATTTTGTTCACACATATGGAAAGTCAACTCATAGTCACTCTGGATTAATTTTATTATGGACGTTCCAGGGGGTTGATTTTAACAGCTACATTGGAACATGTTCCAAATCTTCATTACAGAATGAGATGTCAACATACTGCAATATGATTGGCTACACTGCACACAGGTCTATGTAGTGAGCTCTGTTCACAGTTCAGATTTATATTAAAGAGGGGTCCTTATCCAAACTGATGTTAACCCACTTGCAAGTATCAGTCTGTTCAGTAGCGGAATCTCAGCAGTTCCCCTGTGTGGAAAGCTCACAATGTGCGAGCTGTATTCACCTCATATGTAACTAATGCTTGTAGGACGTTCCCCAGATTTGCACCACAGTTCTATGGAGAGCTTCACAACCATTTTTCTAATAACTGTAAGAGGATTCAAGGGAATAGACATTGTAAAAATACTACAGTTCTGCTCCACCAGATGGTTACATTTGTGTGCTTGAGTAGATAGGATAGTAAACCAGACATTTGCTCTGCTAAGCTATTTCCAGTTTTTAGATGAAGCTGTAGAAATCCAAATTTAATTGCAGGGCCTCTGATAAAGCATGATCATTATTAGTCCTTCTTCACAAATTTTAATAAATATTTTCACTGGGTTGGGTTTATCCCCCTTTTAAAATCTTTGGACGACTACGCTGCAGCTCAGGCACTGGCTTCTATTGCACTGCAAGAGCTTCACATCTGTAACCACAGGAACAGTAAGATTATCAAAGCAGCTGATGACATTTACATTGGCTCACCTATGGGACTTCAGCAGGAGATGACAGAATACTCAGTAAAGAAACAACATTGCTGAGGATGTAATTTTCATTTATCTTAATGAAGTTAGTCCAAGCAGAAGGCGATGCCATTTCAGAATTAGGGGTCTGCTTCTTCTCCCACTGACTTCATTGGTCACAAAATCAGGACCTGGGTTCCCTCCCCTTATTGCAATCATTCCATCTTTGCATAAAACAGCTATGCAAGCCTCAGAGGTAATACATCTGTCAGGGTATTTCCCAGAGCTAATACACAAGTCTCTCACACGCCAGCACCTCTATAGTGCAAAGGGGCCATAAAGCTGCCCGAAGAGAGCAAATGCAGCGACACAGCCTGAGCACACTGTACTGCAGCAATCCTTGGTGAGAGTAACAGTCCTTCGGTAGCCACTGCAAAAGGTGAAAACTAGACCAGCCCTGCGATATATAGCCACCTTCTCCTCCCCACTCCAGGCCTTCCTGGGCCCTGCACTAAGCACAGCTCACCCAGATTCAGAGATCTGGTTTTACATTCATTGGTTAAATCTGCTACCTGATATTCAATGTGAATGCAATGGGTCTATATAAATGGAAGCTGGTTTCAAATTGCACGATGCCTAGTAAGGAACTGGAATTACCATTACTTTCAGCATTAGCACAGGCTGTTGGTATCATTGCCACATTGCATCGCAGAAGATGGCAGAGTATTTTCTGCTATAAAGCTAATACAGATAAACAGCAGAAATAAAATGTCAACAGCAATGCAAGAAAGTTTAATAATGTTGAGAAATGGCCTAGGAAAGACACAAGTAATGATAAGTATTATTAAAAGTGACCTGTATTAGAAATGCAGGAAAGAGATTTTATTTAACCTTTTTCCCCCAGTTGTTTTTGACCTTAGAGCTATTTTATACACAAAATTCCAGTGATCTGAGTAAACTGGTTTAATAAAATTGATATTGTTATTTCAGTGCAAGTCTCTGTGTGATTACTCTTGTCCTCTCACAGCCTAACTAAATGAGTTTTAAACCACACCTTTTGTTATTATAGTGCATGTTTGTATGTAGACCTGTCTTTAGACAGATCGAGTGAAATACTAGCCCCAATGAAGTCAATGAGAGGTTTGTCATTAACTTCAGTGATGACTTCACTCATCAAATCTTGTCTTCCCCGCTTTTGCTGGAGGTCTCCTTGGAAGACCAGAGAATTGGAATAGTAGTTTTCTTAGCCCTTGATAGAGGGACTTTTGATAAAAAGATTTTCTCTTCCGACTCTCTGTTATATATTTGAGTTAAAACAGAAAACAAACAAATCAACCAAATAACAATCTTCTGAACTGTCAAACACACACAGCTTCTACTGACTGCCACAGGAGCCATGGGTACTCATCACCTCTGAAAATCAGCTCAAATTACTAAGCAGCCAGACTAAAGATTCCTGCTGAGTCTGCAGGTATTCGGGAGACATGCTAGTGAATTATCCTCTTGTCTGAATTATTTGCAGTGTGAGTCTCTTAGGTTTTAGTGCACCACTCACCACTGTAGTGTCAGCGGACCAGAAGGTTTGTTCTTTGTGGAAAGATTGGTGTTACTGCATGTGGACATTGCTTATTATGCTTATCATAGAAACAGCAGATGGAAAAGATTTATTAGGTCATCCAGTCTATACTCCTCCACATTCAGAACTGACATGAACTAGGAACCACTTAGGTCAAGCCATGCAGGACAGTACAGACATAGTCTTAGTCTCTCTGTGCCTCGGTTCTTCATCTGTAAGATGGAGATAATGGTACTTCCCTACCTCAGAGCTGGGTGTGTGAGGATAAATAAAGTGAATGGGCTGCAGAAATCCAAATATGAAACATCTGGAGAAGACATTTACACTCTGCAATGGGGAGAAGTCAAGTTATCTGTTGTTTATCACACATCCTCCGGCAAATCTCATGTGGAGGGCGTAGCATTAAAAAGCTTCCAACCTGCCGGATTAATCTCTTTATTCACATTGGTGGAGAATTAGTCATTAACTAGGAGGAAAATGAATTGATTTTCAATCGCTGCTTTTCTGTAATTAGATTTAAACAATGAGCAACCTATTGCAGCCACGGTAGTGCTATGAAGCAATGTGCTAGCAGATCAGTTATTACCCACTGCAAACAATCAATCTCAGAGAATTATTGCCAAACCAATTAGTATTGCTAGTGCATTACGCCAGGGCTGGGACTGATTAAATGCTATTTTCTTTTTCTTCTTCCCCATCTGAGTGACAGCACTGGAGCATTTCATTTCTTTATTTTAATTTTGGCACGGTTTACACTGCCCCAAGGTCAGTCACAATACAGGGATTGAACAATGGCAGAATCCAGCTGTGCTGTAGTTATACCCCAGTTTAATTACAACATCCCTTCATTTGACACCATGTTATCTGTTTAGGAATCCGGGAACATACCAGACTGCAGAATGCACCAATCTGGAGCAGATTTGCCCCTTAACGAAAGCTTCTGACTTCTTTTCCCTTCTGAAAAGGACATTACTTTCCCAGTGAGTCTGAGCCCTGAAGGATCAGAGCATTAATTCTAATGTCATGCATCCTGTCTCATGCAACTTTTTGAAGATCAATTTGTAGCTCCCAAAGAAGCAGGATTAAAAGCTCTAGTCTGTGTAGTTTTCAAAACAAGAGATTTGAAACAGAGATCATCAAACTCAGAGATAATCACCTTACAAATAAGTAGAGGGAGCTGCAAACTAATGAGAAATAGCTCTCTCCAAGCACTTATGGTTCTCATCCCCTAGCTATCTGCGTGCCACATTTACATTAATAAATCTATTCTCAGAGCTTCCCCACAAGGTACAGAAGTATTATTATCCTGGTTTTACAGAAGGTCGACTGAGGCATAAAGAGACTAGGTGGCCAAGATCACTCAGGCCTAGTCTACACTGGGGGGGGAGGGGGGAATCGATTTAAGTTACGCAACTTCAGCTACATTATTCATGTAGCTGAAGTCGATGTACTTACTCTCCATTGACCAGAAGACACACCTGGGGGCCCTAAAGAGGCCACAGCTGACCCACAGTGTGCTAAACTGCCAGCCATGGCCCAAACATGATTTTCAGAATACAGCACCTGTTACTGCAGGATGAGCGCAATGTCCAGGATTTGGTACTGAACACAGAGCCCACTGCCTTCAGAAACAACCTGGAGCTTCCCACAAGCAGACCTTTATTACAACTCACTCAGACATCATTCTGCTGTCACCATACCTGGACCCAGCCAACTGCATATCCTTGGTGTGGGCCACTACTAGTTGGCTAGCTGAAGGTTGGTGAGCTCAAAAACCAAGTATAATGAAAATGCCAGCTTATTACTGGGTATTACTTTTACCCTCTAGTTCAGCATCCAACCAGTAGAGGGCTCTACACTCCTCGAGATGCTGACAGGCCAGATGCCAGCTCTTGGCCGGCTACAGGCATTAGCTAAGAACTGACAAACTCGTAGCTGCAGACGAGACCAGGTCATCTCTATATATCTTTTGCTCAAAATAGGCATTAGTCTCATACAAATATATTTAGTATGTAGGCTCTATGAATTGCTTGTAAGTTGCTGCCTGCATTAATCTCACTTGTCAAGTTTGGATTTCCTTATAGCATGAAATACAGAAGGTTTGCTTTATAACTTCGAAAATGTTTGCTCTGAACTTATGAACAGAGCCATGGGTATAATTTCCCTCCCTGTCCCATCCAGAAGGACTATCAAAATCAGACAGAAAAGGAGTACTTGTGGCACCTTAGAGACTAACCAATTTATTTGAGCATGAGCTTTCGTGAGCTACAGCTCACTTCATCGGATGCATACTGTGGAAACTGCAGCAGACTTTATATACACACAGAGAATATGAAACAATACCACCAAGGATCATCACGCTACAAAGGATTGGCCCTAGTGCACCGAGGAAATGCTACATGCAAGGAAGCTCGTCCTGTGGACGTGGAAGATGAATGAAGAAATAAAACAAAGCCACAGGACCAAAGTTATACAAGCTTTTGAAATTTCAGCTATGAATTAAAGAAACAAAATAATGGGCCAAACCAGTCTTGCTCAGGCATAGCTCTCATTAAAGTCATAGATTTTAAGCTCTTTGGACAGAGACAGTGTCTTTATTTTCTTAATAGAGTGTTGTGCACACTTATTCTTTATGCCAAACCAACCTAATTTCCTTCTTTGACAGGGTTACTGGTCTAGTGGATAGAGAAGAGGCAGTAGAGGTGATATATCTTGATTTTAGTGAGGATTTTAACACAGTCCCAGATGGCATGCACATAAGCAAACTAGGGAAATGAAGTCTAGATGGAATTTCTATAATGTGGGTGTACAACTGGCTGGAAGACCAAAGAGAGGTTTCAATGGCTCGCTGTCAAACTGGGAGGGAGTATCTAGTGGGGTCTCACAGTCTTGGGTCCAGTACTATTCAATATTTTGATTAATGACCTGGATAATGAAGTGTAGAATATGCTAATAAAATCTGCAGATGACACCAAGCTGGGAGAGGTTGCTAACACTTTGGAAGACAGGATTAAAATTCAAAATGACCTTGACAAATTGGAGAAATGGTCTGAATTCAACAAGATGCAATTCAATAAAAACAAGTGAAAAGTATTTCACTTAGGAAGGAAAAATCAAATGCCCAACCACAAAATGGGGAAGAACTGGCTGGGTCATAGTAATGCTGAAAAGGATCTGGTTATTATAGTGGATCACAAATTGAATATAAGTTAACAGTGTGATACAGTTACAAAAAAGGCTAGTATCATTGTACACTTTTATTTTTATTTGATTTATTTCAATTGCATGTGTACATAAAACCCATGAGGTATCATGATCTATTCTAGGGGATAGGGCATGAGAAGGGGAGTGAGGAAACTTAGGTTCTCTGCCCCTGACTGGCTGTGTCACCTTAGACAACTCTCACTCTCTGTGCTTTATTTTCCCTTTCTATAAAAGGGGAGGTGATATTTACCTGCATTTGTAAAGTGCTTTGAGTTCTACAGGCAAAAAGGATTGTATTATTATTTTTGTTATTAAAAGGGATAGATTATTAAGCACAAATTACAGAAAATAATATAGAGGTTGTGATACAGCATGGCCAGAGGGCAGCAGGATTATTCCCTGTAGAGCCTTATTCCCTGTAGAGGGAAGAAAGTTTGCTATAGATTAATTAAAGCACCTGAAGCCAATTAGAGCACCTGAAGCCAGTCACTTGATAAAACCTCCCTGCTTCAATCAGACAAGAGGAGGTGTTGAAGCAGAGTAGATTGGTGTTAGAGCAGAGGGCAGTTTGGTGAAGTGCTGTGGTGGGCTAAGAAGACCAAGACCCTTGGTAAAGGGACACCTAGTTTGTGCAGAGGGAGGGCAGAAAGCCCCACAAGCTGAAGAGTAGGAGAAGGAAGTAGCCCAGGGGAAGGAACTGCTAGTTCAAGTGGTTTACCACTATCCCTAGAGCCCCTGGCCTGGAACCTGGAGTAGGGGGCAGGCCTGGGTCCTTCCCTCTCCACTCCTCTCCTCTAGGACACTATTAGGCAGTTAATACCTCAGTTCAGGGGCAAGAAATGGTGCCCTGAACCACCCCACCCCTCCAAAGAGAAAGTGTGAGACCCATCATAGTAGTGCTGGCAATTTGCCACATGGGATTTTCAAAATAAGCTCTAGATTATACACTAACTAATTAGCCTAGACTTTGAGACACTGGGCCAGATCACATCCCCAAGATGCATGCACAGAGCTTTGTCTCCATAAAAAGGGGGGCTGGAACATTTTTTATAGTGGGTGGGCTGAGAGCCATTGAACCAAACTGCAAACCCTGTCTATAATGGAAACCACGTCAAGTTGGGGAGTGCTGCAGCACCTCCTGCATTCCTAGTTCCAGCACCTATGTCCATAAATGCATCTGCCTCTGGCTACTGTTTCCATGGCACCGTCTCACTGACTTTGACTCAACAGCAAGTTCTGTGGATCCAGGAACCTGAGCTTGGGGGTGGCCACCAGAGTGATGGGAAGATGACAGCTGAGAGACAGCCAGAAGGTGCACAGAGTCAGGTCAGATCTCTCCCAGCTACCAACAGTAAATCTGTCAAAGTATACACAGGCTGCATTAACTTTTGCATGGAGTCTCCTCTGTGCCAGAGAACCCCGGTGTAAGGAAGGATTCCAGGGGCTACCATGTGCACGGCAATAGCGCTCCAATGGAATCACTGTTCTTGGAAACAAAAAGTGAGGCAGGAGGACTGGGGCTGGTATGGAGGCACATCACCTTGGAATGGCTATTCCTGTGTGTCTCAAATTTCCATGATCCATGAGGAGCGAGGCAGAACCCACTCTTCATCCCATGGAGAAGAAAATCCCAGCCCCATACAATGATGTGGGAAAAACGTAGTGAAGGGAACCCACTTAGGTCCTTAGGATTCCTGATACTCATGTTTGTTTCCTTAGCATAGAGATAACTACTGATTTTTTTATTTCTCTAATCCAAATTAATGCTGTGACTTTTTCCCTTCCCCATAAAAATTGTCTAAGTGCCTGGAGTTCAAACTGGGCATCGAACGTCTATTTGTCAGAAGGAAGCTACAAGGGCAAGGGTCTATTTACAGGCAAGGCAAAGCACAGAGAGATGCTTCAAGCTCACTGTTTTCCTTTAATAAGCACTACCTAAGAAATGCAGTGGAAAATTCAGTCTGATGCAATTTCAGCTGCCCCGCAGTACAATTAATTAGTATGCACTGGGGGAACTATTGATGCTTTTCCACACTGAATAATGAATATGAGCAATTGGTTTCACTTTGTTCCCCAAATATTCTGGCAAACGTTAAATATATCAGCTTGTATTTCGACTTGAATAAATGGCAGCAGTTACTCAGTGCTTAATGTGCAGATAGCAAAAAACAGGGAGGCTCAGTATTGTGGGTGTGAACTGAGAAAAGCATTAGTCAGACATGGCCTCGCTAGCTTTGGACAGAAAAAATCCCATGGAGCGTTAAATACAACATTTGAGAGAATTGAAAGGACCTCTGAAAAAAGCAGCTATTTAAGAGAGAGTTTCTCATTCATTAATGAGAGCTGATGGGCTGAAGCTGAATTTGAACTAGTGTGTAAATAATTCAGGCAGAGTGTTTTTTTTTTAAGATGAATGGAACAAATTGTCAATGTTCTCAATAAAAGCCATTTGTGTAACCTTGCTCAGGAGGAAGCTGGAAGCACTTTTGAAAAGGAAACAATACAAGGGGGAAAAGTCTTTGAATGCCTCGGCACAGCCTGATAAGATACATTTGCTAAGAATTCCCTAGCAGACCATATCATCTTTGATGTTGCTGTGTTCCAAACGCAGTGAAGATAAATAAAACGCAATATAGGCAGAAATGGCTGGACTATAAAATACAGTAATCATGGCAGACCTGTTATGCTAGCAGTTGGCTTTGGATCAGTGGACAAAGCAAATGTACGATATAAAGCTATAAAATGATTATGAAGACGCTACCACTTGTATCGAAGTTGCAACCAGCTTCCTTTGTAAAAGATATTTCCTCTAGGGATCATTCTAAGGGGAACATTATCCTTCTCCTTTCTCCACCAGCTGCCCCAGAGACCTTTACCAGGCCAGATGTGGCGCTCAGGAGGTGGTCAGTGAGTGAGGTGTGTGTTTGAGGAGAGAGGTAGAGGGAAAATGAATAGAGGTTTCCTGTTAAACAAGAGAAGAGAAACCTGTAATATGCCTCAGCCAGAACATGGATAAAGACAGAAAAATTCTAATGGACTGGGGGACTCCAGTTATCCCCACAGATTCTGTCAAAATATAAAGAAGCTTGTAGTCTGTGGCACACGGTGCTGGGGCACTAACAGGAAACAGTACATTGGTATTTCACCCTATCGTGAAAGGGCCCACCTGACCTACAGGCCCCCTGCAGTGGCGAATTGGCAGCTCTCCCTGAAATTCCTTAGTAGCAGTCCAGAACCCAGCGGGCAGCTTGAGAGAGATTGTATATTTTCCTAAGCCGCTATGCTACCGTTTTCAAGTTTTAATTCTATGAGCACTAAACCAGACAAACATCATTACACTGCCTGACATGACATGACAGACGGAAAGAGGATTATCAATACAGCACAAGCTATAAAGGGCCAAAAGATATTGTTTTTTCCCTGACCTGAGTCCTCTCACAGGCATGTCAGAAAGAGTTTGTCCCTCTCTGGTGTAGCTTAGCCTACCGGCTGTAAATAAGCTTCCAATCGCCCTCATGGAGTTAAGAGAGCACAGCGGTGCTTAAGCCATTACCCCCTTTCAAAGAGGTGGATCATATAGCCATTGATGTCAGGCAAGGATTCCCCCATGTCTGGGATTCTTCAGATAGCCAGATCTAGCCTGTTTGTGGCACCTCTGCCTGGTGGATTGTTGCAAAAGGGATGTGGCACAGCATATTACACTGCAAGAGTGAGAAGAGCTATACTTCCCCAACAGTACGCCAGGTTATCTCTGAAGAAAAATCTACATCCAATTCAGCTAAGCTCTGCCGGGGAAAAAATCTTAGCGGATCTGTCAAGCTATTTTTAGTTCTCAGAAAACAAAGGACTAATCGTTGCCCCTTCAAAGAATATTTAGATCCCAGTTCTTTTATTTGCCAGGTTCCTTACTGTCATTCAGCTGTGGATGATTGGCTTCCTATTCTGAACTGGAGTGACGTTCTTTTTTAACTTTTATAATCGTTTTAGCTCTATTTAGCTAGCATTGCACCTAGTGAAAGTAACTGGAATCACAGGCACTGATTTTCAGCTTTCCCCCGGGGGTACTCCACCCCAAAGCCTCACCCCCCACTCCGCTCCTCCCCCCTGAGGCCCCACCCTCAATCTGCCTCTTCCCACTCCCTCTCCCCCGCACGAGGCTCCGCCTACCCTGCCTCCTCCCTGAGTATACCCTACCCTTGCTCCGCCTCTTCCCCCAGCTCCTCCCCCTCCCTCCCAACACCACCTGCCCACTGCTGAACTGTGCCTATGATTGGAAGAACTTTTGTGGGTCACAATATTTAACGTTTAATCTCGCTAATTCAATTGCTGGCCTGTTTCACTTCAGACAGTGAAGTGGGCAAGAAAGTTTGTTAAATCTTACCAGTTATGTATACGAGATAGGGATTTAATATAAGAATGGCCATACTGGGTCAGACCAAAGGTCCATCCAGCCCAGTATCCTGTGATCTCTCTCCTGCCATCCATCTCCACCCTCTGACAAACAGAGGCTAGGGACACCATTCCTTACCCATCCTGGCTATTAGCCATTAATGGACTTAACCTCCATGAATTTATCTAGTTCTCTTTTAAACCCTGTTATAGTCCTAGCCTTCACAACCTCCTTAGGCAAGGAGTTCCACACGTTGACTGTGCGCTGAGTGAAAAAGAACTTCCTTTTATTTGTTTTAAACCTGCTGCCCATTAATTTCATTTGGTGGCCCCTAATTCTTATATAATGGGAATAAGTAAATAATTTTTCTTTGTTCCTATAATTTGACCAAGTCTCAACTTTTGTGACTGGACTCTGTATCCCACTCTCTAACCCAGTGTAATATGTTGAGTTTCTTTTGCCTAAAAGCAATACAATGTATTTTGAAAAACCCCAAAACAAACCCCCAGGCTGCAAACTGCAGTATCCCTAGACATGCAGACCTTTTCAGACAGGGTTGAAGGGATTGAAAAATGAATAGAAAACCCTAGATAAGGCCAATTTCACTAGTATATGCCTCTGAGGTGAAATTCACCAATGCGTACAGGGCTGGCACCAGGAAGGCTTATGTAGTGCCAAGGCCTTGTGTTGACCTCCTGGACAGGGTGAATTTCACCCATGGTGAACATGTCAACATTTCCCCCAAGCAGCTGAATGTGATTGTCTGAATAAGTAATAGCTCATATCAATACAACATATGAAAGCATTTGTCTTCTAGCATAGTTTGTATTTAACTTTATCCTTAAATCACAGGTGTTATATTGATTATATTGGTTATCTGCTTTGTTATGGAGGACTCATATTACCCAAGTGAATAATATAAACTGAATATATGAGCTGTAGTTCAAAGAACAGGATTCCAATAATCAGGCAAAATCTGATGTGTTATTTCCCACTTCAAGCCTTCTTTCATGTTGTCTTTAACCATTGATCTGTTATCTGTAATCCTTCAAGAGACACTTACGAATGAACTGGAAAGTCCTGCTGAATTCCTAGTAAAATCCATAAATATCTACAGTGTATGGCAAATGATTCTAAACATTAATGTTAGATGACTGCAGGAGGTGGTGACTGAATGTGACTGAGGTTTGAACATGATGCAAGTTTGAGGTCACAGTATCATCCGGATGAGACTTGTCATTAAGCTGAAATGTAACTAAACCTGCCATAGTGATACTGTGCCAGCACAGTTTAGTGTGACAATGAGGTGACCAAAATCCAGAGCGACTGCAATGCTAAGAAAAAGAAGCTGGGTTTTTCCTATCACCACTACATAACTAGGAAAGGGTCCAGCACCGCTATTCATAGAATATCAGGGTTGGAACGGACCTCAGGAGGTCACCTAGTCCAACCCCCTGCTCAAAGCAGGACCAATCCCCAACTAAATCATCCCAGCCAGGGTGTTCTCAAGCCTGACCTTAAAAACTTCTAAGGAAGGAGATTCCACCACCTCCCTAGGTAATGCATTCCAGTGTGTCACCACCCTCCTAGTGAAAAAGTTTTTCCTAATATCCAACCTAAATCTCCCCCACTGCAACTTGAGACCATTACTCCTTGTTCCATCATCTGCTACCACTGAGAACAGTCTAGAGCCATCCTCTTTGGAACCCCCTTTCAGGTAGTTGAAAGCACCTATCAAATCCCCTCTCATTCTTCTCTTCCGCAGACTAAACAATCCCAGTTCCCTCAGACTCTCCTCATAAGTCATGTGTTCCAGTCCCCTAATCATTTTTGTTGCCCTCCACTGGACGTTTGCCAATTTTTCTACATCCTTCTTGTAGTGTGGGGCCCAAAACTAGACACAGTACTCCAGATGAGGCCTCACCAATGTCGAATAGAGGGGAACAATCACGTCCCTCGATCTGCTGGCTATGCCCATACTTATACATCCCAAAATGCCATTAGCCTTCTTGGCAACAAGGGCACACTGTTGACTCATATCCAGCTTCTCGTCCACTGTAACCTCTAGGTCCTTTTCTGCAGAACTGCTGCCTAGCCATTCGGTCCCTAGTCTGTAGCAGTGCATGGGATTCTTCCGTCCTAAGTGCAGGACTCTGCACTTGTCCTTGTTGAACCTCATCAGATTTCTTTTGGCCCAATCCTCTAATTTATCTAGGGCCCTCTGTATCCTATCCCTACCCTCCAGCATATCTACCTCTCCTCCCAATTTAGTGTCATCTGCAAACTTGCTGAGGGTGCAATCCACACCATCCTCCAGATCATTAATGAAGATATTGAAAAAAACCGGCATGAGGACCGACCCTTGGGGCACTCCACTTGATACCAGCTTCCAACTAGACATGGAGCCGTTGATCACTGCCCGTTGAGCCCGATGATCTAGGCAACCATTTATCCACCTCATAGTCCATTCATCCAGCCCATACTTCTTTAACTTGCTGGCAAGAATACTGTGGGAGACCATGTCAACAGCTTTGCAAAA
The DNA here is from genome assembly GCF_965140295.1 of Lepidochelys olivacea. Taxonomy (NCBI): domain Eukaryota; kingdom Metazoa; phylum Chordata; order Testudines; family Cheloniidae; genus Lepidochelys; species Lepidochelys olivacea. The sequence goes on from NC_140413.1 coordinate 24,449,392, forward strand.
GTCAAGGAACAACGTGTCCACTGCTTGCACCTCATCCACAGAGCCAGTTATCTTGTCATAGAAGGCAATTAGATTAGTCAGGCATGACTTGCCCTTGGTGAATCCATGCTGACTGTTCCTGATCACTTTCCTCTCCTCTAAGTGCTTCAGAATTGATTCCTTGAGGACCTACTCCATGACTTTTCCAGGGACTGAGGTGAGGCTGACTGGCCTGTAGTTCCCCAGATCCTCCTTCTTCCCTTTTTTAAAGATGGGCACTACATTAGCCTTTTTTCAGTCATTCGGGACCTCCCCCGATCGCCATGAGTTTTCAAAGATAATGGCCAATGGCTCTGCTATCACATCCGCCAACTCCTTTAGCACTCTCGGATGCAGGGCATCCAGCCCCATGGATTTGTGCTCGTCCAGCTTTTCTAAATAGTCCAGAACCACTTCTTTCTTCACAGAGGGCTGGTCACCTCCTCCCCATGCTGTGCTGCCCAGTGCAGTAGTCTGGGAGCTGACCTTGTTTGTGAAGACAGAGGCAAAAAAAGCATTGAGTACATTAGCTTTTTCCACATCCTCTGTCACTAGGTTGCCTCCCTCATTCAGTAAGGGGCTCACACTTTCCTTGACTTTCTTCTTGTTGCTAACATACCTGAAGAAACCCTTCTTGTTGTTTTTAACATCTCTTGCTCACTGCAACTCCAAGTGTGATTTGGCCTTCCTGATTTCACTCCTGCATGCCTGAGCAATATTTTTATACTCTTCCTGGTCGTTTGTCCAATCTTCCACTTCTTTTAAGCTTCTTTTTTGTGTTTAAGATCAGCAAGGATTTCACTGTTAAGCCAAGCTGGTCGCCTGCCATATTTACTATTCTTCCTACACTTCGGGATGGTTTGTCCCTGTAACCTCAATAAGGAGTCTTTAAAATACAGCCAGCTCTCCTGGACTCCTTTCCCTCTCATGTTGTTCTCCCAGGGGATCCTGCCCATCAGTTCCCTGAGACTTGTCAAAGTGTGCTTTTCTGAAGTCCAGGGTCCATATTCATAGATTCATAGATACCAAGGTCAGAAGGGACCATTATGATCAGCTAGTCCGACCTCCTGCACAACGCAGGCCACAGAACCTCACCCACCCACTCCTGCAAAAAACCTCTCACCTATGTCTGAGCTATTGAAGTCCTCAAATCGTGGTTTAAAGACTTCAAGGAGCAGAGAATCCTCCAGCAAGTGACCCGTGCCCCATGCTACAGAGGAAGGCGAAAAACCTCCAGGGCCTCTTCCAGTCTGCCCTGGAGGAAAATTCCTTCCTGACCCCAAATATGGGAATCAGCTAAACCCTGAGCATGTGGGCAAGATTCACCAGCCTGTTACCCAGGAAAGAGTTTTCTGTAGTAACTCAGATCCCACCCCATCTAACATCCCATCACAGGCCATTGGACCTATTTACCATGAATATTTAAAGATCAGTTCTGCTGCTCTCCTTCCTTGTGTCAGGATCCTGAACTCGACCATCTCATGGTCACTGCCTCCCAGGTTCCCATCCACTTTTGCTTCCCCTACTAATTCTTCCCAGTTTGTGAGCAGTGGGTCAAGAAGAGCTCTGCCCCTCGTTGGTTCCTCCAGCACTTGCACCAGGAAATTGTCCCCTACACTTTCCAAAAACTTCCTGGATTGTCTGTGCACCTCATCCCCCTGGTCCGGTGGTCTATAGCAGACTTCCACCATGACATCACCCTTTTTGCTCACACTTCTAAACTTAATCCAGAGACTCTCAGGTTTTTCTGCAGTTTCATACCAGAGCTCTGAGCAGTTATACTGCTCTCTTACACACAATGCAACTCCCCCACCTTTTCTGCCCTGCCTGTCCTTCCTGAACAGTTTATATCCATCCATGACAGTGCTCCAGTCATGTGAGTTATCCCACCAAGTCTCTGTTATTCCAATCACATCATAATTCCTTGACTGTGCCAGGACTTCCAGTTCTCCCTGCTTGTTTCTCAGGCTTCTTGCATTTGTGTATAGGCACTTGACATAACTTGCTGTTTGTCTTCCTTTGTTAGTATGAGGCAGGAGCCCTCCCATCTCGCGCTCTCCTGCTCGTGCTTCCTCCCAGTATCCCATGTCCCCACTTACCTCAGGGCTTTGGTCTCCTTCCCCCGGTGAACCTAGTTTAAAGCCCTCCTCACTAGGTTATCCAGCCTGCTTGCGAAGATGCTCTTCCCTCTCTTCATTAGGTGGAGCCCATCTCTGCCTAGCACGCCTCCTTCTTGGAACACCATCCCATGGTCAAAGAATCCAAAGCCTTCTCTCTGACACCACCTGTGTAGCCATTCGTTGACTTCCACGATTTGACGGTCTCTACCCAGGCCTTTTCCTTCCACGGGGAGGATGGACGAGAAGACCACTTGCGCCTCAAACTCCTTTATCCTTCTTCCCAGAGCCATGTAGTCTGCAGTGATCCGCTCAAGGTCATTCTTGGCAGTATCACTGGTGCCCACATGGAGAAGCAAGAAGGGGGTAGCGATCCGAGGGCTTGATGAGTCTCGGCAGTCTCTCCATCACATCGTGAATCCTAGCTCCTGGCAAGCAGCAGACTTCTCGGTTTTCCCGGTCAGGGCGGCAGATAGATGACTCAGTCCCCCTGAGGAGAGAGTCCACGACCACCACGATCCGCCTCCTTCTCTTGGGAGCGGTGGTCATGGAACCCCCATCCCTAGGACAGTGCATCTCATGCCTTCCAATCAGCAGAGTCTCCTTCTGTTCCCTTCCCTCAGATGTATCATCTAGTCCACTCTCTGCATTAGTACCTGTGGAGAGAACATGAAAACGGTTGCTTACCTGTATCTGCATTGCTGGTACATGGATGCTCCCCTTTCTTCTTCTGGAGGTCACATGCTGCCAAATTTCTTCACCGTCCTCCTGTCCCCGCTGTGCAGCCTGCTCTGAATCTTCAGAACATTGTGTCCATAGAAGCATATCCTGACGTCTGTCCAGGAAATCTTCAGTTTCTCTTATGCAACGCAGGGTCGATACTTGTTTCTCCAGACCTTGAACTTCTCTTCCAATATGAAGACCAGCTTGCACTTTGTACAGACAAAGTCGCTTCTGTCCTATAATCACACTCCCTTTGAGATGTCAGCCTGAAATCAGAAGAGACCTGTCCTGTATTTATGCAGCGATGGATTTAGAGTGGCAGAATGTAACTGTTGGACAGAACGTATTATCCAGGGATGTTTCTCTTGCTGCATTGGCTCCGATCAGGCTTCGTATAATGCAATGAATGCTCTCCAGAAGCAGCAAACTACTTTGTGCTTTTGCTTTCCACAGACAGCAAACCTGTCACTGCCTCAGGAGAGGTGACAGCCTGTGTATTTAGCCAGCCTTACTAATTTCTAAGATGTGTGGTGATAAGTTTTTTTTATATTTTCCCCACATAGAGGGAGCTTTTCTGGTGAAAGTTTCTCCACGGGCTTTACCAGCTGTCATCCCAATTCCACAGTCATCTCAATTCAAGAGACTATTCTTCATGGCTGGGCTCCTGCACCAATGCAGAGCCCCACTGCCTTTGAGAAAGCTCTGTGTGGGAAGCCCTCCACTGAGGTCAGTGGGGGGTCTGCACAGGCACGTGGGTCCAGTCAACTCGAGTAGTTTGCAGAATCAGGGCCTGTATACCTACCTACCTACCATCACTGATGTCCATTACATCCAGGGTGAAGGCAACCAGTGTACAGTATGCTACACAACAGTGAGGGAGCAGAATGGACAAAGGGCAGAGGCCTGCTCTTCAGGAAAAATGCCCAGGGATTCTAGTTTCCATGTAAAGCAAATGGGATCTCAGTTTTTGAGCAGAGAGGCATAGTTTTGGCATAGAATCAGATCTGAATCCTGTCTTCCAACAAATTCTTTAACAAAAGGATGTCCCCCACTTTAAAACGTTAAAAAAACAAGTGAAACAGCCAACAAATGGGCTATCCCGAGGCTCTAAGAACTTCACCTTAAATTACATTTTCAAGTGATTTCCAGGAATTTCTTTGCAGTATTGATTGCCATTTTTAATGCTACATTAGTACATTTATTTATATTGTACTTTTTATACTAGATTCTCAGCTACACCCAGTACAGTTTGGGCGAAGGTAAAGAAGAGAGTGGAGCACAAAGGAGTCATTAGTGCAGAGGCGACCCGTGCCTGCTGATAGTGAGGGGGCACAGATCTCTGATTCTGCGGGTCTCTGGTACAGCTTAGTCTCTGGGCTGCTATACATTAAGCAGGCTGTCAACGACTATCTGGGTGGTACCAGAGCTCAGCTCTTACCCTATTTCATGAAGTGAAACAGAGCCATTTATGTTACGGCCGGGGAGTCACCAGTTTGCTTGAGCCACTCGATTTATGGCCCCTTTGCCTGGTGGACTCGTTTAAAAAAGCTGTGACACAGCCTACCCCGTCGCTGGAACACCACTTCTACAACATGTACCAGATTTTTTTTTCCAGGTTAAGTTAAAGAAATAAGAGCAATTTAAGCCTTTTTCCCCCTCTGCTTACTTAACTATTTTGGCCTAAACATATTTTGACAGGAGAAATAAAGATAAATTGTCAGTAGAACTAACCAAGACAAACCGAATTATGCATTTGCATTACAGGAGAGGCTCTCTCTCCCTCCACTAACAGTGCTATTTTTCTTCCAACAGCGCATGCAGTCGAATGCAGAGCATTGCTCTGTCCCTTCATGGCCCTTGATAGCTGGCAATACATATTCAGAGCACAGTGATTTTATTTCTCTTACACGTCTGCCATGTCTCCCTTCCTAAATTCCACCCTGACCAGGAGTCAGGGGTGTGACGCTGGATTGCTGAACCAATCTGTGTGGAAAGTTTATGCGCTAATGAATGTAGCCTGATCTATAGATTATGTATTAATTATATTGATTACTTAAGAATTCCCAGTTATCACTTGAGGGTTGACAGGATCCCAAGATCAGGCCCAGTATCATTGAAATTACTGTACAGTTGGGAACCCTGATGTGCATGGTTGTAACACTCACACTGTAGGAACCCTTCTATATTTACACTAGTTTATTAATACATTTAGCAAAGTCACAAACACTCTAACTCAGTTAGGTAGATAGAGATACTACAGAATGTACATCTGCACATCTATATACTCATGCCATCCCTTGCAGAGCAACCTAAAATGTTAGCCATTATCTTCCTCATCACCATCACCTCCCTCCTCATCACCAGGGGCCATCATTCTGGCTCCTCCCAAGGTCTACATCTCTCTCCTCTTGCCACCAGGTAATGTTATGCTGACACCACTATGTCTAATGCATATTCAGTAGGGGTTTCCTCCCCTCTTCCTTATTCGTATTTCCTCACCCTACTAATGTTGGAGTGCCTTTCTCCTATAGATTAGCATATGAATGATCTCTACTCCTGTGGTCAGATAACTGCGGATGTTAGCTCATGTTCCTGGGGTTGGCTAGTGGTGTTATGGTAAATTCCAAAAAAATTCCCCCTTACACTCTCTAGTTCCAGTTCCCCAAAACTTGGGGATTACCGTTGGGCCGTTTATCTGTGCCAAAGCCCATAGGCCTTATGCTAACTGCTGACGCTAATGTCTTACAGCGTACAGGCCTGTAAGTTCCTTGCATTACTGCCAAATATAATAAAGGCATAATATAATGAAGGCCAGGCAGTGACTATAATAAAGGAAAGCTAGCCCTATAGGCTAAATGGACTAGAATGCAGCCCCTGACAGTGTCCACGGTTTGTCTGGATCTCAGTGTAGCATCCTTTCTTTGTGCAGTCTTCGCTGAGATCGCATGCCAGCTGTGGGCATGGTGTGGAACTCCAGGAACAGTCATCCAAAAGCAACATGACAATGCCAGGTGACGGACTGTACTTATGTTTTAGGATCTCTTATTTCTTCAGCGCCTTGGCTTAAGTTGCTTCCATTGCCACAGAAAAGCTAGCAATGTCAGACTGCAATTACCCATTGCTAATCTAGGGTCAAATCCCGAGCTCCTTGCTCATTTTTTTTTTCTTCATCCTTACTCAGACAAACTCCTGCTGGAATCAACAAAGGTGCCAGTTGTGTTTTATTTTGTGGACACCTAGCCATGAGGAACTCGACTGAGACCACAGACTTATTTTACATCAGCTACTGTTAATGACTACTGAGCACTACTGACTTAGGCTGGATTATAACTAGTGACCTACATACGAAAAGCTAGGCATCATATTACTTCGGGGCTATTCAGTTCCTACATCCCCTAGGTTCCTAGGTCCACAAGAATGTGTCTAAGTGAGGAAAAGGTAAACACTGTGTGCAATAAGCATCAGGCCCTTAACATTTTGACCCCTGGTTATTTCGCTGAATAAGGCAGGCCCACAAGAACAAACAGTTTAATAAAAGTCTGCTGAAAATGGCATGACATTTTCAAGGAGAGCTAGGAATGGGATAGTACAGAGGTAATGAGATACAAAGCTTTTCGCATCTAGGTTACTAATTGCAATCCAGCCCCGGTCAGTAGCGAACACCACTCATTACTATCTCACAGCCATGTAGTAGTTTATGTATAAAGAGTTGGTGGTCTCAGCCTAGTTCCTAGCAGGTAGGTACCCACAAAATAAAAAAACAAGATCCTCACAGCTGGCACTTCTGTTAACAGCCTAAGCAGAAAGGACAAGGACTGAATGGGCCTTGAGAGAGGACCTCTTCCCTTGCTAGAAGAGGAAACTGGTGTCAGTTGGACACATTTTAAGAGCTTTAAAACTTCTTACAGAAGACTGAAAGAGATAAGAAAGAAGTCTGAGAGCTGCAGAAGTCATGCTGCCTTGACTAGCGAGTGAGGGTCAGATCCTCAGCTGGTGTCAACAGCGGTATAATAGAAGTCAATAGAGCTATGCTGATTTATGCCCACCCAGACCCTGGCTCTAAGATTTTTGACGAGCACTACAGAAAAGAGGGGAGCAGCTCAGCGCAGATGTGGCAGCTGAGCTGTGGGAAAGGAGCCAGTGCACATACTGTAGTTGAAGGAATGAAAAAGAGACTTGAGGGGGAAACAGGAGGCTTTCTACTCTGAATAATGGTGAGTAAGACTTCAGATGACAGCACAGGAGCAGATCCTAACAGAGTTCTTTTCCCCCCATGAAGCTCAACTTTCTGTACATTGGTAGATGGAAATCGACTCCACTCAGATGAGCCAGTGGGACTTTGCATTTGAGAGTTGGAAGTGCCTGTGTAGCAGCATTCTACCAACCCCTAGACATTTCTGTAGTACTGAGTCAGCATGCCACATTTCAGTTCCCTTCAGCATTTCAGACGTTTGCCACCTGTAAGAGCTATGACAGCGCACGGCCATGGAATGGAAAAGGAGGAGGAGGGTTCTAATTTGGTTTTTCCTTATGCCTTTTCAATTGTGGTTACAGTCCTAACCTGTTTCAGAGTAGCAGCCGTGTTAGTCTGTATTCGCAAAAAGAAAAGGAGGACTTGTGGCACCTTAGAGACTAGCAAATTTATTTGAGCATAAGCTTTCGTGAGCTACAGCTCACTTCATCAGATGCTGTAGCTCATGAAAGCTTATGCTCAAATAAATATGTTAGTCTCTAAGGTGCCACAAGTCCTCCTTTTCTTTTAGTCCTAACCTAATACATTTGATTTGGACACCACAGAGGAAATAAATTTAGAATACCCCAGTGTTGCTTTGCAGACGTTTTTCTGTTTAAAAAGATAATTATAATTGCATATGAGTAGATTTGTCTAACCACCAGGGTGAAATAGATGATATTGCTGTGCAGGGAAGTGGGAGTCAGCAGAAGTAGTAAAAGATTGCCTACAGTTTGGAAGGTGGGGCTTTGCAGCTGCTGAGTAGAACAGAGAGTGGCAGGCTTCAGATCAGGGTGGGCTCTCTGCTTTGTGTGTCAGCTGTTTATAAAAGAATGAAATTATTTTTTTGAATACAAGTTCACATTGCAAATTCAACCCAGGGCTATGAAAACCAGGCTGGGTTCTTCCCACCTCCCAGTAATTACATTTTTGAAGTTGGAACTTAGGGCCCCATCCTGGGACATGCTGAACAAGAGACTGATGCAACTCCCATGGATGTCATTTGAAGTCTTCAGTTTGTAAGCTCTTTGGGGCAGGAACCACATCTTCCTATTGTGTTTGTATAGCACCCCGCATTATAGGGCACCCTAATAAGGTTATGTGGTTGCTACTATAATAGTGGTTCTAATGGGAGTTGGATAGGACATCCAGACGATGGGAGCTGAGACCACTAAGCACCTCCAACAAGACACTCAGTACCATGCAGAATCAGGCTCCTTTTGACTATCCATGAGACAGAATAAAATCCAATTCAATCTTCTATTGCATGGCAGCAAGATTAAATTCTTATTTTGCCAGTGCAATAAAGAGCTGTTATTCAAACAGACATAGTTAGCAAAAATCCTGAATAAGGAGGAGACATATTTACCTAGTCGTTTGGTAACCATAGCTACACTGCTGTGTATAGGTCTAGGTGAAGATCATTGATTGATGTTTGTGCCACTTATCATTTTATTAAATGAGGCTGTCAAGGTTCCTCCCCACTCTGAACTCTAGGGTACAGATGTGGGAACCTGCATGAAAGACCCCCTAAGCTTATTCTTACCAGCTTAGATTAAAAACTTCCCCAAGGTACAAACTTTGCCTTGTCCTTGAACCCTATGTTGCCACCACCAAACATGTTAAACAAAGAACAGAGAAAGAGCCCACTTGGAGATGTCTTCCCCCAAAATATCCCCCCAAGCCCAACACCCCCTTTCCTGGGGAAGGCTTGATTAAAAATCCTCACCAATTTGTACAGGTGAACACAGATCCAAACCCTTGGATCTTAAGAACAATGAAAAAGCAATGAGGTTCTTAAAAGAAGAACTTTAATTAAAGAAAAGTTAAAAGAATCACCTCTGTAAAATCATGATGGTAAATACCTTAGAGGGTAATCAGATTCAAAACATACAGAATCCCTCTAGGCAAAACCTTAAGTTACAAAAAGACACAAAAATAGGAATATACATTCCATTCAGCACATCTTTTGTTTAATGGCTGTTAAATAAGGAAATCTAATGCATTTCTAGCTAGATTACTTACTAACAAGTTCTGAGACTGCATTCCTGATCTGCTCCCGGCAAAAGCATCACACAGACAGACGAACCCTTTGTTTTCCCCTCCCTCCTGATCTGAAAGTATCTTGTCTCCTCATTTGTCATTTTGGTCGGGTGCCAGCGAGGTTATCTTAGCTTCTTAACCCTTTACTAGTGAAAGGGTTCTGCCTCTGGCCAGGAGGGATTTTATAGCACTGTATACAGAAAGGTGGTTACCCTTCCCTTTATTTTTATGACAGAGGCCATTAAATAGGCCTTTTAGAAGCTGTATGCATATGTTAATTCCTCAAAAATGACAAACAGAACATTTGTCTCAAAAATAACTCACCAGGCTTGAAATTATGGCCGTATGTTGCATTACTACTGTCATTTTTCACAAAACGTCTGTTTAGTTCATCTGCTCAGTAACAATGAAATGTAAAGCACATATAATAAACATGCAAAAAAGTAGTCATTTGTTTTCCAAAATAATTTCCTCTTACAACTCCTCCACTTATACATGGAATTACAGAAGTGACATATTAATGGAGTATTTGAGGGTTTGTGCTATCAGCAGCCTCTTTAAAACAAACAAACAAACAATGTTCTTATCTTTTATACTCATTTTAGATCTGACCTGCTGGGTCACCTTGGTGCAGGTTATGTCAATCCTGTCCCAGATAATAAACAGTGATAGACCTAACAAATGAATTAAAAGCTTCAGCCCATTTGCCTCCCAGTCAAGAATATCTTCTCGAATGGGAGGTAAATAGGCTGATATTACTAAAGTACAAGTCCTACAGGTGAAATTTTTCAATTTCCACATGAGATTCTGCTAAAAAGTTTATCTATCCATCCATGTTAGGCTACAGTTTTACCAGTAGATGGTAGTATTGCTTATTACACTTCTATTATACTACATATTTTGTCTGCCTTTATCAGAAACATTCTATCCTTGGAGAAAGATGAAAAATGTTGGCCAAATATACAAACCTCTGCTTTGGTATAACTCAAACAACATTCTTGTTCCTTCTAGATTCAGAAGCAGCCAACAGCCTTAACTCACAGCAGATTGCTGGGTCACAAAAACATCATACCAAAGTCTTAAAACCATGGAAAATTATACACCCAGTGTGATATTATTGAGCACTTCAGGGCATGCATGAAAACAAAAAAGAATTCAATAGTTTCTCTAAATTTCACTTAAAATAATGAAGTTCTGTTGCATCACTCTGCAGCTTCCTGTACCATGTCAAGCTCCATACTTGGTTGTGGAAATCTCAGCTTTACCTCTCATAGAAATTGAACTTTAAGAACTAGAGGGCACTGGAGGAAACATCTGAGGCTTTTCCTCCTGAAGGGATCATGTGAACGGTACAGCTTCCAAACCCCGACAATGCATCAGTCCCCAATGGTGCCGAATGTGTGGGTGCCAAGGAAGATCCCAGTACTGGGACTTGTGAGGTGAGAATAGTAGGTGCCATAGCCTCGTCCTGCATCGGCGGTGAGTCTGGCACCAAAAGGCACAAAAGATCTCTAGCAGCTGCATCACATTAGGTGTTGTCGGTACTGATATGGTAGCATGCACTGCAGAAGAAGTCAACACTGTTGAAGGTCCTGGCAAGGAAGTCAGTCTCCATGGTACTAGTAGAGGTGCTGAAGACAACAACTCTACATTGCTAGAATGCAGTACCAGTGAGCATCTCAACAGAGCTTCTCTGACCTCCGTACCCATCTTTTTCTTACGAGACAGAAGAGGATTTAGCCCTCAAGGAAGAGGATTTCTTATGATCAGAAATCGAAGTGCTGGATTTCTGCTGTTGCTTGCATGGTACTGGAAACAAAGAGTGCTGCCTTCTCTCTAGCTTCCGTCAATTCAGGGAAACTGCTGTGTCTGGTGGTGTACTTCCAGACTGAGTCAAGTCTGAATTCCGCAAGCCGGAGCTGCTGCACAGGGTCTCAAACAGAGATGCAAAGCCACTTCCATCAGGATGTCATTAAGCCAAACTTCCCTCAGTTTCTTAGTTCTGATTTTAAATGCCTGCAAACAGGGCACTTATATCTGATGTGTCTTTCTCCCAAACACTTTAAGCAGTAGGAGTGAGGATCGCTAACTGGCATAGATTTGTTAGAACCAGAATCCTGGGGACTCAGGCATGCTCTGGAACAAAGCTAAAAGCAAACAGAGTAAAAAGGGAAAACAAATCTCTAAAATGAATACCACTATCTAAACAGCAACTAGAACAGTACTACGCTATTTACATGGAGGACCTTAAAAATGCTGCTAAAAGGAAAATAGGGAAAAATCAGATGCTCACACGCGCGCCAACTACCGATCACAGCTGATGAGAAGGAATTGAGAATTGTTAGGGCAGTGCCACCATCTGTATACATTTGGCAAGCAGCATGAGCATGCAGAGGGAGTACACAGAGGGCACATGTGCTGCCCCAGTGGGCACCACTATGGGAAAAGTTCTCCTCCTTCAGTGCACCAGTGCCCAGACACCTAAAGTGGGATGAAAATGTGCAAGCGCTCAAAGAAGAATGAAGCCTACTTGACGAAAACAAAGTGAACTTCCTCAGAGACTCTCAAACCAACAAGTTAGAAAGAACAACTTAAGAACAGGTAAAATTGTAGGGTTAGAGCTAGATTGTTGGCATGGGCAGACAAGAGGGTACGAGGAAATACGTAGCCTTTCCAGCTCCTAAATACTTCCACAAAGGGCAAGTGCAATATTAGTTCTTGAACTCCCAGCAAGAAGGACTGAGGCTGTCTCAGAACCACTCAAAAGTGGGTGGGGCAAGACTTTGAGACCTCCTCCCCCATTTTACATTGCCCATAGAGCCTCTTTTTGAAAAAGTGTCATGGCTCCTGGTCTTGTGTCTGCTCCCCTGGCACGGTCAGAGAGATCTGTGCTGAGTCATCCAGAATATTTCTAGGGACTGCGCTGGTGCAAGGGACCTTCAGACCTCCTGTCCTACACTCACCCTATTCCCCATTGCGCGGTTTGACTGTAAAAGCTAGAACAGACCTTTAAACCTTCTCAAGGTCCCTTAACATTAACAATGGAACCATTCTATTACTGTGGCATATACACAATGCTTTTTTACTGAAAATCCAGTATTTGCTTAGGTCAATAAACAAGAGGTTCAAGATCTCTTCAGTTCCCTGGCATGGCAGATTCATCTGAATATAATAATAAATCATTCCTTTACTCTGTTAGCAGATTAATACCAGAGACACACAATTTCAATCCAATCATTACTGGATGACGGTAATGCGAACAGGCAAATGGAATTTGCGAACAGGCAAATGGAAAATACTACCTCCAAACCCCACTCATAGCTGATCATCCAAGATTAGAAAGAAAAGAGGATTATTGTAATGGTCTGACATAAGAAAAGATGATTTGGGAAGTTTTACAAATGGGGAGATACGTTTAGGACGTGACATTGATGGGCAAATGCTGCATAAAGCACAGTCAACTCTCCTCTGGAAAATACCTCAGTCACATTAATTTAAGGGGGACTAACAGATTTGATGATTAGCAATGAACTTGTTAAGCTCTTGCTCTAATAAAGCTTTGCTATATTCTAGTGAGGTACATATTTCCATCAGCCATGCTTTTAACAGAAGTCATTTAAAAATGTCATGGTCATAATGACTAATATATTGCCCTGCATCATAGCAATTATATTCTAATAGAAGCTGTGCAGTTCACAGGTATTGAATTTGTGATTATGTTTGCAATGGGTATTATTATAGAGTGAGGTCGTTGGATTTCAATTATTGATTCATGACTGGAAGAAATTAACATATTAAATGAACATAATAAAGACTGCGCTATTCATTCCTCCAGCCAGAGGAATAAACTATAGGAAAGGACATATAAATGGCCTTTAAAAATGCTCCCAATATTTGCAGACATTTCAGTAAACTCTCATGGCTGAGGGTGCCATTACTTTTATTTATAAAGCCTTCCCCCTGCCCATTCCACGTGTCCAAGGCGATGTGGGATGCTTCACAATTAACTGGGCTTGAAAAATTTCTGCGGCAGCTAATTGCCTGAGGATTAAGTCAGCAAACCCAGGTAAATCAGCAAAGTTTATCCAGCTCTATGTCTCTGCAGCTAAAAGACAGGATTTTAATACTAAATCTCTTATGTACTGAACAGTGAATAAGAAACAAAGCTAAGTACAACCCATATTATAATCTTGCTATTAGTGGAATGAGCCCACGGCTGGGAACCAGGAACCACGGCTGGGAACCTGACATTTGACTGCTTCTATGGACTTTATATCACAGTATTAAATGTATTATTAAAACAGTCATTATCTATGACAAATATATTTTTAAAAAGCCTTTTGGAACAGACACGACACAGTTCTAAGCTAAACTAAAAAGACTGCACCATTGTTAGGGCATGCCCTATGTTCTCCCTCAGGGCCCAATCCTGCAAGTTGCTGTATGCCTCCTAGGTGGTGCTGAGCACTCTGATTTCCCATTCAAAGCTCTTTGTAGCAAGGAGCCCATCTTCTTCAGTATCTGTAAAGCGGCATGCACACCAGTGGTGCTAACTACATAAATAAAGAAATAGCTAACTAACACTCTCTCTGATTCAGTTTCCCCACCTAGGAATAATAATAGTTACTTAATCTATTTCATAGGGAGTTTAGTAAGGATAAATTCATTAATGACTAACATTTTCAGACTTGGGTGGCTAAACTTAGGCGCCTCAACCCATAATTTAGGCACCTAAACAAAAGAGGGCTGATTTTAAACTCACACAGAAGTCAATGGGTGATGCAGGTGCTCAGCACCTTAATAATAATTTTAATAACGACTAGTAGCTGAAAACCCAAACTGTCGCACAGGTGTGGCAGTTGTGTCAAGTAATCCGCCATCTGTTCAGTCTCCTTTATATGACCAATGAAATTGTTGCATACAAATTAGCTGGCGAGTAAGGATAGCGATTGGTTGAGTTACCTCTGCTACAACAATGGTCTAGAACTCTTAGTGTGGCATAGGTACTTGTAAGGCATGTAATTCATAATGTCAAAATGGCTTATAATTTAACAGATTATGAATCCAAGTGTTGACTCAACCTGCTGATATGCTGAACAAAGAGCTCTGAACCTTGCTTGAAGCTGTTTTTCGTCACTTCACATTGACTCACATAGTTTAGGCTTCAGAGTGGAACATGGAGTGACAATCCTAGAACTATAATATTGACAAAAAACTTTTCCTATTGAAACAATCTGGATGAGCCAGGCACAAATTAAAGTCTTATTCTTTATTTATTTAATATTTACATTATGGTAGTGCACAAATGTCCCAACCAAAACTGAGCTAGGTGCTGTACAGAGACAGATACGGTGTCTCCTCCAAGAGCTTGCAATATACATGATTTGTTCCTGTGGGTTTTTCAAACTGGTGAACAATTGGTATTTCTTGCGGGGCAGACAGTTTGTTTACTTTATACAAAGTGTCTGAGCCTGGGTTTCATTTGCAAAACAATAGATGATGTGTTTAAGACACGGAGCTTTGTCTTCATCCATTCATTCCAGATCCTCCTTTTGGCCAAAACCGATTTTCTCACAATTATTACTATGAGACTAACTTTAAAATTGGCACTGAGGAGGCAGACACATCAAGCAAAACGAAACAGACGCTCTGGGGACTGAACTGTAAAAACATGGCTTGATGTGCAGCAGAACCACAGGTCACGCATTATTTACTGATTACAGATGTCACGTGATGGGCCCTCAGCTAGTGACGTAATATAAAATAACAACCACATGTTCCTTGTTGCGTGACATAGCAGAGGAGCGCGCCGTCACTACGTATGAGTAAGTCTTCTTACCGGGAAAACTGTTTTCATCTTCAACATCTAATGGCGAAGGGAATATTATTGGTGCATGAGTTGCTTGTTGTTTGGGGGGGTGTTTTTTTATGTGACACCATGGCAAGTCAATAACAAGAAAAAGGGAGACCATGTTGCTAGTGAGTTAGATCGGTGCGTAAAGTCTGGAAGGTTGCTTTGAATGCTGATGCGAACCCCTGACTATTTTCTGGCCATCCGGTACCCGTTCAGTATTCCTTGTCTCCCTCCCTCCCTCCCTCTCCCTGGCACTGTTTGTCTAGCTATGAATTTCCTACCTTTGGCTCACACGATCATTTTGTGTGTAAGTGGGAGGGAACTAGATGATGGCACCAACGGGAGGGCACTACTAGCTCTATGGCTTTGTTCCCCCCTCCCCCCCCCCTCCGATTTGAAGAAGCCGTTTCCATGGCTGCACTACAGGAATCAGCTTCCATTGCATGGAAGGGGGCAGGACTGGGTGCTGTCTGCTGGGCCCGATCCAACTCCTACTGAAGTCAATAGGACTGAACTCAGTGGGAGGTTGGATCAGGTACTATAACATCATCACCTTGGAATCCCTGATGTGTAGGGCCAGTCTAGGTCCGGCTGTCAGAAGAGAGTCATTGCTAAAAACAGCTCCATGCTGTCCCAGCAGTAGTGGGGAGTGAGCACACACATTAGAGGCTCTGGCCTCCATGGATCATCCAAGAGCTGGGGGTTCGAGGGTTGCATCTTCAATCAGTTGTGAGGGGACATGACCCCCTGCCTCCCATACACCCACCCCCTCAGTGGAACCATAAAGATGAAAGGGAAACTTGCTGAGTTTACTACTCTCTGTCATGGCTTTCCTCACATAAGAGATGACATGGCCCTTTGTTTGTGGCACATATTTACTGTTATTTAAATGCTTACTCTTATCTTGTACATAAAGTTTTCTCAGGATACGTTAGCTCAAATTTGATCAGTTAGGTTACAAACACGACCCCATGTGAGGGTTTTAATGGCAGGGCTAGCATAACCTTAACTGCAATGGTACAAATGGTACTGTACTAAGATTCTTTGGAGGCTTAGTTTTATTCCCATGGCTTTTCTCCATGGGTGTCTGTCATAAATATAAAGGGAAGGGTAAACCCCTTTGAAATCCCTCCTGGCCAGGGGAAAGCTCCTCTCACCTGTAAAGGGTTAAGAAGCTAAAGGTAACCTCGCTGGCACCTGACCAAAATGACCAATGAGGAGACAAGATACTTTAAAAAGCTGGGAGGAGGGAGAGAAACAAAGGTTTTGTGAGTCTGTCTGTAGTCGTCTTGGCCGGGGACAGAACAGGAATGGAGTCTTAGAACTTTTAGTAAGTAATCTAGCTAGGTATGTGTTAGATTATGATTTCTTTAAATGGCTGAGAAAAGAATTGTGCTGAATAGAATAACTATTTCTGTCTGTGTATCTTTTTTGTAACTTAAGGTTTTGCCTAGAGGGGTTCTCTATGTTTTTGAATCTAATTACCCTGTAAGATATATACCATCCTGATTTTACAGGGGGGATTTCTTTATTTCTATTTACTTCTATTTTTTATTAAAAGTCTTCTTGTAAAACACTGAATGCTTTTTCATTGTTCTCAGATCCAAGGGTTTGGGTCTGTGGTCACCTATGCAAATTGGTGAGGCTTTTTATCCAACATTTCCCAGGAAAGGGGGAGTGCAAGTGTTGGGAGGATTGTTCATTGTTCTTAAGATCCAAGGGTCTGGGTCTGTAGTCACCTAGGCAAATTGGTGAGGCTTTTTACCAAACCTTGTCCAGGAAGTGGGGTGCAAGGTTTTGGGAAGTATTTTTGGGGGAAGGACGCGTCCAAACAGCTCTTCCCCAGTAACCAGTATTAGTTTGGTGGTGGTAGCGGCCATTCCAAGGATAACGGGGGTAATATTTTGTACCTTGGGGAAGTTTTAACCTAAGCTGGTAAGGATAAGCTTAGGAGGTTTTTCATGCAGGTCCCCACATCTGTACCCTAGAGTTCAGAGTGGGGGAGGAACCTTGACATGGTGGCACAGTGGTGGGATTAACCTGAAATCATTTTGAGATCCAGTTGAGATTTTTTGAACTAGAAATACAGATTTTAAAAAGGAATTTTTAGGAAGTCCAGAAGGCAGCTTTGAAACTGAAAGCAGCTTGGTTTCTCTCTGCTTTGTGGCCAAGCAGAGACAAAAGGGGATTATCTTGTGAATTGCAGGTTTTCTTGCCTGGAGGCAGGGTACTTAACTCCTGCAGGGAAATTCACAGTCTTCCAACCCAGAGGGTTTTTTTTTTCTTTTCTTCCTAAAAGTAAATAGGGGGTGTGTGCTCTACCCATTTGCCTGGAGACAAAAGTGGCAGGGTTTTTTTTTAGGATTTTGATTTTTTTTTTGTTTTACAAGGAGCACAGGTTTGAAAAGAAATTTTTTTTTCTTTGGGCTGGGTAAGCAGTTTTCCAAGTAGTTGGAGGTTTTTTGCTTTAATTTGGGCCCAGAGCAGAGACAAGGGAATTGTCTTTTTCTGTAGGCTGACAATCACTATCAGAGAATAGGTATTCTATTCCAGCACAGCAAAATTTTACAGCCCAGTTTTGTTTGTTTATTTCTGAACCTCGGGTGTAAAGTTAGTTAAAAACAGAGAGGTTAGAATGGGCAAATCCTCAGCTCGACTACAGCTGGAATTAGCCAAATTTCAGGCTGAGGAAAAACAAAGGGAACATGAAAGACAGATAGAACTCATGCGGCTGAAGGAGGAGGAGAAGGAAAAAGAGAGGAAGCATGTGGAGGAGATGGAGAGGATAAAGGCCCAGCAGAATATACCAACAAACCCTAGCAATCCTTCTCCAGGTACCACTTCCCATCCCAGAAAGTTCCCCACCTACAAGGCAGGTGATGATACTGAGGCCTTCTTAGAAAACTTCGAAAGGGCCTGCCTTGGGTACAACATCTCTACTGACCAATACATGGTAGAGCTGAGGCCGCAGCTCAGTGGACCCTTAGCTGAGGTGGCAGCTGAAATGCCTAAAGAACACATGAACAAGTATGAACTGTTTAAATCCAAGGCGAGAGTCAGAATGGGGATAACACCCGAGCAGTCTCGTCGGAGGTTCAGAGCCCTAAGGTGGAAACCAGACATGTCATTTACCCGACATGCCTACCACATTGTAAAACATTGGGATGCCTGGATATCAGGAGCAAGTGTTGAATCTCCAGTAAATTTGCCCTTCCTAATGCAAATGGAACAATTCTTAGAGGGTGTTCCTGAGGAAATAGAAAGATACATCCTAGATGGGAAACCCAAAACTGTAATCGAGGCAGGAGAGATTGGGGCCAGATGGGTGGAGGTGGCAGAGAAGAAGAAAACTGGTCGCAGTTGGAGCGGAGACCAGAAGGGACCACCCCAGACCACACCCTATTACCGGGGGCCGCCCAAAGCCCCACCTACCTCCCAAAGAACCCTCCAGACCCCTTATCGTCCCACCACCCCGTTCTCCAGCAACCCTCCTCGCCCCAGTGACCCGTCAGCTGGACGATGTTTTAAGTGTAACGAGCTGGGGCATGTAAAGGCCAACTGCCCCAAGAACCCCAACAGATTACAGTTCATTGCACCGGAATCACACCAGAGGTCCACAGGCCCAGATACCTCCCAGATACCCTTGGAGCGGAGGGAAACTGTGAGTGTGGGTGGGAAGAAGGTCACCGCGTGGAGGGACACCGGAGCACAAGTGTCAGCTATCCATGCTTCCTTAGTGGACCCCAATTTAATCAACCCAGAGATCCAAGTGACGATTCAACCCTTCAAGTCCAACTCTTTCAATTTGCCTACAGCCAAGTTGCCTGTCCAGTACAAGGGCTGGTCAGGAATGTGGACTTTTGCAGTCTATGATGATTATCCCATCCCCATGCTGTTGGGGGAAGACTTGGCCAATCATGTGAAGCAGGCCAAGAGGGTGGGAATGGTCATCCGCAACCAGGCTAAACAAGCCGTGAGGCCTAGCTCTGTTCCGGAAACTTCTATCAGGACCCAGTCAGAGGTGATGGACCTGGACCCCAGGCCAATGTCTGCAACAGCAGTAGTAGATCCAGTCCCAGAGACCCAGACGGAACCAGTCCCAGAACCGGAACCAGCCAAACAACCAACACCAGACCCCGTGTCAGCACTGAATCCAGTACTTGCAACCTCAACACCAGAGGGCCCCACCGAACCTGAACTGGCAGCAGCCGATAACCCTACACAAGAGGCTCAGCCGGAGCCTGAATCCCAACATAGTGCACCAGCGGAGAGCGGTTCACAGTCAACAGAAACAGCTCCATCCCCTATATCGCTTCCAGAGGGACCAAGCCTAGGTCCACAATCCCATGAGGAACTGATGTCTCCAGCATCAAGGGAACAGTTCCAGACCGAACAAGAAGCAGATGAAAGCCTCCAGAGAGCTTGGACGGCGGCACGGAGCAACCCACCGCCTCTCAGCTCTTCTAATCGATCCAGGTTTGTTGTAGAAAGAGGACTTTTATACAAGGAAACTCTTTCTGGGGGACACCAGGAAGACTGGCATCCTCAGAGACAGTTGGTAGTTCCAACTAAATACCGGGCCAAGCTCTTGAGCTTAGCCCATGATCACCCTAGTGGCCATGCTGGGGTGAACAGGACCAAAGACCGTTTGGGGGGGTCATTCCACTGGGAGGGAATGGGCAAGGATGTTCCTACCTATGTCCAGTCTTGTGAGGTGTGCCAAAGAGTGGGAAAACCCCAAGACCAGGTCAAAGCTCCTCTCCAGCCACTCCCCATCATTGAAGTTCCATTTCAGCGAGTAGCTGTGGATATTCTGGGTCCTTTTCCGAAAAAGACACCCAGAGGAAAGCAGTACATACTGACTTTCATGGATTTTGCCACCCGATGGCCGGAAGCAGTAGCTCTAAGCAACACCAGGGCTAAAAGTGTGTGCCAGGCACTAGCAGACATTTTTGCCAGGGTAGGTTGGCCCTCCGACATCCTCACAGATGCAGGGACTAATTTCCTGGCAGGAACTATGAAAAACCTTTGGGAAGCTCATGGGGTAAATCACTTGGTTGCCACTCCTTACCATCATCAAACAAATGGCATGGTGGAGAAGTTTAATGGAACTTTGGGGGCCATGATACGTAAATTCGTAAATGAGCACTCCAATGATTGGGACCTAGTATTGCAGCAGTTGCTCTTTGCCTACAGAGCTGTACCACATCCCAGTTTAGGGTTTTCCCCATTTGAACTTGTATATGGCCGTGAGGTTAAGGGGCCATTGCAGTTGGTGAAGCAGCAATGGGAGGGATTTACACCTTCTCCAGGAACTAACATTCTGGACTTTGTAACCAACCTACAAAACACCCTCCGAACCTCTTTAGCCCTTGCTAGAGAAAACTTACAGGATGCTCAAAAAGAGCAAAAAGCCTGGTATGATAAACATGCCAGAGAGCGTTCCTTCAAAGTAGGAGACCAGGTCATGGTCTTAAAGGCGCTCCAGGCCCATAAAATGGAAGCATCGTGGGAAGGGCCATTCGTGGTCCAGGAGCGCCTGGGAGCTGTTAATTATCTCATAGCATTCCCCACCTCCAACCGAAAGCCTAAGGTGTATCATATTAATTCTCTAAAGCCCTTTTATTCCAGAGAATTAAAGGTTTGTCAGTTTACAGCCCAGGGAGGAGACGACGCTGAGTGGCCTGAAGGTGTCTACTACGAAGGGAAATGTGCTGGTGGTGTGGAAGAGGTGAACCTCTCCATGACCCTTGGGCGTATGCAGCGACAGCAGATCCAGGAGCTGTGCACTAGCTACGCGCCAACGTTCTCAGCCACCCCAGGACTGACTGAACGGGCATACCACTCCATTGACACAGGTAATGCTCACCCAATTAGGGTCCAACCTTACCGGGTGTCTCCTCAAGCTAAAACTGCTATAGAACGGGAGATCCAGGATATGTTACAGATGGGTGTAATCCGCCCCTCTGAAAGTGCATGGGCATCTCCAGTGGTTCTAGTTCCCAAACCAGATGGGGAAATACGTTTTTGCGTGGACTACCGTAAGCTAAATGCTGTAACTCGCCCAGACAACTATCCCATGCCACGCACCGATGAACTATTAGAGAAACTGGGAAGGGCCCAGTTCATCTCTACCTTGGACTTAACCAAGGGGTACTGGCAGGTACCGCTAGATGAATCTGCCAAGGAAAGGTCAGCCTTCATCACACATCTCGGGCTGTATGAATTTAATGTACTCCCTTTCGGGCTGCGAAATGCACCCGCCACTTTCCAAAGACTTGTAGATGGTCTCCTAGCGGGATTAGGAGAATATGCAGTCGCCTACCTTGACGATGTGGCCATATTTTCGGATTCCTGGGCAGACCACCTGGAACATCTACAAAAAGTCCTTGAGCGCATAAGGGAGGCAGGACTAACTGTTAAGGCTAAGAAGTGTCAAATAGGCCTAAACAGAGTGACTTACCTTGGACACCAGGTGGGTCAAGGAACTATCAGCCCCCTACAGGCCAAAGTGGATGCTATCCAAAAGTGGCCTGTCCCAAAGTCAAAGAAACAGGTTCAATCCTTCTTAGGCTTGGCCGGTTATTACAGACGATTTGTACCGCACTACAGCCAAATCGCTGCCCCACTGACAGACCTAACCAAAAAGAAACAGCCAAATGCTGTTCAGTGGACCGGAAAGTGTCAGAAGGCCTTTAACAAGCTTAAAGCGACACTCATGTCTGACCCTGTACTAAGGGCCCCAGACTTTGACAAACCGTTCCTAGTAACCACAGATGCATCCGAGCGTGGTGTGGGAGCAGTTTTAATGCAGAAAGGACCTGATCAAGAATTCCACCCTGTAGTGTTTCTCAGCAAAAAACTGTCTGAGAGGGAAAGCAACTGGTCAGTCACTGAAAAAGAATGTTATGCCATTGTCTACGCTCTGGAAAAGCTACGCCCATATGTTTGGGGACGGCGTTTCCACCTGCAAACCGACCATGCTGCACTAAAGTGGCTTCACACCGTCAAAGAAACTAACAGAAAACTTCTTCGGTGGAGTTTCGCTCTCCAAGATTTTGATTTCGACATCCAACACATCTCAGGAGCTTCTAACAAAGTGGCTGATGCACTCTCCCGTGAAAGTTTCCCAGAATCAACTGGTTAAAATCGTCCTTGAGATGTGGAAAATATTGTTAGTCTTTATGTACTTGGTAGTATATTTAGAGATGCATGTGTCTTATTAACTCTGTTTTCCTAGAGCTCCAGGAAGAAATCCCAGCCAGTGTTTCACCCTAGCTGAGATTTGGGGGGCGTGTCATAAATATAAAGGGAAGGGTAAACCCCTTTGAAATCCCTCCTGGCCAGGGGAAAGCTCCTCTCACCTGTAAAGGGTTAAGAAGCTAAAGGTAACCTCGCTGGCACCTGACCAAAATGACCAATGAGGAGACAAGATACTTTAAAAAGCTGGGAGGAGGGAGAGAAACAAAGGTTTTGTGAGTCTGTCTGTAGTCGTCTTGGCCGGGGACAGAACAGGAATGGAGTCTTAGAACTTTTAGTAAGTAATCTAGCTAGGTATGTGTTAGATTATGATTTCTTTAAATGGCTGAGAAAAGAATTGTGCTGAATAGAATAACTATTTCTGTCTGTGTATCTTTTTTGTAACTTAAGGTTTTGCCTAGAGGGGTTCTCTATGTTTTTGAATCTAATTACCCTGTAAGATATATACCATCCTGATTTTACAGGGGGGATTTCTTTATTTCTATTTACTTCTATTTTTTATTAAAAGTCTTCTTGTAAAACACTGAATGCTTTTTCATTGTTCTCAGATCCAAGGGTTTGGGTCTGTGGTCACCTATGCAAATTGGTGAGGCTTTTTATCCAACATTTCCCAGGAAAGGGGGAGTGCAAGTGTTGGGAGGATTGTTCATTGTTCTTAAGATCCAAGGGTCTGGGTCTGTAGTCACCTAGGCAAATTGGTGAGGCTTTTTACCAAACCTTGTCCAGGAAGTGGGGTGCAAGGTTTTGGGAAGTATTTTGGGGGGAAGGACGCGTCCAAACAGCTCTTCCCCAGTAACCAGTATTAGTTTGGTGGTGGTAGCGGCCATTCCAAGGATAACGGGGGTAATATTTTGTACCTTGGGGAAGTTTTAACCTAAGCTGGTAAGGATAAGCTTAGGAGGTTTTTCATGCAGGTCCCCACATCTGTACCCTAGAGTTCAGAGTGGGGGAGGAACCTTGACAGTGTCAGAGATAGAATCTCTTTATTCCAAGCATTTTATATTAGCTCCTTCAGGTTGTGTCATTCATAGAGTAATAAGACCTCTTACAAATCATAATACACTGGAGAAAAGGAAAACGTAGCCTGTCTCCTTGAGATATCAATTACTTTTCAGAAAAGGACAAGGAGATATTCAAATGAGTTACCCACTGCTCCTTCTTATACCTTTAAATATATTCCCAGTTGAAAGACTTTGTAAAGACAGAGTTAAGGTTGAGACTACATTGCCCTTTAAAACAGCATTAAATATTATAGTTAATAAAAAATAAAGCATTATGAATCACAAAAACTCAGAAAATTCACATGCAAAGGTTCTACAGCCCTAACATTAAGTCTACATATAGTTTAGTGAGCCTCACTAGTTGCCACCCCATATTTAAGTCTCCTCTGTTGAGAACATTAATTTGACTCATTGTGGTCTTTAACTGTATGATGACATAAGGTTTGATTATGTGTATCTGTTACTAGGAGGCTGTCAGTGTAGATTAAGTGTAGATCCTACTTTATTTTGTTGACACTGGATTTGTCCACAGTGACGGGTTCTAAATTAGCTATTACCACTCAAGAAAGAGATTGTGGATAATTCTGTGAAAACCTTCACTCAGTGCACAGCAGCAGTAACCACATGTTAGGAACTATTAGGAAAGGGATACAAAATAAGCCAGAAAATATCATAGTGTCACTACTGTATTTAAATCCATGGTGTATCCACACCTTGAATACTGTATCCAGTTCTTGTTGTCCCATCTCAAAAGGTATATAATGGAACTGGGAAAGATTCAGTGAAGAGCAACAACAATGATCGAGGGTATGAAAAAGCTTTCATATGAGGAGAGACTAAAATGATTAGGGCTGTTCACCTTAGAAAACAGATGATTGGAGGACAGAGGACTATAAAATCATGAATGGGGTGGAAAAAAGTGAATAGAAAAGTGTTATTTATCCTTTCACACAATACAAAAACTAAGGGGCACCTGATGAAATTAAGAGGCAGCAGGCTTAATACAAACAAGAGGAAGTATTTCTTCACACAACATACAATTAACCTGTGGAACTTATTGCCAATAGGAAGTTGTGATGGCCAGAAGCATAACTGGATTCAAAAAAGCACTAGATAAATTCATGGAGGATAGGTCTATCAGTGGCTATTAACCATAATGCAACCCTTGGGGCAACCCTAAACCTCTGACTACCAAAAACTAGGAGTGGAAGACAGAGATGGATCATTTGAAATTGCCCTGTTCTATACACTCACCTGAAGGTGTGGTATGGACCAATGTCAAAGACAAGGATACTGGGCAAGACAGACCATGATCTGACCCAGTATGACAGCTCTTATGTCCAGCACAGCTCTTGCTGTTGGCCCATGAACTGATGCATCATGCACTGTACAGGACTCAGTGCACACAATAGTTTAAAATTCTGCAAAAGAACGCTATATAACAGTGGTTTTCAAGCCGCAGGGTGCGACCCACCCTGTAAGGCACTGGGTCGCAGCAGCTCTGGTCAGCACTTCTGACCAGGCCGTTAAAAGTCCCGGCTAAGGCTAGTTCCTACCTGTTCTGACACCGCGCTGCGCTGCAGAAGCGGCCAGCAGCAGGTCTGGCTTCTAAGTGTGGGGGCCATGGGGCTCTGCACGCTGCCCCCTACCATGAGTACTGGCTCCACACTCCCATTGGCTGGTAGCTGGGGGGGAGGCGGTGCCAGTGGGCGAATGCCATGTAGAGTCGCTTGCGCGCCTCTTCCTAGGAGCCAGACCTGCTGCTGGCTGCTTCCGGGATGCAGCGCGGTCCACGGTGCTAGGATAGGCAGGAAACCTGCTGCACTGCTGACCGGGAGCCGCCCAAGGTAACCCTGCGCACCAATCCCCTGCCCCAGCCCTTAACCCCCCCCAAACCTGGAGCCCCTTCCTGCACCCCAAACCCCTCATCCCTGGCCCCACCCCAGAGCCTACACCCCCAGCCCAGAGCCCCCTCCTACACTCCAAGCCCCTCATCCCCAGCCCCAGCCCAGAGCCTGCACCCCCAGCCCAGAGCCATAACCCCCTCCCACACCCCAACCACCTGTCCCAGCCCAGAGCCCCCTCCCACACCCTGAACCCCTCATTCATGGCCCCACCTCGCAGCACTCACCCTGCACTCCAACCCTCTGTCCCGCCCTGAGCCCCTCCCACACTCCAAAACCCTCATACCCAGCTCTGTTGGGTAATGGGCATCAACAATTTTTTTCAAATGGGTCACCAGAAAAAAAGTTTGAAAACCACAGCTATATAATCATGCCAGTTTCAATTATTGTGGTAATTTCTTTCAAAATACCTGTCAGCAAGTATGTCTGTAACAACACAGACACAAAATATTCCCCCAGGAGTAGAGAGCTAAAGAAACCCCTACAACAACCCAGTTCTGTTTCTCTGCCCCCTCCTCCACAGAGCCCAACCAGGGGGCCAGACACCCACAGCCCTCTCCCCACAGCCAGCTTTGGGGCCCTCAGGCCCAGATACCTGTACCTACTACCCCCCAGAGCCCAGCCACTGGACATCCCAAGCCCAGGCACTCACAGCCCCTACCCCCCCACCCCTGAGCCCAGCCACAGGGCCCACCCCAGAGCCCGGACATTTGCATCCCCTACCCTCCCAGAGCCCAGCCATGGGATGCCCTCCCAGTCCAGACATCCGTACCCCCACCCCACAGAGCCCAGTTGCAGGGCACCTCCCAGCCCAGACACCCATGCCCCCTAAACCCCAGAGCCCAGGGATCCAGAGGGAGAAACAGCCTGAAGCTGGGTCTCAAGCTTGTATGGAGGTTCCTGCATGTCGCCTCCTTCCTTCAGAGTGTGCTGGGAACTGCAACTGCCGGGAACCCTCCAATTGCCTGGAACCCTCCAGCTCCCTCCCGCTCCACCCAACAGTGTCTTCTATTTGCAAGCTGTGAACTTTGGACTCTGGGGCGGGGCTGGGTCCAGCAGCCCCTAGTGGTGGCCAGAAGCTTTGCAGCCCATTTCTGCAAGAGAAAAAGGAAATTCTACACAGAACACTAATTCTAAGCAAATTTTGCATCATGCAATGGTGCAGAATTCCCAAAGGAAGAAGAGATGCACTTGGTGAACTGCAGCTTCTCCCAGTTATGTGATGTGTCTTGCTGCCTGACCTGAACTGGGTAAATTGGCTTTTGAGTGCTCCATGAGGTGCAGAGAGCTGCCACAAACGGAAAGCCAACATGCTAGCTGTGTGTAGACACCGTTACTCAGGGATGAATGAGACTCGTCCTTTTTCCAACTTGGCCAATTAAATCACATTTTTTACTAAAAACAATAAAAATTCTCCTTTGGGCAGAGAATAGACCCAAGGATATTTATATAGAAAAGAACTTTCCCCAGTAAGTTAGTGTTGCGTGTGCACACACACACTCACACTTGTGCTTTCTGAAGCAGTACATTTAATCTGAAAGACGGCGCCTCCAAGAGTCAGTACAGTACCCCTAGCAGAATGATGGGGTATTGGATCATGCGGACTCAGAGGAAAGTGTTCTTGCAGCACCTGAGTTTTCGTCAGAAATCTCTCAAACTACTAGCCAGTCCAGATTCTCTTCACAAAATGGGATCTACTGAGATACTACTCAAAGTGGTCTGAATGAATACTGACTTTGACTTTAAATCTGTATTGTGTGTGCTTGGTTGTGACCAAAAAAAAAAAACAAAAATCCAAAACAAAGCTCTTTACTGAACACACTTCTCACTTCTCCCCCTGGTGAGATGAGAAAAAAAAACAAACATGTGATACATGTTTAGTCACTTTGCTTAATACACGACGAGAAGGCACTCGGATACTATTCTGATGAGCAGTATGAGAACGGGAAAGTAAAGCCTACATTGATTTCTGCAGGCTGGTGAAAAAATCAAGGAATTCTTCCAGCAATTCCCTTCATAAGTGAGTGTTTTGTAACTCTAGAGAAGCTCAGAGAGCCAGTATAGGCATCACAATGCAGCAAGTCTGCAGGATGCCATGACGAGTGTGAGGAGCACTCTGAGGACAAGGTATTTCCTATGAAACTAGACCTATTTAATAGGTATTAATGAGTAAGGCACAATAACTGAAAAGCAGTCTTAGTACTGATGATGTTGGCTAGGAAAACATTCATATTGAACATTGTGCCTTTGCTAATGAGGAAAAATAGAGTGTGATTAGATGGAACAATTGCTTTAATCTGGCTATCACATTCTGTTCCTTTCCCAAAATACTTTTCAAACTGCTTTCTAACAAATATATGACCGGAGATTAATTATGCAAAAATAAAATAATGCAAAATCTGCTGGCTTTTGTTGTGCATGTAGCAACATCCTTTTTATCCTTTCCTCTCATCCACTTCTTCAACTGCAAATCTGGTGCTGACAGGTCCCCTCCACCCCCCATGGTAATCATATTAATTTGTGAGAGGGAAAGCTCAGACAGTAAATGAGGTCTTCAATCAATCAACCTGAGACCAGCAATGCATCTCAGGTATTTTATTAGTTTATTTTATCACTACTTAAATGTTTTGGCCAAAATGTCATACGCTTATATCATCAACTACCTTTAGAGGTATTAACCAAACAAAGCCTCTGGCTAGTTAAAGAACAGATAATATGTGCAAAAGAATTTGAAGCTTATAACTCAAATTCTGCATTTAAATGATTTCTGTGAAAACCAAGAGCACTAAAAAGAATAGTGCAGATCCATTTTGAGAATGCTACAAGTTTAGAATGGCCTTTTAGGACCGTGTGTTCCCACACGGTTGGGTGCCTTGGAGTGCAGGAAATAGTAGCAATTTACTATGAAACTTCCCTGAAAAGTTCAAGCAGTAGCTAAATTTTTCATTTGGCATGTTGCCATACTGAATTACTCCTAAAAAAAGAGAGTATGTTAAAGAGTCGAAGAAGGTCTGCAAAAAGAAAAAAGTGTGAGAAGTCAATGGGAAATAAAGTAGTATGTAACCAGGGTACCAACTTTGAGTCATCTCTCTCACTAGACCCAAACAAATCTTGCTGCTTCTTGTACAGCATCACTAAGGTCAGGCCTTTTCTCTCTGTACTGACAGCTTAAAGTCTCATCGTCATCCCTTAGTATTTTTGTTTTCACAACTTCCTTCTTCCTCTCTGTTTCTGAAAAAATGCCATCTTGCCTCACTTCGTGGTTTGTCACTTCAATCACATCACACTTTTTGCATCACCACTGACTTCCCCTTCTCTACCACTTCAAACACAATCTACTTGCCTTCATTCTTAAGGCCCTTCCTGGTCTATCCCTACCATCCCTATCATTTCTTGTATAGAATCTAGATGTAGAATTCCACCTCTGATCAGCCAACAATGCCACCTTGGATCGTTGTTTTGTCAAATTTTTGGGCAAGCACTATCATGATTCTTTCCATGTTGCCCCACGTGCATGGAATTTGCTCCCTGTAAATGTCCACAAGGCCACCACATCCTTCTCCTTTAAATCTCTTCTTAAAACTCACCTAGGTGGTGATGCCTACAAAACACTTGATAGCGGTTACGCGGCTGGTGTGCTGTGACTTCAGGGGCTTCTCCTCTGTTCAGAACTGCCATTATTCATTTTTGCTTCCGCCTAAATCTATTTGTCATACCCACCTGCTATCATTCAGCTTGAAATTTAGACTGTAAATTCTTTTGGGCAGAGACCATCTATTTGTTAGATGATTCTACAGTGCCCAGTAAAATGGAGTCATGGCCTCTCGGCATCATAATATAAACACCAACAAACTCATCCTCCTGCAATATGTAGGATTCCCTGCAAACACAACATTTAAAAACAAATCTATGTCACATGTTACTGCTGCTTTTGGAGATATATGAATTTTTACTGTTATGTAAATAAGGCATATGAACACATTTGTGGATTTCCAGCCCATTTGCAAACAGCAGGAGGATGGGGGATTCCTGTCAGACAGGCTTGGAAATGATTGATGCCCTGGCCCCCAATTCCACATTATACGTAAAAGGAGACCAAGTTACATGTGAATGAGCCCAGTGTTACCTAGGGTTGCCAGGCGACCGGTTTTTGACTGAAATGCCCGGTCGAAAAGGGATGCTGGTAACTCCAGTCACCTACCGGTCAGCTTCCGGAAGCGGCCAGCATGTTCGACTCCTAGGCTCTGGGGCAGCCACGGGCAGTGGTGAGCTGGAGCCGGTTTGCACCGGTTCGCTAGAACCAGTTGTTAAATTTAGAAGCCCTTTTAGAACCAGTTGTTCCACGAGGGACAACCGGTTCTAAAAGGGCTTCTAAATTTAACCGGCCCAAAGTGGCGCCTTAGGCGCTGACTCCACGGGTGCTCCAACCCTGGAGCACCCAAAGGGAAAATTTGGTGGGTGCAGCTCCCCGGCCCCAGCTCACCTGAGCACCCCAGCCCCTGAGCATCCAGGGAGTCGGTGCCTAAGGCGCCACTTTTGATGTGATCAGTGGGGGGAGTGGCTGCTCCCCCTGCTCCCCCTCTAGCTATGCTCCCCCGCCTCTAGGAGCCAGAGGGACCTGCGCTGCCTCCGCCCCGAGCACCGGCTCCACAGCTCCCATTGACCAGGAACCGTGGCGCCACCAATGTAAAAAGAAGTGAAGAAAAATTATGCCATCTGATCTTATGGAAGCTGACCAAGTCCTTGTATAGCAACAAACTCACTCATTTCGCACTCAAATGCAAACGCTCCTTCCCCTAAAAAAACAAAAAAACAAAAACCTCTATGCAAAAAAATACAAATCAAGCATGTTCTGAAAGCCTTTTGTTGTTCATTAAATATGTAGTTTATTCCTTGATGCCTCCTGGATATACTGGTACTTAACAATGTATGTGGGCAGCTGTTCGTGACACAACTATGCAGTAGCATTTATCAATTCAAATAGCTGTATAAACATCTTTTAATTTTGTTTTCAGCATGAGTAGCCCAAATATAATGAATAAACTTGCTCTCAATTTTTTCAAACAATTATTTTACCTTTAGTAACATCTCTATATCACAATTATGTTCTCTCTACATACTGTTTCAGAAACGGACATTCTTATTCTAAGCATATTACACCATCCGTCTACCGATTCCTCCTTTTAACTGCCCTGCGATTTAAATCCCAGATTTGACAAGTAACTCAGTCTTGTTGCTAAGCAACTAGTTGGTCCACATGTAACTACAATAATGTAAATTCTCAAAATTTGCAAAAATGGAAGGCTGTTGTCTGTAAAAAGCAGACGTTTATAAATCAGTTTGAAACCCAGTAAGGGGCAATATTAGATTAGCAAAAAAAATTTCAACCAAAATGCTGTCTTTAATCCTCAGTCATCCAACCTGACACTCTGCTACCCATATAATATAGAGAACTAGGCTAAGGAGATAATAATCAGCATTTAATTATGGTAATACTAACACATTCATGACTGTAGTAACTAGGCCCCCATACGGTTGCCAATAAAGTAGATCATAGAATCATAGACTTTAAGGTCAGAAGGGACCATCATAATCGTCTAGTCTGACCTCCTGCACAACGCAGGCCACAGAATCTCACCCACCCACTCCTGTAACAAACCTCTAACCTAAGACTGAGCTATTGAAGTCCTCAAATCGTGGTTTAAAGACTTAGATCATCTTCCATCACATTTAGTGGTTGTGTGATGCTGGCAAACCAGGTGCTAGCTCTTGCCAAGACTATAGGCATTAGCTAAGAACTGACAAATTCATAGCTGGTGATCAGTCCAGTTCATCTGTATGTTAGTTTAGCTCAAAATAGGTATTAGTCTTATAAGAGTAAGTTGCTGCCTGCATTAATCCTACTTGTAATGTCTGTATTCCATGCTATAAGAAAATATGTAAATTGTAATTAATAACTTTGAAAATGTTTGCTCTGAACTTGTGAACCGAGGCATGAGACTTCACCTGACCCCCACCCATCCAGGAGGACTATCAAAATTTAAGTGGGCCATTATAAGACAAAAGCTTTGTTAGTTGCCCCATCCACCCATGGAGAAGTATGCGCAGAAGGCCTTGTCCCATTGCTATGAATGCTGGAAGATGGAAATAAAAATAGTTGATGTGAAGATTTTTCATCTCTTTGCTATTTGAACTCTCACAGGGCCAGAGAAACCAAACAGAAGCCAGAGATCCCCAGGGGTTACCTCCTGAGTGCACTTTGGGACAGATCACTATAACTCCGTGATTCTTAGAATCTAGATAGTAACTCATTTGTGTGTATATGTTTGCTTGTTTTAACCTGTAAATAACACTCATTTATTTCTTATATAGTCTATGAGGGGCCACAGGACTCTTTGACGCTTTTACAGATCCAGACTAACATGGCTACTCCTCTAATTCTTTCTTATTGTTAATAAACTTTTAGGTAGTTTATTACAGGATTGGCTACAGGCATTGTCTCTGGTTTAAGTTGTAGAGAACCAATTGATCAGGGCTAAGTGATGGTTTCTTGGGACTGGAAGCAACCTGAATATGGTGTGATTTTTTTGGTGTAATTGACCATTTATCACTAAGTCCAGTTTGCCTGGGTGACAAGATAGACTGGAGAGTCTATGGGGTCTGTCTGTGACTCCATGGTAAGACTGTTATATTGATCCAGCAGTTCACATTTGTTCCCACCTTGGTGAAATATAATTATAGAACATACAACCAGTTTGGCATGTCTGCCCTGTTTTTGACAGTCTGCCCTAAGGTAGGCACTCATGGCCATGCTTGTGAGCAGCTCCAGACAGCCTGACAGGATGAAATTTTGGCCTCATTGAAGTCAATAGCAGAACTCCCATTTGACTTCAGTAGAGCCAGGTTTTCAGCTAATGTCTTTTTTTAATGACAGTATATATTTAAACAAACATCAAAACTTGTGTGTGTGTGGTAATTCAGAGCCATCAAAACTTGTGCACGTATTTATGAACCCAGAGCCCACTGTTTTGTCACTGCACCTCTGTTTACAGTCAGAGATTTTTGTTTCAGTCCATGCTGTGATAGTTCCAGTTACACCATGCAGCAACCTGAATTATCCCTGAAGCTCCTATATATAGTGTCTTATTTTTAAGGCATCCAGAAGGATCCAAAAGCCCTCTAATGGGTTTTGAATGATCCAAGTCAGAGAGGAAGAATGTGACTTCAAGGGACTACTCACAAGCTTAAAGTAAAGCATACGCTTAAGCGCTGATCGGAGACAGAATTCAGCATCTTGGAGGACTGTGCCCAAGTTCAGCATTGTAGCCTTTAGCCCCAATCCTGCATTCTTCGCACACTCAAAAGTCAGTGTGTGTTTGGGGTGTTCAAAAAAATGCAGACTCTGTGTTACCGAAACATTCTACACAATGAGTCAAATTAATACCCGATGTGACTCTACAGACTTATGCTAGAGATTAATTTAGCCTCTTTTGTATACCCCTGTGCTGTCTGGGCCTAAGGCACTATATAAAACAAATGTGGATGTATTTTTTATGTTTAATGTTACTGCTTTTGATGCAGGAAGCGAGCTGTATAAGAGTCACTTCTAGGGCCCTGTTAAATGGCATGCTTTGAAGCGAACAGTATACCAGCTACAAAAGACTGGGCTAGCATCTTGCATGGCTGTTTAAGCTAAAGATGATAGTTTCATTGCCTCTGTTAAATGTATCAACATGGTGTTTTGTAGGCTGAATTTGTTTTTAAAATGTCTCTCCAACCCCAAATAATCCTCTAACAGGACAGCCTCCAAAGATAGAAGAGATTCCTCTTAGAAGCAGTCCCTCTAAGTCAGTGTTGAGGCACACACGGAAGGCAGACAAGCAGTATGGTCCAGGGGATAGGGCACTAGACTGAAACACCTGGGACCTGGGTGCTATTCCTTACTCTGCCACTGCGCTGCTGTGTGATCTTAAGTAAGTCATTTCAGCTCTGTTTCCCTTCCCACCTTTTGAGTATAAGTATGTCTACACTATGAAATTAGGTCAATTTTATAGAAGTCGATTTTTAGAAACCGATTTTATACAGTCGATTGCGTATGTCCACACTAAGCACATTAAGTGGGCGGAGTGCATCCTCACTACCGTGGCTAGTATTGATTTACAGAGTGGTGCACTGAGGGTAGCTATCCCACAGTTCCTGCAGTCTCTGCTGCCCATTGGAATTCTGGGTTAAGTTTCCAATGCCTGATGGGGCAAAAACATTGTCACGGGTGGTTTTGAGTACATGTTATCAGGCCCCCCTCCCTCCGTGAAAGCAACAGCAGACAATTGTTTCGCGCCTTTTTTCCTGGGTTACCCGTGCAGATGCCATACCATGGCAAGCATGGAGCCTGCTCAGCTCACCATCACTGTACGTCTCCTGGGTGCTGCTGGCAGACGCGGTACTGCATTGCTACACAGCAGCAGCTCCTTGCCTTCGTGGCAGCCGGTGCAGTAGGACTTTTAGCTGTCATACATCTCCTGGGTGCTCCTGGCAGACATCGGTGAGGTCGATCAGGGGCGCCTGGACAGACATGGCTATCCTCCTCTTAGAGCACCGAATGGGAGCCAGAGACTCCAGGTCATTCTCTTCTTTAAGTTTCGTCTCATGGAGATTCAGTCCTGCCTGGAATATCGTGCGAGCTGGAGGCTTCTGCCTCAGGCTGCTCTCCCAGCCGGCAGCACAGCACAGTCGCACCTACCCCAGCCTACCCCGTGCTCCCATGGCTCATGAAGCCTGGACAGTAGTAAGGAGCAGTTCAGCTATAGGCTGAGCAAGTGCAGAATGGCGGTAGAATGTGCCTTTGGACATTTAAAAGCTCGCTGGCACTGTTTGCTGACTAGGTCAGACCTCAGCCCAACCAGCACTCCCATTGTTTTGCTGCTTGCTGTGTGCTCCATAATATCTGTGAGAGTAAGGGGGAGACGTTTATGGCGGGGTGGGAGGTTGAGGCAAATCACCTGGCATCCAATTTTGAGCAGCCAGACACCAGGGTGATTAGAAGAGCACAGCAAGGCGCGCTGCGCATCAGAGAGGCTTTGAAAACCAGTTTCATGACTGGCCAGGCTTCGGTGTGACAGTTGTGTGTGTTTCTCCTTGATGCAAACCCACCCCCTTTGTTGATTTTAATTCCCTGTAAGCCAACTACCCTCCCCCCTTCAAAATAAAGTAACTAGTGTTTTGAAACCATGCATTCTTTCTTTATTAATTTAAAAATAAATGAGATAACGAACAAGGTAGCCCAGGTGGGGTAAGGGAGGAGGCAAGGACAAGGCCACATTGCTTATTGTAGCCACATTAAAAATCAAACTGTATGAATGACAGCCTTCTGTTGCTTGGGCCACCCTCTGGAGTGGAGTGGCTGGGTGCCCGGAGCCTCCCCTCCACGTTCTTGGGCGTCTGAGTGAGCAGACTATGGAACATGGGGAGGAGGGTAGGCGGTTATACAGTGGATGCAACGGGGGGTCTGTGCTCTTGTTGGCTTTCCTGCAGCTCCAACAGACGCTTCATATGTCCGTTTGTTCCTCCAACCGACGCTTCGTCATGTCCATTTGCTCCCGCATTAGCCTCAGCATCGCATCCTGCCTCCGCTCTTCGCGCTTGCTTAATTCTTTCCTGGCCTCTGCCACTGAATGCCTCCATGCACTAAGCTGTGCCCTATCCATGCGGGAGGACTGCATGAGCTTGGCAAACATGTCATCACGAGTGTGTTTTTTTCGCCTTCTAATCTGCAATAACCTCATGCGACATTTCAGGAGCACCAAATCCATTCATCAAATATTTACATAGACTTGCTTATTCTCACATTGCTGAACACTAACAAGTTTTTACTTAAACACCAGATTACTGCAAAAGGGTTGAAGTAATAGATTTTTCTATTCCCAGTGTTTTGTGGCAGGTTTTATTTATTATAATTGGACAAAATTAATTTGTGATTTTTTTCTTTCTAAATTTAATGTTTTGTCAGCTTTAGTTGCTCATTCTCTAGATTGATTTCCATCAGCTACATCACCTAATCACCTAGGAATTTTTCCTTTTGGTAGCACCCAATGTGATGATTAAGCAAATATTTCTGGCTCAAATTCTCTACCAGTGTAAACAGGTGCTGGCCCAACGACTTCAATAGAGTTTCACCCCTTTGCGTTGCACTATCTTCTGGATGCCCATC
This sequence comes from Lepidochelys olivacea, assembly GCF_965140295.1. Lineage (NCBI taxonomy): Eukaryota > Metazoa > Chordata > Testudines > Cheloniidae > Lepidochelys > Lepidochelys olivacea. The sequence continues at coordinate 24,484,750 of NC_140413.1, forward strand.
AGAGTAATGTTACAATTGAACCACCCCTTTTCCCAGTTCCAGCTCCCAACAGACAAATAAAAATAAATATTATTTTACATAAACAAATCTGTTTTAAAACTGTCTGCATTTTTAAGATTGTATATGAGATGATCAGTTACACTGCAGCCTCCTACAACTAGAAAATACAATGCTTAGCATTTACATAGTGTTTTTCATCTTAAAGCGCTGTGCAAACATTAAGTAATCAAGCTTCACAATAACAAAGTGAGGAATGTAAGGAAGCATTATTTTGGCTATGTATTGTAATTATATTGTCTTATTAAGAATTTTCTGGTTTGTGCCTTGTGAAGTAATTATTGTAATTATCATAAAAGCTAATAAAATGTCACAAACAGCTTTTTTTTTTTTAACTATGAATCAACATTAAGCCAAGGAACTAATTTACAGTCTACTATGGGCATATATTTTTTCCATGTATCTCCACTTCTATTTTCTCCTCTAGTCTATGTGAGTAAAATCCACTTAACCATTTGGGGCTTGACCTTACTTCTGTTGAAGTCAACAGGCCATTTGGCCACCAACATCAATGGGAACAAGATTGGGTCCTTTATTTTTAGCAAATAAATTCAGAAATAAATGCTAAGTGTGAGGTTGCCTCAACAGTCTTTACTGGATGTTTGCAAAGTGCTATTATGAGACCTTTGAATGAAATGTCCCACATAGGTTCAAAGCAACATCATTAAGACATGATTGCTTGTGCATCCTTTCACTGGGAAAAAAATAATCTGTAAACTATTTTCCTCTGAAATACTTTCCGTAATCAGAAAACTTGGATGTTTAGGTGCTATGGTGATAACATCTATATAGGTAAGTAGATAGAAGATACATAATGTCTGAATTTCAACTGACCTCTAGAGCATCAGAAATGCGGCCAGAAAAGGCGAGGTTACGTCACTGAAAAATCTTGGAGAGTGAGGAAGATGATAGTTTGATTAGCCCTTAGGAGGGACTTCTGTGATTGTATGTCTGTGATTGACTGAAGGTTAATACTGAAAAGAGTCCCAGTTAATTTTCCTTAGCTATAAGGATGGCAGTAGTGGGGTAAATCCTCAAAAATTAAGGGTTTAAAAGGTAGGAATATGAGAGGCCTTAGGGCTTTGACAAGCATAATGTGGCATAAGTGCTGGAAGTAGGGGTTCTGGGGGTGCTCCTGCACCCCCTGGCTTGAAGTGGTTTCCATTACATACAGGATTTACAGTTTGGTTCAAAGGCTCTCAGCACCCTGACTATACAAATTGTTCCAGCATCTCTGCACTGCGGATTCCAGAGAAGAAAAGGAAAAGATTGAACATAACTAAATTCCACTAGCCTGATTCTCCTCTCACACTGGACTAAATCTCAAGTCCAGGAAGTTACAATGGTGCATAACTGAGAGAAGGGAGAGGAGCATCACACCCTATATTTGGATTTACTGAGATACCTGAACTGCTGGTAGATCTTAACAATACACACAAGTAATCTGCCTTCCAGGCACATCCAAAATACAAACTATTTTTTCTTACTCCCTGAAAATGACTGCCTTGAATAGTACTGTGCTTTCTTGTATTATGCTCCAACACAGCCATAAGTTTATAATTACTACCTAGTCAGCTGCTAAACTGTTGTGGCATTAAGACCATCCAAAGTTGTTTCATAAACAGAGCTTCATCTATGCCAATGGGCTCTAATGTACCTTAATACTGGTGTTCTTTCAAGGCTTTCTCTCTCCCACTGAATCTTTATTATATTCTTAAACTTCCCCACAACAAACTGGTAGATCACAGGGGTTGGAATTATCTAGGCAAATCCACTTTTATTATTGTGATTGTTTATATTACAGTGATGCCAATGTGAATAAACAAGACAGACATAAAATGGGAAGAAAACAGTGAAGTGAACAGACTTGCCTAAGGTCACACAGCAGGATAGTGCCAGAGCCAGGAACAGACCCTAACTCAACTGACTCCCAGCCCAGTGCTCTTCCCACTGGCCATGTTGCCTCTCCAAATGCTATCTTCTGAAAGTTCCTTAATTCCTGAACACTACAACCAGGGTTGGACATGGTGCTTTAACAGTACTGGAAAAGGAAAGACACATCAAGTGCCATCAGCAATGGTTTTCCATACTACAAATGCTTTTCTCCAATAGGTGCCAGCAATAACATGCTGCTGGTTGAAGATATTTTGAGTGGCATTGACCTGGTGGCACTAGAAAAGGCTCTGATTCAGCAGATATGGGAGAAAATTTATGTTTGGCTAATGAACTAGAACACCTGCAGAGCCTGTGAGAATGGAACCCAATAGGAATGCCTGTTCCAGTTTCTCCTACCCTAGCTGTTACAGCACTCACCTGAGATGTGGGAGACCAGGGTTCAATTCCTTCCTCTACTGATGTGGAGAAAGGATCTGAACAAGGATCTTCCAGTTCTCAGGAAGCCAATGGGATATTCCCGGGTGAATCTTTCCAAGTAAGTTACAGTAGCCTCCTGGGGCTTCCCTATGGGCTGTAGCGCTGCTTGGACTATGTAGAATGGCCCCACTCTGACATGTCCCTCCCACACCCAGCCCCATCTCTGGAATGCCCCCATGTCAGGGCATCAGAGGGGATCTGTGGAAAGCAGCCTCATGGCTATCCTCCTCAGTTCCTGACCCATGGAAATACTCCCCTCGGCAGACACAGGGATTTTAATGTACTTTTATACCGCTCCAGTCTTTTACTTGGCATAAAAGGGCCAGTGCAGAGGATCTCACCCCTTATTGCAAACTTTCATTCACTTAAGTACTCCTTATTCCCATGAACCATTCACACTGAAATTGGTGATCCTTACAGGATTAAGCCCTTCGTTCCTTTCTTCAACTCACCATACTGCAAGCAGAATAATGACATTCTACCAAGCTGGAGTCTGAAACACAGCCCAATATACTCTTGCAGTGGCTGATGTGTGGGGGCATAAGCCCAAAATGGGTGAAACTGAAGAAAAACCTTGGGAGGAGCCACTCTGGGAAAACCAAGAACAATGGCTCACTTATGGAAAACTGAAACACATAATTTGCCAAAGTGAAAGACACCCTAAGGCAAAGTCTAATCATGGCAATAATACAGGAGTAATATTTTCACAGGGATGAACTGTTCTTGAGCAATTTTTTCCCCACATATAAAGCATAAACATACTTTTATTCAAACAAATCTATTTGGCAACCACTTTATTTCTGGAATAAATGCATTCACTGTACCCAGGCAAGAAAAATCCCACTCTGCACTGAACTCAGAATATTCCATTGGATAGAGTTCAGGATCTTATTTCCAGTCCCTGTGCGTTGTAATACTTTGGTCTTATTTTACTTGTTGGGGCCTAGGTGGTAGCAGTGGCCTGTGATATACAGAAGGTCAGACTAGATGATCTGGGGGGGTCCCTTCTGGCCTCAAACTCTCTGAACTAATGTATGACTCTCTGAACTAATGTCCTCTTTTGTAGGATCGCCTTAGGAGAGTTGTGCTAAAGGAATAATTTTCACAAGAATTGGGTAATTTTGGTGAAGTGTCAAGTGTCCCGTTTACCAGGAAAGCAAAGTTTGGGGACTGAATGTTCAGCGTTTCCACTCTGGAAACAAACTGAAAAATTTCACACATTTGTCTCAGGCAAAATGTCATCATTTTCACATACAAATGCTGTGATTCTTCCAGCAAAATGAGCCTGTTTTAGAGAAATGAAACATATTTTACATCTGTTGTTCACATGCAAAGGAAAGAAAAAAGAACAACGAAATATTTCACTTTGGGGGGAAACTGTTGAATTATGTGGACTCTCCCTCTTTTCCTCCCCCCTTATTTTTTGCTTTCAACTATACTTCTTCCTAAAGTGTTATGGAGCTGCTGGCAATTTCTGCACAAGCATCTTAGTCTTTTAAAGGTGCAAATAGACTTTATCTGAACATTCAAAGCATGTGCTGTTCTCTAAGGGTCCAGGTTTAGGAGTGTCAAGTGGAAAGAGAATCTGGAAAAAGTACAATGGATCTGATTCGTCTTTCAGTTACATACTGGTTTTACATTGGAATAACACCAGTAACACTGCTGTGAAAGTAAAATCAGGCCCACTGCATACACCAGTTTCAGACAAGACCTTTCTCTTGTTATGTAGAAAAACTCCCATGGGGGAAAGATTAAAAAACTAAGTGTGGAGTACACACATCTTGCAGCAGGTACTCATGTGAGTAATGCCACCGATCCCTGTACTCTGCTTACAATTTTAACCTAGAACCATAAATTCCTCAGGTTTTCCTTGTTACATATTATATTTTAACTCTAGTAGAAAATGATTGGTTGCTTTATTATGGTAGTGTTCTACAGAACTTTGTATATACCAATGTATAAACATTTGCATTCTAAACTCTCATTTGAAGATACTTATACTTCATCAGCAAACATTTGCTTCAAATGCTCAAAAATTTAAGACACCAGGTGATAGATACACTTCGAAAGAGCTGTTCGAGATTCTAGTCACAGGATTCCCACTGACTTTTATGGGAACCACCCACGTACCTAACTTTGAAAATTAACCATTCTCAGGCCAAGGGTTATTTTATCTATTTACTTTCATTTTTTAAACAATTCTTCAAATTGAATATTGATTTTAATTTAAAAAATTATCTGTTTTAAGCTAAGAGGGCCTAATACTGGAATCTATGATTTTTTAATCCTATAACACGGAGTGCCACAGAGGCCCCTTCTGTTCAGTACAAGGCAGCTAGGGGGATACAGGGAGATGGTTCTGGGTGCAGTGCTATCAGTATGCTGATAACACTCAGCTATATCTTTGTCCAGCATTGGACAGGGATGGTGCAGTCACTCAGTTTCCTACATCAAGGGCTTGGATGACAGCTAACAGTCCAAGGTTCAACCCATACCAGGAAGAGGTAATGCTGGAGTTGGGGAAGCAACAAGAGGAGATGGTAGGGGTAACAGTGGCTCCTTTGACTAAAAGGGTATCCCTTGCTTCTGTTACCAGAGTTTGTATCCTGGGGATCCTGTTACATCCCTAGCAGCTTCTGAATGTCCAGTTTGCAGCTGTTACAAGAGTGCTCTTTTTCCAACTTTGCATGGCTAGAATATTATGACTTTCATTGTGGATGTGTAGCTCACCCCAGTAATTCACACCTTTCTCATCTCCATATTCACATTGCTGGCCTTCTCAACAATCAGCTCTAGAATCCTACTCGCAGACATGGTAGGGATTAGCATGATTGCACTGAGGTGGTTTCAACTGTTCTCTTCCCAGGTCTCATCCAGATGATTGATGTCAGCTCCTCTACTTTCAGGCTGAGGAGTCTTGCAAGGATCCATTGTCTCCCCCATCCGTTTGAACATCCACGTAAAGATGGTAGGGCAAACTGTGAAACAGTAACACTAGTGCTGCATCACATGCACTCCAGATACAAACCTCACACACTCCCAGCTATCTAAGGGCACTGCTGAGAACAGCTATTAGATGAAAACAGCTGGCTGAAGTCAATCCTGGAAAGACAGGTAATGCAGGTGGGCAGGGGAAAGTATTCTGAAGCGCTCGCAGGTGCACTCTGCAGACCTTATTTCACCATGTTTTAGAAGATTTTGGCTACATAATTTTCACTCTTAATTGTTAGGTTCTTAGACATCTCCATCATTACAGTTGCGTAGTCTAATTACATAATTATCTGTGCTGACACATATTACAGAATTAGGGCATACGAATACCACATTAGGAAACAGCTACATATTTGAATAAAGGGGCATGGGGAAAAATTTACTTGAAAAGGGGGGGGGGGCGTTTACAGGAAAAGAGTATTTCACCTCAGAGAAAGTCAAAACATTGTGCTTGGCCCTCATATGAGTGAGTAGGCGTGGGTGCAGAGAACCTCCATTCCCTGTGCACCCTGGACACAACAGTAGTCCCCAGGACTCAGGCGAACTCAGTGACTGCTCCTTCCTAGTGTTTTCCAGGGAACATGTCATGCCTTTTACAGAAGTTAGTGTTGGTACCAAACCAGAAACTTGTATCCAAATACTCCCAAACATTGGTAACTTTTTCATAGCTAGATCTCAAATCATCTCTTGTTAAACAGAGTCCCAGAGAAGTTAAGTGACTTGGTTTAGGTGAGACAAGGTAGATGAGGTAATATCTTTTATTGGACCAATTGCTGTTGGTGAAAGAGACAAGCTTTCAAGCTCCACAGAGCTCTTTTTCAGGTCCAGGAAAAGTACTCAGGGTGTCAGAGCTAAATAGAAGGGGGAACAGGTTGTTTAGCAAAAGTAGTTAACACATATTCTAAGGAACCATTCAAGGTGTAATGCATCCCAAGATGCTGGGCATGCTATAAGGACACAGACAGGCCATACAGTGAGTTAGTGGCAGATCTGAGAATCTGTCCAGTTCCTTAGTCTACTTACCGACATACTGGGTCAGCTCTTCAGCTGATGTAAACTGCCATAGCTCCACTGATGTGAAGCTACACCAGCTAAGATTCTGACCCCGCTGCCTTCACAGGATGCTGTATTACAGATATTAACATGGCTTTAAATTCTGCTGAGATTTCTGTCCCAAATCTAGGATAGTCATCATATTATTAACCTTATGCCACAAACATGAAGGGAGCAGACACTGCAAATGGTATCTGGTGAGTCTCCAAAGGTACAAAGCAGTTATTTCTCTAAAAGAAAGCAGCTCTTGACATATTTACTGCTCTGGAAACACTGGAGGTGAAGTACCATGGCATGGGGTGAGGTACCACAACTGCTGCAAAGGATAGCAGACTGGGAAATAGGACGGGGAAATGCCATACATGAAGGAAGGGGTCCCAATCTCTTTAGAACCTAGTTAGATTGACAGTAACATTTCTTTAAGGAACAGGTGGGCCAAACTCATTCACAATGAGCTTGGAGGGGAAGGGAGTAGAAAGACATTGCTGCACCTTCTTAATCATAGAATCATAGAATATCAGGGTTGGAAGGGACCTCAGGAGGTCATCTAGTCCAACCCCCGGCTCAAAGCAGGGCCAATCCCCAACTAAATCATCCCAGCCAGGGCGTTCTCAAGCCTGACCTTAAAAATATCTAAGGAAGGAGATTCCACCACCTCCCTAGGTGATGCATTCCAGTGTTTCACCACCCTCCTAGTGAAAAAGGTTTTCCTAATATCCAACCTAAACCTCCCCCACTACAACTAGAGACCATTACTCCTTGTTCTGTCATCAGCTACCACTGAGAACAGTCTAGATCCATCCTCTTTGGAACCCCCTTTCAGGTAGTTGAAAGCAGCTATCAAATCCCCCCTCATTCTTCTCTTCCGCAGACTAAACAATCCCAGTTCCCTCAGCCTCTCCTTATAAGTCATGTGTTCCCGTCCCCTAATCATTTTTGTTGCCCTCCGCTGGACGTTTTCCAATTTTTCTACATCCTTCTTGTAGTGTGGGGCCCAAAACTGGACACAGTACTCCAGATGAGGCCTCACCAATGTCGAACAGAGGGGAACAATCTCGTCCCTCGATCTGCTGGCAATGCCCTTATGTATACATCCGAAAATGCCATTGGCCTTCTTGGCAACAAGGGCACACTGTTGACTCATATCCAGCTTCTCGTCCACTGTTACCCCTAGGTCCTTTTCTGCAGAACTGCTGCCGAGCCATTCGGTCCCTAGTCTGTAGCGGTGCATGGGGTTCTTCTGTCCAAAGTGCAGGACTCTGCACTTGTCCTAGTTGAACCTCATCAGATTTCTTTTGGCCCAATCCTCTAATTTATCTAGGGCCCTCTGTATCCTATCCCTACCTTACAGTGTATCTACCTCTCCTCCCAATTTAGTGTCATCTGCAAACTTGCTGAGGGTGCAATCCACACCATCCTCCAGATCATTAATGAAGATATTGAACAAAACCGGCATGAGGACCGACCCTTGGGGCACTCTACTTGATACCGGCTGCCAACTAGACATGGAGCCATTGATCACTACCCGTTGAGCCCGACAATCTAGCCAACTTTTTATCCATCTTATAGTCCATTCATCCAGCCCATACGTCTTTAACTTGCTGGCAAGAATACTGTGGGAGACTGTGTCAAAAGCTTTGCTAAAGTCAAGGAACAACACATCCACCGCTTTCCCCTCATCCACAGAGCCAGTTATCTCGTCATAGAAGGCAATTAGATTAGTCAGGCATGACCTGTCCTTGGTGAATCCATGCTGACTGTTCCTGATCACTTTCCTCTCCTCTAAGTGCTTCAGAATTGATTCCTTGAGGACCTGCTCCATGATTTTTCCAGATGAACAGTAGGTCTGGAAGACACTCTCCCTAGCCCTTTAGCACCTCAGATTAAAAGCTATATATATGGTGCATTTTGCATATGGTAGAAAATAATCCAGAGTGAGGGGGAATAAGTACAGCCTGAAATACGTGATAGGTAGGCTTGGAAGAATTTGATTTTTATTTTGCTTATAATTTTGACGGTTCATATAAATGGTTATTTTAAGCATTTCTTTTTCAAATTTAATTTTTCACGGTTGTAGGAAATGATGAGGGAATCAGACAATGTGTGGGGTCAGACCATAGTTATTTATTGACAGTAAATGCTGAGATTCGAAAAGTTCAAGCTTTATAACCATTTAACCATCAACATCACATACCAAAATGTACAAAATAAATATCCTTAAATCAAACTCTAGGAAATTCTCAAACAGTGTTTTTCTTACTTTGCCTAACTGTAAATGACTGTCATTTTTGATCAAAATATTGTTTCATTCTGTAGAGTGAAATCAATGTTCACCAATATCTACTGATAAAAATCTAGTCCTTCTAAGCCTACTCATAGGTCAATGGACTTCATTGAAAATTGATGGCAAGACCGACATAGGATTTCAGAGCAACGTCTGACGCTATTTTGTTGACTGTCTTATTTAACAGTGTTAGTTTTTAGATAATCCCAAATAGATTGTTGTTGTTAACTCCTCTCCGAGGTAAATAGGGAGATGTTGGTTTACACCTCTGCTTCTGCTTCTCTGGATTAGAGTGAGGTTTTATGAAAGGTTGTACATTCACTTTTGAAGGGAGTGCTATCTCTGCAACCAACAGGCCTAGAAACTCCTTGGGTAGTGTGGATTCCATACAAACCACTCCTGAAAACAAAGTGGGATCTACTATTTTTCACTAGTCCTTTAAATATCAGCATATATTTCACTACACTGAATTTTCTTGCTTTTGTCACTATCTTCCAACCTGCATGTTTTCTTCAGTGTTGTATTTGAATATACAATTAAGAGAGCAAACTCTCATGCCAAGTCAGCCATCTCAACTCTGCAATTAATAGGTTTGTTGGTGAAAACAGGCAATTCATGTGAGCTTAATTAAACATGAAAAGAGGGGAATTTACTTTCACTGAGTAAAAATAAGGTTGATATCCCAAGGTGCTGGGACTGTTCAGGCTATGGATAGTAGAAACCTGATCTGAATTTCAACTACAGCCTACATAATAATAATAGGCATCTAAACTGATGCCTAATCCAGCACCTGACTGTTGTACTATGCCATAGAAGTTCCTAAAGAAGCACAACTATTCATTATTAACCTACCTACCCAAAAGAACACCCATTGCAGTGATATATGGGTACTGCACAAAAAAGAACAAAGCCACCGCATATCTCCTGTTTATTCTCTCCCCTCACTCTCTGAAATACTCTTCTCTCTCTCCCATCCTCCCCACATTTGTGCAGGTTTTATTCTGTGGGAAAGCTAACTCAAAGAGCTGAGTTTTGGAATTCACACTGAAAGTGGTGAGATCTGTGGTTATTATAATATTCTCCAGTAAGTGAATTCCACAACCTAGGACATGTTGCTGAGAAAGCCCTGCTTCTAGCTCTTACTACTATTACTCTTAGGCTTGAAGTTTCATTGTCTTCAAGAAATGTAGCTCTCAAGGGATGTCATCACTACGAAGAGAAAGGCACTCTTGGAGGTATTTCAGACCAGCTCCATGGAGGGTCTTGAAGATCTGAGACCTTGAATCTGATCCAGTATTCTACCAAGAGCCAGTATAGTGAGCAGAGCACCAGGATGATGTACACCTGGTGCTTAGTGTTGGTGAACAGGCCAGCTGCTGTACTCTGGACTATCTGAATCCTTTTAATGTTAGATTGCGCAGACATAGGTATAGTGAGTTGCAACAGTCTCTCCTGGAGACCAGGAAGGCGGGGATCACTATGGACATTTCGTTTCCTAACATGTTACTGAGTCCAATACAATATTTGGGGCCAATTCAGCCCTGGGATCAGTGGAATTGTACTGTTTACGTCAGGCCTCAGTGTGGAACTCAGAGTTCCCATTTGCACCTTCCTTAACATGAAGCCTGTTTGTTCAGTCTGAGTTCTGCCTACAAAACAGATACTGAAAATAGATGCATGACACCGCAGAAAAACATTCCTATATTTTGAAACAAAATTCCTTGTCTCTCACAATACAAGTTTACTCCAGTGTCAAGATAAAATGTCTTATATTTTCCTTAGTTTCAGAGACTCCTTCACAAACCTTGTAATGCTGAACAGTTTTTAATATTTTAAACAAGTAGAAAGGCAGATTGTAAAAAATGTGCCATGTTAAACTTACTAAAAGACACCAGTTCACCATCTTCATCGTGTTTAAAGCTATACCCAAGCCAAACTTACAGGAGACCTAAAATACCAGAAGATGGTCATAACCGTAATTATGAAGAGGCTACCCTTTATATATAATAATAGATCTAGATCCACAGTGCACATTTGGCTACAATCTAGTCATCTTTGCTATAATGAATCCATAGACCTTGTGCCCTTGCAATTTATAGGGAACGCTCACTGAATCATTCCAGAGGAAATGAAAACATTTATGCTACAAACAAACAAACAAGGCAGGATGCTCTTGCATTCGGAGTACTGGACTGGAACTTGGGAGATCTGATTTCAGTTCCCTGCTCAGTCACAAACTTCCAGTGTGATCTTGGGCAAGTCATTTAATCTCTGTATGCCGGCATTCCCCATCTGTAAATTAGAGACTATACTACTTCTTTTCCCCCACCCTTGGTTTCTCTTGATTATTTGGAGTGTTAGCTTTTTCGGGAAGGGTTTGTCTCTTACTGTGAGTATGTTCGGTACCTACCACATGGGTTTGCAACATGGCATTTGTGACTCCCATGAACCGGTTTCTTTATGGCTAGATGGAGGCAGGGTAGGGTGAGGGGGGCAGGTCCTGAAAGTTAAGAAAGGGAGATTCTAAAACTTTTTTTCTGTTGTAACATGAGGTCATGGTTGGAAAAAGGTTGTGAATCACTAACATAGCACAATGGGGCCCTTATTTCCATTTGGGAGCTTTAAGCACTGCTTTAAAACAATAACTACACAAAGAAATCCATGGCCTGACTGTGGCAGCAGGATTGGGCTCTTATTTTGTCAGTGTTTTACTGCATTCCCTGATATTATGTTTTAATGATAGCTTTCTCCCTTGCAGCTGCACCGCTCCTTTCCTTCTGTTTTATTCTCCAGGGAAGTCATAACCTGTACTTATGAATTCACAGGGTTTTGCCATGGAAATAATTGTGACATTCCAAATTCATAATTACTTGTTCTCTGGGGGATCCAACAGGTAGTAAAGGTGAGCTGTAATGGAACAAAGCCCTTCATAAATAGTGCACACTACTGTAATTACCAAACATGCTTTTGTAAAAGAAATCTTTAGACAGATGCAAAATGGAAATGAATTTACATATTTTTGACGTATCTGGAGAATTTTCCTAGCGTGTCTTTCCCTCATTAAAGTCTTTTGGAATGTAATGTGTGCATGGATGTGTGTCAGCTTTTTAAATGCTGTGGTTTGGATTACCTTTCTGCTATCTAACCAGGTTTTTTTTAAGGTTGCCTATCACGATGATATCTTAGTGCTTTTCACACAAAAAAGATAAACAGAAAGATAGGTTAGCCTTTAAATTCTATAGTGACGAAAGAAACTTTCTTTATATTTTATGAGAGGATCTGAGTTCAGCAGTTAGGGCCAGACTTTCAAAAGAGCTCACAACCAGATTTTTAAGTGCTCAGTTCCCACAATTGTGGTCAGAATTTCAAAAAAGCTCATCTTAATTTTAAGCCCCTAAATAAGAGCCAGGATGGAAAACTTCCATTGGTTTCAATGGGGCCAGGATTTCAGTTTCAGAACAGCCTGGCATCCAATTTGCTGATCTCATCTGAATATCTTGGTACTTATTTTGAAGTCTAAACAAAAGTTGCTGGGTTTTTTTAACTGTGAATGCTGAGCTTTGAAAATCTGGCTATTAGAGACTGGTCTGAGGAGAGGTTTCCTAGAGTGTTTCTGAGTCCAAGATCTATATATAGAGAGAAATATGCAAATACATTACATGTATCATCCTCCTCCCCAATCAAATAAAGAATCGGCTTCACAGTTAGTGCTGCCTTATGGGAGAGGGAGATAGGAGGTGCTGGACTCATTATGAAGGATGGTCCTTCCATGGGTGTTTCCATGGGAAGAACAGCTTGCCCCTTCGTTTTAGAATTCATGTGAGAAGGCACACCGCGTTCCTGGCTTCTACTTAAGAAATGCAAGAAGTTTCTATTATGGTTGTCTAATATGCATAGATGTTTGGCACAACACCCTCCTATTAATGTTCCTAGAGAGGAGAAACAGGATATATTGTTAGCGAAAACAGCAGTGTTTTGGGAAATTGCAGAAAGACAGTAAGAATCTTGTCATTGCCAGGAATACATTCTTTATGTTTCAGGGTAACAGCCATGTTAGCCTGTATTTGCAAAAAGAAAAGGAGGACTTGTGGCACCTTAGAGACTAACCAATTTATTTGAGCATAAGCTTTCGTGAGCTACAGCTCACTTCATTGGATGCATACTGTGGAAAGTATAGAAGATCTTTTTATACACACAAAGCATGAAAAAAACCTTTTGTAGTGGTAAACACCCATTTTTTCACGGTTTGTGTGTATAAAAAGATCTTCTATACTTTCCACAGTATGCATCCAATGAAATGAGCTGTAGCTCACGAAAACTTATGCTCAAATAAATTGGTTAGTCTCTAAGGTACCACTAGTACTCCTATTCTTTATGTTAACTAGCTTTATACTAAAAGTAATGTTGTCTTTTCACAGTTTCTCAGAAACCTATTTAATACAATATTAGGGCACCAAATATACATTTCATACAGAAAAACACTACTCTATGATAATTCTATGTCTCAGTGTGCTTGCTTTTTATTTGTGCTTTACAGTTTCTTCTGTTAAGTGCATTCTATATATTTACCTTTAAAAAGGATAAATTTACTTTTGAAGAAGTTTGTGTCTTTATCAGGTATTTGTTACAAATGATTTCATTGTATTTTTATCAAATGTTTAGATTTAGATTTAGCACCGAGGGAATGCATTTAACATGTTTTCTGTCCATTTGACGTATCCTACAAGTTCCCCATATGAAAAACAGCCAAACAGCATCAATAATGCTACTGTTCCTTCTCTTCAACAGGTCCCCATTTGCATTTTTATCTATCTGTTGCATCTAGTATTGCAGATTTTGAAATCTCTGGGGGCAAGGATTGTCTTTGTTTTACTTATTTGTGTACATTAGCCTTGATTGGGGCCCTTAGCCCCCCCAAATAAATTAATAATAAAATAATGATAATAATAATAATAAATAATAATAATGGCTTCTAATCCAATTCCTATTGAAAAAAGCTCATTACAAAATTAATACTATTATCTTTCTAGTGGATCCTTAAGTCATATTAATAGATACATACATAGATATGATGTATGACTACATCATATTAGGTGTGTACATGCTGCTGGTAAAAAGCATACAGTATATCCTACCAAATGAACTGCCCTATTGTTTAGGAAACTTCTCAGAATTCCAGGAGTGATCTTTACATATAGCTGAATTGTTCCTGAATGTTTACATCCTGTAAGGCACAGACAGACTTCCCTGAAATAAACGGCATGCACATCTACCCCTGCTCCACCCCCCTCCAGTATACTAAGGGAGAAATGGTTCATTGTCCTGCATTGGTATACTCATCTATTTCCTTTTAATATTGCAGTGGAGTGGAACAAGTGAGAATGTACAGTAAAGCACTACAGTGCAGTAATTCTCTTTAGCAGGGTTGGACAAGAATTCTCCTAATTTTGTTGTTATGAGAACTATCTCCCTTGTTCTGCTGTCTTGCATACAGTGGCATGAGTAACAGAGGATGGGGAGGCAGCAGCTTTAAATGTGGAATAAGATGGTGACGTCTATGGGCACAAGGATGGGCACCAGGGATGCAAGACTCTCACAAGGTTCAGAGTTCAAATAAGTGTCCATAGATTGGATGCTTACCCAGTGCCTGATCCAAAGCCCAGTGAAATTAATGAAAATACATTGATTGACTTCAGTGGCCTTTGATGCAGGCACTGAAAACTCAAGTGAATAATCCAAACCCTACAGACAGGAAAAACTGGGCTGGAAACCTCAGGAGAACAGATTCCTTCACACAATTTCTGACATTTTTATTTCCAGTCTTGGCAAAAAATTATGAAAGAACAACTTTCTGTATTTTATTTTGGTATTTTTGGTTATAGTCACAGCTGTAGGTAGCCATGGGTGGGAGGGCGGAGGATGCCCATATCCAAACATTAAAAAAGGTTCAGGTTAAGCTCAGTTCTAAACATGGACAAAGGCTTATGGAGGTTCATGTTTTATTCAAACCAGTTAATCCTTCTCCAATACGAAGGTTATTTAAGACATCGTTCCTACTTCATTATATAAAGCCATCAATACTTAAGCATTAGTGTAGAGTTGAAATGGTTGTCTTTGTTGATGAATATTATTATTTTTACAGAAGTTCCTAGATTCCCCAACTGAGATCATCTCCCATTATGCTAGACTCTGTGCAAACATATCATAAGAGACAGTCTTTGCCCTAACAAACTTACAGTCTAAACATAAAACAAAGATAAAGAGTAGGAGAAAGGAAGTATTTTTAGTCCCAGTTTACAGATGAGGAATTGAGGCACTAAGATATTAAATTGTTTACAAGGTTACACAGGGACCTGTCTAGGGCAGAGCGAGGAATTGACCCTAGATCTTTAGAGCCTCAGTCCAGTGCCTTCACCCCACAAAAAACATCCTTCCTCACTGTGCAAGTTATCCAGTCTCCAAGATGGGCAACTTCTCCCAAAACTGTTTTTGTTTTTTGTTTTGTTTTTCCCCATTTTGTCCAACAACAATCACTGTGTACATATCTGACCGTCTTAATCCCGAGAATCTACAAATATGTCAGTGGGTGGACAAGTATTTTTATGAAGATTTTGAGGAGCTATGTACTTCCTACAGTACATTTTGGCATATACTGAAATTTGGGGTGGGGGTGAGGGGCTGGAATTGAGATTCACCTACCTAATCTTCAGTAAATATTTGAGAATAGAGCCTATTTTGTTCCATACACTCTCAAAATGAGAGAATAGAATTCAGTGGGATCTCAGTCAGGGAATGTGAGGGAGAAGCCCAAAACATGAAAAATTATTTGACTAATTTATGAAATCATATTATATTTGTCACAGCAATTTAAATTAAAACTCAATAATATGTCTTAATAAAATACATAAGGTAAATTCATAAAACTTTACACCCAATTTATTATTTAATACTAGCCTAAGGTGCATTATACCATAATGGCTCTGAATATTTCCTTTCCATCTGAAAGACTATTCGCGTTTGCTTTCACTGTTAACCCAGAAGACATGCTTGCCATGTTCAGTGACCTGGTTCCAAGATGTATGACATCATAGGAGCCTACTTTCCACTTAGTATACACACATAACTCATGTTATCATTAATGCCCATTACGCACACTTGCACAGTACGGGGCACATTCACCCCTGATGTAATCCTGCTGAACTCAAAACTTAAAGCAGAATGAATTTGGCCTTTTAAATCAAAATAAGATGTATGGAATCACAACATGAATTCAGAATGCCCATGTTTAGGTTGACTTATCTCTGGTCCCCAATTTTACTTTAATGTATTTTTGTAAATTAATTTCTTATGATGAATATACTATAAACACTAAATAAATACAACCCTCCAGTAAAACTGCTGCTAAAACTATTCAGGAGCATTCAGCTCATTCAGCTATGTGGGAACAAAGTCTGGGGTCTAATCTTAATAGCCATGACACCAGTTGAGTCAAAATCACAACAGTAACCCTACACCTTCATATCTCTTAAGGGCTGCACATTGCAAGTCAGTTGCAGTGCATAAAAAAACAACTTTATTGAACCTACAAATTTACAGGCAATGTTAAATATTTTTATATGCCAATACAAGGTGTTCTATTAAACTGTCTACATATACACATGTATACAGACATATATCACTTTTATACAACACTTCCATAACAAGTTCTGTAAACAAGCAAACATTCTACACAGAAGGTCTAGTTGCGTGAGTGCTATTCGTCTTAAGTTTTGCACAGCCAGGTTCATAGAAAGAACCCCAGTTGCAATGAATTCAGAGCTGATCCTAATCAACATAACTATTGGTGCCACCTCAAACAAAAACAAGTCACTCACGGGTCTCTACGTAACCACTGAAGCCTCTGAAGTAACAATTATGACAATTTTTCAATGCATTGTAAAAAGAGAATGAAGTCACCAGACTGTAAAACTCTGCAAAATTGGCAATTTATATTAATATCACAAGAACATATTATGTCTTGTGATAGTAAACGTTGTGGGTGTTTTCCATTGGCTGGCTGTGTGTGGAAGGAGTCTCATTCCTTAGAACAAAGTTTTGTCATGAACATTCTAATATCACTCCTTGATCAGACATGTCCAAGTGCATGGTACAAATCCCATGAGCAGACAGATGCTGACATCTAAGAGAAAATGTAACACTGAAGTGAATGTAAACCTTGTAATAATCTTCCCAATAAAATATTTATGGAAACCTTCCTGGCTAAAATCCAGTGAATATAACTTGGGAACTTTTTTTCTCCTAACTGGAGGCTCACACTCAACATAAAGAAATCAATTAAGAAATCAACATAAATGTTATACATTCTTACCCTTAATATGTATTTCAGAGAACTGGAATGCTTAAAATCGAACAACAATGCCTTGTGACTTCTTGTGGTGACCTCTGCTGCGAAAGTCAATTTTCAAATCTGGATTTTTTTCTGTAGTCAGAAGCTAATACTGAATGAGTGTCCCAAGCATCAAGAATCAACCGCCATGGGAACATGGAAAGTAATAATGTCTCAGAGAGTCAGGGAATAACCTGTTAGAAGCATTGACAGTAGAACCTTGGAGTTACAAACACCTCGGAAATGGAGATTGTTCATAACTCTGAGCAAAACGTTCTTTCAAAAGTTTACAGCTGAACATTGACTTAATTCAGCTTTGAAACTTTACTATGGAGAAGAAAAATGCTTTTAACCATCTTAATTTAAATGAAACAAGCACAGAAAGTTTCCTGATCTTGTAAAAAAAAATTTAAACTTTCCCTTTATATTTTTAGTAGTTTACATTTAACACAGTACTGTACTGTACTTACCGGGTTTTTTTTTTTTGGGGGGGGGGGGGAAGGGGAGGGGGTTGGGTTGGTCTCTGGTGCTACCTGATTGCATACTTCTGGTTCCAAATGAGATTTATGGTTGACCGGTCACTTTGTAACTCTGGTGTTTGTAACTCTGAGGTTCTACAGCAGTGGCTCTCAACCTTTCTAGACTATTATGCCCCTTTTAGGAGTCTGATTTGTCTTGTGTACCCCTAAATTTCACATCACTTAAAATCTACTTGCTTACAAAATCAGACATAAAACTACAGAAGTGTCACAGCACACACTGAAAAATTGCTTCCTTTCTCATTTTTACCATTTAATTATAAATCAATCGGAATATAAATATTGTACTTACATTTCAGTGTATAGTATATAGAGCAGTATAAACAAGTCATTGTCCGTTTGAAATTTTAGTTTGTACTTACTTTGCTAGTACTTTTTATGTAGCCTGTTGTAAAACTAGGCAGATATCTAGATGAGTTGATTTACTCCCTGGAGGATCTCTGGAAACCCCCGTAGGCTCATGTATCCCTGGTTGAGAACCACTGTTCTACAGAATATGCATGAGGGGGAGAGAAACTATGAAGTCATGGATTCATTGAAGTCAAGGGGAGTTTTACCACTGACTTCAGCAGAGTCAGGATTTTGCCCTGCATGTAGACATACATATATATATATATATATATATATATATATATAATTTTCAGCCTATAACAAACTAGGCTAAACACATAAGAGTTATGTTAAAACAATATTAGGGGCACTTATTGCTAAAATAGGAATATCCAAACGCTGGAGAATCTTACTTAGCCTATATTTCCAAACACAAGTGTAATGTAAAGGCACTAAAGCTAGTAGCCAGATTTACCTTCTCTGTGTGTTGTCAAAGATCCCATCCTTTTAAGCAGCAATGAACCTTTATACTCTGTGATTTACATTTTGCACTACCACTCAGTAACAATGGAATTAAATTTTATCTCTGGGATATTTCCTTCTGGAGTAAAGCATCTTGTGGGAGTCTACAATGACCTCTGAGGATGACTCAGAAACACTTTTGAAAAGGAGAAGTCCTCATGGCTGGGAGATGACATCATAAAACTGTCCCTCCCACTCAACCTCCCTCCCCAAATACTTATTTAGACTTTATTCCCCACTTTTTATTTGTAATTTATCAAACAGGAAGCAATGGTTCTACAACAGTTAAACACTTTATATATTTTGCTACACATACATATTTTGCAAATGCTTATTTACTTTTCCTACTAACATGCATGGGAAACAAGATGCAAGTCAATGTAGGACACATGCCAAACATCATCTAAAATGGAGGCAATCAATAATCACTCAATCCAAAACACAACGCTCTAAAGCAGTAATAGCAGAGTTGTCACAAAATAGGGAGTCACAGTCTTCTGGAGGACAGGACTTTTCAGAATGCTGTTTTAATGTACAGAAATTAAAGTGCAGAGATGGTAGCTTAATTCATATACACTGCAGATGGCAGTGTTTGTACAGTAACCGTCACTGGCAGTGGGAAAGGGGCCACTTATAATATTTGTGGGGATGGTGTGGTCCAGGGCTGGGGAAATTCAGGAAAGATGGACTGCAGTTCCATTTCAGATAAATACAGATAGTCCTTGCCTACAGAGATCATTACTGAGTTCCAGGCCATCAAAGCACTGGTAAAATTGACTGCAGACATTTTTATTGTTCCTCAACCTAACACTCTAATTTTCTGAACTAAGTGTTCATCACCACTATCCAATATTTTTCCGACTTAAAATTACTTTGAAGCCTCTGACCTTCAGGCAGCTGTTCCATTTTGAATGAGAATGTAATTACTTTTGTAATATGAATACACATCTCATGCTGTCTCCAATGTTTCTCCCCTTACAAAATAAATACATAGTAAAATAAGAAGACATGGTACATGATAAATTAATGATTAATAAAAAGAAGGTAACGAGATGTCCTACATATCCTCTCTCATACTCCAAGAACAAGGGGAAACTTAATGAGAAGGAAAGGCAATACATTTATAACGTACAAAAAGAAACTTTCTTTTCATAGTGCATAATTAGTCTATAGTACTCACTGCCTCAGGACTTCACTGGGGCTAAGAAATGACTGGGAATCAAAAGAGGAATAGATATTTGGATGGGTAATGAGAACATCTACAGGATACTCATTTTATAAACCAGTGGCACTGCATGGAGGTATAGGGATCTGCCAACATGGATCATGTTGCAGGAGAGAGGCCATAACCCCTCATCCTTCAGAGCATAAAGCAATCTCTAGTTGAGAGGCTTTAGGAAGACTCTTTCCCTTTGGGAAAATTATATCCTTCCTCTGAAGCATTTGGTACTGGTTACTCTCGGAGACAGAATACTGATCTATTTGAACCACTGGTCCAATTTTGCAATAGTAATTCCTATGTACATACCTGTCTGCTCCTTGTTAGTATAGACTTTAATTTGAATGATAGCCATGAAGGATATTTTTGCTCTACAGATACTGAGGCATCACTCTGATACCCTTCTTGTGGCTGTGGAATAAGAAGCTAATAAATAACGTACCTTTACATAAAGCTGCTGAAATTCGTCAAGGTTCAGTCTACCACTAGGACAGTCCTTTAGAAATCCTTTGTACCACTGTTTGAGTTCATGTTCGTTGAACTCCGTGCTCTTCACCAGATCCTCCATCACTTCAGGGGCCAGTTTGCTATTCTGTTTCCCCATTCTGCCTTAAGAAAAACAAATTAATACAATTAGCTAAGTTGCTGTGATCATTTTAAAACTTGATTAGCAACCAAGCTGGAGTATGCTACTGACAGCCTTGTTTTGTGCTCACTGATGCTGTCAGCCAAGCCCGACCCCATGCTCTCCCTGATTATTTGGATGCTAAATTTATTTAAATAAGTGTTAGGCTGAATTTGAGAAAAAACTAAGAAATTCATCTTTCAATTAAAGCTCTTAAGTCCTGCAGAGAGACTGCTGAATTAGTTTTCAAAATAAATGAGAATTTGCTTAATCTTTTTATCTTTAATAATCATTTAATATAAAGATTCCACCCTTTTTCTTTTCTTTTCTTTTTGAGAGGACTAACAGGTTCTTCCTGCCAGTGGTTACCAACATATTAAAAAGTGACCATTCTTTTAGTAACCTTCATAAAGTGGTTCCTAACTATTCCTTGTGTATTCAATTATGTGTTCCTTAGGCTGGCATTGTTATTCGTCAGTACTATGTTGGGTTGAAAAGGATTTTGTGATCTTTTTGTTGCATTTTAATTCATACATTTCACAAATTCATAGATCTGATATTATTCACAAGTTTCTCTTTAACCTTACCCAGGGGTGAAAGTAAAATGCAGCTCTTACCAGTATAGGGCCTCTCTGGCCGCCCCTCACCCCCTGCCCGGGAAGGGGTGTGGCCTCCGCCGGAAGGGGCGGGACTGGGGGGGTCAGCATTCCACAGCCAGTCCATCTGCGCTCCCTGGCCTGCGCTGCCCAGGGCTTCAGCGGTGATTTAAAGGGCCCGGGGCTGCGGCCAGCGCTGCACAATAGTGGCAGTGCTGGCCAGAGCCCCAGGCCCTTTTAAATCACGGCCCCGGGGCAGCTACTTCTTTTGCACCCCCCACTGTCAGCAGCTGGGAGGTAAGGGAGGCAAAAGGGGCAGCATTTTAACATTGCTTCCCTGTTTGCACCCTCCATTGGTGGCCCCGTCGGGTCATCGCTGCCCCTTTTGTGCCCCCACATTGGTGGCCCTGCTGGTAGGGACCCGGCAGGGCCACTGACTGGGGGCGCAAAAGGGGCAGCGATGTTAAAGCACTTTAAAGTCAACGGTATGGGCCGGTACTGGCAGCTACCTTTTACCGGTACGCCGTACCGGCCTGTACCCCCTTACTTTCACCCCTGACCTTACCTTAAACCCCTCCACTGATGCCAGTTCAATGATTGACAGACTCTTTACAATTTATGGCTCCAATCCTGCAAAGGCTTCCACATATGATTAACGGTACATTTGTAAGCAGTCCCACTGATGTACATGCGACTTCCCATATGCATGAAGTTAATCACAGGTGGAAATCTTTGCAGGCTCAGGGCCTGTAATATGCCTCGCTCTTGAAATATGAAGTGTTCTACAGTATATTAGTGGGACTACATTTTTCTTCTCATAATTTTAGGTTTTGGTATATTCACATTGACTAGTACAAATAATTCTCCGTCCCCCACCTCATTTTTTACTTTCTTAATAATTTTTTTTAGATAATCACATTTTATCTCAATGTGCATTTTTTGCAGTCATCAAGACAGTGGATGAATGACAGTGTTGCCACTTCCTGTCCTAAGCTCTTAGGGCCTGATCTTACAAGCCCAGCTCACCTGAGCAATCCTCACTCAAATAAGAAATGCCATTGTATGAAGGGGTGAAGCCCTTACAGAACCAGGACTGAGGAAAAGAGCTGGTTAGCTACCCAAACTGTGAGAGACAGGGGAGGAGCTTCTCTTCTGTGCAAAGGGTTCTGGGTTGGGAAATCCTCATTAAAACCCCTGGCTCCCTCCAGGCTAGAGAGTCAGAGTTAAAGGGTTGATGAAGAAGAGTCAACTGGAGCAGTGGCTCTCAACCAGGGGTCCGGGGCCCCATAAGGGGCCTCGAGCAGGTTTTGGGGGTGCCTCCAAGCAGGGCCAGCATTAGACTTGCTGGGGCCCAGGGCAGAAAGCCGAAGCACCACCGCCTGGGGCTGACGCCCAGGTCCCTAGCCCCGCCACCTGGGGCTGAAGCCTCAGCAATGTAGCTTTGTGGGGGGGCCCTGTGGCATGCGGCCCCAGCCAACTGTCCTGCTTGCCAGCAGTTCTGGCTTTTATATGCAGAAAACCAGTTACTGTGGCACAGGCGGAGTTTTTATAGCATATTGGGGGGGCCTCAGAAAGAAAAATGTTGAGAACCTCTGACCTGGAGGAACCTGGGCCTGCAATAAGGCATATGGAGTACTTTGAGTGGATAAATGGACTGACACTATCTTATGGAAAGACATTCTTTGTTGTTCTTTTGGGGTTTTTTATTTAAAATATTTTTGGTACTTTTACTAATAGCCCCTGAACTGTGTCATGCTCATTTCAGAAACCTTCCTTTACACTGTTATGTCTGCCATTCCAGCTATGCATCAGCTCATCACAAAACCATATCTAAGGCTTTTTCTATATGGTGTCTTAAACATCCCTGGTATCACATTCAAGTCACCTGCCAACCTCTGGTCAGGTTCTTCACAAGCCAGCCATCCCACCTTTCACACCAACTGTAGCAAAAAGGCTGCCAAACAAGTCAGCCAGATGCAGTTCAGAGAGGTTTAGCAAACAAAATACCAAACATTCTTTAAAAAAAAAAAAAGAAAAGAAAGAAAACCAAGGGATACTTTTCCATAACAAAATGTCAGTCCATTTACCTGCCTAAAGTATTCCATATGTCTCATAACTGGCTGAGATGACCCTTCCTCACCAGCTCTTCAACTCCGACTCTCTAGTTAGGAGAGAGCCAGGCATTTTATAAAGGGCTCCTGTACCTAGAAGCCTTTGCAGAGAAGTCCTTACCATCTCTCTGGGTGATTGACAGTTTGGCTGATTCTTTTTCTCACTCCCAGTTCTATAAGGGATTCGCCCCATCACACACACTGAATTCAAGTTAACCTGGTTAGCTGAACCCACTCCTACAAAATTCTGAGCACTCCTGAACCTCCCTCTACCCTCAACCTCCACTGACTTTCATGGGTGTGGAAGGTGCTCCTCAGCTTGCAGGATTGGGTTCATATAGTCTTTCATTCACAACCTGCTCCCATCTAAGTCAATAGCAAAACTTCCATCTGTATGTAACAAAAAACCCACTGGAAAATATACGGCCTGACTCTCCACTCCCTTAGTGTAGTCATTTACATCTGTGCAACACAGGATTAAAACACTACCATTCTGATCTGATAGCCTTTAACATCTACTGTGCCCTCACTCTGCACAGGTGTAAATGACAACACTAAATACAAGGCCCTGATCAGGTCCCTAATGTGAAGCATTGAAGAATTATACTGTGGGGAAACAATCCTGAACTGGTGGAAGCATGAACAAGTCTTTTCCATCTCTAATATCCATGTGCCCAAGTTAACTTGAAATCCAGAGATTAACTTAAACCTTAAAAAGGAATAAAAACAGACAGGAAAGAAGAACAGAAGTGGAGAAATATAATCATTAATTGCTATGTAGTGAACACAGATCATTTACATCCAATTGTCAACACTTGAGATATGAGCTGTATTTATAAACAAATATGTCAGTTCTTTCAGTAATTTTTATATTGGCCCCTGTCGTCTTTTACCTAAAATGTATAACATCATTTACCTTAATCTCTCCTTGTGGGCCACGTTCTAAATAGCAGTACTTTGGATTCATTTTATATATTTTCTCCACTATTTTGCTAACAGGGTGCTCAGATTTTCACGTGGTGCTTAGTTGTGTCCTGTGCACAGAAAGGAATAATGTCTTCCCTGGACCAACACCTAGCACATGTGTTTCTACTTTCCAGTGTAGCACCCACCTTTGGTGGCAGCTCTACATTTCATATGCAAGTTCAGTTTAAATCACCTGCCAACCCTTCCCCTCCCTCCCCATCTCAAAACCTTTTTTTCCCCCTGCAATATTGCGTTTAAAGAAGCTTTTCCCCATTTTAAAACGTAGTCTCTTTCTCATCAAGTGAGCTACTCATTTCTCTGCCCATTTCCATCATTTCAGCACAGCCTGCTTTATCTGGACAGGCTCCCATAGTGTTAGCCATCCCTCCTAGCTTTGCGTGGTTAGTGACTGTGATCGATGTATCCCTTTATGCAGTCTCCTGAGTGATACTAGACATGGAACTAAAGCATCCACATCTCTGCTCAGTACCTCTTCCCAAGTTGTCACAGTTCTATTAATAATCTTTGTTATTCCCATTCCATCATGTATCCATCCCAGAATAATAGTATCCAAACCAGCTTGTCCCAGGGGCAAGTCATAACTGTTGGCAAGTCACTTTGCCAGGACAGCATGGGTTTCAGCAACAAGAGCACCCAGAAAAAGGGGCACAGTTTCAAAGGATTTACCGGGTATGAAAGGAGTGCTGCAAGTACGATATGTGTAAAATAGTGCAACCAATAGGACAAAGTATTATTAGCCAGGAATATCCCAAAGCATTAGGGAGAAATTCTGTCCTCTGTTGCACAACCACATTATGATGCTGAACAGACATAACTGAAGGCACAACTGGGTTCATAGTTTCTTTAGGGTATTGCCAATATCTAGCAGACAGACCTGGACATGCTCTGCATTTGCTTCCTATGTAAAAATCGTTAGCATACCAAAGAAGCCCATTTTCAATCTCTTATGTTCTTTGTGAATTATAATAATCCTCATGTGGAACAACTATCAATTTATCAATTTTGTGTAGGCAAAAAAACCTAATGTCCTTGCTTCTACTCTCATTTAAACCAGTGATAGGAAAAAAACCCAGAAAGCGACCCTATAATCATGTAAAGCTACGCTGCTGTCTTTTTTCTATGCTTATCTGTCCTTTCTACTTTGTTTATGGATAGAAAGAATGCGAACTGTGTGTAACCTGCACTCCCTGCTTTTGGGGAGAGAATTCCTTATACAGATAAGCCTCCATGCTCTTACCTACCCCAGAACTTCAAACAGACTGGGTTAACCGGTTCGAACTGGAAGAGATATCACAATGTATGTTGAACCAAGCTATAAAAGCTCATCCCTGTTCTTTGTTCGGGGCTTCACCATTTTCCTCTGAAAAGGAATTGGTGAGCCCTTCAGCTGTCGTATTCGCTAGCAATAAAGTGCCTCACTTTATCAAAGAGCCACGACTCTGTGTTTTGTTTGGCTAATACAGAAGTCCAGGGAAGGCTACCCTCCTAACCCTAGACGGGAGGGGAACCCTTTTTCCCTAACAATTTGGGGGCTCGTCCGGGATCGCCTCTTCTCCGGACCGGTGGACGGTCGGGACTCTGAATCCTTCTTGCCGGCACCCGGGTTGCTTTAACCCTGAAGGCTTCCCGTCTCGCTTCCACCCGCCGCTTCGGCGAAATAAGGCATCCCGAAGGCACTAGGGTCCGGACCTATTGGTGAACACCGGCCGGTGGGAACTTGGTGAGTTCTGAATTTTTCCTTTGTGATTGGCTAGACAACAGCCGGGGGTCCCGTCTTTGGGAAAAGATGGGGGGGGGTCCAGTAGAACTGTTGATCCTTCTACGCCTCTGGGCTATATGTTAAAACATTATGATAGGGATATCAAGGCCTTACAATCGGATGGCAACAAAGCTTTGTATAAGTTTATATTTTTGTGTCAAGGTCCCTGGGTGGGAATGACGCAAGACGACCCGGAACCAGGAAATCGCTGGCCGGGGGAAGGAACATTTGAGTTACATAACATTGTTCAATTACGAAAAGTATTGTATGATTTACAACCGCGGCAACTTAAGTATTCTGATGTATGGATAAGGGAGGCCGAACGGCGCAAAAGTGCCAGTGTAACTACTAGTTTACGTGCTGAGGTAGAAAAGCTTAAAGCCATGCGGCCCCCACCATACAATCCAGAATCTAGTCATGCTGACCAGAAGCTAAAAACGTCAAAGTCTATTTATCCCCAACTCCCATTGAAAGAAGCGGGGGATCCTATACCATTGGAAGAATGTAGCTGGCTATGGGGTGGGGTACCGCAGCCTGACCCTGATGCACCCACGCCCCCAACCGGGGAAAGGAGCGGTCCCACTCTCCCACTAGCTACCAATACCCCCACAATTAACGCAGAGCGGGGGGGCGATCC
The DNA here is from genome assembly GCF_965140295.1 of Lepidochelys olivacea. NCBI lineage: Eukaryota > Metazoa > Chordata > Testudines > Cheloniidae > Lepidochelys > Lepidochelys olivacea. The sequence goes on from NC_140413.1 coordinate 24,511,219, forward strand.
GGAGGCTGGCACCTCTACCAGGGGGTTGACACGTCCTGATCCGCGACACCCCAGTGATGCAACCCCTGCAAAGACCCGGTCTCACGGTTCTCTAGGCACCCCTAAGGCAAAAGTTCTTGGAGCTGCAATAGCTAGTGCAGTCCAAATGCCTATGCGACAACTGCCGAGCGGTAGGGGGGGGACACAGATGGTGTATGTCCCTTTTACCAGCACGGATCTAATGAATTGGTCATCTACTTTTCCCTCATTTCGACAGTGTCCGGAAGAATTTATTAAAAAGTTAAAGGGTATTTTCACAATGTATAATTGTAATTATGACGATGTGGAAATGATTTTAAATCAAGTGCTAAGCGAGGGTGAGAAGGAAACGGTGTATAAGAAAGCTAGAGAGACGGTGCAAGGCAGGGCGGCTTATCTGCAAGAGAAACCTGAAATGGATTGGGATGTTCCAGAGACCGTTCAAGAGTGGGATAAAATGAGAAAGCGAATCTTAGAAGCATTAGAGGATATGTCTAAGCCTGTGTATGATTGGGGAAAAGTAGATGCATGTGTTCAAAAGCACGATGAGCACCCAGGGGAATTCTTCCACCGCCTTTGTAAGGTTTTGAAAAACCACGGCGGCTTAGATCCAACCTCCCCTGTAGCGAAAACACAAGTGATCGGCCAGTATGTAAAAAATTTATTACCATTCGCTCGGAAGTATGTGTGTAGTCAACCAGCTTATGAAAACAAAACGCTGGAGGAGGTGGTGGGGTTAGCAGCCCATGCCTGGAGGAATAGGAAGGAATTAGACACTAGGAGGTCCGAAAAGCTCCTTAATCTGCAGTTGCAAGGTTTTCAAGACGGCTCTCGGGGACGGGATGCAAGCCGCAGGAGGGGAGGCTTTCGGGGACGAGGCGGAAGAGGAGGCAGCTCTACCCAGGGATGGGGATCACAAGGTCAGAGCTTCCAGCCACGGCCCGGGAGGGCAGGGCCAGATGAGTGCCGGCGGTGCCGACAAAAAGGACACTGGGCTGCCCAGTGCCCAAATTACCCCCTCCAGCCAGCTGACCCTCTTATGCAAGCCTACCAGAGGGTACAGGAAAGGGGGGGAGAAAAAGGAAGTACTGATTGAAAGCTAGCCACCCACAATGCTTCGTCCCCCTCGCCAGGAACCCCCTCCGCTTCTTGGACAGTGCAGTTGGATGCAAACCACCCGGAGCTTCCAGTTGTGGTGGGAGGAAAAACTTATTCAATGTTAATCGACACCGGGGCAGATAGAAGTACTCTACAGGACCCCACCCTTCCTACCACTTCTGCAACCGTAAAAGCTATAGGCGTTGGTGGCACCGTGTGCGCCCTTCCTCTAACTGCGGAGCAAACGGTCCAGCTTGGCCCGTTATCAGAGGATCATAGCTTTTTAATTGCAACTTCCTGTCCTGCAAATTTATTAGGTAGAGATCTGTTATGTAAACTACGAGCAACTATAACTTGCAGCCCGGAGGGGCTATATCTCTCAGTCCCTACTTCGGTCCCTGAAGCTACGGTAATGGCATTGTTAGCCACTACACCCACCGCCCCCTTTGTCCCTGCTGAGTTATCTGATATTCCTGAAGCATTGTGGGCCTCGGCGTCCACTGAAACTGGACTTTTAAAGTCAGCAGAACCGGTGTATATCAATTACCGTACAGATGTCCCTCTGCCCCAAAAAATGCAATATCCATTGCCTAAAGAGGCCATAGAGGGCATTCGGCCAGTCCTACAACAGCTTTTAACTCAAGGAATCATTAAGGAGGCTACCAGCCCTTGCAATACACCTATTCTTCCTGTTAAGAAACCCAAGCCTGGCCCCGATGGCAAACCGGTTTACCGTTTCGTGCATGACCTCCGACTGATTAATGCTATTGTGATCCCGAGAGCTCCGGTTGTTCCCAATCCAGCAACTATTTTAACTGCTATTCCCCCAGGGGCTACTTATTTTACTGTGATTGATCTGTCTTCAGCATTTTTCAGCATCCCTGTGCACCCAGACTCACAGTTCCTATTTGCCTTTACCTTTGACGGATGTCAATACGTATGGACCCGCCTCCCTCAGGGCTACAGGGAGAGCCCTACCATCTTCAGCCAGTATTTAAAGCGAGATCTGGACTCTATTTCGTTGACTATGGGTTCTTCTTTGATTCAATACGTTGATGATCTGTTATTGTGCTCTACAGCCAAGGCTGCCTGTGTACAGGACACTCGAATCCTTCTTTTTGCATTGGCCGAAAAAGGTCACAAGGTGGCACTCTCCAAGCTACAGTTTGCCCAACCCGAGGTGGAATATTTGGGGCATCGTATTTCATATGCTTCTACTGCACTTACTCAGGACAGGATTGAAAGCGTTCTGAGTATGCCAAGGCCTACCACTAAAAAGCAACTCCGCCAGTTACTGGGAGCAAGTGGCTATTGTAGAGCCTGGATTCCAGCTTATGCGGAGTTAGTGCACCCCCTCACCGATTTGCTGCTGGATTCCGTTCCCGAACCCTTACCATGGACGACTCTACACAATAACGCCCTTACCGCCCTCAAACAAGCATTAACTTCTGCACCAGCCCTGGGCAGACCGGATTACGCAAAGCCTTTCACCTTATTTTGCCATGAACAATCTGGCACGGCGTCTGGTGTGCTAACTCAGCCCTTTGGGCCTGGCCAGCGACCGGTGGCTTATTTTTCGGTCCTTCTTGACCCAGTGGCTCAGGGTCTTCCGCCCTGTCTCCGCGCTGTTGCGGCTGCCGCCGTGTTGGTCGAGAAAGCTTCGGGGCTTACCTTGGGCCACCCTCTTCTAGTTCAAGTGCCTCATGCCGTTGCAGCACTTCTTAATCGTGGATCCACGCAGCACCTCACAGCAGCCAGACTGACCAGGTACGAATTGGCCTTGCTCGCCAATCAGGCTGTTACCCTACGCCGCTGCGAAGTCCTGAATCCTGCAACCCTTTTGCCTCTGCCTGAGGATGGGGAACCCCATAATTGCCTCCACGTGGTGGATTTGATCTCCACGCCTCGTCCTGACCTCTCTGATATTCCATTGCAGAATCCTGACCTCCAATTATTTTGTGATGGTTCCGCCTGTCGGGACGAGTTTGGGGCCTTGCGAGTTGGCTATGCAATTGTTACCCTGATGGCAACGCTTGAAGCGCATGCCTTACCTACACAAAAGTCAGCGCAAGCAGCAGAACTTGTGGTGCTTGTTAGGGCCTGTCAATTAGCTGAAAACAAAACTGTGGCCATCTATACTGACTCCAAATATGCCTTTTCGGTATGCCACTCTACTGGACAACTTTGGAAGCATCGTGGGTTCCTTACCTCCAGCGGCTCTCAGATCTCCCATGTTGCCTTGATTTCTGCCTTGTTAGAGGCTATTCAACTTCCTGCAGCTGTTTCGGTTACACACTGTAAGGGCCACTCCCGCGCCTCGGACGAGGTTTCCAAGGGAAATGCTGCAGCCGATTCGGCGGCCTGTCATGCTGCCCTCTGTGGGGCTCCAGCCCCTTTTCCTTTTTTGGCACCCCTGCTACTGCAACCAGTGACGCCAGCCGTTTTGCTCTCTGCCCAGCAGACGACGCCCCCGGCCGAAGTTAGCCGTTGGAAATCCATTGGATGCCACCTAAATGAGGACAACCTCTATGTCAGCCCGGACGGTCGTCCGGTTCTCCCAAGACAACTCCTCCCTCAGGTTTCCCAGGCACTCCACCTGGCCTCGCACCTGGGAAAGGGGGGATTAGTGGCTCAAATGGAGAAGTTGTTTTTTGCTCCGGGGGTCCATGCAGCTGCGAAGACCGTCACTGCACAGTGTGAATTGTGTCAACGGTACAATCACCAAGGAGCAGTCAAACCACAAGCTATGGGACATTGCAAACTGCCTGAGTACCCATTTGCTGTGGTCCAGATGGACTTCATGGACTTACCACCAGTGACAGGACTAAAACACTTGCTTGTCCTGGTTGATCTTTTTTCAGGGTGGGTTGAGGCTTTCCCCACTCGAAGGGCAGATGCAGTATCCGTAGCGAAGTGTCTCCTCAAGGAGATAGTGCCCCGCTTCGGGATAATGACTCGTTTGGAAAGTGACCAAGGCCCCCATTTCACTTCCCAAATTATTCAACACTTAGCAAAGGCCCTCGGCATAAAACAAGCCTTGCATACCCCCTATCATCCACAAAGTTCAGGAAAAGTAGAAAGGGTGAATGGGCTGATAAAAACCCAATTGGCAAAGCTATGCGAGCAGACTGGATTAAAGTGGCCTGAAGTGTTACCCATAGTGTTAACCAATCTTCGTAATACACCCCATAGGAAGCATTCGTTGACACCGTTCGAAATTCTATTTGGCCGACCCTTGCCGATTCCTCTAACCAGTGTAGACGGGTTTGCCCCAGCAAAAACTTCATTAATGGCTGGGCAAGATAAGTTGGCGGGTTATTGTCACATGTTGCAAGATGCCTTGAGTGATGCATGGGCCAGAGTAAAAGATGCCCAACCTTTACCGCTTGATACTTGTGCGCACTCTCTTTTTCCAGGAGACTTTGTCTGTGTTAAAATCCATCGAAGGAAGCATTGCCTGGAACCAAGGTGGTCGGCCCCGGCCCAAGTCCTTCTGACTACTCCAACTGCAGTGAAGGTCGAGGGCATCGATAGATGGGTGCACTGCAGCCACTGTAAAAAGGTTCCTGCTCCAACATCCCCAACGACTCCCATCACGACCGCCGCTTCTACATGAACTGGGTACCGGTCAATCAGCGGAATCAGAAGCAGTTACAGAACTCTGGAGTATTAGTATACTGTTACAAATATTGTATTAATATTATTTTTTTTTAGAGTTGTTAGTAGCTGGTAGTGTTTATAATGTATGTATGGCTATGGGCGTTAACCTGGACCTCTGCCCTGGGGGGTTGGGATAAAAATACGTTTCTACAATTAGCCCAAAATTTAACCAACGCATGGAATGTTAGTGACTGTTGGGTGTGTTCCCACTTCTCTTCCCATTCACTGCAAGGGTTCCCCATTTTGCCGGTTCCAGCACTCCTCAATTCTTGGCAAAATGGTTTGGCGTGGTACGGCCAAAAGGGAAAAAGGGGAAGGGGACCCATAGATTTTAGGACCTGGATCCCGAACCATCGCCCAGACTTGCTCGTTAAGGCCCCCTTGTGCGTAGAAAAGAGGTCGCTACGCACCCGAGGCAAAACTACTCTGGGAAAATACCCGAAAACCCACTGTGAGAAAATTCTAATTTTGGGAAACAATGCAAGTACTACTCTTTTGCTGTATCCCAATGGTACTGAGGTAGCCAACTATGCCCGTGCTGGAGGCTATGTGGGGTACATTCTCAGAGAAAATGCGACTCAATTTGCCGGCCTTACATTATGGAAATGGGGGGGAATAGGACCCAATCCTGATGATGCTGCATCCCTGGTGGGACGATTGCAGGAAGTATCTCAGAACTCAGGGGGCAATAAAGGCAACTATAGCATAGTATTAGGAGATCATCACTTATGGTGGGTATGTGGCACTTGGGCAGGAAAGACCTTGCCCCCAAGGTGGTTGGGAAGATGCACGGTGGCCTTTGCCTGGCCAGGAGGGATGCATCGTAGAGACTTAATAGAAATCAGAGACACAACCCGACGAACCCGTCGAGATACCAGTTATAATCCTATTGTCGAGGAAGGCAGTACAGGTATGCGCGCCTTCCGTATTCTGTTTCCGTGGGTGGGGGTGGGCCAACTTGAATACGCGCTAAAAAATATGTCAGCCGAAATGGAAATATTTACTAACGCCACTCGAGATGCAATCCAAGCTTTGCAAGAAGAAATAAGCTCACTAGCTCGCTACAGTATGCAAAACAGGTTGGCCCTGGATCAGCTTTTAAGTGCACAGGGAGGGGTGTGCACATTTCTCAATGCCACATGCTGCCTTTATGTAAATCAAAGCGGACGCATAGTCACAGATACTAACATAATTGCAAACGTGTCAGCCTTCTTTCATAAGCAGGCCTCTATTTCTCCCAGTGTGGGCTTTGACTTGTGGGGCTGGCTCACCAGCTGGTTGCCTAACTTTGGATGGCTAAAAACCTTGTTTGTGTATGGAGTGGGATTCCTTATGATTGTGGGTCTGCTGTTTTGCTGTGCGTCCAGTTGTTGTGCTCTCTTCCACCGGGTATGTACCAAAACCATGAGCCCAGCAAAGATACTATATGTAAAGAAGGGTGGTGTTAACCAAGATGAGAAACACATGAACATGTTAAACAATGAATAATGAGCCATGTAAGATAATTATCTTCAGGCTCAAAGGGGGGAACTGATAGGAAAAAAACCCAGAAAGCGACCCTATAATCATGTAAAGCTACGCTGCTGTCTTTTTTCTATGCTTATCTGTCCTTTCTACTTTGTTTATGGATAGAAAGAATGCGAACTGTGTGTAACCTGCACTCCCTGCTTTTGGGGAGAGAATTCCTTATACAGATAAGCCTCCATGCTCTTACCTACCCCAGAACTTCAAACAGACTGGGTTAACCGGTTCGAACTGGAAGAGATATCACAATGTATGTTGAACCAAGCTATAAAAGCTCATCCCTGTTCTTTGTTCGGGGCTTCACCATTTTCCTCTGAAAAGGAATTGGTGAGCCCTTCAGCTGTCGTATTCGCTAGCAATAAAGTGCCTCACTTTATCAAAGAGCCAAGACTCTGTGTTTTGTTTGGCTAATACAGAAGTCCAGGGAAGGCTACCCTCCTAACCCTAGACGGGAGGGGAACCCTTTTTCCCTAACACCAGCATAAATAATTGAAGTTGAGCCTTTTGGTCAGGAAGTCATATATTCCTCAGAATATCTGGCCCAGTATTGTCTTTGGGTGCCCCACTTTCCACAAAGCTTGTACTCGGTTAATTTGGCACAGTATATATTTAAAACCCCATACTGGCTAATCTAGTAGTAATACATTTTTCTCCTTGCCCCCATCCCAATTGCTTACAGACTGGCTGATATTTTATTTGTTTTCATGTTTTAACTGGCCTGCTGATTTCCTTTGTTTCTTTTTGCCTTTTAAAAATAGTGCTATATTTTTCAGTCCCCAAGTACCTTCCTTGTTTTCCAAGAGTTCTCAAAGATGACTACCAATACGTACAATAACTTCCTTTGCTATACTCATAAGGAGCTTAAAATGAATGTCATCTGGCTTCTTTCATTCATTTATGTCATTTTTACTTGACTTATTAATTTGGATTCTTGATATTTCCATATCCTCATTTTTTGATTTATAATTATATTATTTCTAAATGTATCCATTTATTTACATTGTCCCATTGATTCATATGGCACTTCAGATATGTAAAGCAGACAAAATTCCTTCAGGAAATACCATTCTTCTGTAAACCTCAACTCCATTTTCCAAGAAAAAATATTTTCTTGGTTAGGTGGATATAATTATTGAAGTCAATGGAGTTGCTCTGGATTTATACCAGTGTATGTGAGCAAACAACTGGCCCAGCATATCTATCTATAATCTCTTCCATCATCATATTCACAGAAACAAGACACTCCTTTCCTGTCTTTCTCTGTGATACATGATCCTAGTATTTGCTCACCTGCTTGTTCCACTACAGATTGGTTGATCTGCCTCAAACACCTTTCAGCATCCTTTGATGCATTTTGCCATATAATGTGAACCTCCCTGTGTATTGTATTAGTGCTAATTGCAATGAACAGTTTAACAGGCAGGAGGGATAGTTCAGTGGTTTGAGCATTCGCCTGCTAAACCCAGGACTGTGAGTTCAATCCTTGAGGGGACCATTTAGGGATCTGAGGGAAAAATTGGGCATTGGTCCTGCTTTGAGCAGGGTGCTGGACTAGATTACCTCCTGAGGTCCCTTCCAACCCTGATATTCTATGAACAGAAACCTTTCATAAATGATGCTTTCTGTAAAACTTAACCAACATGTAAGGAAGCAATAATTTGGGACTGAAATCTTATGGATTCTCATTTATTTGTTGGTCCAGTTAAACATGGTACATTATCTGCTTTGCTCCCATTTGATGCGGGGAACAAAACTAGTTGATCAGTCCTGTCAGGTATAATCCTCCCGTCTACTGTAATTATATCAACTCATTTTTTCCATCTTCTTTTCAACCTCTAGGTCTTTTGTTAGCAAAATACATTTGAATTACAATCTGCAGTAAGGCTCAACAGTATCATATGACTATCAGGTGAGCGCCAAGGCTTTTGGTTGTTGATACAATTAATTTTGGTAAGAAACCTATTATTCATAGATTTTTCTAGTTAACCATGAGATTTAGTTCAGTCTTCTAGGGTTTCTTTGCATCTCTTATTATTATGGAAGAGGTATAATCCGTCCTTAGCAATGAATGTACTAGCTGCCAACACACATTTAATTTTCTAAAATTAAAACATTTTTACATTATGCCACAATAATCATGGTTTACAAAACATGTTTTTTTTCCCTCTGAAAATCCATTAATATGCATTAGGCAGAAACAGCAGAGCACAGCTGCACAAACACTAAGTTCTTCAAGTTGGCAGAAGGTCACTCACTTACTCACTATTAGAATCTTTATGTGGAGTAAAATTTTTGTTTAATCTATTAATTTGCTTCCAAATCACTTTAGTATGTCAATATCCAAGCACTGTTGTTCAAGTGTTGCATATTCTGGAGAATGGCACATCAGCCTAAAAAAAAATGTTTTGTTTCTAACAAAACAAATTTGAACAAATATTTTTGAAACTTCTGTCAGCAAAATAAAAAATCTGCTTAAAAATCTACGTAATACAACCAGGGCAAAATCAAGACTTTAACTAAAACACTGTCTTTAAATACCAGCAATATACACTGAAATACTTCATGTTGAAACCCCTATGAAAGGTAATTGTAATTTGAGTCAAGATTGACTACTGTAAATATAGAGCTTCACTGTGCAACCCTTGCTTGCATTAGGGAGTACCTATTCACATATGTCTACAAAAGTGAATGAACTAGATTCTGATACCCTTACACACATACTGTAAGATGAATAGTACCTTATTTATATGAATATCAAAGGACTAGATTGCCTCATTCATGTTGAGGAGCAATGGGGATACTCATCTGAGTGTCGGCTAGAGGTTCGCAACATGGCACAAAGGGACTGCTCAAGGAGTAAGGTACTACTCAGGAGGAGTAAAGGTATCAGTATCTGCCCCAATGGGATTTGTCATGTAAGAAAGTGCTCACCAACACAAGTATAGGGTTGCCAATTTTGGTTGGACATATTCCTGGAGATTTCATCATGACATAATCTTTAATTAAAGATTAATCTTTAATTCCTGGAGACTCCAAGACAATCCTTACTCAGGCAATCCTAAGTAAGTATTGCACAGTACAGAACATAGTGAGAGCAAGTGAAACCCTAGTCCCCCTCTCTGCACTGAAGTGCTACAAATAATTGATAAAGAAAATGTGGAACTAACAAGACACATGCTGAAAGCCAGAATGTCCAAAAGAATTCAGTATGTTGGGTACCCTGAGAGTTAGGCTTGTCTACATTACCCTCTGGATCGACGGGCAGCTATCAATCCAGCGGGGGTTGATTTATCGTGTCTAGTCTAGATGTGATAAATCAACTGCCGAGCGCTCTCCCGACGACTCTGGTACTTCACCAGGGTGAGAGGCACAGGCGGAGTTGACGGGAGAGTGTCAGCTGTCAACTTACCGCAGTGAAGACACCGTGGTAAGTAGATCTAAGGACGTCGACTTCAGCTACATTATTCATGTAGGCATTATTCACGTAGATGAAGTTGCATATATCAGATCAATTCCCCCCACCCGCCCGCCCCCAGTGTAGACCAGGCCTCAGAATTGGAGCTACTGAGTGCTTTGGAAAATCGGGCCCCTTATTCTTGTGCTTAAATGAAAGTTGGGCTCTTGTGAAAATCTGGCCCAGATTGTGCTCTTGAAAATCTGGTCCGGCACATTTTTGAAAATCTGGCCATGCTGTACTTCACATCTTAGTCTCTTGCTCTGGTTATATCCAAATCTTTAGATGATGTCTACTCATTTTCTCTTCATGTGTAAACTCTTTGGGGCTGGCCTCTGGTCTCCATATACCTAGCAAAGTTTTTGCTACGTTTATACTTATTACCCTTACTCATGCTGAGTAGTACCTTACGTCCCAAACATCCCTGAGCAATGGGTGACATGTAAGCTAAAGCGCTGCAGGGGTAGCCTTGGTAGGCATTACAGCTCACACACCCTCTCTACTTCTCCCATGAGCTGAGAAGTACTAATTAGCTGCTGGCCTGTGCCTGATACAACACCCACTGTGACAGCTCAGCTGTGCTAGCTGGCACATAGCCGGGGACAAAGTCAAGCCTATGCCCACTTCTCACCTCTTCTGCCCACTCGTTCTAGCCTGTGTCAAGTCACAATCCAGCTCTATATGCACTAGGCAGAACCGTCAAACACCATGTGGAATTTCCTTATTTTATATATATACAATTTCACTTGCTCTCACTATGGTCTATGCTGTCCAATCCTTACTTGGGGTTGCCAACCCTCCAGGATTGTCCTGGAGTCTCCAGGAATTAAAGATTAATCTTTAATTAAAGACTGACATGATGAAACCTCCAGGAATACATCCAACCAAAATAGGCAACCCTATGTTGGTGAGCACTTTCTTACATGAAGAATCTGATTGGGACAGATTCTGATACCTTTACTCCTCCTGAGTAATACCTTACTCCTTGAGCAGTGCCTTTGTGCCACATTGCAAACCTCTAGCAGACACTGAGGCTGGAGTCAACGTAGCTTAGGTCGACTTACTGCAGTGTCTACACCACACTCTCCCGTCAACTTACCTTACTCCTCTCATTCCCTGTGAAGTACTGGGGTTGATCGGGGAGCGCTCTGCCGTCGATTTAACAGGTCTTCACTAGACCCGCTAAACTGACACCCAGTGTGTCAATCACTGGAGCGTCGATCCCGCGGTAGTGTAGACATAGCTTCAGATGAGTATCCCCATTGCTCCTCACAATGAATGAGACGGTCACAATCTGTTCCTTTGTTCATATAAGTAAGATACTATAAGGTATTGTTCATCTTACCCTTGCACACATACCATATCATTCATATATATATATATATATATATATATATATAAAATGGAAAAATACAGAAAGCAAAAACACTGGGCAAGTGAAGAACTGTTGGCGTAATCTGAAATAACAGACCAATTTTCTTGTTATTTTTTACTATGTTGCTTAACAAATTCCCTGCTGTGCCCTGGTAATAAGTACAACTCCTGACCAATCTCAGCATTGTTCCTTTCTCCTCAGGCTACTTCCGACACTGCCTTTCCTCTTACTAATGTCAGCATGAAGGATAGTTGGAAGCAAGACAAGGCTGTGAAACCAGCCTGGTGATTCATCCTTTCAAATATATTTCTTGTTCCACAGAAAAATAGAAATCTACAGCCAGAACCTACCATTCACACATAAAGGCCAAAAATCTTCTCCAAAGAACCCAGCCTGAGTAAGTAGCTGGGGGACTCTGTGAGTGGAATGGGAGAGGAATTATCCCACCCAAACAAAGGAGCAGGAATCCATGACTGGAGTGGCCTGCCCTGGACCACAGCCCTCTCCATAAGCACCCCTGCACAATACTCTCAGAGATACACTGCAGAGGGGTATGCACCTCCAGAATGACCTCCCCAAACCCTGTCCCATGCCTTATACAGCAAAGTGGTTCTGCTCCCCAAAGGTCCTCTGCTCCCACAGGAAAGGAGATAGGATTTGTGTCATCATGGCCCAGAAGGGGAAGATTTATCAGAACTGTGCAGCTTTGCAGAATGCAGGAATTTGCTGTATTCTTCCCTTTGGAAGACAGGGAGGAGCCTGAATTCCCAGATTTTCCCTTCACACAGCACTTCGGACGCAACTGTATGATTTTAACCACACTTTTGCTGTCATTTGTGCCACACAGTGAAACTGAGGCTATAGCCCTTACTGAAAAATAAATAAATGGGGATTTTCAGTATAATGCTACATTGAAGTTAATGGCAACAAGGCACCATTTACTGCTAACAAAACGTACTTCACACACAAAGTGGGTGAAATAGGCCAGATTCTTATTTCTGTTACACCAGAGTAAATTCAGTGCAACTCCACTGACTTTATGCAGTTACTCCAGATTGATACTGGTTTTACCTGAGATCAGATCCTGGCTCAGTGTCTATACCCACAATGGAAATGATCTCTCTTTACTTGGGAGGGGGGGGGTTGTGTGGAAATGGAGAGTTCTGACATTATACAATGCCATCACACACAAATGTATTCCTAACTTGTTAAAAGAATTCAATGATACAATTACTGAGTTGTTAAATAATAAACACAGCTGGAGAGAGAAAGTAAGAGGTTTAGGCAAGCAGAAAGAGAGTTGTTTTCAGATGCTATGTGAAATGAGATGGACAATTGACTAGGTACTAAGATATAAAGCAGAGTGTTCCAAAGAGCAAGTGCTGCAGGGCAGAAAGCTCTAAGAGCAGCAGTGGCCAGATTGTGTGAACTGATGCCTTTTTACACCAACTGTGTGCCCACGCCTGACTAGTCCTTCCCCCCATTTCTGCTTATTGTTTCCTCTCCTCTTTTGGACGGGGTTTGGCACCTATGACAGATTTCTCAGATAGTTTAGTGATATAAGGCTGGATCTCCGAAAGGGATAATGGGTAGACATGTTTTGTTTTGCTAATGCTGACAGAAAATAACCATCCCAGTATAGGAGACAAGCAGATCAGTGGACTCATTTCTACTCATGCCTAGCCACAATCAGCTGCAGTGTTCTGTAGGCACTGGGATGCTGTGAGTTTTAAGGAGAGATTTGTTTTATCAGGACTAAGATGAATATTTCCTTATTTGGACTATTCTCTTCAACTCTGTCCTCATCCATAATAAGTGAAAACAGAACTTCAAAACACTTCCACCACCTATTGGTGTAATATGGGATTTATTCATATGCTAAACACCATTCAGCTGAACTTCAGTAATCATTAACCTGATTATTCAGACTGTTTCTCCATCTCAGTACTCATTCAGTTTGATCACTGTGACAAGTTTGCAACATGTTTCATGGTAAAGTTGTCAGTTTCCAGCTGATTTCTGTGAGGTTTTTGATTGCAAGAGTTGTTGCTTCCAACAGAACACACTATCTCCCCCTACTTCAGTTCCCATGAGTTACTGATAAGGAAGTCCACAGTCTCCTCAATATACCAAGTTCAACTTGACCACTTAAAGTAAGTTGGGTGGCTGTAATGCCAGTATTGATAGGCATTTCAAAAACTTGCTTTCCAATGGGACAACCTGCACCATTTTCAAATGTTAAGAGATTAATCCCCTATTCAAAATACCATTTCTTGATGCTGAAATATTTGCTAGGTATTTCCCAGTTACAAACTCCTCTTTGGAGAAGATGAGCAGTTCCAGCTATATTTGAACATCAATGCCAACCTCTGTGGGTTCCAGTCTGGGTTCCAGCCTTCCTTTGGAGTTGAGACGATATTTGTCAGCGTTATAAGCAATTTACTTTGGTTTTAGATCCTGGTCACCTATGCATTTTAGTCAGACCAGGCATCTCAGTGGTTTTTGATACAACAGAGTATAAGTCGTTGCTCCAGTGACACGATCTGCTGCTGGGTCTGGAACTGTCCTCTATTTCCAGTTGTGCCTATAAGATAATGTTCAGCTGATCTTGATGCACATTTGTATAATCCTGAGAGACATGTGATAACTTTCAAAGATCTAACCTGTCTCCCATGTTTAGCACTATTGGTAAGATTATTTCACAACATGGGGTAGAGTACCATCGGTGTATTGATGCCTTACAACTGTATCATTCTTGCTCTGGGATGCCTGCAAGTTTAGTCTTTACAAAATGTTTGGCTGCATCAGAACCACCTTCTCCTCCCACATGAAACCAAATTCTTGACAGCAGTTAGAGGTCTTGGTTACGAAGATGCTCTTTCCTCATGACCTGCGTATTGAGGGTACATGTTTGAAGACAGTGACCCAGATTTAGAATCTTGGCATCGCTTCTATGGAAAGCACATGTGTCAGAAAGATTTTTATTTTCTCCCCACTGATTATGCAATTTACAGTTGCTGCTCCCTTTTCTAATCTGTGGTAACTTCACAAAAACAAAATACATGCCCTCATGACCACCAGGTTTGATTGTTGTAATTTCCTCTTTACTGGAATTCCAGCAGTTCATCTGAATTGCTTGCATCAGGCTTACTCACTAGGTTGAACAATCATGATTATTCCTATGCTCCTTATACTTGATACGTACAAAATAGCTAAATTACTTTAAATTGGCACTGTTGGTATTAACAGTTTAGATCTTGGCCACATTCAAGACTTCCTCTTTTAGCCTCATCCTGGCAGGTGGCTATGCTCAAACATCATATGACTTCTTATGACTATGCCTTTGAGTCTTAAATGGGTGAGTTCTGCTGTGATGAGCCCAATGGTGTGGACTTCACTCCTTCTTTACATCCATCTCAGCCCCTTCATCATGGCTTTAAAACAATATCTACCCCCCTTTTCTGTAAGTGTTTTAAGCACTCTGCTGGCCTCATATTTATTGTCTTCCTCCTCAGGTTGTTGGTTTTTCTGGTACAAACTCTAAAATGGTGGGCTTTATTAACCAAATATTTTATTGTGCTAATAATTTAGTGTCCAGAGGACTTTAGCAGGAAGGAAAATGGGTGAGACAGCAATAAAGCTACTCTATGACTACTATTACTCATGTAAATATTTATTCTTTTTTCACCACTCTATTTACAGTTACAAAGTGCAGATTTCCTTAAAGACAATCACAGAACCCAATATGTTAATTTTAACATGACTTCAGCCTGTCATGAATTGGTATGCACTGTGTTCCTGACACTGGTGGTTAACTTAGCAATCAAAATGTTTTTCTAGCTCCTACTTGCTAGAGTATAATCTTGCCTCACTAGTTGATCATTATCTCTCTACGCTAGAAACTTAATTCAGGTAAGACTAAGTGTCAGAGAACACTAGTTTATACATCTTAGGTTCTCTCTTATGGGATTACTATTTACTTCAACCAGGGAAGGAAATGCATTAAAAGGCAAATAGAATCCCTTTCTTCATAGGTGTGGAGGTTCCCCTCACAGAAGAACTAATGCAGTTATAGTGTACAAAGGAGGTGAAGACAAAGGATGAGGAGGGCATGGGAGTGCATAATCCCTACACAGTGTGAAGCCCTGCTCCCTGAGTGGCAATACACAAGAGGTGGGAGAGGGCAGGAAAGTGCTATGGAAGGGCAGGGCCAGAGGTCTCCCAGAGCAGTCCTCCCACTCCCGCACAGGATGGGGAGCTATACAAGAGTCTTAGGAGGCTCCTGCAGCCACTGGGTTAGAGTAACCGCCATGAAACAGAGGTTTCAATCCAGAGAGGAAGTTTCCTCCTATTCTACGTACCTGTCCTCTGCTAAAGGCCAGGGGATGAGTTCAGCTGCTGGGCCTGAGAGACTTAAATTATGTCTGAGAAAAATCTAAGATACAATCTTAAAACAACGAAGAAAGATCCTATTAGAATGTGACATGAAATTTTTGCAAAATTATTATTAGATTATGCACACTAAGACTTTTAAAAAGCACATGATATGATCCAAAATCTGCTCCCCGTGGAATTGTTCCCCAAATATGCCCTTATCCATTCTGTCAAGGCAGTATGTTTGTACACCCATATGCTGGGTGTAATGGCCTCAAACAATGATTTCCCTCATGCAGGCTGCCCCTGCAAAGAGGATAAGTAATTTGCATATCAACATGCACGTAGGTAGCACTACTGGGCCTCAAGGAGGACAACATCCTGAAGCCCTTATTCAGTGTTCACTCATTTAGTGCTGCCTCATTGGGAATTTACCTCAATACAGATGTTAGCAGAAACAAAGTACAGACTTTAGGATTTGATCATAGTAAATAGCTTGGAATCTTCTACTTTTATTCCCCCACTCTTCACATCCGTTCACTAGTTCCCCCTTCTCCAGTGAATCCAACTACTTGTAATCACCTTTAAGGCCGTTCACAGCCTATCCTTGACCTAGCTATCATCCCTTACATTGTATTGAGAGGTCGCTTCCCACCTTAGTTCCTTAAATGAAGGTAGCTGTGATGGCCCATTTTTAATTTTTTCCAATATGCACCTTTGAACTTTCTCCCATTCTGCCTTTCATGAATGACAGGAGCTCCCCATAAATATCTACAGAGCCACCTTATTGTCCTCCTTTCAAATTCCTTCTTAAAACACTTATCTGGCATGATGCATACAAAAAACGCCCCCACAAACCCTTAATAATGGTAGGCAGCTGGTTTGCTGAAACCATGCTCACCCGTATCATCTTTTTTCATGCTCACCAGTATCATCTCACTATTTTCCTGGGCTCCCCAATCTGTTTTGTTCACCTATAGCTTTATATGTAGGCTGCAAGCTGTCAAGGTTCCTTACCCACTCTGAACTCTAGGGTACAGATGTGGGAACCTGCATGAAAACCTCCTAAGCTTACTTTTATCAGCTTAGGTTAAAACTTCCCCAAGGTACAAACTATTTTACCTTTTGCCCTTGGACTTCCACTGCCACCACCAAACGTCTAACCGGGTTTATTTTTGAGAAAGCGTTGTTTGGAAACGTGTTTCCTCCACAATCCTCACCAAAACCTTGCACCACCCTTCCTGGGGAAGGTTAGATAAAAATCCTCACCAATTTGCATAGGTGAACACAGACCCAAACCCTTGGATCTTAAGAACAATGAAAAAGGCATTCAGTTTCTTACAAGAAGAATTTCAATTGAAGAAACAGTAAAAAGAATCACCTCTGTAAAATCAGGATGGTAAATACCTTACAGGGTAATTAGATTCAAAACATTGAGAATCCCTCTAGGCAAAACCTTAAGTTACAAAAAGCCATAAAGACAGGAATATCCATTCTATTCAGCACAGCTTATTTTCTCAGCCATTTAAAGAAATCATAATCTAACGCATATCTAGCTAGATTACTTACTAAATTCTAAGACTCCATTCCTGTACTGTCCCCGGCAAAAGCATCACACAGACAGACCCTTTGTTTCTCCCTCCCTCCAACTTTTGAAAGTATCTTGTCTCCTCATGGGTCATTTTGGTCAGGTGTCAGCAAGGTTATCCTAGCTTCTTAACCCTTTACAGGTGAAAGGGTTTTTCCTCTGGCCAGGAAGGATTTTAAAGGGTTTACCCTTCCCTTTATATTTATGACACAAGCTCTCTGGGGCCAGGGACTCTGGGTCTCTTTTGTTTGTACAGTGCCTAGCACAATGGGACTCTGGCCTCTAAGGGCAACAGCAATATTAATTATTATTATTCCACAAAAATTTTACTATGAGCAGTCTCATGATAATTGGAAAGGCTCAATCAAGCAAAAGGTTCTTCTTCATCCCAAGTGTAGCATCTGGATCTCTCTTTGCTCACAGCAGTTACAGAGGGAGGGCACTAGTAGCTGTGCTTATTGGTGCAAGAGGGTCTCTGCTAGACAGTATCTGAAGCCACAGGGAAGCAAGGGTAGCAAGACAAGTCCAGCTCCTCTCCCTTTCTGCAGGGAATATCTGCAGCAAGATTAGGAGCAGGGATTCACTGTTACTCTCAACCCCACTCACAGAATACTGGCAGCTTCTCTTCTTCCCCACTACTTTGTGATGAGAGTTTTGCCTGATAAAGGAGTGTGTAAAAAAGTGAGCAAAGACATCAGGATTTGTCTCAATAAACAGCGTTTCACCATAACTGAGATAATTACAAGCAGATTTCACTATTCTCGGTCTTGAATTTACACTCAATTATTGCATAAAAGAAAGAAAAATAAGACTGACCCTCGTGTGATTAGCTGTCTTTGGGTCAAATTTATCACTGATGTAACTGAGCAGATTTCAGGTGAAGATTTGGCCCTTTGTGCTAAACAGCCACACTAATGAAAACCATATGAATGCAGATGCAGCAGCTGTTAATGGACGTGGTTAGTGTGAATATAGATTAAGGCTTATTTTTCTACTAAAACCCTTTTAAATCTAAACACAGCACCTGTGTTATTATGGCTATTGTTCCCTCAGTACAAAACCCACCCCGCACTCATAGCTCAGTCATCAGAACTTTTCTCTGTGGCTACTTTTGATGGTAGTCAATTAAATGCAGAAAAAATGCATTATCGAGATGACGAAACCTAATTCTGCAGGATGAAATGAGTGGCTTTATGCTTTCAAGTCAGACATAGAGGGATGGTCAAAATTATTACTTGGCTAAGTAAGTCAACAACTGAATCATGCAGAACTACTTTTAACTCAAACAGAAAAAAACACTGAAGATTTAACTTGTGGCAATATTAAATCCAGAAGAAAAATAAAAGAGAGACCTGAAAACTTGCCTTTTTCATGGAGAAAGAAGGGCAGGTAAATTGCTTCCTGAGGACTGGATAGCTCTTGGACTGGTAATAAAAGAGAAAGCCTTTCAGCCCCAGGTTACTGCTTCACATTCCACCCAAGCCGGTAGTGACTGAAAGTTATTGTCATTTGTCAGCTGTTTGATGGTCTATGTGGGATAAGTTGTTGTTTTCTCAGTCCGATTCTAAATGGGAAGGTAGGTACCCATTTCGCAACAGAGTGAAAGGATGGGCTTGTGGTTAAGGAACTGGGTGGAAATCTGGGTTCTGGAAAACTTCACTTTGTCAGAGATTTACTGTGCTACCTTAAGCAAGTCAATTAATCTTCCTGACCTCAGTTCCCCACCTGTAAAATGGGGGTAATAATAGTTTGTCTGTTTTGTTTATTTAGAGCTTTTAAGGACAGGGCTGTCTCTTACTATGTGTATGTACAGTGCCCAGCACAATGGAGCACCATCTCTTGGTTAAGGTCTCTAATCTTAAATAATAGTAACCACTGCACTAATTGGCACCCTTATTGGACATCTGGGCAAAGAGGCCAATGTCGGATGGGTATGGAAACTGAATGAGCCTTTCATTGGATCTTTACAGTTCAGAATTTAGGAGCACTGGTGGGGAAGCTTTCACCGGCAGTGCCCGTGCTACAACTTTTACATAGATACTGAGCAAACTTCATTTTCTAGGACTACAGTGTGGGTGAGGTAATATCTTTTATTGGACCAACTTCTGTTGGTGAGTGAGACAAGCTTTCAAGTGCACAGAGCTCATCCTCAGGTCTGCAAAAGGTACTCAGGCCTGGTCTACACTACAGAGTTAGGTCTACGTAAGGCGGCTTACGTCTACCTAACTCTGTAAGCGTCTACACTAAAATGTAGCTCCCACCAGTGTAATTAGCCCAACACACCGACTTAATAACTCCACCTCCACGGGAGGCAAAGAGCCTAAGTTGATGTAGTTAGGTCGACACTGTGTCAGTGCAGATACTTCATTGCTTACGTGGACTGTTGCTGCCTTCCAGAAACCATCCCACTATGCTCCACACTAGCAGTGAAATTGGAGCAAGGCCTCCTGGTGAGGACGTGCACCACCGACACAAGGAGCTTATTGTGGACGTGTAAAATCAATTCAATTACAGTAGTGACTGTCCGTCTACATAACTTACGTTGACTAAGGGCACAGCTACACTAGAGAGTTTGCCGCTGTAAGATCTCTAATGTAGCCACTCGAAGCCGATGGAGTGAGCTCTCTCATTGGCTTAACTGCTCCAGCCCTGGGGAGCGGTAGTAGTTATGTCAGCGGGAGAAGCTCTCCTGCCGACATAGCATCGTCTGCACCAGCACTTATGTTGGTGTAGTTTATGTCACTCAGGGGGTTTATTTATTCACACACCCCCTCCCGAGTGACAGATTATGCTGACATAAACTGTAGTGTAGGCATAGCCTTAATTTTGTGGTGCTGATGTTCCCTGAGAGTGTCACAGTTCAATACAAGATCAAATAGATGGTTTAGCATAAGTAGTTAACACATATTCTAAGGGACTATGTAAAGTGGTGGCCCATTAACACCCCTTTAGCCATAAGAGAAAAAGGGGGGAGGGTTAGCGGATTACAAGAGGCTATTGTAATAAACCATAAATCCAGTGTCTTTACAAAAACCATGTTTTTTAGTGTCAAGCAAGGTAATGAATGTAAGCTCCCAGGCTCATCTTTTGAAAGTGTTGTGCAGGTTTCCTTTGAGAATGAGGACTGATCAGTCAGCTGTAGAGTGAGCGCTTTGTGAAAAGTGTTCACCCACAGGTGCTGTGATGTTTTTGTCTTCTATCATTTTCCTGTGAGAGTCCATTCAAGAGGGCGGTGATTGTCTGGTTTCACCCACATCGTTTTTATTGGAGCATTTAGTGCACTGGATGAGGTACACCACATGTTGTGATAAGCATGGGTAGGGCCGATGGATCTTGAAAGATGTATTGTGGTGGGTGTTGATCATTGTAGCAATGGAGATATGTCTGCAAGTTTTGCATCTGTTGTTCTGGCAGGGCCTGGTACCACTTTAAGTTGGTGTGTCCTCATCTGTGGGGAGCTTGCTTCTGATGAGCTCACACAAGAAGATGATGAAAGACAAAAACACCACAGCACCTATGGTGAACTACTTTTGCTAAAAGAAAAGGAGTACTTGTGGCAACTATCTGTTTGATCTTGTGTTTAGCTGTGACATTCCAAGTACCTTTCCCAGACCCGAGGAAGAGCTCTGTGTAGCTTGAAAACTTGTCTCTCTCACCAACAGAATTGGTCCAATAAAAGATATTACCTCATCCACCTCGTCTCTAATACCCTGGGATCGACATGGCTACAGCACCACTACAACAATGGAAGATTTTCTAGGGCTGTCAATCCAACATTTTCAAAAACCACTAAATTAACTCAATTTTTTCTAAAAGAAATTGCTTCTATAAAGATAGAAAAATTATGGGTTCAGTAGTCCAGAGGAGCTTTTTAAAGGCAATATATGCTTATACTATCTCGTCAAAAATAATAATGAACATAATAATTTCTCTTCTTTTGTATTTCACTTGCTTTACTATAAGTTAACAATACTGGTATTTGAAATCTGATTGACAGATAACATGCATGAGTCTCCCAAATTGTTTTTCCTGACATAATAAAAAAAGTTTTATAGATGAGAGAGCAAAAGAAAAGAAAAAAGTTTCCTAGCAAGGATATTTATTGGAATTGCAACTGAATGTATTTGGATTAATGTTGATAAAAAGGGGCGGGTGGGGGGGAGCCAAAGCAAAAGGAGAGCTCTCTCTGGAAAGAGTTTTTGTTCACAAAAAAGGAACTTCATTATTTATTTCATGCCCTTCATAGCAGGACCTTCAGCCCTGGCCATAACCTTCATAGCCTAAGGTTCAAGCAGAAACCTGAGATGCTGGGATATTCATCAACTGCAAACTGTTAGCTATATTCACTATCAATACCAGCATTTTAAAATTAACTCTGTATTGAAGACGACAGGGTAAATAATATGACAAATTTTCTCAAAATATAAATAATACAAGTCCTTTGGCCAAAAAAAAAATCCCAGACATAGTCAGATTTTTTTTTTTGTCCTGAAAGAATGTATGTTATAATTTCAGTACGTTACAAACAATCGGTCTTCAATGAGAGTTGCACTTGTACAATTTTTTCTCAAAGTTACCTTCCAGAATTGTGCCAATACAACACTATGATACCTCCACACCCTCATCCGTGTGTGTGTGTGTTCTACTAGATTCTACAGCTGTCAAGAAGGATTCAGCCTATGACTGGGGGGGAAGGAAGGGGGAGGGGAAACACAGAAATCATCCAGTGCCATAAGGCACCACACATCTGCAGTCACTACCACATCAAAACTATGTGCCTCAGCCTGCAAGGATGAAAACTGAGGACACTATTCATTTTCTTCTTCTTGCAGAACTGAGATAGACTTGTTTCTTAAATGCTGTATTTCCGGAATTTAGCAGTGCAGCAGCCATCTTTGTTTTGAGGACAATAGCGATTAACGGGAAATGTGCAGCAGCCACCTTTGTTTTGAGCATCAGTGTATGGACAGATTCTAGCAAGAAGCTATGGGAATCAGTTCAAGATGAGTAGCTCAGAGAATGTGCAGTAGCAAAGGTGCCAAATGAGATAGGGGTGGGGGAAAGCAGCAATAAAGTAGATAAAGAAAACTATTGTCACAACAAGCAAAATATGTTAAGATTATAAAACTAACCCAATAAAGAGAAAAATTAAATTTACTTTGCCTGAATTCACAGCACTTATATCCACAAGGATGGAGCAGTAGAAATGGACAAATTCAGAAATCTGCTGAATGTTCTTGAAATTCAAAATCTAAAATGCCAAGTTATAGTTCTGCTAAACTGTAGCTGAGGAAGTAAAATGCAGATCTCCTTGAGAAAGCTGCCTGAAAGGACCCACCTATGAAGGCAGAACAGGTTATGCATTCTGAACAGTGGGACTTGCAGTAAATATCCATCACCCTTTATGGGGGCGTGATGTTTCTTCATAACTCAGAACAGGTCACTGCTGTATTGTCCATGGAGGCAGACGGTGCATACTACATTCTGAGAGGCTCAAGGATGAGGATTCCAAAAGCTCTTCAACAACTTGCCATGAATCTGGCACACAAAGGTACCGGTGAGACCAAAATCCCAGCATGAGAGTATGGTTTCGGGGCATACAGATGCTCTTGTTCAAAGAACTGTAAAGACCTGCCAATTAGGGCAGTTAGTGTCTTTTCAAGCCAAAAAGAAATCACGGGTTACATAAGACTAGCAAGAGCATCCAGAAAGCAGTCAGCGTTGAGTATGTTTTATCACAATAGCTGTTGATCCTAGATGACAATTATTCTCATTATCTACTGTAGTTCCTATGATTTCGTTGACAGCTATCACTGTAATCCCTTGCCTACTTGAAGAGTGACCAGTAAGTGATTTCCCAAATGAACCCTAACACTGAGTATTTATAATGTGAGTAAAATATATGAAAACATTTTTTAAAAAGGAATTGAAATGATGTGTGGCAATCATCCCATGACCACTATGCTTGTATGTTTGCTTCCTTTCCCCAACATTTGTGTGTTTTAGAGTTCAAATTCTTTGGGGCCGGGACTGTATCTTCCCATATGATTATGCAAGGTCTACCATGCTATGGGACCTTGGCACTATAAATAATAGAAGAGATGATTCACAACTTGATGTAAGATCATCTTGAGATATATTATTAATTTAGAGACTAGGAATCTCAAACAAGGATTTATAGATTCATGTATTTTAAGGTCAGAAGACACTATTGTGATAATCTAGTCTGGCCTCCTGCCTAATACAGACCATAGAATTTTGCCCAGTAATTCCTGCATCAAGCCCAAAACCTTGTGGCTGAGCTACAGTATACCTTCTAGAAAGACTTCCAGTCATGATGTAAATATTTCAAGTAATGGAGACTTCACGACATCCCTTGGTAGGTTGGGCTAGGGCCTCATTGTGCTAGGCGTCATACAAATATTGACACCTCCATATCAGTGCATGCAGGAAAAACAGTAGAGAAACTCAAAGAAACAATATGGACAAAATTTAAAGCAGATTACAAAAACTGCAGCAAAAAAACACAATAATCATAAGAGCTATTATGGCACTGGACAGAAGATTGGAACTTCTGAGTAAATCAAATAAGAAACCACGGGGTGCCAGCAGGCAAGGAACTGCCTGACCTGATTATATTTGTAGTACTATTTTTGTTAAAATTACTCACAGAAGTCTCTGTATATACAGAGACCTGTTATAGAATCCCCTCTGGAGTTGAACAAGGAAAGACTTCAAACAATGGCTCTTTGATTTCCTCAATTTCCAGTCTCAGGGACAAAGAGACAGTATTAAAACAAATGAAAACTAGAAAAGCTGTTTGTTTGAAGGTGGGGAAAAAAGAACCTCATCTCCCCTGACCTGAGCAGACTGGTGACTTGGGCCAGGCAGAAAGGTCAAGGGGTCAAGAAACAGCGTCAAGAAGGAGCAGAAGTCTTCTTTCATCAGTTTGTCAAATCCACATTATCCTTCCAAGCCTATGTAAGCACCATCCAATCTGTGCACCAACTGAGGCAGGGATCCAGTACAAAAAATAGTATGTAATCATGTAATAAAAGACTGCATTATTATGTATACCCATAAAAGCGCCAAATTAAGGTTGCACAGGTAACATCAATTTGACATTTCCTAACTTTTCAGTTCTTGACTCTGCAACCTTAAATGATCTGGAAAAAGGGGTAAACAGTGAGGTAGCAAAATCTGCAAATGATACAAAACTACTCAAGATAGTTAAGTCCCAGGCAGACTGCAAAGAGCTACAAAAGGATCTCTCAAAACTGGGTGACAGGGCAACAAAATGGCAGATAGAAAAGGAGTACTTGTGGCACCTTAGAGACTAACCAATTTATTTAAATATTTATTTATTTACCAATTTGTAATAAATTTATTTATTACAGCTCACGAAAGCTTATGCTCAAATAAATTGGTTAGTCTCTAAGGTGCCACAAGTACTCCTTTTCTTTTTGCGAATACAGACTAACATGGCTGTTACTCTGAAACCTGTAAAAATGGCAGATGAAATTGAATGTTGATAAATGTAAAGTAAAGCACATTGGAAAACATAATCCCAACTATACATATAGGATGATGGGTTCTAAATTAGCTGTTACCACTCAAGAAAGATATCTTGGAGTCATTGTGGATAGTTCTTTGAAAACAGCCACTCATGTGCAGCGGCAATCAAAAAAGTGAGCAATGTTGGGAATTATAAAGAAAGTGACAGATAATAAGACAGAAAATGTTATATTGCCACTATATAAATCCATGGTTTGCCCACATCTTCAATACTGCGTACAGATGTTGTCGCCCCATCTCAAAAAAGATGTACTGGGCTTGAAAAATATTCAGAGAAGGGAAACAAAAATGAGTAGGGGTATGGAACGGCTGCTGTATGAGGAGAGATTAATAAGACTGGGACTTTTCAGCTTGGAAAAAAGATGACTAAGGGGGGATATGATAGAGGTCTATAAAATCATGACTGGTACGGAGAAAGTAAATAAGGAAGTGTTATTTACTCCTTCTCATAACACAAGAACTTGGGGTCACCAAATGAAACTAATAGGCAGCAGGCTTAAAACAAACAAAAGGAAGTATTTTTTCACACAACGCACAGTCAACCTGTGGAACTCCTTGCCAGAGGATGTTATGAAGGCCAAGACTATAACAGGGTTAAAAAAATAACCAGATAAATTCATGGGGGATAGATCCATCAATGGCTATTAGCCAGGATGGGCAGGGATGGTGTCCCTAGCCTCTGTTTGCCAGAAGCTGGGAATGAGTGACAGGGAAAGGATCACTTGATGATTACCTGTTCCGTTCATTCCCTCTGGGGCACCTGGCATTGGCCACAGTCGGAAGACAGGATACTGGGCTAGGTGGACCTTTGGTCTAACCCAGTATGGCCGTTTTTATGTTCTAACCTTAATAATGTTCTTTTAGCCTAGGTTTTTGTGTGTAATTTCCTAGGTTTTTTAAAAAAAGCAAACTGTCATGAATTTCATCATGTGGCATGATAGTGATAGCACATTGGTCATCAGCAGCCTCTATCGTAAAGACCTCTGCCATTTGAGCTAACAGATTAACTGACAGCAGAAGCAGATTATCATCCTGTATGTGCAGTAGCAGTGGAGGGGGATGACATACATACTTGGACAGTTGGTTTCACAGATCTCCACTGACATCAGTGCTATGCTGAGACTCAGGAACCTTGGGTTCCATTCCAGGCTTTGGTAGGGAGCGTATTCTCGTTGGCACAAATTCTTCTGCTGCAAACTTAACCCCTTTCGTCTGTCCCTTCCAAACTGTCTTTGTCCCAGTCCTGTCTCTTTCCCATTCCTGGCACCTTATCCCAGTCCCATTTTCCTCACCTAGATAATCCTAGTCTCCACTCCTCAAACTCTTCATCACAGTCCTAGTCTCTCTCCCTCCTCTGCTCCTAGGCCCATTCTCCTTGTCCAACCATTCCCAGTCCCGCATCTCTTTGCCCCGGCAGTCCCAATCTTCTGCTTTCCCTACTCCCAGTCTCCTTCTCCTGCCAATCCCAGTCCCTCCCAGATCCTCGTCCAATCTGTCTCTTACCCCTCCCACCCAAACTAGTCTCCAGTTACACCCCTCTTGTTCCCTGCTCCAGTCTCTGCCCCACTAGCTCCAAGTCTCCCACTCCAGACTATTAATCCAATCTCAGTCTCAGCACCACCACCTCAGCCCTGGCTCCTTGTCCCAATCTCTTTCCCCACCCATTGTACATTCTCCCCTCATAGCCACAGCTTTCTCCCTTCCTTTTGGTGACTGATTTTGCAGGAGTAGCAAGAGAAGCTGCATTCATAATGCTTGAGGCATACTCTTATGCATCTACTAGGAAGAAAACAGATATGAGGTGGACTTGCTTAAACTACACAGAAAAGCACATTTACAACATCTTCTTGAAATTTGTACAACTTTTTCTACAAATTTAATTTGGAAGCCAACAGTTAAACAGAGATGGAAACTATATAGAGGTAAAAGACTGCCTGCCTGTTTTACCTGTATTTATGATCTATTTGTTTACCAAAACTAACTGCACTTGTGAAGAATTCCCACCTAATCAATAGCTTTTTTAAGTGCAAATCTTTATTTAGTCTCCTTGCTCTATTTACCTCTGTCTCTCCCCAAGTAAATCAAAATGTTTAAATTTAACAGGATGAAAAGGTCAAGAGGAGTTGAAAGCTAAAATACAGCAAATGATTATTAGTTTAAGGTTCCTTTTGGGGATAATCACCTACACCGCTGATTAACCGTTCTGTTCACCTGTCATTTGTTATTCTTTCATCCCACTCTTAGGCCAGTTCTACACTTCACACTTTCTTCTTTAGGTGTATGACTCACGGAGGTGGAATAACTAAGCTGACGGGAGACCTCTCTCCCGTCGGTTTAGACCATCTTCATCAAAGTGCTACAGAGGCGCAGGTGAATCTGCATCAATGCAGCATTTTTAGTGTAGACAAGCCCTTAATCTTTGCATGCCAATCTTTTCCATACACATTCCATATTTACTTCTGTGGAGTTACACTGATTTACACCATCTGAGAATCTGGTCCAGATTCCACAAAAGGAAACATACTGTCAGGATGTAACTTAATCTGCTCTTTTCCAAACTGAAGAAAGAATGGTTTGTATTAATAACAACAGTTAATAACAAAAATCAGTTAGTGTTTAACGGCTTCATATGATAAGGAGCAATATGAAAGCTGAACAATTGCACCATGAAGACTTTTTTGAACTCTGTGAAACAGGGGTTGTGCAGGAGACCAAGAAAAGCCTCTTTGCCCCCAATGTAGCATCCATGAAATCATGCATAGAAAAATTCTTCTGAATGGTGGAGAACCAGATTCATCTGGATTGTCTCCATTTGGTGGCTGATTTGAGCCCCTTGAACTATAAGAAATGTTAATATTACCTTGAGGTCAGGTTCAGGCTGAGCCGTCTGTACCTGTGGTGGGGGCAGACAACTGCAGAGTGTTGTTTGGTCAAGTTTCAGGCTGTCAACCACTTGGAGGTTGCTGGAAAAATTTCATTCCACAATCTGTGATTTTGATCCAGGTTCTTGGAAGGAGAAGACCAGTCAGGAGAAACTGGGGTCCACTGTTGGTTGAGTTTGTCAAGACAGGGCAGCAGTTCATCCTTAAGAAAGCACTCTGCCCAAGAAGCCATTTCTTGACTATCTGGCCAATTATCAAACGGTTTCAAATATTTCCTTTGGGGGTAAATTGAGACAATTCTCAGTAGGTTGGGTGCCTCAGATTTCCTTGAGCCTTGTCAATCTGCATCCACCCCCCAAGTAAGTGGCGCCCCGTACCACAACACCCTGCCCCAGCCCAGAGCCCCCTCCCACACTCAAACTGCTGCTGCTGCTTGGGCAGCCCCTGAGCCAGTTGCACCAGATGCAGAAAATCAGGGAGGTCATAGAAAGTCATGGAATCCGTGACTTCTATGACCTCCGTGACAGACATGCAGCCTTATTTATTCTGCACTAGGGAAGAAGACTGAAGACCTGTGTCAGGAATGGCTACAGCTTTGTGAAGACTACTTTAGCAGCAGAGATTTGAATCCCCAGCCACACACCCCTTCTCTCTGGGAGCTGAAAGCCATAAAAGAGGTTGTTGGATCAGCATGCTAAGAAACTGAGGAGACTCTTCTCAGCCAGTGACCATGCCCCAAACTGAGAAGCTTGAAACTGGTAGGAAGTGACCCAGAGATAAACAAAATTTGGGGTAGCTCAGTAAGCAGGCCAGGACCTGGTGGAAAGGGTGGGCCTGTGTCCCCCTACCTTACCTCTCCCTCCCCTCTCTGTAGTGACAGAACCTCTAGAGGAGCAATTGGAACATGATGGAGAGATTGAGGCTGCAGCCAGGGAAACCTCTGGGATGACCAGGCTGGCCGAAACGAAGACCACGACCTGACCATTAGGCCAGCTGGTCATCGGACCATCCTGCTACAGGGCCATATAAGTACTGAAAACAGGCCTGGGTTTCTTAAGGAATATGGAGTTCTTGGCTGTTCTGTTGGTTTATTTGCTTTGCTATGTGGGCTGCAGTTATTTTTAGCTGAATCTGCTATTTTTATTCTGCATGGATATGCATTTTCAATTATAATCAAGCTCCTTGTGCATGGGATAGGTGTTTTTTTCTATACATTGAAATAAATATGTCAAATTAAAAACCCTGCCTCATCAGCAGCAAAGAGTATGTTATCAAGTGCATAATGGGGGAGGAGAGTCAGGATTTCTGGGTGCTATTCCTAGCTAAACCTCTGCCTCAGTCAGTGACTGCGGATAATTCATCTATCTATAAAATGTGTAGATAAGCAAGCTCACGGAGGTTTTGTGAGGAAGAATTAGCTGTTTGACAAGCGCTTGGAAATACATGCAAGAAAGGTATTGTATACATGCAAATATTAGGGGAGTGCCTAATTTCTGCATGGATAGGTGGGGGAAGCAAAGAGCTTCTCTGCACTTGAACCCATCATGATACAGATCACAACTCTAGCCCTTGCACGCTTCTGAGTGCGAGAAGTACCTCTGACTATTACAATGCCCAAAAGAGGTCTGCAGGAGCCTTGACCCTGACTTACCTTGGCACTAGCCAGACACAGAGGTGAAGGGGAGAACACTGCAAACTACTACCAGCAGCCAGCACATTCCCTTCTTGTACCTGGGCATAGAAGCATTATGCCTGTATCAAGCCTAATATTTCCTGAGACTCCTGCAAAGGGGAGGAAAGCTTCACACCCATTCCAACATGGGCCAGTGTTTTAAAAGCACAATCTAGTCTATTGTTAACCAAGAGCCCAGATTTGGCCTGATTCTACTGGAATCCCCATCCTTGGAGGATTCTTAGCTTTGGTCTACACTAGGAGTTGAGGTTGAATTTAGCAGCATTAAATCGATTTAACCCTGCACCCATCCACATGATGAAGCCCTTTTTTTCAACTTAAAGGGCTCTTAAAATCGATTTCCTTACTCCACCCCCGACAAGGGGATTAGCACTGAAATCGGCCTTGCCGGATCAAATTTGGGGTACTGTGGACACAATTAGATGGTATTGGCCTCTGGGAGCTATCCCAGAGTGCTCCATTGTGACCGCTCTGGACAGCACTCTCAACTCAGATGCACTGGCCAGGTAGACAGGAAAAGGCCCACGAACTTTTGAATTTCAATTTCCTGTTTGGCTAGCGTGGCAAGCTGCAGATGACCATACAGAGCTCATCAGCAGAGGTGACCATGCAGAGCTCATCAGCAGAGGTGACCATGATGGAGTCCCAGAATCGCAAAAGTCCAGCATGGACCGAATGGGAGGTATGGAATCTGATCCCTGTATGGGGAGAGGAATCCGTGCTATCAGAACTCCGTTCCAGTTTTCGAAATGCCAAAACATTTGTCAAAATCTCCCAGGGCATGAAGGACAGAGGCCATAACAGGGACCCGAAGCAGTGCCGCGTGAAACTTAAGGAGCTGAGGCAAGCCTTCCAGAAAACCAGAAAGGCGAACGGCTGCTCCGGGTCAGAGCCCAAAACATGCTGCTTCTATAATGAGCTGCATGCCATTTTAGGGGGTTCAGCCACCACTACCCCAGCCGTGTTGTCTGACTCCTTCAATGGAGATGGAGGCAACATGGAAGCAGGTTTTGGGGATGAGGAAGATGATGATGATGAGGTTGTAGATAGCTCACAGCAAGCAAGCGGAGAAACCGGTTTTCCCGACAGCCAGGAACTATTTCTCACCCTGGACCTGGAGTCAGTACCCCCCGAACCCACCCAAGGCTGCCTCCCGGACTGGTCAGGCAGAGAAGGGACCTCTGGTGAGTGCACCTTTTAAAATACTATACATGGTTTAAAAGCAAGTATGTTTAATGATTAATTTGCCCTGGCATTCACGGCTCTTTTGGATGTACTCCCAAAGCCTTTGCAAAAGGTTTCTGGGGAGGACAGCCTTATTCCACCCACCATGATAGGACACTTTACCACTCCAGGCCAGTAGCAAGTAGTCGGGAATCATTGCAGAACAAAGCATTGCAGTGTATGTTTGCTGGTGTTCAAACAACATCCATTCTTTATCTCTCTGTGTTATCCTCAGGAGAGTGATATCATTCACGGTCACCTGGTTGAAATAGGGTGCTTTTCTTAAGGTGACATTCAGAGGTGCCCGTTCCTGCTGGGCTGTTTGCCTGTAACTGAACAGAAATGTTCCCCGCTGTTAGCCACAGGGAGGGTGGAGGGTGGAGGGGCTAGCCACGCGCTGCGGGGAGGCAAAATGCGACCTTGGAATGAAAGCAGATGTGCTATGTATGTAATGTTAACAACAAGGTTTACGATGATAGAGTGTACCCATTGTTCTAGAAAATGTGTCTTTTTAAATACCACTGTCCCTTTTTTTCTCTCCACCAGCTGCATATGTTTCAAGGATCACAGGATCTTCTCCTTCCCAGAGGCTAGCAAAGATTAGAAGGCAAAAAAAAATGCACTTGTGATGAAATGTTCTCTGAGCTCATGCTGTCCTCCCACACTGACAGAGCACAGATGAATGCATGTAGGCAGACAATGTCAGAGTTCAGGAAAGCACAAAATGACCAGGAGGAGAGGTGGCGGGCTGAAGAGAGTAAGTGGTGGGCTGAAGAGAGGGCTGAAGCTGAAAGGTGGCGGCAGCATGATGAGAGGAGGCAGGATTCAATGCTGAGACTGCTGGAGGATCAAACCAATATGCTCCAGCGTATGGTTGAGCTGCAGGAAAGACAGCAGGAGCACAGACCGCCGCTACAGCCCCTGTGTAACCAACCGCCCTCCTCCCCATGTTCCATATCCTCCTCACCCAGACTCCCAAGAACGCGGTGGGGGCGGCCTCCGGCCACCCAGCCACTCCACCCCAGAGGATTGCCGAAGCAACAAAAGGCTGGCATTCAATAAGTTTTAAAGTTTTAAACTTTTAAAGTTCTGTGTGGCCTTGTCCTTCCCTCCTCCACCACCCCTCCTGGTGCTTCCCTCCTCCACCACCCCTCCTGGTGCTTCTCTCCTCCACCACCCCTCCTGGGCTACCTTGGTAATTAACCCCCTATTTATGTGATGAATTAATAAAGAATGCATGAATGTGAAGCAACAATGACTTTATTGCCTCTGCAAGCGGTGATCGAAGGGAGGAGGGGAGGGTGGTTAGCTTACAGGGAAGTAGAGCGAACCAAGGGACAGGGGGTTTCATCAAGGAGAAACAAACAGAACTTTCACACCATAGCCTGGCCAGTCATGAAACTGGTTTTCAAAGCTTCTCTGATGCGCACCGCACCCTCCTGTGCTCTTCTAACTGCCCTGGTGTCTGACTGTGTGTAACCAGCAGCCAGGCGATTTGCCTCAACCTCCCACCCCACCATAAACATCTCCCCCTTACTCTCACAAATATTGTGGAGCGCACAGCAAGCAGTAATAATAGTGGGACTATTGGTTTCGCTGAGGTCTAATCGAGTCAGTAAACTGCGCCAGTGCACTTTTAAACGTCCAAATGCACATTCTACCACCATTCTGCACTTGCTCAGCCTGTAGTTGAACAGCTCCTGACTACTGTCCAGGCTGCCTGTGTACGGCTTCATGAGCCACGGCATTAAGGGGTAGGCTGGGTCCCCAAGGATAATTATAGGCATTTCAACATCCCCAACGGTTATTTTCTGGTCTGGAAATAAAGTCCCTTCCTGCAGCTTTTGAAACAAACCAGAGTTCCTGAAGATGCGATCATCATGTACCTTTCCCAGCCATCACATGTTGATGTTGGTGAAACATCCCTTGTGATCCACCAGTACTTGCAGCACTATTGAAAAGTACCCCTTGCGGTTTATGTACTCACCGGCTTGGTGCTCCGGTGCCAAGATAGGGATATGGTTCCGTCTATGGCCCCACCACAGTTAGGGAATCCCATTGCAGCAAAGCCATCCACTATGATCTGCACATTTCACAGGGTCACTACCCTTGATATCAGCAGATCTTTGATTGCGTGGGCTACTTGCATCACAGCAGCCCCCACAGTAGATTTTCCCACTCCAAATTGATTCCCGACTGACTGGTAGCTGTCTGGCATTGCAAGTTTCCACAGGGCTATTGCCACTCACTTCTCAACTGTGAGGGCTGCTCTCAACTTGGTATTCTTGCGCCTCAGGGCAGGGGAAAGCAAGTCACAAAGTTCCATGAAAATGCCCTTACGTATGAGAAAGTTTCGTAGCCACTGGGAATCGTCCCAGACCTGCAACACTGTGCGGTCCCACCAGTCTGTGCTTGTTTCCCAAGCCCAGAATCGGCGTTCCACCGCATGAACCTGCCCCATTAGCACCATGATGCCCACATTGAAAGGGGCCATGCTTTGAGAGAAGTCTGTGTCCATGTCCTCATCACTCTCATCAATGCGCTGACATCGTCTACTAGCCCGGTTTCGCTTTGCCAGGTTCTGGTGCTGCATATACTGCTGGATAATGCGTGTGGTGTTTAATGTGCTCCTAATTGCCAAAGTGATCTGAGTGGGCTCCATGCTTGCCATGGTATGGCGTCTGCACAGAAAAAAGGCGCAGAACGATTGTCTGCCGTTGCCCTGACGGAGGGAGGGGCGACTGATGACATGGCTCACAGGGTTGGCTTACAGGGAATTAAAATCAACAAAGGGGGTGGCTTTGCGAGAAATAGAATGGCCTCTTCAAGGATAGAACTCAAAACCTCAAGGATAGAACTCAAAACTGGGTTTAGCAGGCCATTGATTTCACGGAGGGAGGGAGGAGAAAATGAATACAAAACAAATCTGGTCTATTTCTTGTTTTGATCCACTTCATCTATCTTTATACATCTTGCTGGCAGCAGACTGTGCAGTACGACTGCTAGCCATCGTCATCTCCTGGATGCTCGGCAGAAGATGGTGCAATATGATTGCTGGCCATCATCTTCTGCTGGCTGCTGATTAAAAGATAGTGCACTGCTGGTAGGACTGACTCGCCATGAGACGAAACTTAAAAGGGAAATGATCTGGCTGAATCACTCCCATGTTTGCCCAGGCGCCTCTGACCTCATTGAGGTCGGTTACAAGAGCACCCAGGACTACGTCAACGACGGCTAGCAGTCATACTGCATTGTCTGCTGCCAAAAGGCAATAAACTGCTGCTGTGTAGCAATGCAGTACCGCGTCTGCCAGCACCCAGGAGACATATGGTGACGGTTAGCTGAGCAGGCTCCATGCTTTGCCATGGTATGGTGTCTGCACAGGTAACTCAAGAAAAAAGGTGCAAAACGATTGTCTGGCCTTGCTTTCACAGAAGGAGGGAGGGAAGGGGGGCCTGACAATATGTACCCAGAACCACCCGTGACAATGTTTGAGCCCCATCAGGCACTGGGATTTCTACCCAGAATTCAAATGGGCGGCGGAGACTGCTGGAACTGTGGGATAGCTACCCACAGTGCAACGCTCCAGAAGTCAACGGTTGCTCGGTACTGTGGACACTTTCCACTGACTACATGCACTTAGAGCATTTGTGTGAGGACACACACAATCGACTGTATAAAAACGCTTTCTACAAAACCGACTTCTATAAATTCGACCTAATTTCATAGTGTAGACATACCCTTAGAACAGGTTAGACAAATACTTGTCAGGGATGGTCTCAGTATACTTAATCCTAAATCAATACAGGGGGCTGGACTAGATGACCTCTTGAGATCCCATAGAGTCCTACAATGCTATTATTCTATGACTTCAGTGGAGTTACTCCAGGTTTACATTGGCATAAGTGAAAGGAGAATTGGGACTCAAAAGAGTTTATATGTATGTTCTTTGTTTGCACACAGGAACAGGGATGGCTCATCTTACTCCATCATAAGCTATTGAATTGTTAAGAAAGGCAGAAAAAGATGCAATAAGATAAAGGAGCCTGAAGAGATGTCAATTATGAAGTTGTCTATCACCCTGTGGTACTAGCCAAAATTCTGTGCTGAGTTGCCTCATTGTTGAGTCCTGTTGATCTCATAGGTAAGGAGATGATTGTGTCACAGAGGTCACTACTGGCATAGCACCTGTAAATTTGGTCATTTACAGGGACACCTACTGCCATGCATTAACAGTTTGTTAGTCCACACTGATCAAGTCTCATTTCAAAAGGGCCACATCAAAGCAAACTAATAAACTGTAATGTGTCGGAGAAGGAGCCACAAGGTTGCCATGACCACAGCATCAAATTCTCTATTATTATTTTGAATGTGACTGTGCTGTGAATTATGCATAACTTTACTGTGACAAAATTGTATCCACACTCATTGGGGTGCAACTCAGCACAGAACCTGACCTGCTAAATATTATCTCAAAGGCTAGCGCAGCTGGTGCTTTTCAGATGTCATTTATCTTTAAATGTGCTGGCTTCAGATGCGGCATTAAACATTGAAGATGGAAGTAACTTTCATAATGGCAATACCACAGAAAGGTCTTAGGTTGTTTGAAGCAAATACAACAGTTAGTATAACAAGATTAAAGAAAAGTGTTCTGGAGGACATAAAATCTGGTGCAGAATAAGAGACTCATAACACACTTTGTATAAGGAAAAACTAAAATACAACCACGGATGGTAAGAGAAAGAGGCTCATTCATCACTGTGTTTGTGCTTCAATTTTATGCCAGGGTAACTATGAAGTTATGCTGGCATTAGACTGAAGCACACAGTAGGGAAATCAGGTCCACAGTTTATAAAAATTCTAGCAGTAAAATCATCTGATTTAACTTCTACACTTTGGACACCAGCAATTCACGAAATAATGGTATGATGAGGTTTTTTATTCTATTCCATTATATTTATAGCACATACCGAAATGAGCATACTGTGAAGTAGTTTTGAGGGTTTGTTTGTTTTTTTGCAAAATATGCATGACCTATACCTTAACCAAAGATGTGTTAATTAGCTCAGTACAACTGGATATATTTTTGATGTACCCATTTTGTATGAATTTTAGTCATGGAAAAAAAGCCAGATAATAAAAAAGATTATGCTTTATTGTATTACATAAGGAATTAGTTGTGCAACTCATCCTTAGAGCTTGTGTACCTAATTTCCAATGTATTTCACCATGAATTAATCCCAAAACTTGAGCTAGACTCCGCTCACAGTTACATTGCAATTAATCCAGGAAAACTCCCTTGAGTTCACTGGCATTTTAATCTGGATTTACACCAGATTAATCAAGATCAGAATCTGACTCAAGGTCTCCAGGTTCATAATATTTTTTTATCTCAAATCTCAGGACACATTTCTTTAGATTCTTTCTTTTCTTAGACAATCTTCATATCAAAATGGAAGTGACATGCAAGTGCTTTTAACTCCAGATTTATTTAAATTTTATTTCTTTGGTTTGTCTTCAGCCATGAGTTATGATTATTTTGTCCTTGTCTTTGCTCTCTAAAGCAGTTTGTAATTCTTGAAAGAGGAACTGATTTGTATTGTGTGTGTGTATATATATATTAAAAAAAAAAAAAAACCAACCACACACTACACTGAAGGGGACAACACCAAGGTTGAGAGACCTAAAATTAGACTTTGGAGCTCTGCTGTCATTGGCAGTGGTGTGCGTGCGTATGCATTGTACCAGGCCTTTGCTCTACCTCTTCCATTCTTGTGAAATGAACTCTAAAAAGCCTGTTTTCCTTGAAAAATACAGCAATTTCAAGTTAGCAAATATCTCTAATACTATGCTTTGCTGGCCTTGGTGAATAGAGTTCCCCCCTCCCAAAACTTCCCTGTCAACGGTGCTTTAACAGTGCACAAACAAACTTGTGCTCTTTCATAAGCCATTAAGAAGCACATGGCAGAAATTGCATAAGAAATATATATAGTGTGTTTTGTATACATATAAGCAAGTAAAACTGTCCTACAATGGTGGCTGAAGTAATTCAAAGGATATTTGATTTAAGATTTGTATTTTTCTGTTTTGAAAGAAAGCTAATGAACATCCATCCATCCTACAGAACAGATAACAGTAGATCAGGGGTTCTCAAACTCAGTGTCGGGACCCCTCAGGGGGTCGCAAAATTATTACATGGTGGATCATGAGCTGTCAGCCTCCACCCCAAACTCTGCTTTGCCTCCAGCACTTATAATAGTGTTAAATATAAAAAATGATTTTTTAATTTACAATGGGGGGGTCACACTCAGAGGCTTGCTATGTGAAAGGGGTCACCAGTACAAAAGTTTGAGAACCACTGCAGTAGATGGTACTTAGTCATAGCGAAGTGTAATGGAGGTACTCCTGTGCTCCTCCTAGTGGCTAGGTGTGGCAATGCAGGCCTTGGTGGGTTTTCAGCAGCATTTTTCCCCCACCCGAGTAACAAAGTCCAAATGATGCCCCCTTCGGGGTTAGTAAAGAGTTCAACACAGTGTCAGTCTGCCCTCACCAGGGTGTTTACCCCCGGCTCTTGGAACCTTTAAATTCAGCCCTTCACTCAGGTGTCTAAACAACCCTTGTCCCCTTCCCACGGCTTAGGTCACTTTTCCAGTGAGGGAACCCAGGCCCACCCACTACTTCAGGTTCCAACCCAGGGACCCTATAAAACAGCAGCCATTTACTGCTCCCTTCAGTTAGTTGCTGTTATTTCCCTGGGCCTCTTCCCACATGGCCCCTCTAGCTTCACCCCTGATCTTAGGGTTAATGTTCTCAGGTCCTCTCTCATCTCCTCTCACCAACCCAGCCCAGCCCCACCAGGAACTGAACTGATAAGGTCCTGCTGCTCCTTTCATCTGAGCCAGCTGGGCTCAGATTGGCTGCATCCATGCAGCCTCTCTAGGGAGGCCGCACCGACTGTTGTGGCCCCTTTCCTGGGGCAGGGTGTAGGAGGACTGCAGGACCTCCAGCAGGGGGACCGAGAGCCTGGTACACCCCATCACATGAAGTAACAGGGATAACTTAGTCATAAGTTAACTTAGTCAAATATTGCAACCACATTCACTATCTTTGAGGACCATATTGTATTAAGTTTAAGTATCACTGAGGGCCAGGGATTGTATACAACTCCAGGAGGAAGAGTTAGCACAGTTCCTTCAATAAGGTGGTTAAGGTGAAGCACATAGCTCAGAGGTCCCCAAACTGTGGGGCATGCCCCTCTAGGTGGGCTCAGATGGGGTGCGGAGGGAGTGCCATCCAACCCCTCCTCACCCCCAGCTCTGCTCTGGTCCCGCCCGCAGCCCCATTCCCAGCTCCTACCCCCAGCCATTGGTCGCAGCTCTGTTCCTGGCCCAAGGCTGATCCAGCAAATAGACAGGACATTCTGTCCAAGGGCGGACGGGGGACAACGATGATGACGTGGGGAACACTTCCATAAGCGTTGGAAAGACTTGAGCCTTGTAAGGTCCTCTAAGACTGATGGGTGACCACTGATAAGCTCTTAGAATGTGTATAGGAATTTTTATTGCTTTCAATATGCTTTCTCTGCAATGCTTTTACCTGAAGAACAAATGTGTGGTAACTTGTAACTGCTGGCAATACACTACTTTTAGCCCTTGGAGAAAGAGCAACACACAGATGCTGGGCTTTTTGGCAGAGTGCCTTGCTGAGGATATCACAGATATTATAATGGGAGTGGACAAGGGTCCCTGGCCAGAACAGGTGATAGCTGGAGACCTGAGAGCTGACTGGATACTCCTAGAGTGCACCACAGAGTGGGGACACAGGTGCAGTTACCCTAAAACTGTGACAGGTTAGATTTTGATCTCAGTTGCTTCCAAGCAACCCCTACTGTAACCAACAGGATGGGGGTCTGCATGGGTTCAACTGAGAGCAGAATGTGTCGTAGAAGGTCAAATTTAGACCTTATAGGATTTCTGAACACAGAAAGCCACATTAATGCTACAAAAGCAGCGTTTCTATTTGTTTGTCAAGGTTCCTCCCCCACTCTGAACTCTAGGGTACAGATGTGGGGACCTGCATGAAAACCTCCTAAGCTTACTTTTACCAGCTTAGGTTAAAACTTCCCCAAGGTACAAATTAATTTTATCCTTTGTCCTTGGAATAACCACTGCCACCACCAAACTCTAACTGGGTTTACTGGGAAACGTAGTTTGGACACGTCTTTCCCCCCCCAAAATCCTCCCAACTCTTGCACCCCACTTCCTGGGAAGGGTTTGGTAAAAATCCTCACCAATTTGCATAGGTGACCACAGACCCAAACCCTTGGATCTGAGACCAATGAAAAAGCATTCCGTTTTCTTACAAGAAGACTTTTAATAGAAATAGAAGTAGATAGAAGTAAAGGAATCACCCCTGTAAAATCAGGATGGTAGATACCTTACAGGGTAATTAGATTCAAAACATAGAGAATCCCTCTAGGCAAATTAAGTTACCTTAAGTTACAAAAAAGACACACAGACAGAAATAGTCATTCTATTCAGCACAATTCTTTTCTCAGCCATTTAAAAAATCATAATCTAATGCATACCTAGCTAGATTACTTACTAAAAAGTTCTAAGACTCCATTCCTGGTCTATCCCCGGCAAAGCAGCATACCAACAGACACAGACCCTTTGTTTCTCTCCCTCCTCCCAGCTTTTGAAAGTATCTTGTCTCCTCATTGGTCATTTTGGTCAGGTGCCAGCGAGGTTACCTTTAGCTTCTTAACCCTTTACAGGTGAGAGGAGCTTTCCCCTGGCCAGGAGGGATTTTAAAGGGGTTTACCCTTCCCTTTACATTTATAACACGCCCCCCAAATCTCAGCTAGGGTGAAACACTGGCTGGGATTTCTTCCTGGAGCTCTAGGAAAAACAGAGTTAATAAGACACATGCATCTCTAAATATACTACCAAGTACATAAAGACTAACAATATTTTCCACATCTCAAGGACGATTTTAACCAGTTGATTCTGGGAAACTTTCACGGGAGAGTGCATCAGCCACTTTGTTAGAAGCTCCTGAGATGTGTTGGATGTTGAAATCAAAATCTTGGAGAGCTAAACTCCACCGAAGAAGTTTTTTTTGTTATTTTCTCTGACAGTGTGAAGCCACTTCAGTGCAGCATGGTCGGTTTGCAGGTGGAAACGCCGTCCCCAAACACAGGGGCGTAGCTTTTCCAGAGCGTAGACAATGGCGTAACATTCTTTTTCACTGACTGACCAGTTGCTTTCCCTCTCAGACAGTTTTTTGCTGAGAAACACTACAGGGTGGAATTCTTGATTAGGTCCTTTCTGCATTAAAACTGCTCCCACACCACGCTCGAACGCATCTGTGGTTACTAGGAACGGTTTGTCAAAGTCTGGGGCCCTTAGTACAGGGTCAGACATGAGTGTCGCTTTAAGCTTGTTAAAGGCCTTCTGACACTTTCCGGTCCACTGAACAGCATTTGGCTGTTTCTTTTTGGTTAGGTCTGTCAGTGGGGCGGCGATTTGGCTGTAGTGCGGTACAAATCGTCTGTAATAACCGGCCAAGCCTAAGAAGGATTGAACCTGTTTCTTTGACTTTGGGACAGGCCACTTTTGGATAGCATCCACTTTTTCCTGTAGGGGGCTGATAATTCCTTGACCCACTTGGTGTCCAAGGTAAGTCATTCTGTTTAGGCCTATTTGACACTTCTTAGCCTTAACAGTTAGTCCTGCCTCCCTTATGCACTCAAGGACTTTTTGCAGATGTTCCAGGTGGTCTGCCCAGGAATCTGAAAATATGGCCACATTGTCAAGGTAGGCAACTGCATATTCTCCTAATCCCGCTAGGAGACCATCTACAAGTCTTTGGAAGGTGGCGGGTGCATTTCGCAGCCCGAAAGGGAGTACATTAAATTCATACAGCCCGAGATGTGTGGTGAAGGCTGACCTTTCCTTGGCAGATTCATTTAGCGGTACCTGCCAGTACCCCTTGGTTAAGTCCAAGGTAGAGATGAACTGGGCCTGTCCCAGTTTCTCTAATAGTTCACCTGTGCGTGGCATTGGATAGTTGTCTGGGCGAGTTACAGCATTTAGCTTATGGTAGTCCACGCAAAAACGTATTTCCCCATCTGGTATGGGAACTAGAACCACTGGAGATGCCCATGCACTTCCAGAGGGGTGTATTACACCCATCTGTAACATATCCTGGATCTCCCGTTCTATAGCAGTTTTAGCTTGAGGAGACACCCGGTAAGGTTGGACTTTAATTGGGCGAGCATTACCTGTGTCAATGGAGTGGTATGCCCGTTCAGTCAGTCCTGGGGTGGCTGAGAACGTTGGCGCATACCTAGTGCATAGCTCCTTGATCTGCTGTCGCTGCATACGCCCAAGGGTCATGGAGAGGTTCACCTCTTCCACACCACCAGCACTTTTC
Source organism: Lepidochelys olivacea (assembly GCF_965140295.1). Classification (NCBI taxonomy): domain Eukaryota; kingdom Metazoa; phylum Chordata; order Testudines; family Cheloniidae; genus Lepidochelys; species Lepidochelys olivacea. The sequence goes on from NC_140413.1 coordinate 24,552,121, forward strand.
CCTTCGTAGTAGACACCTTTAGGCCACTCAGCATCATCTCCTCCCTGGGCTGTAAACTGACAAACCTTTAATTCTCTGGAATAAAAGGGCTTTAGAGAATTAATATGGTACACCTTAGGCTTTCGGTTGGTAGTGGGGAATGCTATGAGATAATTAACAGCGCCCAGGCGCTCCTGGACTGTGAATGGCCCTTCCCACGATGCTTCCATTTTATGGGCCTGGAGTGCCTTTAAGACCATGACCTGGTCCCCTACTTTGAAGGAATGCTCTCTGGCATGTTTATCATACCAGGTTTTTTGCTCTTTTTGAGCATCCTGTAAGTTTTCTTTAGCAAGGGCTAAAGAGGTTCGGAGGGTGTTTTGTAGGTTGGTTACAAAGTCCAGAATGTTAGTTCCTGGAGAAAGTGTAAATCCCTCCCATTGCTGCTTCACCAACTGTAATGGCCCCTTAACCTCACGGCCATATACAAGTTCAAATGGGGAAAACCCTAAACTGGGATGTGGTACAGCTCTGTAGGCAAAGAGCAACTGCTGCAACACTAGGTCCCAATCATTGGAGTGCTCATTTACGAATTTACGTATCATGGCCCCCAAAGTTCTATTAAACTTCTCCACCATGCCATTTGTTTGATGGTGGTAAGGAATGGCAACCAAGTGATTTACCCCATGAGCTTCCCAAAGGTTTTCCATGGTTCCTGCCAGGAAATTAGTCCCTGCATCTGTGAGGATGTCGGAGGGCCAACCTACCCTGGCAAAAATGTCTGCTAGTGCCTGGCACACACTTTTAGCCCTGGTGTTGCTTAGAGCTAATGCTTCCGGCCATCGGGTGGCAAAATCCATGAAAGTCAGTATGTACTGCTTTCCTCTGGGTATCTTTTTCGGAAAAGGACCCAGAATATCCATAGCTACTCACTGAAATGGAACTTCAATGATGGGGAGTGGCTGGAGAGGGGCTTTGACCTGGTCTTGGGGTTTTCCCACTCTTTGGCATATTTCACAAGACCGGACATAGGTAGAAACATCCTTGCCCATTCCCTCCCAGTGGAATGACCCCCCCCGAAATGGTCTTTGGTCCTGTTCACCCCAGCATGGCCACTAGGGTGATCGTGGGCTAAGCTCAAGAGCTTGGCCCAGTATTTATTTGGAACTACCAACTGTCTCTGAGGATGCCAGTCTTCCTGGTGTCCACCAGAACGAGTTTCCCTGTATAAAAGTCCTCTTTCTACAACAAACCTGGATCGATTAGAAGAGCTGAGAGGTGGTGGGTTGCTCCGTGCCGCCGTCCAAGCTCTCTGGAGACTTTCACCTGCTTTCTGTTCAGTCTGGAACTGTTCCCTTGATGCTGGAGACATCAGTTCCTCATTGGATTGTGGACCTATGCTTGGTCCCTCTGGAAGCGATGTAGGGGATGGGGCTGTTTCCATTGACTGTGAACCGCTTTCCGCTGGTGCACTATGTTGGGATTCAGGCTCCGACTGAGCCTCTTGTGTAGGGTTATCGGCTGCTGCCGGTTCAGGTTTGGTGGGGCCCTCTGGTGTTGAGGTTGCAAGTACTGGATTCAGTGCTGGCAATGGGTCTGGTATTGGTTGTTCGGCTGGTTCCGGTTCTGGGATTGGTTCCGTCTGGGTCTCTGGGACTGCATCCACTACTGCTGTTGCAGACATTGGCTTGGGGTCCGGGTCCATCACCTCTGACCGGGTCCTGATAGAAGTTTCCGGAACAGAGCTAGGCCTCACGGCTTGTTTAGTCTGGCTATGGGTGACCATTCCCACCCTCTTGGCCCGCTTCACATGACTGGCCAAGTCTTCTCCCAACAGCATGGGGATGGGATAATCATCATAGACTGCAAAAGTCCACGTTCCTGACCAGCCCTCGTACTGGACAGGCAACTTGGCTGTAGGCAAATTGAAAGAGTTGGACTTGAAGGGTTGAATCGTCACTTGGATCTCTGGGTTGATTAAATTGGGGTCCACTAAGGAAGCATGGATAGCTGACACTTGTGCTCCGGTGTCCCTCCACACGGTGACCTTCTTCCCGCCCACACTCACAGTTTCCCTCCGCTCCAAGGGTATCTGGAAGGTATCTGGGCCTGCGGACCTCTGGTGTGATCCCGGTGCAATGAACTGTAATCTGTTGTGGTTCTTGGGGCAGTTGGCCTTTACACGCCCCAGCTCGTTACATTTAAAACATTGTCCAGCTGACAGTTCACTAGGGCGAGGTGAGTTGCTGGAGAACGGGGTGGTGGGACAATAAGGGGTCTGGAGGGTTCTTTAGGAGGTAGGTGGGGCTTTGGGCGGCCCCTGGTGATAGGGTGTGGTCTGGGGTTGTCCCTTCTGGTCTCCGCTCCAACTGCGACCAGTTTTCTTCTTCTCGGCCACCTCCACCCATCTGGCTCCAATCTCTCCTGCCTCGATTACAGTTTTGGGCTTCCCGTCTAGGATGTATCTTTCTATTTCCTCAGGAACACCCTCTAAGAATTGTTCCATTTGCATTAAGAAGGGCAAATTTACTGGAGATTCAACACTTGCTCCTGATATCCAGGCATCCCAATGTTTCACAATGTGGTAGGCATGTCGGGTAAATGACATGTCTGGTTTCCACCTTAGGGCTCTGAACCTCCGACGAGACTGCTCGGGTGTTATCCCCATTCTGACTCTCACTTTGGATTTCAACAGTTCATACTTGTTCATGTGTTCTTTAGGCATTTCAGCTGCCACCTCAGCTAAGGGTTCACTGAGCTGCGGCCTCAGCTCTACCATGTATTGGTCAGTAGAGATGTTGTACCCAAGGCAGGCCCTTTCGAAGTTTTCTAGGAAGGCCAGTATCATCGCCTGCCTTGTAGGTGGGGAACTTTCTGGGATGGGGAGTGGTACCTGGAGAAGGATTGCTAGGGTTTGTTGGTATATTCTGCTGAGCCTTTACCATCTCCAGTGCATGCTTCCTCTCTTTTTCCCTCTCCTCCTCCACATGCTTCCTCTCTTCTTCCACATGCTTCCTCTCTTCTTCCTTCTCCTCCTTCTTCAGCCGCATGAGTTCTATCTGTCTTTCATGTTCCCTTTGTTTTTCCTTAGCCTGAAATCTGGCTAATTCCAGCTTTTGTTGAGCCGTGGATTTTGTCATCCTAACCTCTCTGTTTTTTAACTAACTTTACACCCGAGGTTTAGAAATAAACAAACAAAACTTGGCTGTAAAATTTTGCTGTGCTGGAATAGAATACCTATTCTCTGATAGTGATTGTCAGCCTACAGAAAAAGACAATTCCCTTGTCTCTGCTCTGGCCCCAAATCAAAGCAAAAACCCTCCAACTACTTGGAAACCTGCTTACCAGCAGCCCAAAGGAAAAAAAAAATTCCTTTTCAAACTTGTGCTCCTTGTAAAAAAAATCAAAATCCTAAAAAAAAAAAAAGCCGTTGCCACTTTTGTCTCCAGGCAAATGGGTAGAACACCCCTCGCTATTTACTTTTAGGGAAAAAAAACTCTTCTGGTTTGGAAGACTGTGAATTTCCCTGCAGGAGTTAAGTACCCTGCCTCCAGGCAAAGAAAACCTGCAATTCACAAAGATAGTCCCCTTTTGTCTTTCCTCTGGCTCCAAAGCAGAGAAAAAACAAGCTGCTTTCAGTTTCAGCTGCTTTCTGGACCTCTTTTCCAGCAGCCCCAAAGGAAAAAAATATTTCCTTTTTAAAATCTGTATTTCTAGTTCAAAAAATCTCAAATTGATCTCAAAATGATTTCAGGTTAATCCCACCACTGTGCCACCATGTCAAGGTTCCTTCCCCACTCTGAACTCTAGGGTACAGATGTGGGGACCTGCATGAAAACCTCCTAAGCTTACTTTTACCAGCTTAGGTTAAAACTTCCCCAAGGTACAAATTAATTTTATCCTTTGTCCTTGGAATAACCACTGCCACCACCAAACTCTAACTGGGTTTACTGGGAAACGTAGTTTGGACACGTCTTTCCCCCCAAAAATCCTCCCAAGCCTTGCACCCCACTTTCTGGGAAGGGTTTGGTAAAAATCCTCACCAATTTGCATAGGTGACCACAGACCCAAACCCTTGGATCTGAGACCAATGAAAAAGCATTCCGTTTTCTTACAAGAAGACTTTTAATAGAAATAGAAGTAGATAGAAGTAAAGGAATCACCCCTGTAAAATCAGGATGGTAGATACCTTACAGGGTAATTAGATTCAAAACATAGAGAATCCCTCTAGGCAAAACCTTAAGTTACAAAAAAGACACACAGACAGAAATAGTCATTCTATTCAGCACAATTCTTTTCTCAGCCATTTAAAAAATCATAATCTAATGCATACCTAGCTAGATTACTTACTAAAAGTTCTAAGACTCCATTCCTGGTCTATCCCCGGCAAAGCAGCATACCAACAGACACAGACCCTTTGTTTCTCTCCCTCCTCCCAGCTTTTGAAAGTATCTTGTCTCCTCATTGGTCATTTTGGTCAGGTGCCAGCAAGGTTACCTTTAGCTTCTTAGCCCTTTACAGGTGAGAGGATTTTTCCTCTGGAGGAGGAAATTTAAAGGGGTTTACCCTTCCCTTTACATTTATGACAGTTCCCTATGCAGAACTCTCGAAGGAGAGCACGAGTAATCTCTGTGAGATATGGAGTGGCTAAACCAGAGAACTCCACACCAAATCTGCGGGTGCTGCCCTCAGCTCCAAGCCTCTCCAAAGTTTGTAACATGGAGGAAAATAGGACAGAAGCCTGAATTTAGCCCATAATGTGTGATTATTCACAAGACAATACACACTACTGTGAGAGGGGGATTTTATTATTAGTTAACCTTGTCTGAGCCAAAAGGCAAAAGTAGTTTAGGCTGAATACCATATGTTGCCTTATGGCTGAAATCTTCCCCTCCTGTTGGAAAGAAGGCCTCTTTCTAACTCCCTGTGCTATATAGTTTGGTTGCCTGAACTGGGAAGAAACATTTACACTAAAAAATTTTATCTGTTCCCCTGGAATCTAATGGAGGAGCCATTATATTTGGTTTCCCTGGATCTTGTTGTAGTTTTTCTAACTGTGCAGTATTTCTCAGTCAATCTATAAAGCCTTTTGTTTAGAGGGTTCAAGTGACTGTAACTCTAGCTACTGCGTTAAAGAAAACTTAAGCTGTTGCTTGTGTACTAGTCATTCCAAATGTTGCCTTTTGGTGTTTCAGGAGAACACATGAAACTGGAAGTGAATAGTCAGAATAGTCCAGTTTCAACAAATGTTCAAGCCCAGCTGTTGGGAGTTGCTTCATGGGTGCTAGCCTAAATTTATATCCCTATCAATAGCTCAGTTACTTAATGTCTGTATAGCACTATGATATAAATACTAAATGCTATATCTAGGACCTGGGTACCATGGCAACCAAGTGCTCTTTAAATACCTACCTAGCTAAAATTAGATTAGCTAAAAATGCTTAGTAGCATTTTATCACTATACCTAAATTACAATATAAGGAATACGTATAAGTAATGCAGCAATTATTTACCTCTCCTAAAATGTCAGACTGGATCTCCAGTGTATTACTTGCACTGCTGCTGAAGACCTTGTTATGGCCTTGGGCACTGAATCAAATAGTGATTTTTTTTTCTGTTAGAGGACTGTGGCAAAGTATATTCCTAGTGCTATTAGACTAAGTAAAGAGGTGAATAGCTGTTAGTGGCCAGAGTAGGTACCAATGACAGTTGAGAAACTGCTGGTCCCAAAACGTGATTCAAGGCACATCAGTGAGCAGCTTGTAGCCAATTCCCTGTAAAAGAAATACCCTTCTTAGTTCAACATCTAGAAGCAATGTGGATACTTAATTTTACTGCAGTTCAATATTTTCAGTTTTTTCTAACTTTTTCTCACCCAATAAGAAAATGCATATGTGTATCTCCCACGTGCTTTGCACATGTGCTTTGTCGAGCAGTAATGTCCCCAGGTCATACAGTCCGCATCAGACAGTTTGCAGGGAAAGAACTCAGGGATGGAGAACAATTCATCTTAATATTACCAAAATTTAAATAGACACACCGGCTGTTCCCTGATTCACTGAGACCCTGTAGTGTGCGAAATCATCCTCCCCAAAACAGCATCCGGGTAGACTTTCAAAGCCAATGTGCAGTATTTTTCAAAGGAATGCATGGATAGCGAGGAGGCTGACTTGCAGATTTCTTCTTAAGTAGTGTATCATTCCACTCAAGACGCTGCTACCACTCCTAGGGAATAGGACTGTCAACTTTCTAACAGCAAAAACCCAAATACCCCAGCCCCGCCCCTTCACAGAGTCCATGCCCATGCCCCACCCCTTCTCTGAGGCTCCACCCCACTCGCTTCATCTCCCCTTCCTCTGTCACTCACTCTTCCCCACCCTCACTTTCACTGGGTTGGGACAGGTGGTTGGGGGGCATGAGGGTTCTGGCTGGGGGTGTGGGTTCTGGGTGGGGCCAGAAATGAGGGGTTCAGAGTCCAGGGTCCCTTTTCGACTGGGTGTTCTGCTTCACCCAGGGTGGAAGGTGAACTCTGCAGAGGCACCTCTGAACTCTGGGTCTGCACTGACCAAGGACAGCAACTGTGAGTGGGGTGAAGAGAAGGGATGGGCATGTTAATGGGTCTTTTGGGTTGCTGGACTTAAGAACCTGAGGGGAAAAGGACACTGTCCAACTTTCTTGGGGTGGGTCTTTTGCCCAAATTAATGCCAAGTTACTCCTCTCCTTCTATTAAAAGTTTATTTTCTACACTCAGATTCTGTGCTGGTGAGTGGGGAAGTATTGCCTCTTAGAGGCGCCCAGGGGTGGTGTGTAATTTTCCCAGGTTGCTGGGTGGGTGCTTGAGCCAGTTCTGTGTTGCATCGATGGAAAGGAACCCCTAGATATTGAACCCAGCCCTGGCTCCACCTGGCAGAATGGTTACATAGCTATAGACCTGTTAAATGGCAAAGCGTTGCTTGGGAGGTGCAAATGGAGAGGAACAGCCATTTAAGCCCCTATGAACAGGGCATAAATTATGTGAGCCGTTTGGGTTCTCAGATAAATTGGACACCCACTCTCAGTGGTCTGCTGGATCTTTGGCTCTTTGTCTTCCTTCAGTGGCCTTGCACTTGGAAACACTTGGGACCCATTGTTGGATCAGAGGTCACCAGCAGTGATTGAAGTAGGTTCACTGGGCTTGATGGTAGTGATATTTTCCTTGGATAAACTGCTCTTGGACTGCTGCTTCACCAGCTCTTTGCAGCAGCAGAAGAAGAAAGGTGGCACTTGCCACTTTCCTGCTGGAGCTAACTCCCTTTCTAGCATGACCTGGTCTGGCTACCTACTGGCCCAGGGAAGGGAAGGCTTGAAAAATGTCTTCCTGGGCAATGCAGTGAAGAGAGCTGCCCCAGACCACAAAACCAGCAGAGCTCACTATCCATGTACTCTGTCTAGGAAAAGCTGCAGAAGAAGCAGATTTTCCAGTTAGGCTTCTCTGTTTATCTGCTATGCTGGGATCAAGCAGAGACATGCCAGGCCATGTGCTGCTGCAGTGCCTCAGGAAGAAATGAAATCCAAGAGTCAAGTGACTCAGCCCCTTTGAACACCTAGAAGATCTGATTTAGTTCCAGCCAAATTGAAATCCATTTCCACCAGAAATGTAACTTTTAGGCTTTTATTTAGTTTAGAACTGCTTGAGATCCAACAACTGTAACTGTAAAAGTAGAACAAAACAGGAGGGCTCTTCTTTTCATGAAAAAATTGTCCTTTTTATTGATTAGCTCTAATAACATATTTTTGTAAATGTTTTTTCAATGGTTTAGCCATCCTTCCACTGTCTCACCCATTCCCTCCTGAAATAAGCTGGAACAGATAATAGCTCCTATTGCCAACTATTTTATTACAGTGACAAATCTCAGGCACTCCCCACGGATTAGCCAGAAGGTGACTAACTATGCCCACGAAAGCTTATGCTTTAATAAATTTGTCAGTCTCTAAGGTGCCACAAGTACTCCTGTTCTTTTTGCATGTACGGACTAACACGGCTGCTACTCTGAAACCTGTAACTATGCCTGGTTATTGGGCTGCACTCTGAAGTGTTCCTTTCTCATGATTTCCCTTTCCTTTATTCATGCTGAAACAGATACCTTGATACATCTTTTATGATACCCAAGGGGAGAACTATTTGTAAAGCGCATATTGCCACAAAGTCTGCCTGGCACGCAATCCAGCTATACAGTGCATAAGAGTTCTGCCATGTGTGTATTCTGTCATGAAGAACACAAATGTGAACAGACTTGTTGCTGGTTTTTCCACAGATGGCTACTGTTTTCAAACTCAAATGAGAAAATAACCTGGGACCTCATTGTTCCTCCACTGTACTTTATAAACCATTGGTGTATGGACAATTTTCATGCAGAGACAAGATGGCTGAGATAGTATCTCTTATTGGACCAACTTCTGTGTGTGAGAGAGACAAGCTTTCGAGCCTGAAGAAGCACTCTATATAGGGTTGCCAACCATCCAGGATTGTCCTGGTGTCTCCAGGAATTAAAGATTAATCTTATCATGTGATGAAGCCTCCAGGGATACATCCAACCAAAATTAGCAATCCTAGCTCTATGTAACCTCGAGAGCTTGTCTTTCTCGTCAACAGAAGTTGGTCCAATAAAAGATATTACCTCATCCATCTTGTCTGTCTCTCTAATCCCTGGAACCAACATGGCTACAAAGCATTGCATCCAGTCATTTGTGAGTGATAAACTCTGCTTTTATTCTACCATTGTACCATAGACCTAACTAGGAAAAAAAACCAAAGAAACTCCAAAACAAAAGGCAGTAAAAAAGAATCTACGGACAGACCAGTGTTTGAGCCTACATGGAACAGCTGGTTTTGTAATTCAGTGATAGTGAGGATATCTACCTCCTACACTATCTCTAAAGAGCCAACTGCTATCCCAGTAGCACATTTCTGCACAAGTTCTCGTATTATTATTATCAACAAGACCCATTGTGAGATCTCAGTGGATGTACCACAAAATCTTGTGCAAGATGTGGAAATTCCAGTTGATTTCACTTTATAGAGTAATGGTCCTCGTATTTTGGCATATCTTTAGATCATGCTTTAAACAACTTCTTTGTACTGAACATGTATGATTTTGCCTAGAAGTATTTTTAACATGATTGTCTTCAATTTTATGAAAAGAATTACATTGTGTTTATATTTTGAAATAGATGGTGGGATAATATTACCCACTACCCATGAAACCTTGATTTAAAAAAAATACAGGGTGGGGACTCAAACATTAATATCAGCTTTGACATAAGGTACCCCAAAGTAGCATGGGGTCAATATGGTTTGAAATAGCTTAGCTGAAACAATCATATAACTCTTGCTGTGCTGGTACTCTGAAAGGTAAAAGAGAAAAGGTTTTCTAAAAGTGCATAATAGTATATAGCACCAGACTGAAAAGCAGAGTAATTGAATCGGCTTCCTGTTTTGAACTCCAGATTTCATTCCGAAAATCCCCTTTTCAAATACTAGCCTTTTTATTGTATTATCCTTGAGATGTGTTTTTGCAAGATACACAGGATACCAAAATATATAAAGGGACAATGTAAACTACAAATCCACACAATTTCAAATGGAATTAAGAATAAATTCAGTTACTACACCTGTCTCTGGGTCCTTTCTGCCAATTGCTGGTGTCTTACAATCAAATTTTACAAATTTTTAAAATGTTTTGATTCCTTCACCTCTGTGACTACTGGAAAGACCCACACGAATGACAGACAAGACTAACTGATTATACATGGGAAACAGTTAAACTGTCTACACACATAATGCTGACAAAAGTACATATGAAACAAAAGACAAGAGAGAAAATATTTCCTTCTCTAAGCACTTTCAGTTACACTAATCTTAGAGGTTATTTGTAACAATAGTTGGCAAAATACTGCAGACAAAAGGGTGATTTAAACTGACAGAGTCCGTGTAAATACAATGGAGCAAATCCTCAGCAGGTGTAAATTGGAATAGGTCCATTGACATCAGTTCAATGGAGCCGTTCCGACCTTATACCAGCAGAGAATCTGGGCCACAATACTTTAAATATTAGCTTTATTTCATTATGTGTATCCATACATACCGTACAACACAGACATTTTCCCTTATAGGGCCTGATCCAAAGCCCACTGAAGTCACTGAAAATCTTTGAGTTCAGATCACGTATATACAGCATATCTTTCTGGCAACACATTTGACTTTCACTTCATAACTGAGTACCATTACATTTTCTTAAACTACGCCTATAAGTAATCCAAATAATAAATCTGTGTTGTTAACGTATTAAGTCTTTGTATATCTATTCTCGGGGTCATTGCTGATTTAGATTGCTCCAGGGAGAGGTAAAAGCAAACATATTGGAAAGGATATTTCACTATCATCATGCTGTGTATTTGAGACTTCATAGTTTAGGTTTAAGTTAATTATATACTTTTATGTGTTTTTTATGTGTTTTTTATACTTTTATGTGTATTATCTAAAAAAGTTACAATTAATGTTTTACACTTACAAAAGAAAATTAAACTAACAACGTAACAATCCTAATTATTTAAACTCCAAGTATAAAATGCTTAGAATTTTCCATATTTTTTCATTTATATGAACTACTCCCATGATTAGTCTTATGGGACTAGTCTCCTCAATAAGAATTTCCAGGATTCGGCCCCTTGTAGCTGACAAATGAAATAGTGTTCAAATTCCAATCATTTTATACTTTCATTTCAAATAAATTGATTCATATTGTCAAAGAATGTTCAGATCCTCCCACAAAAGGAACTATATAGTGATTGTCACAGTTTCAGGATATCTGCACCTGTATTCTTCCTCCCACCATCCCTTCCATGGTCCACTCCAGCCAGGTCTCAGGATTCCAGCTATCACCTGTCTCTGGCCAACTCCCTTCAGATCAGAGGTAGGGAGCCCCTTGCCTTACACTGTGATATCCCCAGCAAACCCATCTATCTAAAGGCCAGTACCTATGCTTTGCTTTCAGGCCAGCATCTGTGGTTAACATTTCTCCAGGTGCTATAACAGTAGTTACCTGTTCCCACACAGCTCTTTCTATGCAAGCACATTTATTCTTCAGCTAAATGCATTACACAGAAAACATAATAAAAACAATAAATGTTCTGACACACATGCTACAAGCTTACGAGTGGTCACCCATTAGTCTTATGTGGCCCTAGTAGCCCAAGGTCTTTCCAACCCTTTTGCAGGGGTTCGGGCCCTTGGACAGACCGTCCTTTCTGTTTGCTGGATCAGGAAGAAGGGCTCAAGTTAGTTCAAGTTCATCCTTTTATACCAAAAGCCCTTTTATTGTTTCCTAGTCTCTGAAAAACGCAGTCTGAACCAGTATATGGATGGAATGTCTCTAGAGTTTTTTTCATCTCGGTCCCTTAAGGGCCGAGGACATACTGGATGCTTCCTGGAGCAGCGCAGAGCCAGAGCAGACAGGGAGCCTGCCTTAACCCCGCTGCACTGCTGACTGGGAGCCTGAGGTAAGCGCAGCCCAGACGGAGCCCGCACCCTGAACCCCCACCCACACCCTAACCCCCTGACCCAGTCCGGAGCCCCCTCTCGCACCCTGAACCCCTAATTTCTGGCCCCACCCTGAAGCCTGCACCCCTAGCTGGAGCCCTCACCCCCTCCTGCACTCCAACCCCCGCCCCAGCCCAATGGAAGTGAGTGAGGGTGTGGGAGAGCGAGTTACTGGAGGGGGGGAGCTGGAGTGAGTGGGGGCGGGGCCTCAGAGAAGGGGTGGGGGAGGGGGCAGAGAAAGGTGTTCAGTTTTGTGCAATTATAAAGTTGGCAACCCTACCTGAATTAAAATTTCTATCTAAGTTTCAAACAGAGATGCTTGACACTTAGCTGAAATTGAAATGCAGTCTCAAGGTAAGAAAGTCAAGCTGAGTTTGCTGTTATCTGCTTATTCACAGCGCTGTCATCTTGGATTTCATGTCAAGATGGGGATGCTGTGAATAAGGTCATGTCAAGTTCTAGAAATTTACCAGCAATACTACAGGTGTATTATCCCTCTCATAACTGTCATGAAGAATGAAGCATAAACAACAGAAAGTGGATTCAAATGCAACAGGGTTAGAAATGTGTGTTATTTAAATTCTTCAGAATTAGGACCCGATCATAACAGTGTTGTACTGCTATAAAAGCAAGACTGTAACAGCAATATAAACAATCATAAGATCAATTAATCCTGGGACTTACTGATGACAGACCTATAAAGGCTATCCAATGCAGTGTTGTTCCCCACAGTACATTCTTCAGCCCATTTCTGAGTCTAGTTTCAAACGTTTCAAGTATTGGAACTTACACAGTTTAATAAATGGCTCTGGCCCGAATCCTGTAAGGAGCTCCAAACCAGACACAGACCCTCAATGCACACAGAGCTCAGTTGATAAATTGGAGCATATGTATGGAAATGTGTCCTGACATTCAGCCAAAATATTCCTCCACTCACCTTCATATCATTATTCCCAGATGATTTGTACCACCTTAATTTCTCTCCATTCTCTAGGATCTACATCCTTCATCTATTTATGAGTGTTCATGTCATTCATGCACAGACACACACACGTTTTATCATGATTTACCTAACTAGTTATTGTAATCTTTTCACAAAAATCCATTAATCCCCTCAGCCCTTAAATCAATTCGTTTCTCTTCTCTGATATAGCCTAGCATTACTCTGACATTTAAGAATACCGATTAAATGGGGAGAAGCTGTTCAGCTGGAAATGGCAAGAATCAGCTACATCTTTACTAACGTTCCGTTTCCCAACACGTACTTTGAGACTCCTTAGATTTATCCTTCCTCTGCTCCAACAGTTATTTTCTCTACAACATCTACAAAATTCATCTTTTTTTCTCTGTCTCTCTATGGTAAAATTCATTTCTATACTTGGTAACTTCCTACCTCAAACTAGTCTAACCTTCTCCTTTTTAGCCTCCCTATCTTCTCTCTCTCCCTCCTTCATTCTGTTCAGTATACTATAACCCAAATCATCTTTCTCTTCTATCATCCTCATTATATGTTCCTGTGGCACTCTATGCTTCAAAGCAGCATCCTGGAACGCCCATATTCACCACTGTCATATAATTATGATACTTTTGTACAAAGTATGCCTTATGAGGTATCATTTTAAAAGTTTTGATCTCTTGAACATTAATATCCTTTTGGATTGTATGCGCTATCGTTGCATGGGAAGTTATGAAGTTTTACTATGTGTGTGTTACTGAAATATATTGTGAGGTTGGGAACTCCCACAAGCAGCCTTTCAGACACAACAATGGGGCAGACAGACACTGCTGATATCCCATTAAAGGAATCCACACTCCTAAGGACTGTCCCAGGAACTATATACAATGGAGACTTCTCAGAGATAGCACGTAGACAATGGAGACTACTTGACTCACATCACAGCAAAGGGTCTTTCCAGCAAGCTTTCCGGCAAGACTGTTATTAACTGCTGCTTTCAAATTAGCTGAACCAAATAAACAAATAAATTCATAAACTGGGAAGGAGGACAGAGTATGCAGAAGTATGTTAATTTTTTCATGAAACTTCAGACATTAATGAGACAGGCTTAGTTCAAGCCCTGGTGAGTAATATCTATGCTTAAATATTAGACTGTGGGGATTTACTGGATATTGTATTGTGGCTATTACAATCCCTAGCTGTTGCTCTGACCTATCTTTATAAAGCTATTCTGAAAGTTTCATGAACCTTCTCTTATCTCTGTAGAAAAGATGACATTAATGCATTGTTCTTGTTAATTATTTATATATATTGCTGTTAGTATATGTACAACTGTACAAGAGGTGAAATGTGTCAAACAAGTAACAGGATCCTGTTTTTAACACCTGGCGGTTTAAAGGCATGAAGTGGAATTTTCAAAATCATTTACGTGACTTAAGGAGTACAAGCCCCATTGAAACTCATCAGCACCACCCCAGTTTTCAAAACCATAAAAGGGTGTTTTCAGGCTTTCACATAATCAAAAAAGATTGAGGTAAAACTGCTTCTACTGTTGATTTTAATTTTACCCTATATACGTCTCCCCTCTTCCCAAAATTAAAAGAATAAACCAAAAATGTAATGGGGTGTTTGACAGTCAAATATATATTTATATATATTCATATATATTACTTATTTAACAGGAATTTCTAGTACACCCTGCAGAAATTCAGCACTGTGTAAGGCTACTGCTTCTCAATTGCTTGTAGTTATATACTGTAAATATTTTAAATTCAGTGAAAAAACATTTAAAGGTTCTATTAATCTAAAGTAACATAGCTCATATATAATTTCAGTTAACTTACAAACAGATCTTGGTTTATTCTTGTTCAAAGAGAGCAGGATGTGCTTTGTGACCAAAGAACATACATTACTGCATTTTATTACCTAACTAACAATGTAAACACTATGGTATTGAGAGGTAGATACATGCCGACAAGCAGACACTTGATCCTAATACAATGAAAAGAAACAGATAATATGTTGTGCTAGGTCATTATAGCATTTTAAACCTTTTATTTTCCTCTTCATACCATGCCACTGTTCTGTACTTGAAAGCCAGCAGAAGTCAATGGGAATCCAGGCTCTGATCCTGCCATCAGCTCTATACCTGCAGACCCTTGCATTCATGTGGAGCTCCACAAGAGTTATTTCGACTTCACACAAGTGCAAGACTTGGCCATGCACATCAAATTGCAGGAGCAGAGCTTTTGAATGTAGCTCAATATCAGCAGGGGCCCACTGAACTATGTATAGATATACTAGATCATTGGTTCTCAAACTGGGAGTCGGGACCCTCAGGGGGTCGCAAGGTTATTACATGGGGGGTTGCGAGCTGTCCGAAACCCCACTTTGCCTCCAGCATTTATAATAGTGTTAAATATACTAAAAAGTGTTTGTAATTGATAGCGGGGGTCGCACTCAGAGGCTTGCTATGTGAAAGGGGTCTCCAGTACAACAGTCTGAGAACCACTGGAGTAGCTAGACAGAAGGCAGTAGTACCTGAACCTCTGACATTGTACTCTGGTTCAGGAGCAGCCCTTCTGAAGACAACAGCAGTATACAGAACAATTGTAAAAAAAAAAAAAACCCAACAACAACAACAACAGAAACCTGCTCTTGAAATATATTTTAGTTATACAGAAGCTGGATTCAGTCCCTGCTCCCAAATATGAATTGTCCTAATATAATTCCATGGAATCCTTGGATATATTTTTTATTTTCATACTATTATTAACTGTGATTATATATCATCATGTTATATATGAATATTTACATAGCACGTAAAGGTACCTACCGTAGTACTTTACAGAACATATAAACAGACAATCCAAAAAGATTATAATCTTAAGGCATATAGTTGAGACAGGGAGGAAAGAAAAGGAACAATTAAGAGAGGAGATGCAGAAGAATGTACAGATCAAGAGGGGATGAGATGAGGCAGAGGCAATCCTGAAAATTCCAAGTTAGATCTCAGTGTAACTATGTGAGAATCTTGAATGAGTAATGTTACTCTCTTACCCATGTGGAATTTGTGTATGTATGTATTTAATATGTATGCATTCCAGTAGCAATTGTCATGTGCGAGGTATTGGCCCCTCACAGAAGAAGACACAGTTCCTGGCCCCCAAAATCAGTTTAAAAAAATAAGAAAAAGCTTTACGTTAAATAACTAGCCCAATGCTTGTCTCATGTACTCAGAGCACACCCCCACATATGTGGATGCTCTTCTTGTAAGCTTTAATGTAAAAAAATACAGGTACGTGATGATCCACTCACAATATCTGAGGAGGAAAATAGAACCTTATCGTCTACATCTTTGGGCACTTGGATATGACACTGATACAATAGGCACATTAGAAATACCCTAGATAGACAAAATAAGACATGTCAGTGGTTTTCCATCTTTTCTATATTGGGACCACCTTCTCATCTAGCTGGGATCTAGGAGGGATGCACTTTCCATTCAGTAATATGGGAAAGAGGGTGGTTGTGACCCTTTGACAACTGATCCCCTGGTTAAGAATCCATGAGATAAACTTTTTTTAAAGATCAAAAATAGACAAGACATACAGACTTCAAGGGCCAAAAGTGTGTGGTAAACTACATGCATACTTTTTCACTCACTCAATGTGCACGCATGCTACGGGCCTGATCCCAAGCCCATTGAAATCAACAGCCATTGGATCATGCCCAAGGATACTGATACATCCAGACAGATGCCAAAGCGTATGTGCAATTTAGTTAATGTGCATTTGACAATTTGGCCCTGTCTGTCTAAAACATTTTGTTACAAATGAACAAAAATATTTACAATAAATTTTATCCCTTTTGACCTCCTTGTAAAAATCAATTATATCACCTTAAATTTTAATTCTCAAACTAGATTCTAGTTCCAAGCATCCATGGTTTCACGTTTAATTTAGATTTAGAATCACAGGACTGGAAGGGACCTCAAACGGTCATCTAGTCCAGTCCCCTGACTAATAAGTATTATCTAGAGCATCTTTGACAAGTGTTTGTCTAACCTGCTCTTAAAAATCTCCAATGATAGAGATTCCTCAACCTCCCTATGCAGTTTAGACCAACCTAAACTTCTCTTGCTGCAATTTAAGGCCATTGCTTCCTGTCCTATCCTCAGAGGCTAAGAAGAACAATTTTTCTCCCTCTTCTGTGTAACAACCTTTTATGCACTTAAAAACTGTTATCATGTCCCCTCTCAGTCTTCTCTTTTCCAGACTAAACAAACCCAATTTTTTCAATCTTCCCTCATAAGTCATGTTTTCTAGACCTTTAATCATTTTTGTTGCTCTTCTCTGGACTTTCTCCAGTTTGTCTGCATCTTTCCTGAAATGTGGCACCCAGAACTGGACACAATACTCCAGTTGACGCTTAATCAACATGGAGTACAGCAGAAGAATTACTTCTCATGTCTTGCTTACAAATACTCCTGCCAATACATCCCAGAATGATGTTCGCTTTTTTTGCAACAGTGTTACACTGTTGACTCACATTTAGCTTGCGGTCCACTATGACCCCCAGATCCCTTTCCGCAGGACTCCTTCCTAGGCAGTCATTTCCCATTTTGTATGTGTGCAACTGATTGTTTTTTCTTAAGTGGAGTACTTTGCATTTGTCCTTATTGAATTTCACCCAATTTACTTCAGACCATTTCTCCAGTTTGTCCAGATCATTTTGAATTATAATTCTATCCTCCAAAGCACTTGCAATTCCTCCCAGCTTGGTATCATCCGCAAACTTTATAAGTGTACTCTCTATGCCATTATCTAACTCCCTGATGAAGATATTGAGCTGAAGCGGACCCAGAACTGCTCCCTGCAGAACCCCACTCATTATGCCTTTCCAGCATGACTGTGAACCACTGATGGTTACTCTCTGGGAACGGTTTTCCAACCAGCTATGCACCCACCTCATAGTAGCTCCATCTAGGTTGCATTTCCCTAGTTTCTTTATGAGAAGGTCATGCGAAACAGTATCAAAAGCTTATAGAAGTCTTTTCCAAGAGAGGGGAAAAAAGCTCCACAGAGTTCCTTAATGTCTCTACTCATGTATATAATTTGAATAATATGCGTATAAAATTAATTTTTGGTACCACTTACCAAAATACAGCATATGTTCTGCTGTAATGAAACAACATTATCCAATCAGATATGTGCTGGTTAGTTAGTAATCCTCCTAAAGAATAATTTTTTGGCAATGTTAGCCACGTTGGATATTTAGTAGCTATTAATTCTAGTGACTAGCCACGCAGATTTGAGATGGACTAATGTTATATTTTATTAATTCCTCCAATTACATCATGAACAAACTAGTATCCTTTTACATATTTGCCTCATTCCATCAAAAACCATGTGGAATAATCCCTAAAAGCCTCCTATGTTAAACAGTATCTCTTCTTTCATTGTTTATAAGCCTTTCAGTAGCTTTATATTCCATCTAAACTATACCAATAAAAAGAATATAAATATACTTCTTGTGTTCTGAACTATCAACTTTTATAAACAAGATGTTCTAATTTTAAATTACTCTCTTCTGGATTAAAAACATAGATATTCTCAAGGTCCACAAAGAAGATATCCTTTAAATTGTATTTAGTACCATTTAATATGGAATGATTTAACTTTTCTTCTGGATTAAAAATATTTTTATTAAGTATGTGGAACTGATCCTTTATTAAATTATTCATTTCCAGTAATGCACTATCATAAGTGTAATTACTTCTTAAAATATTGAAATCAAGTTACAGATGCTTTACAAAGTCTGTGTTTAATAAGTGGCGTGGTTAAGTTTAATTTAAAAAAAAAATTACTTTGGGGAATGGCTAGCTCAAGGACTGGTAATGGAATATAGAACCTGGAAATGAGATATAAATGTTGAACAGTGAGGGTAATTAAACATTGGCACAGATTGCTAAGGGATGTGGTAATTCTCTATCATTTGGAGTCTTTAAAATCGAGACTGGATTTTTTTTTCTAAAATATATGCTCTAATTCAACCAAAACTTATTGGGCTAGATATAGGAATCGCTGAGTGAAATTCTATGGCCTGTGTAATGTAGCTGGTCAGAGTAAATGATCATATTGGTCCATTCTAACTGTAACAATCTTATGACTCGAAAACCTTTTCTCTCTAGGTCACTACATAAAGTCAGCAATGATCGAAAGTCATTATCATCAAAAGGATGAGTAGGGCCCCTATATAAACTAGTCTAAAAATTACTAAAATCACCATTACAGCTGACATCCTTACTGGCAGTTTAAAAGAACAACTGCATGTCAGCTAAGACCAATGCAGCAGAGTAGATACACTCCCTCACAGTTAAAACAATCAAGTTAATTCCATTAATTGATATTGGACTGACTGATTTATCTAATGCAAACAGAGTCTACACTAAATAGTCAGAGAGACTCTGGCCTTGACTACACTCCAGAGTTTTGTCAACGCAAGTTACACCGATGATCAAAAACTAGTATAATTACATCACTTGTGCATGTTCACACAACACTCCTTCTGTCAGCAGATAGCACTGACAGAGAGACCAGTGCACTGCCAGTAGCTATCCCACTGTGCTATCCACCACCTTCAGCAGCTAGGAGTTGTGGGAAGGCAGAATGCATCACAGCACTTGATGGGTGTGGGCTCAATGTCCCATAATGCAGTTTTTTCCATCCCATCATTCCATGGGTCTCTGACAGTTTTGTGGCATTTTTCAATGGCCCCGCTTACTGTCCGCCAGCCATCTCTGTATGAAAGGATGGATCCTGCACTGCTCTCTCCTATTGTGGTCACTGTTATGAACACATTGCAGCTGGTCATTCAGTATATCATGAGCACCCAATCTGAACAGGAATCAGAGGTGCCTGACCTGCCGTGTGCCATGGAAAGAAACAACACCAGATTACTTTTGGCATTCGGCAGCTGCACATGGCAGATCATGGCTTTTGGACTCGGGAAACAAGCACTGAGGGGTGGGATCGTATCGTTATGCAAGTCTGGGATGATAAGTAGTGGCTGCAGAACTTTCAGATGCAGAAAGCCACCTTCCTGGAACTGTATACGGTGCTTGCCCCAGCACTGTGGTGCAAGGGCAGAAAAATGAGAGCTGCCCTCTCAGTGGAGAAGCATGTGGCGATCAGAGTGTGAAAGTTGGCAACTCCAGACTGCTACCAGACAGTTGTGAATCAGTTTGTAGTCAGGAAGTCCACCACTGGGGCTGCGTTAACCCAAGTGTGCAGGGCCATTAATCACATCCTGCTATGAAGGACTGTGATTCTTGGCAATGTGCATGAAATAGTGGATGGCTTTGCGACAATAGGATTCCCTAACTTCAGTGGAGCAACAGATGGCACACATATCCCAATTTTGGCTCCAGACCATCCTGTGATGGAGTACATCAATACAAAGGGGTACTTCTACATGGTATTGCAGGTGCTTGTGGATGACCATGGCCAATTCACTGACATCAGTGCATGGTGGTCTGGAAAGGTGCATGATGCATGTATCTTTGGGAACACTGGCCTGCACTGAAAGTTGCAAGCAGGGACTTGTTTTCCAGACCAGAAGATTCCAATGGGGGATACTGAAATGCCCACAGTGATCCTGGGAGACCCAGCTGACCCCTTACTCCCATGACTCATGAAACCTTACACAGGAAATCTGGACTGCAGCAAGGAGCGCTTCAACAATAGGCTGAGCAGGTGCAGAATGACTGTAGAATGTGTCTTTGGCAGATTAAAAGCTCATTGGCACTGCCTTTATGGCAGGCTAGACCTAAATGAGGAAAATATTCCCATGGTCATAGCAGCCTACTGTGCACTCCATAATATTTGTGAGGTTAAGGTTGAAAGGTTTCCTCCAGGGTGGAGCACGGAGGCAGATCTCCTGGTAGCTGATTCTGAGCAACCAGATACCAGGGCTATTAGAGGGGCACAATGTCGGGGGGGGAGGGGGCTATTCGAATCAGGGAGGCTTTGAGGCACCATTTTGACAATGAGCTCCAGTAAGGTGTCTTTCTATATAGCACTCTGCCATGCTTTAACTTGCCATCTTGCATGAAAATTTTTATGATTCCTGACCATGATATGTACTCAACAAATGATCAAATTGCCACTGTGTACCCATTCCAGCAGCAATGACCATATGTAGGAGACAAAGACTGGTTATCTTTAAGAGAGTATGTCTTTATTAAATACCAATTAACAACACTCACAAAAGGCTTGGTGGGAAAGGAGATAACAATGAAGGGCAGTGTAGGCTCTATAGTTGTGTGTAACTCCAGCTATTATTTTGGAAGCTGTTCAATGGGGTGGAGTGAACAGGGTACCAAGACAGGCAGGGAAGTTGCAAGGAATATGTGGGAGGAGTTTGCGGAGATCATGGAAAGTAGTTCTCTATTGGCTGCAGGGGGGCTGAGCATGCATGAATTCTGCCTGTAGTGTGATTAGGGACTTCAACATCTCCATTTGCTTCTCCATCACTTTTATCATCTGCTCCTGGACCATTAAAATTCGCTACTGGCTCTCCTTTCTGTTGTGCCTGTCTATTTAATCATTTTCTTTTGAAGTCTCTCTCTATGCCCTGCGTTCTTGTTTTTCAGCCTCTGATGATTGCAGCACCTCTCAAAACATGCACTCCTTGCTCCTCCTTGGTTGCTTCCTTATCTGGCAGAGGTGCTCCGCCCATGTATTGGAGGTTCCCCTGAACGCCACATCTGCAGAAACACAAGAAACAATAAACAGAAGCATGATTGTTAGTGCACACATAGCATCAAATCATTATAGTAAAATGCACCTTTTTAAAAATATGAATCAGCTTCTCCTTGTCCTTTGACAAGCACACAGCTTGGCGAAAGCCCTAAACATGGTGAGTCCATGGGAGGGAGGTGGGGTTAAGATGGGGCAAAGAAACTTGGTGTTTTTTTAACGGGATCACTGCAGTGACTAGGGACAATATTGTAAATTCTGCCACCCTTTCGCACAGGCAGGGGTCATTGAAGGTCTCTTTCCTGAAGGTAAGCAAGGATGCAAGGGTGCATCTCCTTCACGCGTGCAGCTTCAGACCTGCTACCTATGCTGCTCACCTGTGTGCTGCTTTGGTCCCAGCACAAGTGATTGCCGATTGGTGCAGGAAAGTTCCCTAAAACGAGTGAAGGAACAAAGCCAAGGAACCTTCGGCAGAGGATTCGCGAGTATGTCCAGGAAAGTTTCTTAGATATCTCTCTGGAGGATTCCCGTGAAACCTTGGTGTGCATTAACATGCTGTTCCGCTGTACCGCTTAGCTGCACAGTGGAATGTGAAGCACAGGCTAACACAGCTAGTCTTGTACATTTTTATCCCTTCACCCACTTCTAGAATATACAAAGCAAAGAACAGCTCATATAACCGAGCAGCATCAACTCAAAAAGATCACTTACCAAAGCTCGCCTCTCCCGCATCATGTGCACCAGAGATAGACTGCTGGGACCAGCTAGACCGCTCCGGAGAGGGAAAAAATGCTGACACGCCACATATCTGGAAGACCCTGCTGTGTGATCCACTTCATTTTCCAACTCAACCACCTTGTCCACAACTTCGTTTTCTAAGTTGAGTCCGCAGAATGCTGTCTCCAGCCCTGCCAAAGTATCCACTGGACTCTTGGCGGTGGAGGTGGGGTCGCCGCCAAGGAGGGTATCCAGCTCTTAATAGAAGCGGCAGAATCTTCGGCCAGCACCAGAATGATGGTTTGACTCCCTGCCTTCTGGTACACCTGCCTCAACTCCTTTATCTCCACATGGCACTGATGTGTGTCCCATTCGTAGCCCTTATCCAACATACCACAAGAAATCCCATCGTAGGTATAGAAGTTCCTACAGCTGGAGTGGAGCTGGGATTGCACAGCCTCCTCTCCCTACCATATCAGCAGCTCCAACAACTCAGCTGTACTCCAAGCAGGAGAGCGTTTCCTTCATTGAGCTGCCATGGTCAGCTGGGAAGACGCAACGTGAGCTGTCCACGCCAAGCAAACAGGAAGTGGAATTTCAAAAATTCCCAGGCCTTTAAAGGAGGAGGGGCAGAAGTCTGTGTACCTGGATGCAGGGAAGCAGAGTTCGAACTACTGACCAGAGCAGTCAGGATGGGCACTGTGGGACACCTTCTGGAGGCCATGTAAAGCGACATAACCAAGCGCAGTGTCTACACTAATGCTTTGTCGATATAACTTTGCCGCAAAAAACTGTATGGCTCTCATTAAGGTGGCTTTATTTTGTCGGCAAAGCAAGGGAGTTTTGTCAGCAAAAAGCACACTGCAGTGTGTACATCTCCACTGATTTGTCAATGAAAGCTGACTTTTGTCAACAAAACTCTCTAGTGTAGACAAGGCCTCTACTCCTCTCTAATGCCCACCACTTATTCCTGCCAGTATGGAAGCATGTTGCTGGGGCATTATGGGAGCTATGCAATGCCACTGCCTATATCTCACTGTGGCTTTTGGGGTGTATAGAGGACTTCAGTTTCTAGGGCTACCTATCAGATATCTTTGAAAAACACTAAATTTACGTAAAGGGAAAATGTACAACCTTTTTTTGGTTTTGTGAGTGTTGGGGTGGAGGGGAAAGGAAAGATATTTCTAACTACAACTGTCTGACAAATAAGAGAACAGCTATAATTAGATAATCCAAGGTGTCAAATAAGGTGTAGGATCTACTAACAAACCACACACTGTAATTCACTGTGATACAGGCTTTTTGCCACAAGAAACCACAACCCCCACTAACTAAATGGGAATGACATGTACACATGAAATACAATCCTGCTCCCATTAAAATAAATGGGAAAACTCCCACCGAGTTCATTGTGAACAGAAGGGGAGCATGAAAGTGAATCTTTCATAGGATTCCATGGTATTTATTGAACCTTATAATGGATCTCTGTGAAAACACTGATATTGTTTTGAATTAATCATCCATTAAAAATCACAGTAGCACTAACTGTAATCACAGAAACAGCTTTCAGAAGAGCTAGGTGTTTTAAAATGCATTTTTTTCTTGAAGGAAATTATTCAGCTACCATTATCTCAATAAATTACATCAGCTAAAGTGTAACAAAGTCTTGTTCCTGCAAATACCTGAACTTGGCTAACTTAGCCCAAATTCTTCTGTTTGTTCTATACAGGTTTGGCTCCAAAAAGTTACTTACGTGGGGTCTGTTGTGGGCAGAATTGTTTAATTGATGGTCAAATATATTCAGACACCAAGATATAATTGTCTACTATGTTTCTGGTGCCAGAATTTGAGACAGTATTATTTTTAGCACAATAGACTTATTTATTTCTAATTACTTATGTGAAAATTATTTACTTGAGGTCAATTCTGAATTTCTTATTTTAGCTAGAATAATCTGTTCCCTAGCCTCCTCAGAAAAGTAACCACTAGAAAGATTGCTGGATATCTTTATATGCTTATTTTTAAATGTGTGTTAATTTAAAAGTTTCAGTGCAAAAGAACATCATATCACTCCTACCCTTGCCACAACTTTCCACTTCCCAGTGAGCAAAACACCTCTCCTCTCCTCCAACTCCCTCCTTAAACACGATTTATTTTGCTAAGTCTTCCAGCTATGAGATCACCACTGACAATTTGCCTCACTTCTCACATTTCTATTATTATCCCATGGACCATATTGATATGGAATAGATTGAAATGTCCTCAGGATTGTCTTTGCTGTAAAGTTTTAAAATAATAATTATTAACATGTATCAAACAGCAATACTAATCATATGGATATGGAGCACTGTCTGGAGAATTTGGATTCCATAAACAAGAACAATTATTTCAGCAGTTGGTGACAGCCATGTTCTTGCTCCCATATGTTTCATTCTGTTTAAAGGGCATTGCACCCATTTTTTCTCAGACTCTGACATTCTTGGCACTCTGAAATTTCAAAAGATAATAAGCACCTTTCTACGTGAATGAGCTCAGGAGTTTGAACTAAGATGGCAACATGAGTGTTTTCCCATGCCTTGCCAGTGGTAGCATCCTACCCAAAACGTCATCTTTGCAGCTGTTCCTGTACACAGCATTTCTCTAGCTTACAATTTCTTTTCACTATGCTGCTGCTCTACCCAGTACTCCTGGGCTAATGCCATGTGCAGAAGTTACAGCACAGGGCATGTATTTTCAGTTTAATGAGGGAAAATAAACAGTGAAGAGCACAGGAGAGAGCGAATATGAAGAAGCAAATAGGACTAATGCATGCAAAATCTGGAAGGGAAGGAACAAAGCTACAGTGGAAAGAGGGCAAAGAAATAAACAGAATGTGAAGTCATGTGAGACACAAATGCAGGAGTAACAGACACACATGTGAAAGGTGCAGATGCAATAATCTGATGGCACCATAACAAACTGCAGGACTAAATTTCAGTCAGTGACGATTGGGATTAGGAGCTCTGCAGAGGGATCACCCTGTTCTCTAACAACCGTAGGCTAAATTGAAGAACTAGGCAGAGTAAAAGTCACCATGATGCAAGACCTCTGCAATAGTATTCCTTTAAGACAGCTCTAAAAAGAAAGGGGAGAGTAGATATTTAGTCCAGTCCACACTGACAAAACAATGAAGTATAAAAAGTGAGTTTAAAAACCATACTCAAGCTGTTTTAAAACACCATAGGCAAGAGACAGGACAAAATGGAAAGAAGAGGGTTGCAACATTTCATGATATGTGACAGATACCGGTATTTACAATTCTAATTATGTTTAAAACAAGCTTACCCATTAAATCTAATTTCTAATTGCCCCGCTTCCATAATTAAATCAAATGTAATGTATGTTGTTATTTTAATCATGGTTATAGGCTGATCTTGCATTCTTTGCACAGCCAAAACACCTGTTAAAATCAAAGGGAGTTTCAACTGCTTAAGGCATACAGAATTGGGTCCATTATTATGAATGTGAGAAAAAGATAAATGTACACACTGCATATTGTATCTATAACTATCTTTCTACCTCTCTTTGTATAAATGATTTGATTTCAATCAGGGATACAAAATATAACAAAATTAGAATCCCAAAATAAAAAATTAAACAAGTGAAAATTTGATGAATGGAGCTGGAAGATCTGAAATAATAAGATACAAAAATGAATAAGGGGAAAATTCGAAGACAATGTGTTTAAAAAAAAACAATAATGTTATTGGCCAGGAATTTTCTCTATGAAAGTTCTAAAATTTAATTTATTTAGGTTTACTTACCTAAAATGATAAGGAAGCAAAATTTCTGCACATAGGGAACATATGGACTTAGATCTAGGTCCTGCCCACTGCTATACTGGGGGTGAAGCTGTTATAGAGAACAAGCTGCAGGGAAGTATCACTCCAAAGCACTTAAGAAAGCAAAAGGGAGAAAGGTGTGGTGTCACGGCTACAGGTGATGCAGACTACACACCAGGCCCTCAAGAGGATATGGTCTGCTAGCTAGAAGGCACATATAGTCCTACAGCCAGCTAGTATATATGCTACAGATGCAGGATGTTGTATCCTGGGGCACTTCCAACTCATTTCAGCAATCAAAGTGAGCCCTGTGGTGATTCCCCTATCATGCCTATCCATAGGAATTCTACCCTGGCCACCAGGATTCCAACAGCAGCAAACTCATCTGCTACTGTCTTTCTTACACTGTACCCATCCACCTAGGCAACTTGTCTTGCAGCTCTGGCCAGGGCAAGATTTGACATCTTGTTTGTATTATATAAACAGGAAGATGTCAAGTTGTGCCTTTTTTTCTTCATAGATTTACACAAACAGATTGGGGGTGGGGAGAGGGAATGAAAACGTTTCTGACATTTGCTTTTACAGTATTATGGTTATGTAACATTGTGACAAACTAAACACCGAAAAGGCTAAGTACCATGACAAATTACCACAGTCCCAGGCTTTGAATCTGCTTATCAAACTAGAGAACATCTTAATAGATTTATAAGCAACGTACTAGTAAAGTGTGAAGACATTTTGATGTTTATTCTATGATTAGCTATTCCATTCATTAAATATATTTTTGACGCATATGTGGGATCTATGTATACTGACTTACATCTGCACAAACAAAATCCAAGCAGCCAAAATCTACTTGGTTTACCTCAATACTCCCTTCCCCCCAGACACACACATACACAGACTACTTCTAAAAAACAAAGGTAAAAAATGACAGGTGTAGTTATATGTCAAGGCATACAGCTGTATATGTTTAAAAGCTAAGACCATTCAAAACAAGAATTATATTCACAGTCCTGCTCCTGCTGAAGTCTATAGCAGAACTCCCATTGAATTCAATGGGAGCAGGAGCACGCCTTTTTTAAAAGGTGAGTATTGTATAATGAAAATTAAAGACATTTTTAATTTTTTTTCTTAACAGTGACAGCAACTCAGACTACTTTATAAATTTATTTATTTATTGGGAGAGCTGTGAATGGAAGGAGAAAAGTAATAAAAGTATGAATTAACTCGGTCCCCAAAACTTAAAATGGATAATGCAGAAGGCTTTTCAATGGAACTGATATTGCTAAACTGTATTCTTTACAAACACATACTGCCAAAGAAGCCATAGTATGAATAGCTGTATACATCTGAGAGCTTGCCATAGAAACAAACGGCTGTATAAACAATATATTTTGAAGGGGCTGATAAGAATAAATTTTACGAAGATCAAGGTTGTTTTCACACCTTTCTGTTGCTCTGGTTTGTCTAGATTTTGTTGTGTATTCTGCCTAATAAATGCATTGCTTTTACTACTTAGTCTTATGTATAAATGGCCACTGATGATTCTTCTAGCTCAGCAATTTAATACAAGAGCAGAATTCAGATCCGCAAAAATGTTTGCTATAAAATGTTACCACTGTGGCTACTGAAATCATTAGGAAAGGGCCTCTATCTTTGAATATATCTGTTACATGAACATCTTTGCAACAGCATAGCATTCATACATTGATTCAATATTTCACTAACTCACCATGTCACAAGCCTGAAAATAATCATGTTTCATTTGTAATTAAAAATGGGTAGCTCTTTGGACACTGGCCCCCTTAAAAATGTCATTCTGTTATCTAAAAGGTTTCCTCTTCATTAAAAAAATTTGCATATCCGGATCCCCCTAATTCCTCCAATAGCCTTACTACAAAATCTTTAGATTCTAAATTAATTCTGAAATCGATACCTTTAAATTATCTCTCGATAGCAGATGGGAGCTTGAGGCCACCTTCGAGAGGGGAGAAGATTTTTGCAGTGGGGGACTGACAGCTCGAAGGCAGCCGTAAAAGGAAGGTCGCTTTCCACAACCCCACAAAACATACCCAGCTGGGGCTGTTTTCAGGTGCCCCCCAGGGTCTGACTTTCAACAGACTTTGATGAGTAGG
This sequence comes from Lepidochelys olivacea, assembly GCF_965140295.1. NCBI lineage: Eukaryota > Metazoa > Chordata > Testudines > Cheloniidae > Lepidochelys > Lepidochelys olivacea. Next base: position 24,580,071 of record NC_140413.1, read on the forward strand.
AAGCAGGCTGCTCAGCATGCGGTGCCCCTCGGCAGGCAAAAATCCTCCCACTCCGCAGGGGGCTGGGGAGAGCGCCCGCCTGGAGGAGGACCCCAGCGGGATCGGTTTAGGGCCTCCCCCCGCCGTGCCAATTACCGCCGCGGATTCAGTGCAGCTACATAACGTTAGGGTGCGCCCCACCTTGATCCTCACGCACCGGCCCCCAGCCCCGCATCGCCGGGAAACAGAAAGGCGCATGGGGCACCTCCGCCTCCTGCACTCAGGACCACGTTCCGCAGGGCCACATCTCTAACAGCTTATGAGTCAATGGGCTGTGAGGCGCAGCGACAAAGCAGGGAAGCGCAGTCGGTAACGGGAGACGAGCAATGGCTCGTGTTTGTGGGGTAGGAGGCAGAGGAGGGAACGGCGAGGAATCTGCAGGGTGCAGAGAACGGCCCGGAGGGTCTAATTCCTGCAGATCCAGAAGGTGCGGGAGGATCTGGTATGTGCAGAGCGGGGCCCCGGCCAAGTCTCGTGTGTGCAGAGAGAAGGCTGCAGAGGGCTCTGGTGTATGCAGAGAACGGGTTGCAAGAGGATCTGTTGTGTGCAAAGAGGGAGGCGCGGGGATCTAGTCTGTGCAGAGGGGACTACTGCGGTGGGGGGGGGGGTCCGATGTATAGAGAGAGGGGACTGCAGGGGGGATCAGGTAAGAGAAAAGAGGGAGCTGCAAGGAAAACGTGCGCAAGGAGCTGCAGTGGAGATCCAGTCTGCGGAGAGGAGGTAAAGGGCGGGGGAGGCTGGTAGGTGCGAAGAGTGAGCTGCTGGTTTCTGGTGAAGGGAGGCGGGTGGTCTGGTGGGTGCACAGAGGAGGTTGCAGGGAGATCGGGTACCTGCAGAATGGAGGAGGGGTATGCAGAAGGATCTGGTATGCGCAGAGGCAATAAAGGGAAGGTAAAGTTGGTGTAGAGGGGCTTGTTGGGTTTTAGTGAGAGGTGCAGGGGGGTCGTGTGTGTGTAGAAAGGAGTTGGGGGGGGGGAGAAACGCTAGGGAAGGACTGGCATGTATTTCTAGCAGCACCTTAAGATACTGAGGGAGGAGGGATCTCGCTCTAAACCGCTGTTGTTACGCAATGTGGAGTTTCCTCCAGAAGTGTTCAAAGTCTTCCCCCTTCTTTCTACCAAACTGTCCCCTGTATCCCATTATTCTGGATATTTCAGCTTATGCGTGACCCTTCTGAGCAGAATGAGACACAATTTAAAAAAAACACAACTGTACTAAGCACACACAATTGTCCATGTGCTGACAAACTCCCTTTGCAATTTCAGGAATCTGCCTCTTATAGGTTGGCCAAATACCTGGGAGGGATGGAAGGAGGGGAGAAGGGAAGGTCCCACTTTTGAGGTACACCCACCCCCCGTATATGTTTCCTCTTAGCTCTCTAACTCGTTATTTTAAAACGTTTTATTCTTAAACTTCACTTTTGCTGCCCTTACCTTTCTTCCTTGTATGTACTACCTGCGCTGAGACATCCAGCCTAAATTCCCGTAGAGACTGACCTGTCCACCGTCCCTTAGCTATAAAACATGCTAGATTTCTTAATAACACAGAACACAGCAGTCAGCGACAGCAGCTTTTATGAAACCTTCTTTCTTGACTGGTTGGGTCACCGAGCAAAACGCCTCGATTCCCACACGAGCTCTGCCGATCTGCCTCAACTTGCCTCTCCTTTGTTTTGATCTCTGGAAATGAAATTCTCCTTTCGTCTCCTCTCCCTCCTTCTTCTCACGCCTTCCTTCCTGTGGGAAATGACTTGGATTGCTTTTGTTATCTCCACCCACCTCCATTTTCACCTCGTCCTATTCCCAAGTAAACAGGAACGCAGCACATCCACCGTGCAGTTTACCACATCAGAGAAGTGAGATGAGCGCGCTTATTCCAAAGTTTATTCCTGAAAATATCTTGCAGATGCACAAAAGGGTGGACGGACCACTTAAAAGAAACATCTGTCACACAAACCCAGTCTATCAAGAAAGTAATCGCAAGGATCTCTAGTAATTTGCTCTTCACAATGGGTTTGATGACCTTGCAGGGACGACTGATCTTCCTCTTAATTTTCGCATGGTCTGTTTGCACTGGAAAACATAATAACCTTTTCTCTATTGCTTTTCAAGTGATTAGAAATGTCAAAGGCTTCCAGCTATCAGCAAAACATGCCCAAACACAAATTATTAAGCGAGCGATCAATGTCTGCTTTTGATGTTGTTAGTATTTATATCATAATCAATATAGCAGGCAGTCTCTCATTTTAAAACAGGTCAAGGCAGATTGCTGTGGACACAAATTCGCTCCCTTTGGTCAATAAAAACAACAACGCACAGAAAGTATTAACAAAAGGTAAAACAATGTTACACAACTTTGCTCGTTACGATTATTTGTAAGCGCTAAAAAGAGGCAGAAAGAACCATATTGCTTTAAGCTTTTAAGTACTAACATATGGCACAAAAGCCTCCTTCTATTTCCATCCTATCCTGTTCACCCACTTTCACTAGCAGACACTTATGCCACTTTTCCGGGGTAAAAGAAATTGCACCGACAGGATGTCAGACAGTTTGACACTTTACAGCCCTCTCATTTTATCCCCCACTTCTATCAGAAACGGAACAACTTCGCCATCTGCATCTAGGGATGTATGTATGTAGGGAAAGGTTTCTATTTATAGATTTAGAAATCATATGTAGTTATACTCCCCCTCCCCCTACTGTCAAACGCCTAGCGGACTTTAAAAAGTAATCCTAATCCTTAAATATCGTGCAGGCAAACACCTCACAATTCACTTTCTCTTGTCTCCATCACGAGATGTTCGCCCCCTCATCCTTTATTGCTAGCAAACAGCAGAATAATGCAAAGCCAACAGCACTTTATTGTAACCATGCAAGTCACCGCATCCATGCAGAAGATACATCGGTGCAAGAAATTCCAACCCCATCATGAACCCTAAATTATCATCCAAGAGCAAAGGGAGCACTTACAGTTTGCGTTATGTGCTGTCACCTGATGCAAAGGATAAAACTCAAAAGGGCAGATTTTTTAGAGAGAGAGAAGTATTTAATTCAGATCAATGGTGAATCGGTCCCTGCCTCTCCCGCTCTCTCTGCGGCTTAAATCCCCTTTAGAGCGCGCCTGCGAGCCCAGCAGCTGCTTCCACACGATCCTCCGCTTTGCTCTGCACTGCAGATCGGGAATCCCAGAGAAATTCAAGCTTCCCTTGCTGGATGGAGCTGCCTGCGCACGCGCTGCCCGTTCCCTGAGCCGACGGAGTGTCAGATTTTGCTCGCCGAGAGATAAGAGCATGCGCATTCACAACAGCGAGGCCGCGGCTCTTCCTTCTGCTCTCACCTGCCATCAGAGATCGGATCCCTGAGCAAAACCGCGTGTGGGGGCAGGGGGCAGGGGACAGGGGAGAGGAAACGAACAAAGGGCGGGAGGGGGCGACTCAGAAAGGGAGATAAAACGGGGAAGGGAGAGTGGAGGAGCGAAAACAGAGTGACGAGATCAGTAAAACAGAGGGAAGGACAAAAAAAAGGGGGAAAGAGGAGCAAAAAGATTGAGGAGGGGAAGCTGGCGGGCTACCACACTGGGGAGCGAGAAGAGAGGGGCAATCATGGAAAGACCAACAAAAACGAGGAGGACAAACGCAGGGGACAAAAATCACAACAGAGAGTGGTGCAAAAATGTATGGGGAAGAGCAAAAATTTAGGAGGAGGGAGCAGGTAAGTGCACGGGGAAAGAGTGGAAAGGAGCAAAAAAGGGAGGGTACTGAGGAGCATACCTAGAGAGGGGGCAGAGGAAAAGAAACAGGGAAGACAAGGATTAACGTAAAAGAGGGTTTTTTGGTTTTGAACATCACCTTTTCAGACCTTCTGTACACTCAGTTTTTCTTTCATCTCAAAGAAATGATCAAATACTACACACAGTTGTCCATCACTGAACATTAAAATGGATGGGGAATATAGTCTGTTTTGTCCCTGAATTCTTTCAGAGGTTAAAGAAAAAAATATCAGGGCAATACATTGCTTTCACAAAAGTGCCATCTACACACCCTTTACACACATACTGGGCTGTTTTATTGCTTGTAGAGAGTGCATTGTCACTGACCGTTTATTTCCACAACAATTTCAAACTTTTTATAAGAAAATGGATGTTAGCTGACTATTTTTAGTTTAGCTAGCCATGTTCCTTCATTTAATGTGATAAACAGGTGACTGACCCCCTTCTTTAAATTGTTATTAATATTAACATTAAAAAATTGTATTGCACAAGCACCTAGCGGCCAGGGCCCCTTTGTGCAGTGTACAGACATGTAACAAAGAGACAATCCCTGCCCTGAAGGTTTTATCATCTATGGCCTTGATCCTGCAAAGATTCACAGGCTTGATTAACTTTACACAGCGTGAATAGTCCCACTGACTGTTCACAATGCATTAAATTGAGCATTCATAAATCCATTGTGTAAGACTGTAGACTACAGGTGGATACAACAAACAGACAAAGGGAGCAAAAGGAAATACCGTAATGCTAACTGTGAAAAGCACTACTCATTGGAAACCAGATGTCTGACCATTTTAGAGGTTTTTTAGGCATCACACTAGAGAAGAGTTTTAAGCAAGGATTTGAAGAAAGATATTATTATTTAATTGCACACAATTGATTTAACTGCAGTTAATAATCATTATTAATTATTACTGTTAATTTATTTGTATTGTTGAAGTGCCCAAAGGCCCAACCAAGTTCAAGGCTGAATTCTGCAAGGCATTGTACGAATACATAGGAAGATACAATACTTCCCCGTAAGAGTTTCCAGTGGATCTGATTTATGTAGCATTTTAAAAATTGTATCTTTATTTACTTTGACAATTAAAAAAAATAAAATGGGGGGGGAGCTGAGAAAATTCCAAAACACAAAAACCACTTCAGATGACAAAGTTTACTTAGATAGCAAGATTACTTACCACATAATTTACAAAACAAAAACATTTAAAATAAGAAGAAGTAATGTTTGCAGTATTGATATAGCCATGGGGATCCCAGGATATGAACATGCTTAACAATCTGATCTATCTTGTATTTAGCTTGGACACTCTGGTTACCTTCTTCAGACCTGAGGAAGAGCACCGTCAAGCTCAAAAGCTTGTCCCTTCCACCAACAGAAGTTGGTCCAATAAAAGATATTACTTCACCCACCTTGTCTCTCTCAATAAAGAGAAATAGAATTTCATCAACTCTTGTGTTGTTTATTCACCTGCCTCAGTTAGAGCTCTCTGAAATTCCTGACATTTTTCTTTGGTCTTGATTAACTTAAATAATTTTGAATTATCTGCGCAGTTTGCCACCTCATTGCTCACTCTGATTTCCATATCCTTATAGCATGTAATAGGGAATCTTGTGGCACTGGATTGTTAACTTTTAGCCATGATGAAAATTGACCTTTTTCACTAATATTTTCTATCTTTTATCCAGTTTCTGATTCATGATACTACTTTGCCTCTCACCAGTATAACCATGTTATTATTTCTGAGTGTCCAACTTAGACACCTGAAAGGGATGTGGTGCTGAACACTCATCTTCTGAAAAACCAGGCCTCTTTTTCCATGTCTAATGTAGGCAAATAGCTAATGTGTTTTAAAACACAACCTAACATATTTTAACTAAAACAATTTTGAACTGGAGTTTGCGTATAGGGGTCCATACAAGAAAATGCCAAAACACCCATTGACTTAAAGATGGGCAGAATTTTATGCATATTATAGACAGGACAAGTCATGTCATATGTTTTTAAATATGATTTGCCCTGTGTATGCGAGTTGCAAAGTCCTGTTTAAAATCATGTTAGTTAAAATATATTTGCAAACACATTTTAAAATAAAATCTGTTTTCTTTATCTAGCTATTTCCAATCTGGAGCATGCAAAATCACTAGTCACTTTTGAAAACATTAGCCCATTCTTTTATCCATAATCTTAAAATATAAATGCAACACAAAAACCTTTTTGAATAAGAAATATATGTAAATAAAATATACCTGCCAACACTACACTGATAAGCCTCAATGCAAGTCCATATGCAAATTTAATTTTTCCTTAAATCAAAACTCTAATAAATATTTCTTATTAAAATTCAAACATGCAATATTATTAATAAGAAACAGTAATAACAATCATATTACAAAAATTCTACTGTCAATCAACTAATGTATTAACTGATAATATTTACTATCTAAATATATATATGTATCCTTTAAAAGAAATAATTTACATAACAAAGTTAAGATTTCAAACAATAATAAATAGTGATAAAATAGGGCAGAGTAAGAAGAAGGCGTTTGGCTTTCTGCTGCCCTCTGCCTCAGGTAGTCACTTAGAGCTTGTGGTAAATGGGTATAAAACCTTAACAGATCAGAATTTTAATATTGTACACTCACTTTGCATTCACTGTAAATGGATGCAAATGACCACACAATATGAACAGTTAGGGAGAATCAGACCCAGTGTGGACAATGTAAGATTTTTAATTTCCTTCCTATGGAGTTCTTTGATAGTGTAAATAATGCAAACCATTGTCATTTTGGACTTGTCTACATAGTGTGCCAATACACACCAGAGTGGTGTGAATTTTAATGTGTACCAATATGAAGTGCATTAACTGACCCACATAGAGCCTGCTGGCATCCACTAAACGCACACCAGAGAACTTTTTGTGGGTGCCAGTAGGGTTTACATGACTCAGTTTGCAATCCATCGGTGCACATTGCTGCACTATGTTGACAAGTCCTTAGCAACTTTATGTGGCTTTTGAAACTAAGGACCAGACTGACTACAGTGGAGCTATAGCAATTTACATTAGGTCAGGATCTGATTCAGAGTTTTTGTATTTAGTATAAATTAGAGTTTCTCATTGAACAGGAATGTGTAGGGATAGAAGCATAAATGCGAGACAAGGTGCTTATTACTTTTTTATCTTAGGTACTTATATGACCCCCATTACCATAGCATCTGATCATTTTACAATCCTTTAAAATATTATTCCTCAGATTATGCCTATGAAGTACTATGATCCCCATTTTACAGATAGTATATAATCACAGAGACACTGAGTGATAAGATCACAGAGGAAATCTGTGGTGGAGCAGGGAATGGACCCTGAGTCTCTAGAGTCCCAGGCTAATAGCCTAACTACTAGATTCTCCTTTCTCACTGTTCACTTAAATGTTCTTTCTAAAGAATACTGATAAATTATACCATTATATGAATCATTCACAAAAGTTACTCCTATCTGGAACATGCTTAGAATCATTTAGATCTGGAGTTCTCAAACTTCATTGCACCGCGACCCCCTTCTGACAACAAACATTACTGCACGACCCCAAGAGGGGGGAGCAAAGCCCACTTCGAGGTTCTGACCACAGTTTGAGAACCGCTGATTTAGATATTCTAAATAAGATGTAAAATCTAACATATTAAATTATTATGACTTTAAAACTAAACAGTTGAGACAAAATTCTCTTTTCATTAGGAAGAATGTAGCATTTCCTGATTGTCAAAAATTGCTCCATGCTGGACAAAAAAAGGACTGGTGTCAGAAGCCATATCTACTGGAGGACATAGGAGTGTGTCAGAAATTGCATCCCCTCACCTATCCAATGTGCTGCACCAGAAGATGTAACATCTGCATTGTTCTCTGGCTTCTGTAATAAATTGCATCCCCTTCACCAATGCTGGGAGCTCAGTTTCTGCCACAGCTCTCTATTACTATTATTATTACAGTAACACATAGGTCAGAAAAAGGCCCCTTTATGCTAGGCACTGTACAGACATAATAACAGGCAGTCCCTGCCCTCTATTATCTGTCAGAAATTGCACCTTTGGATTTTGACTTTTTGAAGGAGGAGAAAAAATGTGTGAAATGTCAGAATTTGCAAAGGAGCAAAGTTTGACAGGATTACATGCTTCCTCCTCCATTCTTCTCCCCCACCTCAACGTACAGTGCAACCCCAAGGAACTGAGACTTCAGCCATTCAAAGCTGCATTCATGAGTCTTCCAAGAGGATCTTTAGGTATTCAATCTCTCAGCAGGTAGCTTGTGGTTAATGAGGTGCTTTGCTTTGTTTTGTTTTGACTAAATCCTCCTGTTTTAACAGACACCTATAATTGCAGAGAACTTTTTAAGTGGTTACATTTCCCTTCTCAATTGTGTAGTGAACATTTGCAAGGCCCATCCACACATATGTATTGTACAGGAAGTAATAACAGATTAACTGTAACTAGAAGGAATATATATTATATCAATATACATATTTCCTAATATTCTCAAATGCATGTGATGCATTCTTAACAGTGATTTCCCTTACATTTTACTCCTTTTCCCCCTCCTTCTTGGCAGCAGTTTCTTAAGGCCAAGATTCCCTTGTCTGTTTTGCAGCAAATTGAAAGCAGCAATGCAGCTGTACAGATTGGCAAGAAGAGGCTACTTCAGGACTTTTTGACTAACCAAGGCTGCTAGCGACACACCACAGTTTGAGGGGGTGAAATCCTTGATGCTCTGGAGAAAAAAAACGTGTGTGTGACCAGTGTTATTAATTTCATTATGACTAAAGATTATATATAATATAATCAAGAATCAACACAAATTGCGTTTGATTACATAATTACATTTTACATATATCCATGTGTTTATTATTACACACATATAATTATGTAATTTTCATATTAAAATCCCTCCTAAGGATTTTCTTTTTTTACAATGACCATAAAAACTGAGGCAAAACAAATAACAAATATCCAGCAGGATAGTGAGTTTGTGTGTCTGGTTTTTGGGAGGGGGGTGAGGGGGTGAGAGAACCTGGATTTGTGCAGGAAATGGCCCAACTTTATTATCATGCACATTGTGTAAAGAGTTGTCACTTTGGATGGGCTATCACCAGCAGGAGAGTGAATCTGTGTGTGTGGGGGGGGGGGGGTGGAGGGTGAGAAAACCTGGATTTGTGCTGGAAATGACCCACCTGGTGATCACTTTAGATAAGCTATTACCAGCTGGACAGTGGGGTGGGAGGAGGTATTTTTTCATATTCTCTGTGTATATATAAAGTCTGCTACAGTTTCCACGGCATGCATCCGATGAAGTGAGCTGTAGCTCACGAAAGCTCATGCTCAAATAAATTGGTTAGTCTCTAAGGTGCCACAAGTACTCCTTTTCTTTTAACATTAATACTAATAATCTAAATTCTTCCCACTTCTGCTCTATTTTCAGTAGCCTTGCCCCAGCCTTGTTGCACGATTTTGGTCAGGACACATAACCTTTCTGTGTCTGAGTTTATCCCTAGTAAATTAGGGATAATAATACTTACCTACTACTGAGGTATTTTACAAGGCTTACTTAATGGAGTGGGTACAGTTCTTTCCTACATATTTTCTGATGGCATAGCCTTCGTTTCACAAACATTCACTATGCCTGAGAAGAAATATGTGCAAATAGAGCAAGAAGGTCTCAGCATGATCTTTTGAATTCGGATGTTCCATTCCTATCTTATTTTACATTGCTGATGGATCATCATTACTTTTAATTCTTGGACCAAAAGATGGGATTCTGTCATTAGCTGCTGCTCTTATGCAGTTATAGTACTTGCTACTTTCAGCTCATTGCTATACTATTACATTCCTTAAAGGGACTCAGCATGACAATGCTAATGGGCTGTTGTGCCTGCCATGCCCAAGCTCCTGTCAACCCAAAGAAACTTTGGAGAAAGTATTTTATCTCAATTTGATGGACCTATTGTTAACACAGATATCAACAAAGAAACTGCTAAGGATGATGTGCTTTCTCTTGTGAAAGGAATGGTACTACAAGGTACAGTCTTGGATCATAAGAATCCCCAGTTTACACAATTTGTGTTAAATCAGTATGAATTATCTGTGAATCACAGTTGCATCTTATGAGGAATGCAAGTTATCATTCCAAAATTACTTCAATGTCAGGTTTTGGAGGCTCTTCAAGAAGCTCATTTTGGCATTGTATGGATGAAGACCATATTCCAGAGTCATGTCGGGGGCCAGGGATTGACAAAAATATTGAGAGGAAAGCGAAGTGCTGTACTACGTGTCAGCAAATTCAGCATGATCCTGGCCCGGCTCATCATTACCTCAGACTCCTTGGACACGTGGACTTTGCTGGACCTTTAAACAGTTATATGTTTTTGGTCAGTGTTGATGCCCATTCAAAGTGGCCAGTAATTTTCTGAGTGATTTCTACTGCAGCTACCAAGACCACTGGATATCTTTGTACCTTGTTTAGTCAATCTGGTTGACTGTTATAGTTGGTGAGTGACAATGGATCTGAAAAATTTCAGAGGTTCCCATCTTCAGCTGGAGTTTAGCACATACATTCTGCTCCATACCATTCTTCTACAAATGGACTAGCGCAACATTTTGTACAAACACTTAAGCACGCCTTAAGAGTGAACAAGTCTATTCTGAGTCATCAGCAGAAATTGAACAATTTCTTGATTATCTACAGGAAAACGCACATGCTACTACTCAGGAATCACCTGCAACATTTTTCTTGAAGTGGCCTTTGCGTACCTGTTGAGATTTGCTACGTCCTGATGTTGCTTCACATCTACGTAGCCAAATCCCAAGTTATGCAAATTGATCAATGACGTGATACTTGTCTCAGAGTATCAGCCGTGTTAGTCTGTATTCGCAAAAAGAAAAGGAGTACTTGTAGCACCTTAGAGACTAACCAATTTATTTGAGCATGAGCTTTCGTGAGCTACAGCTCACTTCATCGGATGCATCGGATGAGCTGTAGCTCACGAAAGCTTATGCTCAAATAAATTGGTTAGTCTCTAAGGTGCCACAAGTACTCCTTTTCTTTTTGTGATACTTGTCATCATTTTTTTCAAGTAGGAGTCTTACTATGGACTCGCAACTAGGGTTGTGGAATAAAATGGGTACCTGGAGAACTTGTAAAATGCATGCAACCTGTTTTGTCTGTGGTTAAACTATCCCATGGTATTTTATGGAAACGACATATGGACCAGTTGCAGCCTTGACAAGTACCCAAGTCCAGGGATGTTCCAGCAGGACTTTCTGTTCCTCTAATCAAACCTTCTTTTACAACTCTAATTATGATGACTTGGTTAAAGAAACTTTCGTAGCAGATCCTGTTGATTATTTACCCCAAACTGTTCCTGCCACACCACTATCACCGTGTTATCCCAAGAGAGTGCGAAAACCAGCAGTATGCTTGAACTAATAAATTGTTTAGTTAGTGAGTTGCTATTCCATGGCAGAATAATTCCTGGGAATTTGAGAGTCTGCAGTAGTCCACCTGCAACTTTTAGTTAGCATATATAGTGGTTTATGTTAGCCATGTAAATGATAATGTGTATATATTTGGGAAGTTTTTTAAAGTAGGGTGGAGGAATGTGATGTCCTGTCACTTTAAATGTATAAGCACTCCTTCCCCGCCCGGCAGTGCAAAGCCTCACTTTCATGATGGTTTCAGATTTGGTACCAGAACAATAAAGCCAACATAGTAAACAGCTTTCTTTCAGTTCCCTCTATGTCTGTCTATCTCCTTCTCTTCTGGGTCCAAATATAACAGTGACAACTTTTCATAATAGTCTTAATTCCTGAAAAAATATTTGTTAATTTATTTTACTTCTAGACAGCAATAATGAATCAGTGCTCTTGAATCAGGAATCTCAGAAGAAGGACATACTGACTAGACCATAGCTATATTTATGAGAACACTTTGTATTCATATTAAATTTTCATTGGCTCATAGATTCCAAGGCCAGGAGGGACCATTGTGATTATCTAGTGTGACCTCCTTTGTAACACAGGCCATAGAACTTCCCCAAAATAACTCCTTGATCATATCTTTTAGAAAAAACATCCAATCTTGATTTAAAAATTATCAGTGATGTAGAATCCACCATGACCCTTGTTAAGTTGTTCCAATGGTATTCTCACTGTTAAAAATGTATGCCTATGAGTGACAAAACCGTAATGTGGAGGGATTGGATGGAGAGAGGAATTATGACTGTGTCACAGCTAATATATAATGATACATTTAAACCATTTGTAGATCTTCAGCAACAATTTGGCTTGCCTTGCTTTGGAGCATGGAACTATCTCCATTTAAAGCATTTACTTACCAATGTATTTGGACCGGATGCATTGGGAGTTCCAGAACCTCCAGAACTTTTATTGTGTTGGAGGAAACTTCCTGGATTTACTCAACCAGTGGTATCCTTTTACAATTTTCTGATCCAAAAAGCTTTGCCAAAGTTTGATAATTTGAGAATTGCTTGGAATAGAGATTTGGATACACAGCTATCTTCAACTCCATGGAATACAAGTGTATCTAAAGTTAAAAAAGCAACTGTAGACCCGAGACTATGGCTTCTTCATGAAAGGACACTTTTTTGAATATACTGATCCCCACTTAGGCTAATGGCAATGGGCCTCATAAATGGTGACTGCTGTTGGAAATGTTGGTGTTATAGTCCCTTTGTGCTTCATAAACTTATATTTTTTGGGAGAGCCCTTGCATCAAGAATTTCTGGTATGAGGTTAGTCAAAGGACCAATTTGATATTGAATGCTAAATTGGAGCCCTCCTCTGTAAGTTTTTGTTCTTGGATATATTCCTGATACCTGAAGCTTACCTGTAAAAAGGTGACATGGTTCCAATATGCAGCTTTGGTTGCTAAAGAATTAATCCTTCAAAAAAGGAAAAATCGATTTCCACCAAACACCAGTGCCTGGCTCAGTGATATGGCTGACGTAACAGCAAACAAACAACTGGCATTCCACAGAAGGGCAATGCCCAAGAAATTCAAAACAATTTGAGCTGACCCTTTAGAGGTCTGTGATTAATACAGACCCTGAAGATAGAAGGTCATTTCCCCTACTTTCCCTTTATCCTAACCCTCTTTACTTACTTTGTGTATTATGATGAATCTTGAATTTTAATATATTTGTTGTATTTTAAAAATATAATAAAACTTATATATCATTATTTTGAGCCTGAATTTGTCTAGCTTCAACTTCCAGCCCTTGGATTGTTTTACTTTTCTTTGCTAGATTGAGGTGTTAGGATAAAGATATTCAGGCCTGTCTGCAAAGGCCTGCACTTTAAGAATTTAGGTGTATTCTTATCACTTGGCTAGTTCTAGAGGTATAAAAGAAGAATCAAAATCACTGTCTGCTGGTGTAAGGGCCTTCTCTTACTGTGACAGTCTGAGGCCCTGTTCTTAGGCTAAGGCCTTTGGCTAAGCAGCAGAGGCAGCCATAAGCTAGGAAGCAAACAGTCACATCCTCACATTCCAAACTAGTCACATTGAAATAAGGTGCTATTGGGCTGTTAGGCACTATCAGGACAGGATTGTATTCCTATCACCTCCAGAGAAAGGGAAGTGCCTAGAAAATGTAAAAGGAAACTTAGTTTGATAGCATCCTGTCTGGCAAGAACTCACTTATCAATAGCTGGGATGTGAAATCCTCACTTCTGTATTGTCTTGTCATTATAGTTCCCACTTTGCTATTGTTTGTCTGTATAATCTCTGTCTGGTTCTGTGATTGTTCCTGTCTGCTGTATAATTAATTTTGCTGGGTGTAAACTAATTAAGGTGGTGGGATATAATTGGTTACATAATCATGTTACAATATGTTAGGATTGGTTAGTTAAATTTCAGGAAAATGATTGGTTAAGGTATAGCTAAGCAGAACTCAAGTTTTACTATATAATCTGTAGTCAATGAGGAAGGGGGTGGGTGTGGGTGGGTGTGGGTGGGAGGGGGTGGGCATGTGGGTGAGGGAGATGGGAACAGGGAATAGGGGTAAGGAAATTGGAATCATGTTTTGCTAAAAGGGGAAATGGGAACAGGGAATGGGGCTGTGGAAATTGGAATAATGTTTGGCTAAGGGCAGGAATGGGAACAGGGACACAGGTGTAAGGCTCTGTGGTGTCAGAGCTGGGAAGGAGGATACTAAGGAAGGAAACTGTAATCATACTTGCTGGAAGTTCACCCCAGTAAACATTGAATTGTTTGCACCTTTGGATTTCGGGTATTGTTGCTCTCTGTTCATGCGAGAAGGACCAGGGATGTGAGTGGGTGAAGGAATAAGCCCCCTAACATGAGGAGCTCATTATTAAATATTTGCTCCCTATGTAGGTACTTATAGACTGTGATCAAGTCACTACTTAACCTTTTCTTTGTCAAACTAAATAGATTGAGCTCATTGAGTCTATCACTATAAGATATGTTTTCTAGTCCTGCAGTCATTCTCATGGCTTTTCTCCGAACTCTCACCAATTTATCTACATCCTTCTTGAATTGTGGGCACCAGAACTAGATACAGTATTCCAACAGTGGTCATACCAGTGCCAGCTACAGAGGTAAAATAAGCTCTGTACTCCTACTTGATATTCCCTTGTTTATGCATCCAAAGATTGTGTTAGCCCTTTTGGCCACAGTATCACACTGGGAGCTCAGATTCAGTTGTTTATCCACCATAAACCCCAAATCTTTTTTGGTGTTACTGCTTCCCAGGACAGAGTCCCCCCATCCTCTAAGTATGGCTTACATTCTTTGCTCCAAGTTGTAGACATTTACATTTAGCTCTGTTAAAATGTATATTGTTTTCTTGAGCCTAGCTTACCAAATAATACATATTGCTCTATGTCAGCAATCTATTGTCTTCATTATTTACCACTCCCCCGCGTTTGTTGTCATCTGCAAACTTTATCAGTGATGATTTTATGTTTTATTCCAGGTCATTACTAAAAATGTTAAATAGCATAGGGCCAAGAAATGATCCCTGTGGGACCTCACTAGCAACCTAATTTTGATGATGATTCCCCGTTTACAGTTGCATTTTGCAATCTGTCAGTTAGCCAGTTTTTAATTCATTTAATGTATGCCATGCTCACTTATATCTTTCTAGGTTTTTAATAAAAATTTCATGTAGTATCAGGTCAAATGCCATGCAGAACTTTAAGTATATTATTTAAATATTATTACCTTTACCAACCAAACTTGTAATCTTATTAAAAAGATATCAAGTTAGTCTGAAATGATCTATTTTCCGTAAATCCATTTTGATTAGCATTAATTATATTATCTTCCTTTAACTCTTTACCAATTGAGTCCCATATCAGTCTTTCCATTATCTTGCCCTGGATCAATGTCAGATTGACAGGTCTCTAATTATCTGGATCATCCCTTTACCCCTTTTAAATATTGGCACATTAGCTTTTTTCCAGTCTTCTGGAACTTTCCAGTATTCCAAGACTTTTAGTTCTGTGATTACTTCTTCTTTATCTGTTAGAAAAAGGTCTAATATAGAATTCCACTGTGTTGTCTGTAACACTTCTTGAGTTGGGAAACTGTCATCTATAACGTTTAGAAATTCCAAGGATATTTTAGTATTGGTAGCATGAGACCTCTGTCACTCAAATTGAAGTCCTCTATGATCACACAAGCTTTTCCCCCCTACACATTGTAGATAAGTGCATAAGGAAGCAGTCTTCCTGTCCCCAGTGTGATTTGGTGGTTTACAGCCTACACCAACTAGTTCCCCATCTTGTGCTCTGTCTGTTAGGACATTGATCCACAAGTATTCAAGATCATTTTCTTCTGAGCTATCCATTCCTCCAGATTTCAGTAATACCAACTCTATTAAATTTATGCTCCTAAATGAGCAATTCCAATTCCTCTTGTTTGTTACCCAGGCTCCTAGCACTGGTGTATAGGCAAGTCAAGAATTTCCTCTCTTCATATCCTTGGTTCCTTGATTAATTATATTCTCACCTCTCGGTATTGTGCTGATTTCTCATATCTTCCCTCCTTTTACCCTCTCCTTTTATCACTGGTTTAACACCATCCTGACCACTATATCCAGCCTGTCCGAACAAAGTTTGGTCCCCCTTCTATTTGGCACAATCAGATTTGGATCAGATTTGGATCAACATTTGTACATTTGAAAAACAATTTTTTGTCCACGGAGATGTGAAACTTGTGTTTGTGTATCCATTAGATATAAAATGTGTTCAACCAATCATCTAGACAGGTGCAGATCACAGAAGAGAAAGCTGGACTAAACAAAAAATTGTAAAATTCCTCCATATTTTATACAAAACAAAATTTTGTCCCCTTTCTCCCCACCAATATTAAGTCATCTGTCTTATTCATATTAATTTAAAGTCAATCTCTTCCTCAGATTTTTTATCATTGACAGAAATATCCAGCTGGACTACTTATTCCGTCCTACAATCCCAAACTTTTGCAAAACCTGACAAAAGCCTCAATATACCAAAACTCCCATTTGTCTTTAACCCAACAGTCAAAGTCATAAGTCCCCTTGACAATTTGTACAGTGCAAGTTATGTATTGTCAGTACAAAATTCTGTGACACATTGAAAACAAATTAGACTCACATACTTTAAGGTCAGACGGGACTATCATGATTATGTAATCTAACCTCCTGTACATTGCCTGCCACAGAACCTCACTTACCCACTCCTGTAATAGACCCACAAGCTCTGGCTGATTTACTGAAGTCCTCAAATCATGATTTAAAGACTTCAAGTTACAGAGAATCCACCATTTACACTAGTTTAA
The DNA here is from genome assembly GCF_965140295.1 of Lepidochelys olivacea. Taxonomy (NCBI): domain Eukaryota; kingdom Metazoa; phylum Chordata; order Testudines; family Cheloniidae; genus Lepidochelys; species Lepidochelys olivacea. The sequence goes on from NC_140413.1 coordinate 24,596,732, forward strand.
ACCTGCAAGTAACCCATGTCCCATGCTGCAGAGAAAGATGAAAAAAACCCAGGTTTCTGCCAATCTGACCGGGTGGAAAATTCCTTCCCGACTCCAAATCAGTTAAACTCTGAGCATGTGGGCCAGACCCACCAGCCAGACACCCAGGAAAGAATTCACTGTAGTAACTCAGAGCCCTTCCCACCTGGTGTCCTGCTGCTAGCAGTCGTAGATCAGCTACATGTCATTGTAGGCTGTCCCACCATACCATCCACTCCATAAACTAATTAAGCTCAGTCTTGAAGCCAGTTAGGTTTTTTGCCCCCACTGCTCCCTTTCGAAAGCTGTTCCAGAATGTTTCTCCTCGGATGGCTATAAACCTCCATCTAATTTCAAGCCTAAATTTGTTGATGTCCAGTTTATATCCATTTCTTCTTGTGTCCATATTGGTGCTTAACTTAAACAACTGCTCTCCCTCCCTGGTATTTATCTATATTTATAGAAAGCAATCATGTATCCCCTCAGCCTTTTTTGGTTAGGCTGAATGAACCACACTCTTTGAGTCTCCTCTCATAAGGTAGGTTTTCCATTCCTTGGATCATCCTAGTAGCCGTTCTCTACTACTATTCTAGTTTAAATTCATCTTTTTTAAACATGGGAGGCCAGAATATTCCAGATGAGGTCTCACCAATGCCTTGTATAATGGTACTAACACTTCCCTGTCTCTACTAAAAATACCTCGCCTGATGCATCCTAGGACTGCATTAGTGTTTTTCACAGCTATATCACACTGACAGCTGATAGTCATCCCAGGATCAACTAATACACCCAAGACTTTCTCCTCCTCTGTCACTTCCAACTGATATGTCCTCAGCTTATAGCAAAAAATTCTTGTTGTTAGTCCCTAAATGTGTGACCTTGCATTTTGCACTATTAAAATTCATCCCATTTCTATTACTCCAGTTTACAAGGTCATCCAGATCATCTTGTATGATATTCTGATCCTCCTTCATATTGGCAATACCTCCCAACTTTGAGTCATCTGCAAATTTGATTAGCAAAGTCCCACTTTTTGTGCCAAGGTCAGTAATAAAAATGTTAAATAAGATTGGTCCCAAGATCTACCCCTGAGGAATTCCACTATTAACTTCCCTCCAGCCTGACAGTTCACTTTTCAGTATGACCTGGTATAGTCTCCCCTTTAATTAGTTCCTTATCCACCTTTCAATTCTCATATTAATCCCTGTCTTCTCCAATTTAACTAATAATTTCCCATGTGGAACTGTATCAAATGCATTACTGAAATCCAGATGGATTAGATCTATTGTATTTCCTTTGTCTAAAAAATCCATTATCTTTTCAAAGAAGAAGATCAGGTTGGCATGATTTACCTTTTCTTAAACCATGTTGTATTTTTCCCAATTATTGTTCACCTGTATGTCCTTAAGTACTTTCTCTTTCAAAATTTGATACAAGACCTAGTCTACAATTGAGGTCAAACTAACAGGCCTGCAGTTTCCTGGATCACTTTTTTCTTCTTTCTTAAAAATGGGAATGAGGATGTGGAGGTAGAAATTACCACACCCGAGGTGGAAGTCAAACTCAAACAGCTTAATGGGACTAAACTGAAGGGGGGGTGGGGATTCAAGGATCCAGCTGCAGAATTTAGGTCCATCTTGCTGAGGAGCACGTGGAGCTGTGCATGCACTAGCAGCTTATTTAATCTATTTGGAGTGGTAAGGGGTTTCATGCCAAAATAATAATCTATCTTTAGATCCTTTAGTATTAATATACTGATTTGAACAAAGGGTATATTTGCAGTCAGGAAATGAGTGCACATAAATATTATTGTGCCAAACTACTCTACAAAACACATTTATACAATGTAGTAAATCAGTGTTGCTTCCTTTATTTGGAAAGACTTGGGCAATTAAGGAGATTGCAGAGGTCACTGGGGTGTAAGGTTCCAGCTGGGAGCTATACAACCTATGAAGTTGTTCTCACACTATTTATGAGACAACCAAGACACACATTCTATGCATGCTTCCTTAGGGGATTAACAAACACGATGGTTATTTTAGAGCTGGATATTTAACCAAACAGAGGTGCATGTCCTGTGTTTGATAGAAGAGTTGCTGTAAATCACCAGATATTGGAAGAAGAGTGGAAGAAAGAGACTGAGGCCACATCTATGGTAGAGACATTCACCAGTTAAAAAATGATTGTTCCCCCTCAGTTGATGGAAGTAAACCTTACATCCACTAATATAGCCTTCTGAAACCATATCTCTGGCTCTACAGCTCCTCAGATTGCTAATCAATGATGGTGGGTCACTAGAGTGCAGTTTCTTTCCACTCCAAGTCTAGGCCCCACAAATCTTGCTTCTACCCCGTGTCCTAATGCAGGGATATTCCTACATCTCCATCATACTTTCTCTACATGGCTGCTCATCCTTTTTGGCTCTCCATAGTACTGCTGCATGGTGTGCACATAGGTGCTGGAACTAGGAGCGCTGGGGTCCAGCAGCACCCCCTGGCTTGAAATGGTTTCCATCATATACAGGGTTTACAGTTTGGTTCAAAGGCTCTCAGCACCCCACTATACAAATTGTTCCAGCACCTCTGGGTGTACACGGAAAACCAAGTGGAAGTGAGTGGGGATGTTTGTATGAGAGGGACTGATGGGAGGGAAGAGGCTTGTGTGTGGCACAGGATGCTTAGTGGATGTACCAGGATTGTGAGGTGGGCCTGCGGTGGAGATCCCAGTGTCTTTATGCAAAGGCAGCAGCTTTGGAAGGGCTTCCCCAGCAGTGCTACCAGAAATCCTGACACGATGGGCAACAATGCCAGGAGTTGTCCTCAGTGTACTACAGCCTCAATACAGAGACACTCTGCTTCCACTATAAGTGCTGGTCAAAAAATTTCCTTTAACATTTTTTCAATAGAAAAGGGCTTTTTTTGTAAAAAAACAAACCCAAAATATATTTCCATGGGAAGTGCCTGTTTTCAACAACATTGAATTGGGTTTTTCATTGAAAAACAAAATTTTGTGGTTTACAGCAACGAAAACATTTGTTTTAATTTTCAGGATTTCAGTGATTAAAATGAAACATTGTTTATTTTCATTGGAATTTTTCTCTGAAAAAGAAAACATTTCCCAACAATCTCTACTCATCACCATCATCCCAGACCCATTGCACAGCTATAGAACTCACTTGCCCCAGAACCAAAAAAACACTGCATACAAGTTTTCCCTCTTCCCATAGAGCCTGTTGTATTATTTAGATGGACTATATGGGCCTAAAGAGTTAAAGGCGTTAACATGACTCTGAAACTGTCCAACATTAAATAGTGTTAAACAAGGTTCAGGGTTTGGTATTCAGAGATCTCAGCCTGCTGAGTAGCATGGCAAAGACATGAATAAAAATATTTTTCACCTTTTATTACAGATACAGAAAAAGAATAAAAACACTAAAAGCATTTGAAATATAAAGTGTTAAGAGTTTATTTTAACACACCTTGTTCCCTTTCCCTTTAGCTGTAGAGAGTCTTCAGAAGAAAAACAAAACCCCTTGTTTGACAGTCTCTTAAGTCCAGAAAGTTGGTAATCTTTCTGGAGAAAAGGGGAAAAGTTAGTTCAAATGGACTGGAGCTGTTGTGATGCTGTTGCTGTTGAAGTCCAATCCTATTGCCTAAAAGAGTGGGGATTGGACAAAAAGGACATGAAGGGAAAGAGAAGAACAGCAAAGATAGAAAATGTGGCTTCTGTCTCTGCTGTTGACTGTCACTTGCAACCTCATTGCTGGAAAAAACAAAAGGCACAGCTCATGGTCTTATTAGCTACCCTTATTTACACTACCGAGTAGGGTTGCTAACCCTCCTGGATTGGCCAGGAGTCTCTTCACTAGACCTGCTAAACTGACCCCCGCTGCATAGATCACAGCAGCGTTGATCCCCGGTAAGTGTAGACATGGCCTCAGACCTGGCAAACTTGTACCAGCTTCAGGCTGTTTAAGGCATTGCTTTTAGCTGCCTCTTTGGTCATATGTTCACAGCAGTATTGGAAAATATACTCTCTTGTCTGGTTAAACCAGACTCTTACTAAACAGAAGGCAAAAGGAGAAAGAGAAAAGAAATGAGGGGGAAGAAAAAGCCGGGCGTGCGAGGAGAGACAAAGTCTCACATTCCAGGTTGTGTTCAGGATTTAGTCAAAAGCAGGTGAAGGTGGCAATGTCATCTGGGTCCCTCTCTCTGGCCTGGTCAGGAAATCTCTTGGGATTAGAACAATGAAGGCCCAGCAATGTTACAATGGATCCTGTGGTCCCAGGAAATGGCGGATGTGGCAGCCATAACGATAAAACTTGCTGCAGAGGTTGTTGGCAGACAGCTTCTTTTTCTGCTAATTTTTCACCAAAAGTCTTTTAAGAACCACAAAAGGGAGTGATAGATGGACTAGCTCAACCCCTCATTATTTTGGAGATCAATTAGACCTAATTTTCAACACACCGATTTTAGTCCATTGATGTCCAGTCCCATACTCTTCTTGCTTACCAGGCATGATCTAAAGAATCCTTGATTTATATCAGTATATATTCTCTTTGTTTGGAGTAATTCATTCTGTCTCTCTTTTGTACCTTTTCCCATTACCGTTTATTGTTATAGGTTGCTGTGACATTTGATATACTTTTACTCACTTTTTACAGTTGAGTTTACAATTAGGGCAAATTAGGCCAACTATCACAACAGGCCCTGTAAATTCCTGCTGACTCCCACCTCTCTTCAAAGCACCACACAATCCCTCATGTCTCCTCAAACCCCATCCACTCTGCCTTCCACCCATATACCCATTCTGCCATTCTACAGGCCTGCTTACCACTACATGTTTTCCACTGAGTCCATTATGTTCTTTGCTGCTGAACCGGCCTCCCTCATCTCTATGTTAAGCAATGATGATAACTCAAAAAAGCAGGTTTGTATCAGAAAACAGAAGTAATTGATGGATCTGGGCAGTTCCTTCAAATAGTCTTGGTATAACTGAGTTAAATCATCCTAAATAAGAGGAATAACTGTTTAGGTATTTAATTTTAAATGTAGCTTATAGTCAAGATATTATCAGAATGCATCCGTGTGTGTGAACGAGTTTTAAAATTTTCCCTCAACCTGTGTGATTTGCTTATAATTAAAGGAAAAGTAAATTAAAGAGGAAGGGAAGCAGTCTTATGTGGCTGCTCTGAATGAATGCTATAGTAACACTATAATGAATAAATAATAATAATATAGAGGAATCAAAAAGACAACTTTTAGGCCGAAGTACTTCATACAAATGAAGTAGGTATATTGTAAAATAGCAGTGTCAAATACTTAATTTTCTTTCTGTCAGTAAACTACCAAATTCCCTAGCTTTGTTTGGGATTTTAGTCTGCATGAGACAGCCATGAAAGTCACAACAATGGATCTCAAGTTCACTAGAAAATACTGAATCTGCAAAAAGTTTATTATGTAATCCTTTTACCTTCACCCCAGATGCATTCAATTATACAATATATCTATTACTCAAAGACAAGGTCTGCTGAACAACTTGTCTTCCTACTAACTCATTCAAATTCTTTCTTGATCACCAATTTTGCACACACACAAATATAATCTACATGATGGCTGAAAGTGTGAGAGAGATCTAGCCAGATTCTGAGATTGGTCAGCATGTTTTTAGTCATTATCAGCTTCTGTTCTATTCAGCAATGAGGCCATCAGTTTCTGGAATCTGGGAGGTGAACCAAAAATTATGGACTCAATTTTAAATTTAATTTAAAAGCAACTCATTGTACAAGAACCATGCCCCTAGCTCATTAAAATGACTGCAGACTGCTGCTAACTTAGGGCAAAGATAATGCGTTGTAACATAACATTATATCCTTGACATATGTATGCACAGAAGAGAAAGCATATTGGGCTGGTAGATTATTAATAAAAATAAGAAACTAATAGAGGCCTAACACTAGATATTTAACACACTCCTGCATTGCCTTTTTATCTGAACTAACACTGCTTATGCAAATGTTGAATATATTATTCCATGTGTAACTTTACAGTTTCTCTACTCAACCCAATATCACAATACGTACTTTTTCCTATTTTTTGCACTGTTTTATATAAGTATAACATGCTTTGAAAGTTGTAATTTATGGTACTTTAACTGTAAAATGTCTTTCAGAAAAAGATGACTGTAAAAAGATTAAGTATTAAAGTGCAATTCAGTAAGTTCAAAATTAACTTTTTTACATTATTTTACTTCCTCTGGGTTTCATTTTAGAAAAACTGCATAGAGTATGCTGAGTGTTATTATTTGTCCTACCAAAAAACAGTGCGTAATTGTGAATTGTGCTTCCAAAAGGTGAAAACTATTTGGAGCTTAGTCTGTAAGTCATTAAAACACCTACAATTTACTTTTTTCCTCAGGTATCCCCAGTATCAGGTATCAGGTATCCCCGGTTTTTGATACTTCATTCAAGCAAATTTCAGCTTTGCCAGTAACAGTTGTTTACAGCATTCATCTCAGTCATTATTTTGTATGTAGGACACAACTTATGCATATTAAGCTGGAAATTAATTCCAGTTAGTTCCATATTGAATACATTAAAAGGCAGTTTTGAAAATGTCCAGTGGTATAAGCAACCTTGCAAAGAGCTGGGTTGCAATAACCTGCACTCTCCTAACTGCTTCTTGCTGGATGTTTCTTCAGCTGGATGTGCATGCCATTGTATGCCAAATATTTCTGGATGCCACCATAGCTGGTAATTATTCCTTAGGGAATCAGCAGTAATATGAGTGCAGTGCATTGAAAGGGGTAAGGGAGCAACCGAACAGAGTCAATCCAGACCTCTACACCACGCCTGTGATGCTTGGCTAAGAATTTTTGCTGGATTGTAAAGTTTAAAGTTGGGAAATGTAAAATCACCTATTTTTCTAGGGTGCTGTAATCTTTTGAGTTTTTTTAACAGCATCCCACAAGAAAAGTCTGAACATGTTGTCTATTTTGATAAAATAAAAGGGAGGACTGTGGATAGGGAAGGAATTCAGAATAGAAAGGATCCTGAGAAGGACATTCATTTTTAATTATGTTTATTTTTCCTCCAAGGGAGAGAGGTAGTGCCTGTCATCTATTTAAATTGTTTGCTAACTACATGATTAATGGGGCTAGATTAACTATGTCTGTTTTTAATTTCTTTAGGGAACAGGATGCTGAGACGTGAGGTTTGTCTGTTGCCATCTAAATGTCCCTCTAGGTGAGCCACTTCCAACTAAACCCAATAAGATCTTATTGCTGCTACTTATTCAATTTATCTCGTAGCCAGAGAATTTACCCTACAAACAATAGATAACATTGGTATTTACAATATATTGATCCAGATTTTTAATAAATAGGAGCATGTTGTCTGCATATAAAAGGATTTTTGTCTACTGGGTCCCTATTTGATCCCTTGAATACCTTGGTGTTCCCTAATTACTATTGCAAGTGGTTCTAATGCAAGGGAGAAGAAGGGATATCTGTATCTAGTTCCTCGAAACAGATCAAACAAGGGGGGATATTGTGCTGTTTTTAGGATACGAGAGCTAGGATTGAAATATAGCAGTTTTATCCATGAAATAAAGGATTTTCACAGCCACAATTTATCCAGGATACAAAAACAGATATTGCCAGTTCACTCTGTCAAAGGCTTTCTCTGCATCAAGTGAAATGATTGAATGGGAATTTCTAGTGTGCTGATGGAATGCCATAACTTTAACTAAAAGATGTGTGTGTTATCTGAACCATGCCTTTTTAAAATAAATCCCACCTGACTGGGATGAACTATATAACTCATTACTTTATTAAGCTTCTAAGCCAATATTTTTGAAAGTATTTTATATCAATATTGATTAAAAAGATGGGTCTATAGCCATTACACTTTTACGCATCCTTACCTGGTTTTAGTAGTACAGTTATTAGGGCTTCCCTCATAGTAGGAGGGAATGTACTTTTCTTTAGGGCATCATTGTAAATGCATAACAACTTAGGGGCCAGAATTTTTTAGAGTTCTATGAATGTTGCAGTTGGTAGGCCATCAAGGCTGGGTGTCTTGCATGGACTCAGTTCCTCTAGGGCTTTGATTATTTCCTGTAATTGCAAGGGAGAGGCCAGCCTGACCTGGTGCTCTGAGATTTGTGGGAGCTTAAGAGTTTTAACAAAATTATTCAGTTCTTCTGGGTCTGGTAGTGAATCATGATTATAAAGAGCCTGGTAGAATTTCAAAAACTGATCATTGATCTCTTTCTGATTAGTAATAGCCTGCCCTTATTCTCATTTGAGCAATACTATTCAGGATCTTTGACCTCTCACTTTTAATCTAATCTAAGATTTTTTCCCACTCTCTCCCCTGATTCTCATTATGTTTGTATGAGGCTAAAAAGAGCAAATCTGGGTTGTGCTGAAATCAGTCTATTTACTTCATACTGAAGGTTAATTAATTTTAAAAGCTTTTCTTCGGAGAAGTAGTTTGCACATTCTGAATCCATGGCTATAAATTGTTCGGTTAATTCCAGGAGTCATGCCTGGCTAGCCATCTATCTACCCACTGAATAGGAAATGATCCTATCGCTAATGAAAAACTTTTAGCCTGATCCACCTTATGGGATACACTATCTCTGGTGTGTCACTCTTTTTAGAATTAAAAATTAATTTCTTCTGTGACATAGTTCTGAAAATGTTTATCTTTCAGGAGATAGGAGCTCAGCCTCCATCTTTTATGAGTCCAATTTGTTTCAGGAAGGGAAAATTGTAGTATCACTGGTGCCTGATTAGAGATCATGATAGACTTCATTTCATTATTAAGCATTAAATCCATCAGAAGAAATTGGAAAGAAATCTATTCATGAATGTGTGGAATGTGGGAAGGAAAAAAAAAGGTAAAATCCTTCATTGTACGGTTCTGCAACCACCATATGCTCCTTTTAACCCCAATTCTTCCATATAATCTCTTATTCATTCTAGTGGGATATAAAATAATTTAGAAAATACTTTTTAAAAAAACACTTGAATCATCTTCATTGGGTCCATCTAGGTTAATTAGGGATATATAGAGTCAGATCTTAGCCTTCACTAGAACAAAAATCTACCTTCTTCATCTTGATTTACATCTAGAATTCGTAAATTGAGTCTTTTATGAAATAATATTGCTACATCATCGGCTGTGGAGGAGAAACTGTTAACCCCCCACCATCTACCCCCTCCTAAATTTGTCTGCCTCCATGTCATTAAGGTGGGTTTCCTGTAGGAAGATAATATTAACTTTGAGTGTTTTTAGATTAATGATAATTCTTTTTCTTTTTATCTGATGATTCACTCCGTTGATGTTACAGGAAACACAATTTAAAATAGTAGCCATAAGGAGTGAATAGGTCAAATATATATCTTTACCAGATTCCTGAATAGTGTCATTGCTTGGGTCATTGTTAATTCTAGACGTAGGAAAGATATATCTGGGTTCCCCCTCACTGCCCTGGGGACACGAGAGAGACAGGAAGGAGAAAGGATAAGGTAGACCAGGAAAGGAAAAAAGTTAGGAAAACTGAGAAAGAGAAATGAAGTGATCAGACTTGAGTAGGATCTCTTAAAAACACATAACTCTTATCCAAACTGAAATAAGGACCTAATTCCAGAAGGTTTACAAGAGGATGGTCTTGTCACTCACTGCCCCCCCCCCCAACACCTGTTTGCGGGTATAACTGGATTCCCTTTAACTTTATAAAACAGAAAGTCTCATATCAAGGGAGTACATGGTTTCTGCACTATTCACAACACAAATAGAAAAGGGGGAAGGAGGTTAGCGTATCAATTTGAGAACAAGTCTATAGTGGAGATATAAGAAAGTTATGCAGATTGTTAAAGTAACCTTATTCCAACATAACTGGATCATTTGCAGATAAGGGTTTATTAGCAGAACATTTCTGACTAAACCTTACACCTCTCAAGTCTTGTCTATACTGGATTATAATGTGAACAAAATTGCCAAATAGGTACATCAGTGTAAATCAGCATAACATTTATTTCAACTCATTTAACAAAAAACAAACAAACAAAAAAACCATGAAAGAAAATCCTGAACTGATAATATTGAAAAAATAACTGACAATCTCACAATAACAAATTCTCAGTAAGTTGATGATGACTCATAATCAGCAATAATTAAGTGTACATTTAGGGCAGATGGATTGAAACACTGAGATTTATTATAAACCCAGAATCTAGGAAATCAGATGGGAATGAAACAAAGTAAAATCATCGAAGGGAGAGTGGGAGGAAGATTTCTTTTAAAAGGCAGGGAGGAGGTTTGGAAAAGTTACCAGGAAGGACAGTGACTCAGATAGACAACAAAATCACACTTCTCTGTTGAAACCTGCTGATCCATGGATGTAGTCCCCAGGTCCAGGAGAGTGATTTGCTTGGAGTCAGGATCTTGAAGGCAGATGTGATTCTGGAATCATGAGGGAGGTGGTGTAGAGTAGATGGAAGCAAAGCAGGTGTGTCCATAATTGTAGCCCTCCAATCTAACAGCAGCAACAGGAGTCCATAGCTGCTCTCCAAGACCAACTAGTGGACCGGAATGTTCAACATTCAAACAAAGATGAAATCCTTCTCTCCCCCGCAACTCACTCCCCAGCCAGCTTCCTCTGCTGATGAAACAAGGGAAGTTCAAAGAAATAAATCTGGGAAGAGAGGAAACAAAATGGTGGGTGTAACAGGGTTCACTCACCACTGTGGTGCCTGGTGCTGGCTGTCTTGGGAATTAGCTCAGTGCCCTCTTCATGTGGTGCCTCACCGCCATCACTTCTACTCTAGGACCCACTTTACTCCAAGGACCGCGGCAGCAACTGCAGCAAATTGTCTGGTGACATCCTCATGGCCCCAGCATCATCTTTTCCCTTGCCTCAGGGCCTCAGCTTGCAAAGCCCAGGAGCCAGCCAGGAGCTGTCTGTCACTCCCCTGGTCCCTGCTAGCAGCTCTGATCTGTCTAGGGTGCTAGCAGTTCTTTCAGCCCTCCAGAGACACAGTCCTTCCTCCCTGGTCTCCCAGCAGAGAACTGCCCTTCTCTGCCCTGCAGCTCCCTTTTTATATGGGCATGTTTGGCCCTGATTGGCTGCTCCCTTCAGCCCTTCTAATTGGCTGCCTCCTGCGCAGCCTCCCTAAGGCTCTGTAAAACCCCTTAGAGCCCTGTGTGGGGCAGGCAACTCATCACACACCCTCCCCCTCAAGCCTACAACCCTCAGGGGTAGGGAAGTCTCACACTCTGCACTACTCTGAGATGCTCCTTTAGGTTATTCTACTGTATCTCTGGTTCCCTCAACTGGAAACACACATCTTTCTTCTCCTTTATAGCATCTCTAGACTCTTCCCTCAGGCATGCCAGGTCTCCTTCTGCCCTTAGGTGGGCATGCTGAGTCACTGCTAATTGGGCTTGTAGTTCAGAATCCCCCAATCCCTTTTCTCTCAGGGTCTGGGTCCCCACAGTAGCCTGTTCTACCACTGTGTTTGTTCCTACTACTCCCTGGATCCTCTCTGTCCCAGTCATTTTGTCTGCAACCTCCTTACCACCTCCTACTGGGTGTGGGAGATGACTCCCTGGCAGGTCTGTGGCCATCACCACTGCATCCATCCGACAGTCTCTGACCCAGCCTGGTTTCCGGGCACCCCTTTCCAATTCCCCCTTCTCCTAAGGGGGAAGTGCCTTTTTATATGGGTGCCCTCATGACACCAAAAGCAAGCTCCTTGCCTTTTTTGTTGGCCATGGGCCTCCCATAGTCATTCCCTTGTTCAGCCCCTTCCCATGGGCTAGCCTTGCCCTGACACTGAAGTAAGGGCACTCCCCCTGTACGTCCCTTTCTTGCCCACAGGCCCAACATGCCTGTCCCCTCTTTGTTTTCCTCACAGGGGGACGGGGCTCTCGCTCCTTCCCACTCTCTGTTTGAGGCTTCAGTCCCCCATCCCAGTAGGGGCAATCTCTTTCCAGTGTCCTTGCCACCCGCACGCATAACAATCAGTCAGCCCAGCCACTGGCCTCCTGGCCATGGTGCCTGGCTTCTCCTCATGCTTTCTGCGGCTTCTATTAAACTCTCTCTGCAGGAGCTTTACCAGCGCCTGCTGTTGCTTAATCAGCTGCCCCAAATAAGTCTTGAGGTACCACTGTGCCTCCCATTGCTTCTGTGGGTTCTCCAGGATTTCCTGCAGCAGGGTCTTGAGCCTTCCCTGCTGTCTGTCAGTCCCTTTCTGCCAGGGTACTGACCCCAGAGTCCAGCCTGTGATGGCACAAGAACCCTCTCCAAAGCAGACCTCTGCATACTCTGGATTCATTGTCCCCGCCTTCAATATCTTTCATTTAGTCTCTCAAACCACCTTGTACCTGCGCAATCGTCCCCACAGTCCTCTATCCTCTCCTTATCTCAGGGGTGACCATGTGCCTATATTCTCCACCCATGTATAACAGGGTTCGCTCACCATTGTGGTGCCTTCTGCTGGCTGATTTGGGAATTAGCTCGGTGCCCTCTTCAGGTGGTGCCTCATCACCATCACTCCTGCTCTAGGACCCACAGCACTCCAAGGACTGTGGCATCCTCTTCAGCGACACAGCCCTCTGGCTGTGCCACACACTGTGTTCCCCTCTTCTGGGGGACCTGCAGTCCAGTCTTCAGCCACTTCTCTTAGTGGCAACTGTAGTGAATTGTCTGGCCACTTTCTTATGACCCCAGCATCCTCTTTGCCTTTGCCTCAGGGCCTCAGCCTGCAAACCCCAGGAGCCAGCCAGGAGCTGCCTGTCGCTCCCCCGGTCCCTGCTAGCAGCACTGCTTTGTCCAGGGTGTTGGCAGTTCTCTCTCCCTCCAGAGACACAGTCCTTCCTTCCTGGGCTCCCAGCAGAGAACTGCCCTCCTCTGCCCTGCAGTTCCCTTTTTATATGGGCCTGCTTGGCCCTGCTTGGCTGTTCTCTTCAGCTTTTCTGATTGGCTGCCTCCTGCACAGTCTTCCTAGGGTTCTATTAACCCCTTAGAGCCCAGTGTGGGGCAGGTGCCCCATCACAGGGGTTTGCCCTGTACAGTTTGTTGCAAGTCTGAGAACTGAATTCCAATACTGCAGTGACCGATTTGGGAAAGTCACTTCAATGCTTCTGTCCAGCTCTCTGGAGTGATCCAAGGGCATGAGTACCACCCACAGGGTAGGCTGTTAAGAAGCAGGGCACACACCCCAAATTGGTTGTGAGTTCCATGCATAGATTTCCCCAACCAAGTATCAAGTGTGAACTCCACAGGCACTACAACAGCCTTAACATGGAGCCACAAACAGTCCCCTTGGGTATTCCTATCTATCTTGCCACCCAGGTAAGCTTGACTTTGTGATAGATGGTCCCTTACCCCAAAAAATCAAAACAATATTCAGGTTACTTCCAGTCCCAAAGGGTCAATTGCACCTTAGACCTACACCAAAGACAATGGTTGTAGCTAATCCAATATCTAAAGATTTATTAATTAAGAAAAAGAAATAACAGTTATTTAGAAGCTTAAAGCAGATAAACATACACATAACGATAAGTTTCAATCTTAGGTTTCAAAAAGTGATAGAAGCTACTGTAATATGCAAGCTCTAAATCTCCTTTAGGGTTAACTCAGGCTAAGCATTGAGGATCCCTTGCATATGCTTAGAAATGTTACCTTCCCAAAGTCCAAGCAGCACAAAGATCCAGTTCCTTCTTGTCATGGATTTTTATTCACTTCTCCCAGAATTCAAGCTGAGGAATTCTCCCAGAATTCACTTCTCCCAGAATTCAAGCTGAGGCTTATTTGGTTTCAGTGGGCCTCCTTGGTGGGCAGGACCCCTTTCTGTAGGAAGCCAGCATTTTGCATTAATAAATGCTCCTTTTTCGTTTCATGACTTACAATGCAAACATGCAATATAACCTTGTAACATGGGGTACAGATGTTATAAATGAGATTACTACATGCAGCATCCTGCAGGCATATAATAAAATCTAAACACTATGCACATTCTTATCAATTTAACATCTATTTTAACAATGAATACACAGGTGAGCCAGATTCGTTTCCAGCTACATACTGGTCAGTGTTCAGTTGGAGTCTTGGGGCTTTGGCATGAGCTGGCACTGGTCTGCCAGCATCACGTCATCCTGTCGGTATCTTCTGGGGTAGGAGGAGGGTGGTTTTGCTGTAATGAGATCAGATAGCAAAAGAAGCTGAAAGGTGTCATGAAATAAGCATCTTGCCTTCCCTTCTAACTTTGAAAATAGCAGAGAAGGAAATGAAGTGGTCCAAAACCAATCCTTTGACTAAGGCTCTTGACCTATTGAAGTTAGCCCTCTTTTTCATCACATCCTTGCTTTAATTTGAGAAAATCATCAGGCTGTGTCCCTTTCATGTTACATTTTTAAGTTCACAGGATTTTTTAAGAAGTTCCTTAATATTGTATTTTTAAAATCTTAAAATTATGGCCCGGGGCTTTGCATTTGGAGGGGGTTTTGGTTCAAGGGAGCCATATGCTCTCAGTATCTAAGTTCTGACCAACAGAGAGAGACAAGTGTTCTGAAAGCAGCACAAAGTAAATAAAAATTCCACAGGCTACCCTTTTTCCAGCCCCTCTTGGAGACCCACACTTCTCAGATGTTTTCCTCTTTGATCTTCTCTTGAGATCATTAACCTTCTCTTGCAGTGATTTTTTAGTCATTTCCTGTTGCTCTAAGGTTATATTCATAATATTCACGGTGTCTTCTAGTGAGGAGTATCTCTTCTCAGCTTCTTCTAGTTTTGATGCCAAACCTTACAAATTAGTTTGATGGTTACTAGTAATATTTTTGATTTTAGTTATATCTTTAGATATTTTTCTCAAGAGGGTCTGCTCATTTGAGATTTGTTTTAGCCAGTGCATAATTTTATCTAGTCTCAGAGAGGCAGCCTCTCTCTGGCCAGCCATCTTGACTGCAAGAGGGTTGTCTGACAACTTCTGCTTTTAAGGGTTTTGTAGAAAGTCTGGAGATGAAGCAGCATCCATAATGGTATTAAATAAAAAGAAAAGAGTTGTACAATAATAACTGATGAATTTTAGATGGAAAAAAGAAATTCAGTTGCTGATGGTTGTAGATTTTAAGAGGTGGGGAAGGGAGCTGTAAAGCTATAGAACCACCATCCTCCCCTTGTAGCTCCTGGAAGCAGGTGCAAGTCTTAATTGTCATTGGCTGTACTTAATAACTAGACATAGTCAAGTTAATCACAAGGAAAGCTTAGTTACCAGGTATGAGGATGTAGGTAAAATCCTTGGAGGGTCTGAAGAAGAGAAGTAGATCTATACTAACCCCAAAGCAATGCCACTCGTCATAAGTAATGGAAGATATCTTTGACCCTGTCCAGTACACTGAAAGTTACCATGCAATAATTTGAGAAAAAGGAAGTCAGAGCCAAAGTCAAGGGTTCTGTGGACTGAGTTAATTGCTTTGTTATAATGGAAAGAAGAATGCTGCATTCTTAGTGTCTTTGGATGCATGTGACCTGAATACAGCAGCACTGCATACACACAAAACAAAGGAGTTTTGAACTGTTTGGCAGGCAATACTAACTTCACCATCCTTTATGAAAAAGATGGACAGTGGCAGATAAAATTGGATGAGAAGTCCTTGAATCTCTGCAAATTCAGCCCCCTCTACAGAAATTACAGTTTCTACTGTCTTCTATTCAGCATCAAATCCGCAAACAAGGTGTTTCAGCAGAAAAATTAGGATATCTTTTGGTACATACGGAGAGTTAATATAAAGGGTGATGATATGATCATAGCAGCAGAAACAGCTGAACAGCACGATCAAATTCTACATCAGGTGACGGGAACAGTACATGCCAAAAACATCAAATTCAATAAAGAACATATTTGATTCAAAGTGACAACTATCAAATATATAGGGCACACCGCAATGGCTCAAGTTCATCCTGATGGAAAAAAGATAAGGGTCAGAGAAGAGTATGATTCACTCAGAGTTTAAAGAAGTCAATCTTAAGTTCTTATGTATGGTCCAGTATTTGTCTACTGTATCCCTAAAGAAGCAAAACTAATGCAGAGAGCAGTATTGGGGGGTGGGGGAACTATTGGTCTCTGTGGATGACAGAGCATCAAACAATCTTCACTGATCTCAAATTAGCACTGTGCCAGGCAGCAATGGTGGACTAGGGCAGTGGGATGGAGTTAGGGTGGGATGCATACCGCATCTTCTCAAAGCATGTAGCAAGGGACAACTTTGTCCCACGTTTCCCCAGTACTCCTGGTATTATATATGCCAAAGGCATAATGTCTCAGAGATCTCCCAATGGGACAGTACAATTCTACATACTATTTTCCTCCCATAGGACTAGAAGGGACCTTCTGGGTCATTGAGTCCAGTCCCCTGTTTCATAGGTAACACCTCCATATAAACCTGTTTATAAATTTATCAAGCTCCATTTTAAAAGTAATTTGTTTGCCTCCACTGTTCCTATTGGAAGGCTGTTCCAAGACAAGACCTCACTCCTCTGATGACAGGTCAGCAACTTTCTCCTAATTTATTCTTGCACTGTTCATACCCATTTGTTCTCCCAAAATTGTCCTTTGTTTTAAGAAGCATTTCTCCCCTCCCTGGTGTTCCCCCTAATGTATTGATAAAGAGCAATCATATCCCCTCTCAGCTCTCACTTTCCTAGGCTAAATAAGCCACAGTCCTTTATCTCCTCTCGTAAGATAGGCTGTCTATTCCCCGATCAACCTAATAGCCCTTTTCTCTCCATGTTGACTGACCATTTTTCTTTTAGTTTAAATTATTTTTTGAGGAGGCAGGGGGGAAACTAAGCATTTTTCTTTTATACAATGCAAATGAATGTCTTTCTTGGCACTGCAGTTCCTGATGTCTAAATTTCACCAAGGAGTTGTTCACAAGGAAAAGTTCAAACAACTCTTCAGTTTTGGGTAAAAAAGGATTTTCTTAACCAAAACAACATTTAAAAACAAACAAAAAAAACCTTTTCAGTAAAACAGGAGGCTTATGTGAACTGTCCTTTTAATCCTAGCTTTTATGAGAGACATTTATGTGTTGGTCATCAGGACTCTGTCAGCACCATACAATTGTCCAGTACCTCCTCATTGCAAATCAAGAAACATGCAAGGTAACTTGAAAGCAAAAGGGTAAACAACTCTTTAAATACAGCTCTTTAAACTCAGAAAATACATTGTCATCATGAATTTTCCCCAAAATTGCCTTTGATATTTTCAGGATCAGAAATATGGAGGAATTTCTTCAGGAGATGGATGGGAACAAGGAGCAACAAAGAACCTCAACAGCAAAATCCAAAAATGAAGTGGTCCCAGGTCAATCTCATGGAAATTAATATCATACATATGAACAGAAATGAAGAGAAACATCCCCCTCCACTGGAAAAAAATCCCAGGAAGTGGGGTATAAATAGCTGACAAAAATACTGGTCAACTCAAGAAATTCTTATCCAAAATTTAGCTTACTTATTACATGACTTCTAGGATACAGTCCAACATTCAAAAGGAAAGCTCTACTCTAATTTCAGTTTTGTTGGAGTACATGCTGCAACTGGTTTCTGAAACATGCCACTGAGCTGTGGCCTACACATGGAGGCTGATACAATATATTGTATCTCTTAAACCATTGTTCCTTATTGATTAGTGATCTACGGGCACTCTGCTAGAAATATAGTCTTAGAGTTACAGTATGGGTGTAATTCCCCCACTTCCCCTGCCCTTTTATTTTCTGGTGTTCAGCCAAAAACCTTATCCACTTGCTCTCAATTGATATGAAAACTTTCTCAGACAAGGTGACAGCGTAGAGCCTTGACTGACTGCAAACAAGTAGTTGCTATTTCAGCACATTAGAGGGAGTGCAGGAAGTTGTTAACGATGCTCAGGAGCTCTTTTGAAGCTGGTGTGGAAATTTTCATTCAGGGCAGACATTCCTGCGTGTATAGACGTACACCCTCATTTAGAAGCTGGAAGCTCCTGACAAATCAGTAGTGAGTTCTGTCATTGTCAGGGGTACAAAACTGGCAGACGTTTTGAGCATCATCAGTGAGATCCAGCTCAGCCCTGCAGGGAGAAAATAGAGCTGCTGGGGGAACCTGGACTGAATCTTAGAGTTGGATCTCAGTACAGTTTCCTGTAATTTACAGATTAGTTGGACCTTATTGGTCTGCAGCATTTCTATGGTAGGGTATCTGTAAAATTCTTAGTCCAAAGATGGAAAATAAGTAATTTTATATATATATAGAGAGAGAAATGGGTTATAGTTAAGGGGATAGGTAAGTTTGCTACTTGCCTAAAAGACTGCAGACTTACTTGTGTTATTCTAAGAAGCAGTCTTAGATGTAAGTAAGTAGGGCAATGTATTTGTGTGAATATATATGTTATTAAGATACAAGGTCTAATAGGGTTAGGGGAGGGATATTGTAAAATGGGATCCTACCCCACCCTAAATTATCTCAGTGGGATGAGAAGTAACCTGTCTTTCACTGCCACCGGTGTTACCCGAGGAACATCTGGGTATGATTCCCTACCTTTGGGAAAGGGTGGGACATTAGTCACTCCGGCAGACTTCCTTCAATCTACCTAGTGAGGTTATACGAGCAGGGCCTTGCCTATTGGGTCACCAGAGCATTCTGGGATTGGGATTAACTCTGCAGCGCTGTTGCACTCCCTCTTGAGGGACATTACAGCTGTTTGTGAGATCACAGGACTGAGTCTGAACACTGGAGACTAGGGTGAAGGAGCTTCCAAAGCTCCTCGTCCTTTTGGCATGGTACCTCCTTCCCAGTTGCTCCTCTTACCCAAGTCAGATCTGTTGGTGAGGTGGAGTGCACCACCTGGTTATTAGACAGGGGTATGTTACTTATTGGGAATCTAACTTGGGTAGTAGCTTTATCTTGAACTAAACTGTTAAAAAGGGCACATGCGCAATACAGCAAATAAACTAAAACAGATTTATCTTTTTCAGGAACAGCCTAAAACAGGAGAAAACTTATCAGCAGGTTTCAGAATATACTAAGCAGCTGAAAGGTTTGAAAATATACAAGTCTGACAAGGTGATGTGACTTTTGGGGAGAATATGTAGCTTAAAGTTCCTTGTCCATGATAGAAGCATGGCTGATCACTGCAGTCTTTCAGGCTTGAAATTTCACATTCAGAAAAAGGTAATTTCCATCCACTAATACAGCATCTAAGTTACTGCATTTATGAAGAATCGGGGGACATTGCAAGCAAAGACTCGGTGAAAAGAATTATGCTAGCACAACTGCAGTGAAATTTGTCACCTGTAGGAATCTGATTGTGAAGTTTAGTGACTTGTTACTAGGTACTTAGAGTTGTACTTCATTATTTTCTGTTCCTGCTTTGATGATCTTTAACTCTCACTTTTATTTCATGTTTTGCTTTGTTCTTTATATTCTCTTGACTTCTCAGTTTTCATTATTGTCTTCTGTAAAAGTAACAAAGATCCAAAACAAATGAAACTTTCTTACCTTTATAAGATTGTTTTAAATAATAGTTTTAGGAGGAGGAATGTTTTTCTGGAGTTAGGACTTCTGAGTTCTATTCTGTTCTGCCACAGATTCACGCTGTGATTTTGGCCAGATCACATAGCCTCCCCGTGACTCAGTTTACCATTCTGTAAATTGGATATAATAATTATATATCTGTTAGGTGTGTTATGAGGATTAGTTAATTGATGACCTTAAAGTGTTTTGAGATCTTTGAATGAAAGCTGCTCTAAAGGTCCAAAGCAAAGAGAAACGTATAAAATCATGGAAATTAGAGATAGAAAGGACTACATGAATGCTAAATTTAATTAAAATCGCGTAAAGTAATGGAAATAATTAAATTGGTGCTGCCACTTCATAATTAGAAATATGCCATATTAAATTTATCATTAGTAACGTAAGTAGAGCTTTTTTCCCTGGCTGCAAACTGAAAAGTTGCACAGGGCTGAATATGTAGAATATGTTTCAATGGAACTATGCCAGTTTACACTAGCTGATTATCTGGCCCAATCAATCACTCATTGCTGCAGAAAGTTTGTGCACTGATTCTCATCTCATTTACTCTTATGTTACACCTGTGTCATTAAATCGACTCTCCTGAGTTACAACAGTGTGAATTAGGGGAGAAGCAGACTTTCCTTTATCTGTTGCTAAATTCATTTGACCTCTGAAATAAGCATCTTGGCTGAGATCCTGATGCTGTCTGTGCTATTGTAAAGAAAATGTCCTCATGACAAAAGAATTATCATAAAACAACAACCAACTTCCAATCCCTTCCACAGTCTGCTACCTGCTTATGACTCACAACACATACTACAGGGACTATAGGCCTTGCAATACCTTAATGGGAAAGTGAGAAGTCTTTATATTCTGAAGAGAATAGTAACAGAACTGAATACTGCAGCACTGCTGGAGCAGAAACTATTAAATATTAAATAATATATCTCATAGAAAAAACATCAGGGTTTACTTCTGCTATACAAAAAGCAGCAAATATAAATCATAATGAATCTGCAGCTCTGTTATTCAGCTTCCTTATGTTGTTTACAGTCTTCTTTCATTATGGCACTGATTCAGCTATGTATTTAAGCATGTGCCAAACTTTAAGTATATAATGGAACTACTCACATGCTTAAAGTTAGGCAGGAACTTTTGTACCTTTCTGAATGAGGGTCTATTACACTGCTACCATTCACTAAGTATTATAAAGCAGAGTTTAGCTGGTCTGACTGACCAAATTCCGTGACATTCCACAGAAAGCTATTTAAGGGCCTAACTGTGCAATTGCTTACTATTAAGCATAGAGTTTACAACCATAAATTGTCTTATTGGACTTCAGTGGGTCTGCTCATGGTAGTAAGCACTATTCTCTTAGAATCATAAAAGTGTAGGACTAGAAGGGACCTCAAAAGCTCATCTAGTCCAGTCCTCTGCACTAAAGGCAGGATTATGCAATAACCAGTCCATTCCTGACAGGTGTTTGTCTACAACCTGTTCTTAAAAACCTCCAGTGACGGAGATTCCACAACCTCCGTAGGCAATTTGTGATTAACAACCCTGACCATTAGGAAATGTCCAACCTGAACTTCCCTTGCTGCAATTTAAGCCCATTGTTTGTTATCCTATCCTCAGAAGTTAAGGAGAAGAATTTCCCCCCCTCCTCCTTGTAGCCACCTTTTATGTAATTGAAAACTAAAATTTTATAGTCTTTCCTCATGGGTCATGTTTTCTTGACCTTTACTTATTTTTGTTGCTCTCCTTGGGACTATTTCCAATTTGTCCACATCTTTCCTGAAATGTGGTGCCCAGAACTAGACACCATACTCCAGCTGAGACCTTATCAGCGTGAAGTAGAGCAGAAGAATTACTTCTTGTGTCCTGCTTACAACAATCCTACTAATACATCCCAGAATGATGTTTGCTTTTTTTGCAGCAGAGTTACACGGTTGACCATATAGTTGGTGATCCACTATGACCCCATAGATTTCTTTCTGCAGTACTCCTTCCCAGGCAGTCATTTCCCATTTTGTACGTGTGCAGTTGATTGTTCCTTCCTACGTGGAATACTTTGCATTTGTCCTTATTGAATTTCATTCTGTTTACTTCAGACCATTTCTCCAGTTTGTTCAGATCATTTTGAATTTTAATGCTATCCTCCAAAGCACTTATAACGCCTCCCAGTTTGGTATCGTCCGCAAACTTTATAAGTGTGCTCTCTATGCAATATTTAAATCATTGATGAGGTATTGAACAGAACCGGTCCCAGGACCGATCCCTGCGGGATCCCACTTGATATGCCCTTCCAATGTGACTGTGACCTGTCGACAACTACTCGCTAAGAATGGTTTTCCAGTTATGTACCGATCCTCTGGAATCTCTCTCATTTCCAGTGAGTTTTCGAAGATAATCACTAATGGCTCAGAGATCCACTCAGTCAGTTCCTTGACTATTCTAGGATGTATTTCATCAGGCCCTGCTGAGTTGAAGATATCTAACTTGTCTAAATAATTTTTAACTTGTAACATTAGTGTTTGCAGGATTGGGCCCCCAAAAGATGCTTTTTGTTGTTCTTGAGTGGTCTTAGAGTGACTAGTTGGTTTAGAGCAAACCTCAAAAATCAACATTATTATAAATCTGTTTTCCAATGAACTTTCAACAAAGAGTTAAAGAAACCTCTACTTCTAAAGTACAGTTGCCGTCTTATTGCATCAAATACATGTTATTTTTGGAATAAAGGTCTCTGTGGCTAAAGTCGGTCTTGGAACTAAACTAACACTTACCACTCAAAAACAGATATGGGAGGCAGACTTTTCTCTGTGGTAGATTAATCAGTAGATGAAATCTGAAAGTTGGACAAGCATATGAAAATTTACCCATGTAGATTCTTATACTATTCTTGTGGGGTTATGCAATTTATAAAAATACCAAGAGACAAGAGACTCTGCACGTTGTTTAATTTCAGTCAGCAACACTGAGCTGCTTGTGCACTGGGTCTTTTTAATTATGACCAAATTTTCAGAATTCACTGCTGGTTTAGGGGATTTCTATTTGTGGTGTTCAACTTAAGATATCTTGGTCTGATTTTTCACTTGTTTGGAGCAGCCACAATTTCAAATCAAGTCAGTGGGAGTTGCAGGTATTCACCACCTCTGAACATTGGGTCCTCGGTGTCTCAGGTTGGACACCTAATATTGAGGCATCTAAAAATTAATGGATATTTCTTGAAAATTTGGACCTTAATATCTTATAATAAAAAGATAATTTTGTGCTGTAATTGTCAGATTGATACTGCAACCAATGTGCCTCCTTTCTTATTTCTTACTTCTTACCACTGAATTATATATGAATATAATCAGCCTGTTTTTCAAATCTTAATTTTTTCATAGTTAGAACTCTGAAACCATTCATGGGACTGTTTGTTTCATTTAGCACATTCCATTGCAAACACCTGATCAAACGATAAAACTTATAAGAGTGGAGAAAAACTGCTTATCAATGAAGAAAGGAGGAAGATCAGTTTGTAGTAGATATTTTTAAAAACCTTATGATAATGCTGTTTCACAGTTATTACCTGTAATTAGACTTGAAACTTGTCACAGCAGTGAAACCATTTTAACCTAGTCTGCTGTGTGGAAAGGGAAACTGAGGCATACCACCTCACAGAAGTATCCTATATAGGACATAGAGCGAACAATGGATTGGTTCGCCCCGAACTCTTGAAAGTAGATGCTATTAAGGGCTGACCTGCACCTAAAACAAAGAAGCAGGTCTAATTCTTTATTTGTCTGTCTAACTATTACAGAGGTGTGTAAAGGGGTTCAGTAACATTGTTGCTCCCATAACACTACAGAAAGGGACAAAGAAACAATAAAGAAAGGGAATATGGATGGAGGTCTGTGAACAGGGCTCCCACAGCCTAAAAGAAGCTTTATCTAGAGAACCTGTCTTAGCCAGCCCTGATTTTGAGATTTCTGCTATGCATGGATTCCTCCAATGTTGGACTCGGGTCAGTGCTCATGCAAGAAGGGGAGGGTGGTAAGAGACACCCCATTGCACACTTAAGCAAAAAGCTAACATTGGCTGACCAAAATGATACAATAATAGAGAGAGAATGCTACGCAAATGTGTGGGCTGTTAAGCGACTCAAGCCCTATTTGTACAACAGAAGGTATTAAGTGACCTTCTGGTATGGCTGTATAGAGCTAAGGGAACCAATTCTAGGTTACTTCATTGGAATTTAGCCTTAGAGGAATACGAAAGGAACATAATTCACCTTAAGGGGAAAGAAAATGTAGTGGCAGATGCATTGTTAAAAGTGGGAAATTCTTAAGAGGTATTCAGGAGGGTCTGGAACACCCCTTCCTACCTCAGTTTTGTGTTGGGGGGTGTGACACTGAATAAAAAGAAAGATGACTATGTTTACACTAAGATATAACCATTGATGTATCACCACTGACGTATCAAGCAGAGTCACCCAAGGGTCAGTCCTGGGACCAGTTTTGTTCAATATCTTCATTAATGATCTGGAGGATAGTGTGGATTGCACCCTCAGCAAGTTTGCAGATGGCACTAAACTGGGAGGAATGGTAGATATGCTGGAGGGTAGGGATAGGATACAGAGGGCCCTAGACAAATTAGAGGATTGGGCCAAAGGAAATCTGATGAGGTTCAACAAGGACAAGTGCAGAATCCTGCACTTAGGACGGAAGAATCCCATGCATGCTACAGACTAGGGATCGAGTGGCTAGACAGCAGTTCTGCAGAAAAGGACCTAGGGGTTACAATGGATGAGAAGCTGGATATGAGTCAACAGCATGCCCTTGTTGCCAAGAAGGCTAACAGCATTTGGGGCTGTATAAGTAAGAGCATTGCCAGCAGATCGAGGGACGTGATCATTCCCCTCTATTCGGGGAGGCCTCATTTGGAGTACTGTGTCCAGTTTTGGGCCCCACACTACAAGAAGGATGTGGAAAAGTTGGAAAGAATCCAGCAGAGGGCAACAAAAATGATTAGGGGGCTGGAGCACATGACTTATGAGGAGAGGCTGAGGGAACTGGGATTATTTAGTTTGCAGAAGAGAAGAATGAGGGGGGATTTGATAGCTGCTTTCAACTACCTGAAAGGGGGTTCCAAAGAGGATGGCTTTAGACTGTTCTCAGTGGTAGCAGATGACAGAACGAGGAGTAATGGTCTCAAGTTAAAGTGGGGAAGGTCTAGGTTGGATATTGGGAAAACCTTTTTCACTAGGAGGGTGGTGAAGCACTGGAATGAGTTACCTAGGGAGGTGATGGAATCTCCTTCCTTAGAGGTTTTTAAGGCTCGGCTTGACAAAGCCCTGTCTGGGATGATTTAGTTGGGTATTGGTCCTGCTTTGAGCAGGGGATTGGGCTAGATGACCTTCTGAGGCCCCTTCCAACCCTGATATTCTATGATTCTATTATGATGATTCACTGTTGTACAATTGTGATAAATCCCATACAAAGTATGTCTTGTAAGTATCATTTGAAAAATTATGATCTATTGAACAATGTTATGCTGTTTATAGGCATGTATTATCATTGTATATGAATCTTTGCTATTGTGTTTGTATCTCAAACATGTTATGTTCCTGGTAACACCCACAGATTTACATTCAGACCAATCAGCCAAGTTGATGGGCCATTTAGGAGAATCAGCTGTTCCAATGGGCCCCTCCCGAGGACACTTCAGACACAATATGGACAATCGAGGCCCAGTGACTCAGCCAGGCATGTAGAACATATGACCCCTGATTCCATGTTTGAGACTATAACTTTCTATGCACATGGGCTGAGGGTATAAATTGGAGACTGCAACATCACCTTCTTGCCTCTTTCCTTCTCTACATCTCTGGACTATGATGTCTATCAAAGGGAAGCTTTGAACAATGGACTGAGGAGCCCCAATCTTTTGGGTGATCCAGAGAGACTTACTACAAGCTAGCAGATTTAACATCACTGCTATTTCCTGATCCACAAACTCTGTAATCAGCTGTAATGTATATGATTCATTTAACCTTTTAATAACTCTCTTTTCTTTATATAAACAAACCTTTAGTTTTAGTTACTAAAGGATTGGCTACAAACATGGTCTTTGGGTAAGATCTAAAATATATGTTGACTTGGGTGTGTGTGTCTGGTTCTAATCACTTGATATATGTGATTTCTGGTTTTAATAACCATTTATCACAGAAGTTTGGTTTGTCTGGGTGGTGCATGTGAGGCTAGAGGGCATGAAGGGGACTGGCTGTGGCTCCATAATAACTAGTATAGTATTTTGGAAGCACAGATTTGTTACTGGCTTTGTGAAATATTATGATAGAGTACACCACCAGTCTGGGATATATGCCCTGTATTCTGGCAGCCTGATCAGAGATTGGCACTCTTGACTGTGTCCCTTACCAAGCAGTGTGACAATCTGGCCACTGTGTTTCTGTTCAGTTTTCATGAAAGATGCAGATAAATAGAATAGTTAGTTCTCCAGAACTGTAAATCTGGCACTATTCAGAAGCACTTTATTTTTACACACACATGCAATTCATCAACATGGCTTACATGAGAAATTTTGGAAGACTTGTTCAATACATATTATATAGCAGGGCTCTAATTGGAAGGGGAAATGGAAAGAAACATCATTATGCTCAGGGAACTGCAAGGACTGATCCCTCCACTGATCCTGCCATGTACATCCAGGGCTGAACATTAGCCAAAGGTTCTCTGGGATTATAATTCCCTGGGATTATCTATCCTACCAACAAAAACATGTGAAGTTACTCAATCCCAAATCTATATTTCACTCATCAGATCACCATCTAAACCCCTTCTCTAACCCTCTTTTACTCTTATGGTCCGAATATCTTCACCCTCATCTTGAACAATTAATGGAAAACCTTGTTCTGTCTCAAAGCAAAACTACGGAATGGGAAAATGTAAAATCCTAAGGACAGTGACAAGTGTGAAGAACAATTGAGAAAAAATAGAGCTATTTTTAAGTTTCCCTAGAGATAATTAGAACCATTCTGAATTCATGCTGTTTGAAGCTGACAATTATTGAAAATAATGATTTGTATTGTGGTAGTACCCAAAAGCTATGTCACAAAGCATGCTCCCTCACCCTGGATTTCTCTTTGCAAGGTGTCCTCACACACTGTTATGTAAGTTTACCACAACATACTTTGTTTACAGTGTCTTATGCAGCTTCACATCCAATCACCGTAAGGCCTTTCCCAAGCTTTAACATACCCCCTAGGCAAAGGGTGAGAAGAAAGTTCATATTTCTTTGAGATCCAAGGCTTCTTTGTCCTTCTTTCCAGCCTCCTCTTGTCCTTCTTGTCTCCCATTCAACAATTCCCATCTGGGGAGCTGAATCCCCTTGTTAACTGGCTAATCACCCAATTCTCATCAATTACCTTCTACTTTGGCCCATGCAGGGATGCTTACAAAGTGTACAGAGAAGTGAGTCAGCTTTAGGCTACTTCTCTTCTCTCACAATCCCCAAGCAAGTTTGGGGCCCCATTTGCTAGCTGCCTTGCAAATACAAAATTCTTGTCTCAAAGGGCTTACAGGCAGGGGAAAAATGCATGAGGAGAAGGGGGGAAATATGCATGAGGAGAAGGGGGAAGTGTATTAAGATACTAGTAAGGTGATCAGCTGACATTGTATTTCTAATTAATTTCACAGTCTCTTTGTCAGTGTGTTTTGCAACATTTTGCACTGCTGTAATCAACTTTTTGTCAATTTCACTTGACAAGATACCACCATTAGGGGAGCTAAATCAACTGTAAATGTTAAAACCATGTTTTTTCTATTTAACGAAATTGAAAGAAAAAGAATAGAAGCAACAACAATGAAAAAATTCCACCTGTATATCATTACCAAGAGCAATGTTCTATGGAACTTTTTATAAAGGATGAACAGGTGCAGTGAAACAATGTAGCTCTGCCAAATTAATTTTTCATGTCAGGTTTATTAACTTAGTTGTTATTCTGACTGCTTAGCTTTTGTCTTACTCAACAAAAACCAAAACATGTTTATCTACAAATATTTTAATTATCATGCTCCATTTAATTTACATTATCCATAGGAGGCTATTTCATGGTAATATGATTTCTTACTTGTATGTCTGGGATTTAACTTGAGTGATTGTTGAAATTATGTTCCTAGTCTATTGTGCAAGTACTTTTATAGAGAACCACAAGAGATTATATGGAAATTATATTAGAGTGTAATTTAATCTCAGAAGCATCTAAATTACAACTTTATTAGTTACATCTATGGAAATGATTACAAAAAATATCAAAAGCTATGCCTTTTCAACGTAAAAGTACACTCATAATGCTTCAATACTGTAAGTATTTTTCAGGGTTGCTTTGTACATGCTTCTGGTAAAATATAGAATTATATTGTACTGGGAAGATGCCCATCCTCCAACATTATCACTGTGGCATACAGGAAATAATAATACCCTTTGAGGAAACCAGCTATGAAATTCAAGATTAATAGGCAGAGTACAAACTAATATTGGCTCCTTTTCCGGACAATATCAAATTCCATTGTCAGGAACCAGTAAGAACTTCCCTTGTTAAATTCTAAACTTATCTTTTTGGAAAAAAAGAATAATCACCATTTCAGGAAAACAACATGCATGAAAAAGAATAATTAGACTTAACCTTTTAAAATTCAGAAGTATTTCTGCTTTTCACTAAATGGACTACATATATATCTCCTAATAATGGTCCCAATTCAGTGAGGCATCTTCACTCAGTAACAGCACTTAAGCACATATTTAAATTTAAATATGTGCTTAAGTGCATTCCTGAATGGGGATGGATGAATATGAGCTTTACACTTAAAATTTTGGCCTAATTCTGCCACCTTTATTCAAGTTGCTATCAATGGGACAATTCACTGTACCACTTAATATGAGCCGGGTGGAAGAATTAAGCGCTTAGTAACTGGAAGAGCTAGTGGGCAGTAAAAAAAAAACTTGTTAAAATGAGTTCCAGGTCAAGATATCTTACCCTGGAATACACCCAGTTGTATGCAGATAAATTCCTCTGGTTGATGCCTGTACAAGTTACGATATTTATTTATATTGTGGTAGTAAGGGCAATAATGAAACAGGGCCTCATTGTGCTATAAAGACATAATAAAAAGACACAAGTTTCATAGTCTCTGGAAAGGGCCAGCTCTCTGAAGACCAATCAAGACATAATACAACCATGTTCCAATTCACAGCCCTTTGATAGTGTCCTCAATTCCTTCATAGCCTCCATTTGTCTATTGATGTGGACACAGCAGCAAAGTGAGGACAGACACATGCATGGAATTAAGTGGCAGGTTGCAACTTTTATTAATCTTTAACACAAGGGCGGGATGGTACAGTGCCATCACCCATACTTTCCTATACCCAGCATTTAATTGGTTCCAGTGTGGGATTACAAGACTCTTTACCATATAACCCATAATTGGTGTGAGGGTTACAGAGCTCCTTACCATATAACCATCTCCTCAGCCTATCCCCTAGGACTCAGTTCTCTGCACCCTCCCCACCACAATGGGGACAGAGGGTGCAGCCGGGTGAGAATCTTGGCCCGTGAGGGCCACAGGTCTGACCTCAGCCTGCTAAGGCCACAAGGTGTCACTCTATCACATGAGGCCAAGACCCATCACCAAAATCCCAGATCTTTTACCTCAGAGAACCATTCATTTTATTCTCTTAACCATGCTGGAAACCAGTTATAGGTGGCTCCAGCGACTAGCTTGGTCACTTCTCCCACCCAACTACACTGCCTGGAATCACAATTACTGCCCAGTTCATTCTCTCATGTCCTGTGGGAGCACCAGAACCGTGGTAGAAGTGGGGGGGCCACGAGACCCCATGCCCCTCTGTGGCCCTGCCCCTTCTCTTCTTCCCCTGGTTCCCCACCTCCTCTGTGAGCCACCCCCTGCTCCTCCTCTTCTCCCAAGCCCCTGCCCTCCTCCATTGCCCCTTTCCCTGCTCCTCCCTGCTTGAGTCCCTGGGCCCGGGCCAGAAGGAAGGCGGAGTCGGGCAGTGGTAAGAGCCACCCAGGGAGCACGGGCCGTTGTGCAGAGCTCTGGACCCTCCACCTGCCCCGGCTGGCACACCCCGGGGGGTGCTTTGTGTCCCCCAGACTCCATGCTCAGGGCAGGTGGAGGGTCTGGGGCTCCCCACAGCGGCCCGGGCTCCCTGGGCGGCTCTTACCATGGCCTGTCTCTGGCTTCCAGCCTGGCCAAGGGGTGGGAGTTCAGGGGAAAGAGGAGGAGCAAGGGCCAGGCTTTTTTGGTGAGGTGGGGCTAAAGCTCACCTCAGCCCCATACTGGGAAGAGGCTGGTGTTGTGGGCAGGGGCTGCTGTTTGTGGTAGGGGAGCTGATCACCTACTCTGCCATGAAGTGCAGCCCCTACTTGCACTGTTCTGCACATGCCTGAGGCTGGAGTTTGAAGGAGCAATGCATCCCCTGCCCCCCCAAATTATGTCCATGTGAAAAAGAGGGAGGGGCATGGCTCCCCTAGCCTACCTGGCTCCAGTGCCTCTGCCTATAGCCATATGTCAGAACCTCCCTCTAACAAATGTACGCTGTCATCCCTGAAGATTTCTGGCTGATTGTAACAGATGTCCCTATGCTGTATAACTGAATCCCCTGTGTCCAGGAATATCTTGGTGATCTTTCTATTCATTTTCTTTCTAGCCTTGTCAATGCAGGCTGGGTCTGCAGCTTCCTACCAGACCTGCCTTGCAAGTATTTCTGGCCATACTATTCTCACCTCTGGCCATGATTGCCTGATTAAGCTAAAATCCCTCTGGATTCTGTCCTGTAAATTAACTCCTGTACATCCCCCAAGATCATTCTCCTCAAGGTGAATAAGGCGACTGGTGGGAGGGGCACAAAGGGTCAAGTGACCCTCCCCAGGCTCAAGTGCCCTGCTGCCCCAGCAGAGAGAGGAAGGGGCAGGGCCAGAGCCTCTTCTCTTCCAGCCATGCTGCCTGGGAGAGCCAGGAAGAGCAGGCAAATGCCAGGGGAAGCCGGCACAGCAGAAGGACAGAAACCCCAGCCCAGGTAACGTGGGGTGGAGAGGGGACGGGGAGAGTGTGGGGGCCTCGGGCTGGGAGAAGTCACATGGCGGGGTCATGTGGGGAGGTCACATGCTCCCCCTTTAGCTGGTGTCCCGCTTTGTGTGCTTCCTTGTCGCCTAGACATGAACTGATCCCAAAGCATGCCTCTTCTGCTGAACCACTGGTTGCAAACTGCTTTGGGCCTGAAGCCCAGCTGAAATCCAGCTACTGTCCTGTTTGCCCTCTTGTGTGCCCAATGCACTATAGAGTGCGCACAAATCCAGATATTATATATACTCTGTGTAGCTTCTGAGACAAACAAGCACATTGGGTTAGTTATATTTTACCATTCCCGGCCATCTTTTCCTTGGTGCACATCAGTCCTGCAACACCTTGATTTCCTGGGCCCTATTGCCTGCATCTGTCATGAGCTAAAACCCTCTGCAGTCACTGACATCACTCCCCTGATTCTGTAAGAATGAGTACCAAATTTTTTGGTGTTGAGACCACTGTAGCATAAGGCTTTTTCTCAATACTATGCTGAATTAGTACCTTGTCAGGCAGCTGCCATCACCGTATATGAACAGTGGTCCCAGTTGTAGGCCCTGGGTTTTTAGCAAAGCTCTTATTGCCTTTACAGGGCACAAGCATACATCTGCACATTCCTTCAACACCACATAAGCCCCCTTCCCTTTCTGGTCTGTTTTTGAGTACCTTAAGAGTATGTCTACGCTACGAAATTAGGTCGAATTTATGGAAGTCGGTTTTTTAGAAATCGTTTTTATATATTCGAGTGTGTGTGTGTCCCCACAGAAAATGCTCTAAGTGCATTAAGTGCATTAACTTGGCGGAGTGCTTCCACAGTACCGAGGCAAGCGTCGACTTCCGGAGTGTTGCACTGTGGAAGCACTCCGGAAGTTCCCGCAGTCTCCGGAAATGAGATTCAAAAGTTTGCGGTTCTTTTCCTGTCTACCTGGCCAGTGCATCTGAGTTGACAGTGCTGTCTAGAGTGGTCACAAATTCCCCAAATTCGGCCTGGCAAGGCCGATTTAAGCACTAATCCACTTGTCAGGGGTGGAGTACGGAAATCGATTTTAAGAGCCCTTTAAGTCGGAAAAAAGGGCTTCATTGTGTGGATGGGTGCAAGTTTACATCGATTTAACGCTGCTAAATTCGACCTAAAGTCCTAGTGTAGACCAGGGCTAAGTGTAGAGACACCACTCGGGCAGATAGTTGCAAATCTGTTACATTTAACGTATGCTGGGACCAATCCACAGCTGCCAGAGGCACCAACTCATTCACTCTAAAAACGCCAAAAAAGGCAACAACAAATGCCCTCTTAAATAAAATGGCATCCCTCCCATAGCTGCAGACCCACAGCAGAGCCTGTACTAATTCTGTCAGGGTTTCCAGTGTTATGGGTAACCTGTCATCCCTCTGGCACCTGTCCCTCCTGGGCCACCCTTCTAAGAGTTTTCACACTGGAATGCCCACATGAGTCTGGGAAACCCACCAACTTACTCCACAAGGACATGCCCACTAGCCAGCCAGAGATAGTGGAGGGAGCCAAACTGTGGTGGGTCAAAGACACCACATATTGCACCACCTAGTGTAGATATGGGCCAATCATAGTGAAGCCCTTACTGTGCTCTAAATTCTGTGATCTCTGAAAGGCTGGCCTTATAGGCCGTTGTCCCACAGCTGTCTTGAGACAA
The DNA here is from genome assembly GCF_965140295.1 of Lepidochelys olivacea. Lineage (NCBI taxonomy): Eukaryota > Metazoa > Chordata > Testudines > Cheloniidae > Lepidochelys > Lepidochelys olivacea. Next base: position 24,629,123 of record NC_140413.1, read on the forward strand.
GTTTCCAGAGTTGTTGGGGCATCACCTGTGGATCACTGCTGGCCAGTGGGATGAGTTCCTGGAATCTGTCATCGTAGGCATACTTTGACTTCTATATTGGGGGGGAGGGGGCACCTCCAGTCAGGCCAACAGGGCTGTGCATGGGGGGGTGCAAATTCTGGGCCTGCCTGAAGCTTGCAGTTTGGGGGGAGGCATTGCCCCCTCTAGCCGCCTCCAAATTACACCCATGTCTGTCATCCTGAAATCAAGATAGAGCATCAGCAACACCATTATCCACTCCTGGAACATGCACTGAATGAAAAAGGATATTAAACTGCAAGTAGCATAAAATGAAGGCCCTCCCCAGTCTCATTACCTGAGCAGTCTTAGCTGACTGTCTATTTATATGAACCATAGATTGGTTGTTGCACCAGAAATTGACTTTTTTTGTTCTGGAAGTTTGCTCCCCAAATAGTGATTACCACCAATATAGGAAAAAAAATAATCAAGGAATGTGGTGTCCCCTGTAATACCCTGACCCACCCAGCTTTCTGGCCACCTCTGTGCATGCCACTGTCCTTGAAAGTAAATCCCCAAACCTATGCCTCCTGAGGCATCAGACTGTACCCACAGCTCTGAACTACCAGTCCAAATGCCATATTGAAACGCCACTGAACTCTTCCAGGAATCTTTCCCACACTTCTAAGTCTTCTTTCATTCCCCTTCTCATTCTAATAAAGTGGTGGGGTTTTTGCCCTCCAAAGGAGGCTGACACCAGATGGGCACATAATGCCCAACCAGGAGCCAAAACCCAACATGCAAAACTTAGGTGCCCCATGACCACCCGTATTTCCCTCAGCGCAATTTTCTTTGCCCCTTTGAGAACCTGTATCTGTGCCATGAATGATTCCAACTTCTCTGTAGGTAACCTAGAAACACCTCAAACTATGCCCGCTTCAATGCCCATGAACATTAAACTTTGGTTAGGTTCTTCTGTTTTCTCCATGGCAAAGGGGACCCCAAGGTCCTTGGCTAATTCTGAAATGCCTGAAGCATATAGTGACAGTTGCCTGTCCCTAACCTTGCTGCAAATAAGAAGTCATCAAAACAGTGTGCCACATGAGGTACGCCAGTCTCATGTACAAATGCCCGCTCCAGCATGGAGCTGAATCTTTCCAAAGTGGCACATGACACAGAGTACCCCATGGGCATGGCTTTATCAAAATAGTAATGGTCTTCAAACTGAAACTCAAGCAGATTAAAATCTTGTAGACACATAGACTCTAAGGTCATAAGGGACCATCATGATTATCTAGTCTGACCTGCATATTGCAGGACACAGAACCTCAACCACCCATTCCTGTAATAGACTACTAATCTTTGGCTGAGTTAAATCAAATCATGTTTAAAGATTTCAAGTTACAGAGAATCCACTATTTACACTAGTTTAAAGTAACCCATGCCCCATGCTGCAGAGAAATGTGAAAAAACCCCAGGGTCTTTGCCAAACTGACCTGGGGGAAAATTCCTTTCTGACCCTAAATATGGTGATCAGCTGGACTGAGCATGTGGGAAAAACCCAACACCTGGGAAATAATTCTCTGTAGTAACTCAGAGCCCTCCCCGTACAGTATCCCATCATCAGCCAGTAGCTATATTTGATGTTAGCAGTTGCAGATCAGATACATGCCATTGTAGGCAGTCCCACCATACCATCCCCTCCATAAACTTATTTAGCTCAGTCTTGAAGCCAGTTAGGTTTTTTGCCCCCACTGCTCCCTTTGGAAGACTGTTCCAGAATTTTATTCCTCTGATGGCTAGAAACCTCCATGTAATTTCAAGCCTAAATTTGTTGATGTCCGGTTTATAGCCATTTCTTCTTGTGTCCATATTGGAGCTTAACTTAAATAACTCCTCTCCCTCCCTTGTATATATCTCTCCAATGTATTTATAGAAAGCAATCATATCTCCCCATAGCCTTCATTTGGTTAGACTAAACAAGTCAAGGTCTTTGAGTCTCATCTCATAAAGTAGAAAACCATTCCTCTGATCAACCTAGTAGCCCTGGGATGCACTGGAAGCAACCGGAATGCAGATTTGATGTTGCATTTTGCCAACAGTACCCTTCTAGGGCCACACTCCCTAACCATGGCTACCACAGCATCAAATGACAAATATCTCACTGAACACAGCTATAGGTCAATATGGTCATTTACTGGTGAGCCCAGGGGTAAGACAAGTGATGTATCAGTCTGTATTCCCCTTCCCCTTCTTTGGTATTCTGAAACCTGACACTCGGGGGAGATATGTGAAATCTGGCAGTGGGGCCTGCCACTGTCCCTGCTGCCACCTCTGTGGTGATCTTTGCCCTTACTGGGTATGTCTACACTGCAATTAAAAACATGTGGCTGGCCCATGCCAGCTGACTCAGGCATGTGGTACTGGAGCTCACAGGGTTTTTAATTGCAGTGTAGACGTTTGGGTTCAGGCTGAAGCCTGGGCACTAGGACTCTACAAGGTGACACCACGTGACCTCTGTCCCCCTTCTTGGTGAGTAGTGGGATGGGAGGGAGCCAAGGCAACAGAGCCAGCTTGGGCAGGGCCACCCAGGGACCCTGAACCCCTCCCTACCAGCATACCACGATGTGACCCCCGGGCTCCCTCCCCAGCAGGTGGGGGTTAGAAATGGGTCCTACAGGACTGGCTCCAGCAGAGCTGCCTGGGAACACAGAGCCAGGGCCCTTGCTAGTGGTTCCATGTAATGCCTGGCTCCCTACCCTCCAGCAGGGGGTCTGGAGAGGGTGGCAGCAAGAAATTCTTCTCCTGCCAGGCCATTTGCAGCTGTCACAGCAGCCTCCTCTCCCTCGAGCAGGAGGGACATTTGTTGCAGGCCCAATCTGGGCTGCTCCTTTTGGGGACCTGGCAGCCCTGACAGCTTCCTCATGCAGCCCTCGGCCTCCCCACCTCAAGTGGGGCAGGAAGCAGGAAGCCAACATGGTATCCCTCCCCAATAGCAGGCAGACCCCACCTGCTGGGGGACAGGAGTACGAGCCACCTGCTGGGGAGAGACCCCCTGGCTGGGGAAGACCCCTCACCTATTTTCCTCTGCATCCTAAGGAGGAGAAGGTCTGCCGCTTCTGAAAGCTGGTGAGTAACTGTTAAAGTTATGGAGTACTTGTGGCACCTTAGAGACTAACCAATTTATTTGAGCATGAGCTTTCGTGAATCCTGGGAGGTAGGGAATGCTGGCCAATCAGCACTCCTCGCCCCCAGCCAGCCAGTGGGTGCCAGATACTGACAGGGAAGGAGCTACCTATTGTCCCTTGGCAAATGTCTCCCTCCCTTGCTGCTGGGATTGTCCACATTTCACTGCTAGCCCCATCAATTTTCCCTACGCAT